>NC_134827.1:12127411-12800897 GCF_004210375.1 Tachypleus tridentatus | reverse complement strand
CTGTCTATTGAGGTGAGATAAGTCGATATTCTCCATGACCTAATAGGTCACTTGTGGAGGTCAAAGTTAACAAATCACAAATATCGATTTCTACACACCACTGGGAGACAGAGCAAAATTTCCCAAGTGATCAAACGCGGTGCAGACGGTAAAATGTGGTAACAGTCCCCGGGGAACTTACCATAACGCATCAGCCAGGTGTATAGGCACGAAGACCGGATGTTAGTGGCTCGTGCTGTACACGCACCGCCTCTTGAGATCAACACCAACCAATTGCTCACACGTGCGCCATCACTTGAAAAGCCAATAAGGTTAAAGAAACCAGTAAAAGTCGCGTGCTAGACAAGTGTTCGATGAAACTGACGCATACCTTTAAGCAATAAAGAAATGGGTTCCTTCCGAAACGGATATGGAACAGAAAATAACGACAGTAATACTAAACTACGAAACAGATATACTAAACACGCAAATAAACGTATCATGCTAATCATTTCTGAACCACGTTTTCTTTACTAATGAATCTCTTCAGATTAATAATAAAGCAGGAAGAGATAGTCTCAACTTCAAGTTCTCGTCAACGACAAAGTTTTAAGTATTTTACAAAGATGCGCCATCGATACCAATTACTGAATACAGATATTTGATACAGTCTTATAATTACCCGTGTTAATCTTGTTTAACATTTTCTGTGGACTTGTGACTGTTTGTGTTTTACGTAGTCAGGTGCATACGATTCCATATTTAAAATAAAGTAACAGTTTTTGATTGATACGATTTATTATTGATTAGGATCTTCATTTTAAGGTTGGCAAAACAAACAATTTAGTTAGAAATTATATAGATTTCAGTTAAATGAGTATTCCTGGCTTTAGATGGCGATAAAAGTGCTGAATAATCCTTTATTCTTTACCTGAGAAACATTGTGAGAATAACAACTTCTTCAGAAAGGCTATAATTATGTCACTTTAGCTCTAGTAGACAATACAGCCACTTTTACAGACTGTGTTGTATTACATATATTACATGTTCAAATCTGTACCTAAGTGTTATTTCATATTATACAGTTTTACTTTAACTATGCTCTTTCAGTTATGTTATATGAGACCTTTATTAACTGATTGTATCTGATTGTTTTTCACTTCAAATCATGTTACTCGAACTGCTTTTGGTTTACATTATTGTTACGTATACGTTACACATTCTTTGCTTTTTTTTTTTTTACTTAACTCAAGCGTGAATTTGTTCTAGCTTCAGTTTTAGTTAATATGTTAATGATGCTATCCAGTTAACGTTTTAGTAGTAATTTGAAGCCAGCTCGTGCAAAACACTCCTTTAATACTTTCACTTGTCTCGGACTTTGAGGTAACTTAGGTTTTAGCTCGTGCGACTGAAGCACATATTCTCTGTAGACTAGAACTTTCGGTTATGGCAAACACTCATTACGTTAAAACGCAAAGAGAGTTTTGTCTTGTGGAAAGTGAATAATATATTACAGAGATGATTCATTATAATTCTACTGTGAGAAAGTAGTCAGTGAATTTTCAACCAAACGTTTATATTATATTGTGTTTTCGTGCAAGTAGGCAAGAGGAGATGTGATCTCTAAATTACATCCATGTGTGCATAAAACATATATAAAAAAGTGTAAATGCAGCCTCTGGTACTTTCAAAACACATCATTTTCATGTTCCGTCCACTCTGCTCTCGGACATTCAAGTAGTATTTTATTACTCATCTTTCAAAACACATCATTTTCATGTTCCGTCCACTCTGCTCTCGGACATTCAAGTAGTATTTTATTACTCATCTTTCAAAACACATCATTTTCATGTTCCGTCCACTCTGCTCTCGGACATTCAAGTAGTATTTTATTACTCATCTTTCAAAACACATCATTTTCATGTTCCGTCCACTCTGCTCTCGGACATTCAAGTAGTATTTTATTACTCATCTTTCAAAACACATCATTTTCATGTTCCGTCCACTCTGCTCTCGGACATTCAAGTAGTATTTTATTACTCATCTTTCTTTCATTAAAAATGACGTAAACTTTTATAAATTTCTGCACTTTGACACTTAACATCCTGGTATTTGTGTTTGTGCGTCTTTTTTCGCTTAACTCTGAGGTACTTGTATATTTATATTTTTTCAGCTGTGTCTTTCACTCACACTTATAGTAATCTATCATAATATTTGTTTTAACACTCAAAACTAATTTTCATATGAGCTGATGTCATGATGTTAAGATTTCATTTATCATTCATTCATTATAAGTTACGTCGAGTATCTGTGCAATTCATATAGAAATCGGTATTTTGTCTCCAGTCTACAGAAAATATGGTTAGTTACGTAACTCGTATAGGAGACGTTTAATTTGTTAACATTCACTTTTAAAAATTACATGTAAGGACTAGTGTGTGGTTTCACATGCAAACGTATAAAACACGGAATATTATAAATTTTTATAATTTAAATATGTAGAGAAAATAATTCAGAATGCTCTGAGTTTTAGCAGTTTTTATTATTATTCACGTGTGTCAATGTAAATTGAAGCGCCATCTAGTAAATAATTAAAAATCTTCTCGACTGTTTTGTTAACACGATAAAGTGCTCGCTTATTGTTAATGGAGTGTTTCTAAGTATAGTTCCATGGCCAAGCGTGCTAAGGCGTTCGACTCGTAATCCGAGGGTCGCGGGTTCGAATCCCAGTCGCACCAAACATCCTCGTCCTTTCAGCCGTGGGGGAGTTATAATGTGACGGTCAATCCTACTATTCGTTGGTAAAAGAGTAGCCGAAGAGTTGGCGGTGGGCGGTGATGACTAGCTGCTTTCCCTCTAGTCTTATACTGCTAAATTAGGAACGGCTAGCGCAGATAGCCCTTGAGTAGCTTTGCGCGAAATTCAACAAACAAACTAAGTATAGATCACACGCAACCAAAATATATTGGTCGTGAGAATTTATGGATTCCATACTATTTCATTGGCTTTCGTAAAATTGATCATAACTGGAACGAGGTAATGGTAATTATGGTGAATAGTGTCTATAAGTGAAATTTGTCTGTACACTATCATAGTGAATAAGAATTTTTGAAGAGGTAATACATTTGTATTGAAATTCAGAATTGAAGAAAATATTTTGTTATTATTATTTCAAAATTTGGCCTGATTGTTCAACTTCATGCAAAGCTACATGAGGTTAACTGTACTTCCCTAATTTTTAAGAGATAGATTAGAGGCAAGGCAACAGGTAAACACCACCCATCTTCAACTCTTGGAATTCTCTTTATAAATAAATAGTGGGATTTACTGTCACATTATAACGTCCCACAACTAAAAGGAGGATATGTGTAGTGACAGTTTTGATCCCATGATCTACATATTGAGAGCTGAGCATCCTAATCATCAGGCCATACCTGACTATAAAAGAGCTCTTGACCTATTTCTTTGTAACTGCAGTTTGTTTAACTGACATTGCGCACAAAATTCAGTAAAATTCTACCAACTCTATCACACATTGGAGTGCTGTTATAAAGCAACATTTGATTTTTTTATTCTCCTTCGGCTGCCCCTTTGTGGCACAGTTGTGATTCTGAAGACTTATAACATTAAAACCAGAGTTTCTATACCTGTGGTGGACACATCACACAATATTCGCTATGTAGGGTTGCGCTTAAGTACAAACAACCTCTTTTCACAGTAAAATAAAATCAGTATTTATATATATATATATAAAACAACGATAATATATAATTTAATACGTTAAGTGACAGAACATTAAACACATTTCTAAATGCAATATTGTTGTACACTTTTCTTACTACATCAGTAATTCTAGTACAGGACTTTAAAATTGCACACATGATTTATAAGGTTTATAAAATATCACTAGGATAAGGGCGCACACAGTTTGTTTAATGGCTACTTATGAAATACAGATATTGGACAAAATAATAGAAGCACCTCACCATTTTAAATACAAGTTTCAGTGTCTCATTATGGGCAGTATAGTAATATGGGTTAAATTAAATGCATTAAATTATTTTATGTCTTTTAATTTGTCTCTCTACGGATGGTATATTATTGTGTTTCCAAAGAAAGGTTTTAAAAACGTCAAATTAAAAAGAACTGAGAGATTTCTCACGGGGCATGACTATCGATGAACGTTGAATTGGCCTCTCGGAGACATGAACACTTAGAATAGTGTAAGCATCGATATTGAGAACAAATTGCGTATCAGAAAGTATATTATCGATAGAAAAACTAGGTTAATAGGTTGTGATGAACTAGCTTTAACATGAATAGTGTTTGCTTATTCATTCAATATCACGCAAATCTACAAGAGGGCTAATTGCCCCTAGTTTTGAAGTGCTAGAATAGAGGGGAGGCAGCTAGTTAACATCACCTACCGCCAACTCTTGTGCTACACTTTTATCAATGAGTAATGGAATTGACTGTCACATTACAAGAAAATACATCACTAATGTTCCTCTGAGATGTTTAAAACTTAACATGTAACATAGCCTACACTAAAGTAAATACTTTAACAGTTCGAAGTTCCCATTAATAGTGCTTTTCTACTAAACAGGTAACAGCTTTGCCTTAACTTTTATTTTTGTCCATTGATTTTGAATTCCACAAAATTGTACTTATAAGCACCTTAACAGTAAAATACCCCTAACTCTGAGCAGTTTACAACAATGAGCATATCTTTAGAATTATTCATGGGCTCGACCAATATTCTCAATTCTGAGTAGTTTGTAACTATAGACATAATTTTAAAATTAGTGACATGTCTGGCCTAAAGGTAAAACTGATTGATATGTTTTATGAATAATATGATTTTGTCGTTATAAATTTTATTGTCCCTAATTTATATCGTTTATTTACGTGCTTTAGAATATGACAGTTTTGGTATATATACACAATACAGCACGTTCTTCTACAAAATCAATCGGGTTTATACATGTTTCGTTACATTAAGTTTTAAAATATATAATTAAATATTACTCTTTCGCGACGGGCTCGGTATATAAAAAAAATCTGAGAGTCTGTATACACTGTTGCACATGTTTAGTATTTATACTATACCTTTTAATTTTCTTTGTGTGTCGTCACAAACTTTGGTAGACTTTCAGTTAAGATTGTAATTTTTTACATGTGATTTTCATGTTATGATTCAAAACTATTCTTCGTGTCAAAAATATCAGATATTATTTGTGTTATCTCTAAAACCTCCTAAATACATTTCAAATGATTGTTTTCCGTAAAACTATATTTTGTCTGCTCTATCTATACGGGGTTTGCCAATTTGACCGACTTCGTAAGTACCATAAAAATTAGGAAATAAGTATAAATTATGTTTTTTTGGTTTCTGGAGTGGTACAAAAAATAACACAAAATGCAAATGTTTAATCTAAATAGCTTAATTTTTTCATATCGTACACTTATATATATATTTATTATATTGACCTTTCACGTAACCGTATCCAGTAGTACAAATCTGACATTTAGTCCTTACAAAGTGACCTGTCTTGGTTGGTTTTTAATAGAGTAGTATTTTGTAAAGTACAGTCACATTTTAATTATATTATACATTTTGTGTATATTTAGATTATTACTATTTACAAACAAGTTATTAAACTTATCTTTCTTGAAAGATAGAACAGTAAATGACGCAGTAAAGCAAACAAGTAAAGGCTTAAGAAATTTCGCACATGGAGGATGTTAAACGAAATTTTTAAGGCTTTATATATACATTTGAATGACCAACAATCATAACATACTATGTCGATACCATGTAATTCCATTATAATTTATTAACTTTATTAACTAAGCTGTAAAATTTCGATCAGATTATAGACATGACCTACATCCTTGAAATATTGTTTCCAAAAAACAAGATGGAGTCCTAACACATAAAAATGGTTGAGAAAGCCACTAGATTGGCATCCAAAGCTATGGATTGGTTATTTGCATGTCACATATAAAAGTAAGTGTAAACAAGAGACCGTTTCCAAAAAGGGAAAGTGGTGAGAAAGCCATTATATTTGGTTCAGTACATGAGCGATATCTCAGCAAACATAAAAGATAGGAAGTTATTATCTTATACTCTAATTCCTTAATACGGTAAGTTGAGATTCTAATTCGTACGAAACTGTATATTTTGTATTTTGACATCACAAACATTTAATTTGAACCAGTGCTGCATTTATTATACCACTTGACACACAAAGCGAGATGTTTAAGTGTTGTTGTTTTTACTATTTACTTTTAAATTAAGAAATTAACAATGTATAATACTAAAATGTGAATTATAATTTACAGTTTGATATTAAATATTTTTGACATAATTTCATAAAAATAGTAGTTCAATAACATTTTGAATGCAAGTCAACAAACACGGTGACCTGTGACACGTAGCGATAAAGTTATGGTGGTATTAAAAACAAATTGATATCTATGATGGGCAGAGCAAACAGAACCCCTTAGGTATCTTTGTGGATAAAACCATATAAACAAAAACTCTTATCTGTGAACGTTTTCGTTCGTTTGTTGTACTTATGTAGAGCAAGCAATCTTGTGCAATTATTATTTCTTATAATTGTCACCCTGCAATTTCAGCACAGTGGTATTTGTTTTTATATTTTATTAACATCGCAGTGAAAAATAACGTAAAACAAGCAGTTTTAATCTTTGTTTTTAAAGTCTGTAATTACAACTCTGGTAGATCGATAAATAAACAAAATGGCACACACAAAGTCTATTCTTTTAACAATAAAAGCCTTTTGTGCCATGAGTGTTCGTTGGTCTGTAATCAATACAATCTCATGTTTACCTGGACTCCACGCGGCTTTGCCTTTAACACCGTTGGCCACGTGCATGAAATAGACTAACAAAAGAGTACCGTAGCCTGATGGGACAATAATCACCGTGACGTGTGCTGTCTGCACGTGCACGCGGTTCTAAGTATGTTTAGATAGTAGACGGGGGATAAGAGAGGAGAAAAATAAAGAACAGTTGACGCTTGGCTCACAAACAGACGTCATACAAATGGGATTCAACGTCATTTTTAAAGCCTCAAACATTCAGTTGGTTAATAATTTACTCATGGTCCGTTTGCAATGAACTTGCTGGACCTGCTAAAGATGGTTATCAAAATATTACAATTATTAACATTAATTACAACCGTTTAAATACTTGGATAATAATTCCCCTTGAAATTAATGATGGAATTTAACCATTAAAAATCCATTTTCATGTAATTATTCTAAGTCATGAAACTTGGAGTACGGTTATATTTCATTAATTTTAACTTCATGTTTTGTCCTTGTTTCCTATTGACTTAGGAACATTATGATATTGATGAAATATAATTTTCTTGTGTTATTGTTTCAATGTGGGTCATAACTTTTGAGTAACGAGTGCTATTATTACATCATACTTATGACATAAGATTGTTTGTTTGTTTTTTGGAATTTCGCGCAAAGCTACATGAGGGCTATCTGCGCTAGCCGTTCCTAATTTAGCAGTGTAAGACTAGAGGGAAGACAGCTAGTCACCACCACCCACTGCCAACTCTTGGACTACTCTTTTATCAACGGATAGTGGGATTGACCGTCACATTATAATGCCCCCACGGCTGAAATGGCGAACATGTTTGGTGCGACGGGGATTCGAACCCGCGACCCTCAAATTACGAGTCGAACGCCTTAACCCACCTGGCCATGCCGGGCCAATATGACGTAAGAAACAATTAATAATATTTCTATAAACATTGTATGTTAATTATATTACAGAAATTTCAAGTCTGTTTGTTTTTTAAAGTAAGAATTCAACGAGAGGAAAAAGATCGTTCCTATTTACATTGTCAAAGTAGATAATAAGCAGATAAGGGAGGTCAATAAATTCAACCACCTGGGAAACTGGATAATATAAAATGGTAAATGTGCTCATGAAACGAAACGGAGAATATGAATGATAAAAGATACATTTCTGGGAACGAAAACAAAACAGACAAATAGTAAGATTTCTATGGGGACGAAGTTAATAGTTTTGGATTGTTATGTTATATCAGTTCTCGCGTATGCATCAGAATGTTGAAAAATATCGCCAGATATGGAAAAAGGAATCGAAGCAGTTGAGTTGTGGTTTTTAAGGCATATCTCGAAGTTTGGATATAAGAATGAAGAAATTCTGTCAATAGTAGGAAGAAGGGTTTGGCTGACACAAAAAAAGACACGTTTTTATGACACGTTATGGTCGTAACTGGAAAGATTGAAAGAAGGATAGACCATGGAAAACAATGGTTGACTTACGTCAAGAGTCTTTCTACATGAATGAATGTATTGACATTGTAAATTCTTTGATTCTCCAGAAGAAGAGGTCTGTGGAAGATCATGGCCACCAACGTCCACTTTGGATATTGTACCCAGAAAGAGGAAGAGAGCACAGACAAATAGAAGTTTATGACCAATAAAGTAATTAAGAAGAAATGTACAAAAAGTATGTTAAGGTATACTAAGAGGTATTAGGATATGTGGCGATATACTAAGATATGGTAAGCTAACATGTGTTAAAATATCCTAAGATCGGAATCATCAGTAAAACACACATTGAAGAAAAAATTGAAAGAGACACGCAGAAACTGTTGATGATTTACAGAGTTCCATTAGTGCCGTTAATACCAAACTAAAATGTTTTCAGAAAATTGCTAAGATTGTTATAAGATGGAAATAAAAAATGTCTCACATATAAAAGAACACTAATTTGATGTTAAGATTGCTATAATGTAGTTTTATCTTGAATTTCGTAGAGAAGAAAAGATGCCTAAGATATGAAAAACGTGAATTTGAAAACTGCAAAATTGCATTTAAAAATTACCAAAGCTGTAAGAGCTCTGGTGAAATCCTTTAGATCCAATTACGGGATTAACTAGTAAGACTGACAACAGGAGCAGAATGGCCAAAGCACTGGGTGCAGCAATCACCAGGCTACTTCAGCCTCTCCCTCACAGTTTGCTCCCTGCTTAACAATTAAACTACCTATAGATCTTTCAACCAATGTTAATAAGATCATATTAATCAGAGCTTCTGCTTCAGAAATATATACTGTATTTTCCACAGCCACATTTCTTTCAAGTAAAAGTAGGACTGGGTGTGGCCTACTGCATAACTTACAGGTTTATGGATTGGAAAGGCCAAGATTCGAGCCACACTGTGTGATACTGAATACGATCAATAGTTCCATGATAATAAATCTCACTATTTAGTTAAGAGCAACTCAGAAGCCGTTTTGAGAACGTAAATTGAGGCCACAGTGACTTTTTATAAATTTTTGACAAATGCCACACCTCTAAAGCAAAAGGCTCCATTTCTTTGCAAACACGACAACCTATTGGTCTGAAATTGAGAAGACCGGATTTTTTGGTAATGCTTGACCACCGTTTAGATTTTTTTCTCCTGATCATTCCATGCATGATCGGATAAAACGAGTTAAAAAGTTCCTGGAGTCTTCATTTGTTTCTCTGATCCTGACAACAAAACAAAAAGACTCTGTACAAAGAAGTTTTACAAGATATTAACAAACTACCATGTAAATAAAGAACTAAATCAATTAAAGCCATTTTCATCCGAGCAACGCCAGGTACTCTGGTAGTATATTATTAGGCTAATACATCTTATGGGTGTAACATCCCAAGGAAATTCGTACTATATCGAATAAGCTTGAACATGCTTGTAATTAAGCTAGGAACAAGAAAAAGCATCACTTCACTAACCAGTGAAGAGTATGTTAACCATTCCGAAGACATTTGAACCAATAATCTTTCAGGCCAACCAATACATTCCACTCGGAACTGAAACCACAGGAAAGAGGTCTTGAAACCACAGAAGAGAAGCTGGAAAACATTCTTGTGCAGAATCATAGGAATACTAGTGTTATTTTAATAGCGCTTTGCAGTGAAGTGTGAGATAAGAACTGAACATAAGGTTCGGTTTGTTTTGAATTTCGGGCAAAGCTGCACGAGGGCTATCTGCGCTAACCGTCCCTAATTAAAAGTGAAAGATTAGAGGGAAGGCCCCTAGTCATCCCTACTCACTGCCAACTCTTGAGGTACTTTTTTATCAACGAATAGTGGGATTGACTGTAACATTATAATATCCCCACGGCTGAAAGGACAAGCATGTTTGGTGGGACGAGGACTCAAACCCGCGACCCTCAAATTGCAAGTCAAGCGTTCTAATAACTACCTGGACATTGAACATTAGAAATGATTGTCAGTTTAGAGCAGGGGTGGGCAACTCTAGGGCCACGTGTGGCCAGTGGATAGCACAATTGCGGCCAGCTCGACTTTAGGAATCAACTTTTTCAATCATTTATTTTTTTATCGCAAGGTTGGTAATCAGCAACTGCACTGCCTCACGTCATTGCTAATGTCGCACGCTTCATCACTGCCACAAACGCCGCCCATTTTGTAACGTCAGTCTGGTTTAGATCTTTGTTATTGAATATGCGTTGTTTTGCATGCCCTTGCAAACATATTTTTATTGTGCAACTTTCAAGTGTTTAAATATAGTTTGTTTTTAGTCTCATAATATGGATAAGTAAATAATTCGAAAACGAAAGAATCCAGATGATGTTGAACACCCAGAAAATAAAGACAGTTTAATTGATTCTGGCATTGCTGACGAAAAGAGAATGTCACGTGACTGGAAAAACGTGAAACGAGAATTTAATGAAAGATTGAAGTTGAAATTTGTAGTGATTAATGCAAATAATAAACCACTGTGTCTTTTGTGTAACAAAGTTTTTAGGAATAATAAAGTATACAACCTTAAGCAACACTTTAACAATTTTCACAACGAATTTGAGTGAAAAATTCCCAGTTGATAGCAAGAATCGTATGAATGAAATTAGCCGTCTAAAAAACAACTTCATGAACAAAAGGAGGCCTAAAAATATTTTTATCGTCGATAGAACTAGTTTCGTTAGCTAGCTGTAAAGTAGCTTGGATTTTAGTTCAAAAAAAGAAATCATTTTCTGATGCTGAACTAGTTAAAGAAATTTGATTGTGGTCATTGAAACTCTGTTGGAGAATTATGATTCAAAAATAAAAGATGATATTTTTCAAAAAGTAAATGAGTTGCAATTAAGTCGAAGAACAATTGTCCGCAGAATGCTAGAGTTAGCGAAAGACATAGAAAATCAGTTGCTTGAACAACTAAAATATTGTTTGTATTTTTCTTTAGCATTAGATGAGTCAACAGATGTTAGTGACATTGCGCAGTTGATATTTTGGGTTCGATATGTAACTTCAGATCTTCAAGTAAGGGAAAAAATTCTTGGCCTTTGTGAATTACCAGATCAAACATGTGGAAAAATCATCTTTGAAAAATTTCTTGAAATGTAAAGAAAATTCATTGTGGATTTTAAATAAACTGTTCTCTATCACAATAGACGGTGCTCCCACCATGACTGGGGAGAAATTAGGATTTGTTTCTCTTTTGAAGCAGCATTTAATTGAAAATAACGTGAAGTATACGCCGCCATTTTTCCGTTACATTTTGTATCAGGAAAATTTATGTGCTCAGATGTCTAAAAGTGGTGAATTGAAAAATTTGATGGACATTGTTGTAAAGCTTGTGAATTATATTAGAAGTGGAAGCTCTCTCATCCATCGACAGTTTGTTGAGTCTTTGAAGAAAAGCAGTGACTGTACTTTTGGTGATGTTACTGATTTTGCAACTTTAAGATGGTTAAGTAGAGGAAAAGTCTTGGAACGATTTACTACCTTATTTTCTCAAATAAAAGTATCTTGTTGAAAAAGGTAAGATTGAAAATTTCCCTGAAATTGAAACTTTATCATGGCAGTGTGGTTTGCACCTTCTGTGCAACATGATGGCTCACTTGAATAATGTAAATACGAAGCTTCAGGAAAGAGGTAAAATAATAAGCAAACAATTACAGTCTATTCGTGAATTTCAATAAAAGCTAAACCTCCTTGCGGAACAATTACAAAAGAATGATTTGACACGTTTTGCAAAGTTTAATAGTTTTCTGGAAAATAATAAGGACCTATGTGTTCTCTGATGCTAAAGATGATCTCTATGTAAACTGCCCAAAATCTATCTTAAAAATTTGAATCACGTTTCTCCGAATTTAAAAATTTGAAGTTGATATTTGAGCTTTTGCATGATCCATTTCAATTTGATTTTGGAAATTTCAGTAAGAAAATTACATCTTTTTTGTCTCTGGATAGATGTGAATTTAAAGACGAGATGCTTATCCTGCAAAGTGTAGAACACAAAAGGCAAACAAAAATGTTTTTTATCAGAGCGATGTGGCTTACTATTCCGATAAATGAGAGTCTTCCAAATTTAAAGATAGCAATTTCGATACAATTTTCCATGTTTGGATCAATATGGATGTGTGAGCGAACATTTTCTACGCTAGATTTTCTCAAGTTTAGATACAGATCTTGGCTTACTGACATAAATTTAGAGGAAGAGCTAAGATGCTCATTGAGCATAGACATTAAGCCAAATTTCACGAAACATGTTGATGAAAACCCTCATCAATTTTCACATTGAAGGTTAATTGAAATGCAACTATTTTGATAACAACTAACATCTTTTTTATTTTTTTGAATAGTGTGGCCAACGTTGTTTTCATTAGCCACAGTTGTGGCCACTATGAAAAATAAGTTGCTCACCCATGGTTTAAAGTAAGACAAACAGACACTTCAGTTACAAATGACAAACATAATTTTCCATAGTAAAACTTCTTGGAAAGTCTAGTTTAATATTTTCGTAGGATTCATAAAATTCACAAAAAAAACACACCTAAAAACTATTAGGTTTAATCAGAAACCTGATGTTTAGAATACGGAAACAAAATAGTACTAGTAACCTTTGTTTCAGATGTTAATTTTATTACAATGATTCTAAAATATTAACAGGAGAAAATCATTTATACGAAAATGTTTTGGATAAAAACAATGTTTGTTTAAAATCAAAGAAGTTCGAGTGGTAATTCAAAATTAGACAGATATAAAAAGAATATCACTAAAGTTATTAATACAAAATTGGAGACTCGATATCGTAATGTAAAAATAATAAAAACAGAAAATTTTTCAGCGTGTTTGTTTATAACCTTGTATTTTACCTTATATTAAAATCGGTTTCAAACAAACTAATCAAATATTACCATGGAGAAAACAGATCGTTAAAATGTGCAGTCATAGACAATAAGATGTGCATGTGTGTGTGTGTGTGTTGGGAGTGGTCTGGGAAATAAATTCCTTTTATGTTAACCCTGCCGCTGAAGTTACATAAGCGATACACACTTACTGGATAATACAACGGATATGTTGTAATCAGTTCACTAAGCTTTTCTTAATCCGGCTTTTGAAATGGGTAACGGGATTGGAGGCAGTTTAAAAGCTTATAGAAAGGGAAAGAAATAAAGACATCTTTGTAAATCTGCCCGAAGAATAACGACCTTAATAATTACGTCTCCCCACCACCTGGTCTAGAACGTTAGCAGCTTACACAAGGTAGTAAAATATAAAATCCATGAGGCAGTTTGACAAGCTTTAAGTAAACACACGTAGTTTAAGAGAAGACAGTTAGTTTAACATGTTCACATCCATGTACAGATCGCGAAGTCGTTTTACTAGAAAAGCGTCGAACACTATTAAACTCTATTTACCGAATTGTGGTTAACATAGCAAAAACAGTGATTTTACAGGGAGTATATTGCTCTATGCCTTCCGTGCATTTCCTTCGCAGAGGACAGGGTCAAATTAATAGAATAACAGTATACGAAAAAACACAATAAAATAAAATTAAAATACTTTAAAATAAATGATCCGATGTTTAACTACAATTACCACATCAAATAAAGTGAAATGACAATTGTTGTTTAATTAAACAAAACTACACTATTGCATACAATTTGTTAATGAAATCATTAATTCTCTTTGTGTGTTTCTCTTATAGCAAAGCCACATCGGGCTATCCGCTGTGTCAACCGAGGGAAATCGAATCCCTGATTTTGGCGTTGTAAATTCATAGAGTTACCGCTGTCCCAGCGGAGGATATTAATGTTGTTACACAAGATATTCTTAATACTTTGACGTCTCACAGTTTAATTAAGAAACACGTCCCAGCTTAATCTATCCGATGGTTGCGTATGGCGGAATATTAGTGTTTACTCGTGATGACGAAAAACCCACTTGGAAGTAAAAATGTATTATCGAAACGGCTGGTATGGGTATTAAAACTTTAATTAAAATAAAGTACAGAACAACGTTTCGACATTCTTAGCTCATTTTCTGGTTGTAATTTTCTTTGTTAACCTGAAGATGACCTAAGTAAGACGAAACGTTGTTCTGTACTTTGTTTTAATTAAAGTTTTAATACCCATGCCAGCCGTTTCGATAATATATTGGTGTTCACTGTTCAAAACAGTTCCTTAGTTATCAGTCATGCTGTTGAACTGGAGGCTCCAATCAAACCTTGTGTTTCTATCCGGTTACTTTTCACTTTGCCTAAGTGTGAAAAATCTCGTTCATACTAGGTAGCTGAAAGTAAGTACCACTGGAACGTTTCTCTCCAACAGAACTTCGCTGAAAGTAAAACTAGAACAATTTTCGCCAATAGCACTTAAGCCTGGTATGGCCAGGTGGTTAAAGCACTCGACTCGTAATCCGAGGGGCGCGGGTTTGAATCCCTGTCACACCAAACATGCTCGCCTTCTTAGCCATGGAGGAGTTATAATGTGGAGATCAATCCCTCTATTCGTTGGTAAAAAAGTAGCCCAAGAGTTGGCAGTGGGTGGTGATGACCAGCTGTCTTCCCTCTAATCTTACACTGCTAAATTAGGGACGGCTAGCCCAGATAGCCCTCGTGTAGCTTTGCGTTAAATTCAAACCAAACCAATAGCATTTTGTTGGAATCACAACTAGAACAATTCTCACCATTATTACTTCGTTGAAATCACTACTAGGACGATTCTCGTCAATAGAAGTTTGCTAAAGGTTGAACTAGAACTACTCTGGTCAACAACGCTTCGCTGAAAGATTCTCACTAGTAGCACTTTGTTAAAAGTACAGATGGAACGATTCTTTCCAATAGCACTTCGCGGAAAGTAAAAATAGGGTATTTCGAGATAGGACAAAATTATTTGAATTTTCAATTTTATGATTTTCAATCGTATTTCTTTTTCTAGAGGCCTTAGTAAACCTAATAGCTGAGATCGTGAGATGTAGTTTTTACACTATTTTATTAGTACCTTCTGTCTCAATGGAGAAGGAAGAGCCAAGACTGGCCCCAGTATTTTTAAAGAATGACATAGCTTTTGATTACTTCAATATGTTAAAAAACATATTGTGTGAAATTATGTGAAAATTGTGTGAAAGAGAGTGAAAGAAGGAGAAAGTGATCTTGTAGTAACTACAAAATTCGTAATTTTTATGACGTAGCGGAACCCATGCTGGTCGCTGTCGGTCAGTCCGCCAATAAAGTATTGTTGTGTAAAGACATACATTTTCGACGCACATTGTACATTGTTCAGCGTTTAAATAGCCTCATTCTGTCTCCTTCTTGGCCCCCAGAGGCACAGCGGTGTGTTTGAGGACTTACAACGCTAAAATCCGAGTTAGTTTTGTTACCTGTGGTGGGCAGAGCACAGATAGCTTTTGGTGTTGTTTTGTGCTTGACTTCGAAAACAAACAAAATAAACAACCGTACTCTACCTCTCGATGCTAAACATCATCCACTTTGTCTCGTTAAGTCTTAGTAGGAATTACTTTTTCAAAATTATACAAAATTAAAATAACTCATAATGACTTAGAGCAAAACCTTTGATGAACTTTGATGTACACTAAATATTCAAGTGAGATTTAACCTATTACACTACTTTGAGCCACCATGTAAAATGTGATGAACCGTAATGTAATGAAGCAAAAGAGGAAGATAACAGTAGTCAAACTAAGCTGACAGCTCAATGTTAGACCTCATAAAAAAGTGTATGATGTGAGTTCATTCGTGTGGATAATCAAAATAATGTATATCTACACGGGTCAATCATTACTCTAAGAACCACAGGTAGAGGTGAAATGACTACAAACTGCGGACGTGGACAGTAGTGAAATGTGATCTAGTCAGGTATGCTAAGATTAGAGCTTTTCTATCTATTGTAGAGGTGAAATAACTACAAACTGCAGACGTGGACAGTAGTGAGATGTGATCTAGTCAGGCATGTTAAGATTAGAGCTTTTCTATCTATTGTAGAGGTGAAATAACTACAAACTGCAGACGTGGACAGTAGTGAGATGTGATCTAGTCAGATAAGTTAGAATTAGAGCTTTTCTATCTACTGTAGAGGTGAAATGACTACCAATTGTAAGCATAGGAAGTGATGACAAGATGTGATGTGGTCAGCTAAGTTAATATTAGCTCCTTTTCAAACAAATAACCAAAGTATTTGACTAAATTAGCCTAATGATTGGAGGTCGTTGCTGTATGACTATAAATTTAACAATTTAGTGACAACAAAAGCAGATACCCTTCTTATAAGTTTGAGTGCACGTAACATTATAAAATTCTGTGTTAGTCTTAAAAACGAGTAATACATAAATTGGTGTAACACACAGAGCTAAGTCCATTGACTGTGAGAGAAACCAATAAGAATAATAAAGTAAACATAAACTTTCGCATGGAAATTTACTTCATTTTCACAAACCTGCCAGTGAAGAACGAACACAATATGCGAATAAAAAACGTTAACCAAGTTACAAACATGAGGGATTTTAAGTAACTTGTAACATTTGGAGTAGATGGAAACTGAGTGTATAACAAATATATTTGCCAATAGAAACAACTAGTTTTAAGACGATAGTTAAGAAGTCTTCCCAAAACATCAAAAATTCCCATTTTCCTACCTAATCGAACAGCTTCCTTCTAAAAGAGGTCACGTGATATAATCCCACCAATCGTCTGATAGTTTTCACTCGAGTGCCTCAGAAAGTAGATGACATTTCCATGCCTTTAATCGTCTAGGCTACTAGACACCTGTTCCAAGCCTCCTTGTTTCCCACGACACTACTGCAGGTTGTACCCGGATGCTACTGATCGATTCCTTTCATCCTGAAGATAAACGCTAAGTATCATTGCATTACAGTAAAAATAAATAAATAAATAAATAAAACTTCGGTAGTAAAACTGCTCGAAGCGACATAGCGAACCATAAAATGAAACATAAACAAGTGACTCTATCCAATTAATTATAAATACTACGGGTAATAATACAAAAATAACAGAATGTAATATTGCAATATATATATATATGTAGATCTAAATACATTTATCTTTTCAGTCTGAATATATTACAGACATCTTATATGTGTGTAAAATTTAAACAAGTTAGTTGAAGACAGCGATTAATTGGGTTAATGTACCTCTAATATCGAAAGTAATTTGAGGAGCAATGGAAATGTTCAAATACATTTTATCGGTCATTGCCCCATAGAGCTTTAGATTTTTCATAAGGTTACATATAGTTTCAGATACGTCATCATGAGACGACTTATTCCCAGGAAAAAATAACACATTAAATTAGAATGTGATTCTTTTTCTAGACGATATGAACCTCCTATTCTGGACATCAATATTAGAAGCATTTCAAGTAAAGTTGAAAATTAATAATTCTATAGCACATAGTACTTTCTCACGTTTAAAGCGTGTCATACATTCATTTTTTACTGTTTTAAAAACAGTCAACGGTGTAGTGTAAAGCAGTAATAGTGATAAATTCAGCCTCTAAACTTCATTATCCATTAAATATAAGCACTATGCAGAAAGTTTTAATAATATATATAATCTGATCAAAATGTTTTGTGAATGTACTTAAATAATCATTACTTTTAGTACTTGAAACCCTGCCCAGCAAACATTTCTTACGGCACAGTAGTATGTTTGTGAATTTACAGCCCTAGAAAATCGGGTTTCAATACCAGTTGTGGGCACAACAGAGGTAGCCTATTGTGTACTTTTGTGTTTAGTTACAAACAACAGATTATGGTGTTTTAAACATTGTCAACTGTATTTTCTGCTGGTGTTTCAAGTCGTGTAAAAAAGGACTGTCTATATGAAAACCTGAAACGAGGCCAAGATTCGTTGTTCTTTATTTCAGTCCTTGTCCAAGAGGTGTCTCTACATTGATACTTCAAACACTGTCCAACATATATTTACATCAATATTTCAAGCAATGTTGAAGAGGCTTCTGTGTCTTTGAAAAAAAAATTAATTTAACATTCACAGGTGTTTATCAAGAACTTAGTCAATAGTCTCATGGGGATCAAAGCTATTAGTCAAACAAAGTCTATATAAATTACAATCCTATATACACTGAGAGTGACGCCTAAAACTTCTCATTAATTAAGTGACGTAATTGACATGGTTGTATAGGCGTTATTATGATATAAAATTGTTGTAATTTTTGTGCAAAGCTACATATTGGCTCTCTGCGTCCTGAATCGAGCCCCGAATTTTAGCACTGTAGGTCCGTAAACCTACCGTTGACCCACTGAGCGAGTATGAGACAAAACTTAGCTCTTTTTGTAATATAGCGCCCTCTGTTTGTTGACTGTTAGTTGCTAGACCTTTGTTTAGTGCTAAGTGTGAAAATTATTCTTTGTTTAATTTTACTATATCCTTTTGTTGGCTGTTCTTCACTTTTGATGATTTACTTTGTTTTTCTTAATTTCGCGAAAAGCTAAACGAAATCTCTCTGTGCTAGCCGCCACTAATTTTACAGTGAAAGACCAGAGAAAGGGAGCTAGACATCATCACCTACCGCCAACTCTTGGGTTACTCTTTTACCAACGGATAGTGTGATTTAACGATCACAATCAGTCCCAACTGCTGAAGGAAAGAACATGCTTGGTGGAACGGGGAGGCGAACTCGCGACGCTCAGATTGCGAGTTGAATGCCTTAACGACCAGGCCATGCCGAGCTCACTTCTACTGGTCAGCAATAATTTGTTAAAATATGATTAAATAATGTTTGTGTATCAACAGAATTACATATCCGTATTCACGCAGTACCTACTTAAAATCACGGTGTATTCACGCAGTACCTACTTAAAATCACTGTTTTTGTCGCTGACGGCAAATTATATTTTCTGTGTAATATTGGTCACAAGTTAAAGCATCACGAAAACCCACGTACCCTAAACGTTAATTATGAATCTTAATTCTACAAGGCGAATATCTGTTTAAGGGGATAAAACCCACCATGCTTACATCATCGTTTTTGTTATGAGTTAGTCAATAAAAAAAAACTAATATAATTTTTGTTAATTTTATTATAAAAATGTCATATTTATTGTGCACATTTTTCGATTTATAGTAACTAACCACTATTTTTCTTCTCTGGATGTATATTGTAGCTGTCAATCTTAAGTTTATATATATATATATATACATATAATACCTTTTAAGGCACACACACATATACACACACAAAAATTAAAAGTTAGTCAATTCATTTAAGAACTACAAGGTTGTTTAAGTAACATGCTCTTACTTTCAACATAAAGTCATGTAGCTGGAACAATAAAGTTGGCAATCGAGTTGTTCACAATTGATTTTGCTTGTTGTTAAGCACACAGCTGCACCAATGGCCATCTGTTCTGTGTGAGCTACGAGTATCGAAATTTAGTGTTTAAACGTTATAAGCTTTCTGACTTACCGCTGTGCCATTGAGATACAAAAATAGATTGATGATTAGTGTAAATAAAAATAAGTAAATAACAGTAATTGTAAGTGTATTTTTCTTTACAATACTGGCGATTTTCAAGTATTTTGTATGATTTCTTATTCTTCTACAAAAAAAATAATATTTATTACAGTTAACCCCACCTCAGCCCCAAGTGGCTCAGAGGCCTTATACCGATAAAAATCAGAGTAACTCGTGGTTGATGACAACAGACAATTACAGTTATTACGATATATAAATAACATAGTATTACATATATACAGTATCGTAGTTTTAGCTAACTTGATGTAATTAACCTTAGGGACACATTTGATCGGAAAGACTCACTACGAGCCACAAGAACAATCGCACGACTTTGGCGGGAAGAATATTAATTGTCAAGAAATTTAACAGAACGAAAAGAATACAAAATGATCCACAATAATGATACGCACGTGAGATTTGCAAAAGCACATCGAAATGTCTTCGGATACATCAAACATTTTTACGTATAGCTTTAAACCTAACTGACGCAATCTACTGAAGTTGTCTTAAAATCAAAATGGAAAGTTTTGTAATAGGAAACGTTTAGCAAAGTCGTCGACATTACTCGAAGAAAAACGTATGAGTGTATTTATTTTAACAATGGATCATATAAATTAAAGTTTCTTTTCTAAGGCAGATATGAATCGTAGCTTTAATCCTGTGTGTTTTGATGTATCGGGAGTATTTCAATATTAAGTAACATAATTCTATCATCTCATTTCAGTGAAAGTCACACTATAGAATAATCATGTGTTGCAGCTAGTATTGCTACTTTTCGTTGAACGATAACATAGATGCAGCTGGGAAGAACAGAACATTATCGTTGTATTATCCGATAGTCTATAGTGAGATAAAGAATTAGGCTTGACAAAGCAGGCGTGATCTCTGGTAGTACGAAGTATCAGCACAGCCTTTCATTCCATGTCCCTCACAGAGTACAAGTCAACACCACCATTCTTTGGCTCATGAATACAATTTGATTTCTTTATAATAAGCTAAGTGCTGGACGCACGTGTAACCGATACTTCGGTCACCCAGGGTGAGGACAATACAGAGAGCACACGTGCAGCAGGACCACCTTCCTAGTCTCCCGGGCGCGAATAATTGGTCTTTGAGAGCCACACACCGTCTCAGATTAAGATCGGTTGTGGTCCTACACTGCAGTGTTTATATCACCCGATGTCCACAATCATCTGCACGGGAATCGAAAGATCGCGCTCGAGGTGAACACAGCATGTGCCACTGAGACATGGCGGGAACATTTAGTTATAAGTGAAACTGCAAGAGCTCTTTTTGTATTTCTGATGTCCTGTCATTCAACTGTCTTGATTGAGTTGTCACCTGCCATAGTATGATCGTCAACAACTATCAAAACTGTCAACTGGAATATCCCGTCTTTTTCTGGTATAAAAAACACAGTCCTTGAAAAAGGGAGACGAAACTTAAATATTTCGTCATTCAATAATGGAAAAATAGAAGGCAGAAGCAAAAAAAATGTTTTTTTTTTTTCACTCAAGAAAATAGTCTACAGGCATTGAGAATTTGTTACCTCCTCTTTCATGGTGTTTACTGAGTAATTTCAAAGCTCATTTAACACGATTCACACAGACAATGCCAAACCGACACAATGACCAAGATGCACAAGGCTGGTATAATTAATTCACCAACGTTTAAAAATATCTTGTTATAATTAAATATAAAAACAAATCTAGGAGGGAATAAAAATTATTTACTTTTTATTAGCTGGAAACGAATCTTCACCAGATAAGTAAGGAGACATTAGTACCTGATATTTTGCCAGGTGCATTAAATGTCCCCATAAACAAGAAATAACTTATCTGACAACATACTTTTAATGTTTAATAATACAGTTACTGATATCTATTATTTTGTATAGATTACTTCATACTGACAACCGATGATAAGCACGTATATTTAATGACGAATATATATATATATATATAAATTATAAAAAAATATAAACTGTCTTCACGTTTCACTAAAAACAAACATGATGAAGTTATAGAATAGTTATTTTCGTCCAATAGCGCTGTATCTTAACGAATAAACTATTCACTACAAACCACAATACACTAAACTAAAGTGTGAATGACAGTTTTACTTTGTTTCAAAAAAGTAAAATAAGGTTATTCCACATTAATAAATTATATATACATATATATTTCTGGAGCGTATTGATTTTAGTTTCTATCTGAAGTTTATTTAGTGAACATTGTAATTTTAATTGAAATACGCTTTTTTGTTTGTTCGTATTGAGCTATTACAAGTTCATAACTTAAAAACAAAACGCTGCGTACGTGACGTGCGTTTTAATTAAAATTTATATATGCTAATGTAAAGAATGTGGAAATAAAATGAGTATTTCTTAAAAATCGTTATTTTGGTAATCGCATGTTATCAATAAGTCAAGGGTCACTAGGGACGGTGTCGTGAAAAACACCTCTCCATTTACTTTTTATACTGTGTCCGGCATAGCCAGGTGGGTTAAGGCGTTCCACTCGTAATCCGAGGGTCGCGGGTTCGAATCCCCGTCACATGAAACATGCTCGCTCTTTCAGCCGTGGGGACGTTATAATGTGACAGTCAGCCCCACTATTCGTCGGTAAAAGAGTAGTCCAAGAGCTGGCAGTGGGTGGTGATGAATAGCTGCCTTCCCTCTGGTCTTACACTGCTAAATTATGGACGGCTAGCGCAGATAGCCCTCGAGTAGCTGAGCGCGAAATTCAAAACAAACAATCATAACCAGTGACAACGAGGTTTTTGCGGAAACCAGGGCTCTTCATATTCACTATATATGTATGTGGCTATATAACTACGTAAAATACATTTCAAATTATTGTCAAAATAGCTCAGCAACGTGTCCGCTTTTACATAGTTGTGATGGTCATCCAGTTTTATTAAAACACACACATACACATATATAAGATTACACAACTTGGATGTTCAAATATTATGTTTACAGTGTGGATGCAAAATGGGCTATCTGATGGTTATTTTATTTAGGTGACAGACATATACACTAACTTTTAATGAAGTAACTATTATACTTCAACGTGCTTTTACATCAGAGTTTGTATCAAAATGCCTCTGGTAACTTTTGGTGCAGAATGTTTAGATTAATTTAATTAAGTGACAGACACATATCCTAACTTCTTATAATTATTATACTTCAACGTGCTTTTACATCAGAGTTTGTATCAAAATGCCTCTGGTAACTTTTGGTGCAGAATGTTTAGATTAATTTAATTAAGTGACAGACACATATCCTAACTTCTTATAATTATTATACTTCAATGTGTTTCATATCAGAACTGGTAACATCTCTCCGGTCCCTTATGCTGCAGCATGTTTGGCTAACTTTCAGCAACTGTTTTACCTCAGTTTTCTTAGACATTCAGTTTTAACGTAAAATTACACATCACATGTTTACCATACATCAATGAATGTTCCAAATTGTGAACCAATGTATCGTCAGTAGGAACATAACTCTCAAAGATCCTTTGGCTCTTGAATTTTCAAACTATAAAAAAAAAAAAACATAACTGATTTATTGCGTGATCATCTTTACGTCTATATGTGTAACAACGTCAACACGAGGCGTAAAATACGTAGGTGTAGTTTCAGTGTCCTTATTACCAACACTTAATAAATAACAACAACAAAATATCGTGTAGTCTATGTTAGACTATTTGTAGTAAGACGGGATGAATCTCGAAAATATCTCGTGAAAACAAAAAGGTTGTGTGTGTGTGTTTTCTTATAGCAAAGCCACGTGAGGCTATTAGCTGAGTTCACCGAGGGGAATCGAACCCGCTGTTTTAGCGTTGTAAATCCATAGACTTACCGCTGTACCAGCAATGGACAAACAAAAAGTTAGCAATACTTTTCTTTATTCAACTTCGACGTATTAACACAGCAGATCAGAACAAATATTTAACGCCAACTTTTTGTTCTTGTAAAGAAACTCATTTCTATATGGATTTATGTGAAAACCATGCAATGGTTAACGGACTTTGTGGTGATTTTTACATTTCGGACTGCTTCCTTCAACTGGAAATAACTAAATTAGATCGAAGTAAAAGATTGTAATAAATTATAGCTCCGAATTTACTAAATATAGAAACCCTTAACAATATAGCAAAAGCCTGCAGGCCAGGTGCTCCAACAACGCCATAGAAGTGCACTATTAGTGAATACTTGAGGCTAATCGCTTTAAAAAAAGAACAATCACCGCCCCCAAGCGGCGTGAACCCTCTAACCTTTCTTGTTCACACTAGAAATTACTGACAGAAAATAAGGGATTGATCTCTTGAACATACACACACGCTGCCTGCACGTGACGTGAACAGAAGTGACTGCTTTGTGGCGTTTGGAGTAAAAGGGTTAGCCAATGTTTAGATAAGTCTTTTCTTTGAAACAGACTTAACTGGTAAGCTCTAACAGTGAGCATTGCTTTACAAAAAGGGGATTATGTTTAAGACAAAAATAAAATGTAGCCAAAAGCTACAGCTAACAAAACAACATTTGTTCAATGATGTTTTAAATTCCAATATTCAGAAGTCGTGAACTCCAACGAAAATTTCCTGTCGTTCCTAGTTCATAAATGAGAGAGAGAAATATTATTCAAGGGTGATTGCTTCTAATAAAGAAGTAACGCTCACTGCTGTGATAAGGAGAACAGGTCCCAGCTACACTGGGAGGCCGAAATATTATATTTTGTAGTCAAACTAAAGTTCAAAAGCCATTAACACATGTAAAAGGATATTTCAGTTATAATGGTGTCGTATAATCTACATCTAACCAAACATACCTTTGATTCCTACGGTTTAGAGAATCCAAGTCATTAACATTATTGTGGATCATGTAATGCTATTGTTACTGCAATACGTAAGAAACATTCACACAGTAGCTGGTGAATTTTAATTATCAACTTTTGCACGATGCATGTTGGCTACACCAGTACTCATAGCTATTTTAATTTTGCATACGAAACTCTCTTTGACTCACTTCACTTAACTGTTGTCATATTTGAGTAATATACGAGATTTAAACTTTCAGTATGGAAGGAAAGATACTATCAAGAATAAAAGGAAAGGTTTGTTTCTTTGTAGTTAATTATAAAGTTACACAATGGGCTATCTGTGCTCTGCCCACCACGAGTATCGAAGCCCAGTTTTAGCGTTGTAAGTCCACCGTGCCACTAGATGGGGGAAGATTCTTTTCATTAAGATAGCTTTCCATCATAGCTGAGAATAAGAAACTAAAACAAAAGGAGTCAAGTTTGCCTTGTCACATTTTATAGTGAGTTTGTTTTCTGCCTTTGCACAATAAGGAAATTAAGACTGAGCTCAAGGTTTGTACACAAAACAGTAGAATACGGTATTTTCAAATGAATGCTAACACGTAACGCACAAATAAAGCAGCTAGATCAAAGAGTACAAAAATGGGGTATAGCCATCCTCATTTCGAACTATTAACAAGAATGATGGCAACCAATCAGCAGCATCTGATACTTGCACTGCTTTTATGAACTAACTAATCACAATCGACTGTCACAGTCACAACGCCCTCACAGTTGAAAGTGTAGAACGTGTTTAGCAACGTATCAAATCAGAACTTTTCGATCCACAGCTAAAGCACTCACCACTACGCTACTTTTAAATCTTGCCATCAGCGCGTTTTCGGGAGGTAAAAAATGCAGTAATAAATGTTATTTTTAGAAAGTGTTAAAGTTTTCAGAATTCATGATTGGCAACTTTTCTTCTTCTTTTAGCTAAAAAGCTCCACAACTGGGTAGCTACGTTCTCTCCACCATGAGGAATCGAGCCACAGATTTTAGCGTTTAAGTCCCTACATTTAACGCTAACCCACTAGAAATGATATGACTTGTTTATTTTTATTTCTTCTTATTATTATAATATACTCTTCAAAACAAGAAACGCAAAAGGATATTTTTGTTATTTTAAAGAGAAATATATGTAATAACGTTACAAGCTCAGAGTATGTGATGTTACACGTGTTAAGGCACTGATTGTCAGACCAAAATGACAATAAAAGTTGTGCACTTTGAAAACGGAAGAAAACATCGGATTTTTCGCCAAAACGCATTCGTGTCCAATAAATTTGTTTGAGAGATCTGCATGTTCTGCAAGTGCAACATGTGCAAAATCTCTATACAAGTGACGGGTTCTCGGTTTCCATAGCTCAGTGTTAAGCCACCGACACGCAATACAGTTACGCCAAGACTGACTGAAGCATAACGCAACAACGCCATTGGTCGCTTGGAAGCAGGCGAATCTCGATTAGATGTTGCCAGAGCTGTGAATGTCCACCCAAGCACCATCACAAGGCTATGGAATTGTCACCAACAACATGGATCAACTCGTGACCGTCCACAATCTGGAAGACCTCGTGTGACCACGCCCGCACAAGATCGCTACATCCGGTTACGTCACTTTCGGGATAGGACCACCACTGTGACGTCTATTGCCTCAACCATACCAGGGCTGCGTAGGATTTCCGATCAGACCGTACGCAATCGTCTACGAGATGCAGAAATCCGACCTCGACGTCCAGTCAGAGGCGTCATCCTCACCCAGCAACATCGTCAAGCACGGCTGCAGTGGACTCACGGGCACATCGGGTATGGCCTCATCGACGATGGAGGCATGTTTGGTTCAGCGATGAATCACGTTTTATGCTTCGTAGGCAGGATGGAAGGACCCGTGTTTACCGTCGCCGAGGTGAACGTTTTGCAGCAAACTGTATGCAGGAAGTTGACAGATTTGGTGGTGGCAGCGTCATGATGTGGGCTGCCATCGCCTAAAATGCCAGAACAGACCTTTTGCACATTCGAGGGAATCTTACGGCTCAACGATACGTCGACGAGATTCTAGGCTCCATGTGCAACCCATCATGGTGAACATCAACGACGTTTTTCAACATGGCAACGCCCGTCCTCACACAGCCCGACCCATCATTGTCTTCTTGAGACACCACAACATCAACGTTCTTCCCTGGCCCTCCACTGTGCAGTCAGTCCAGTCCCTTACTGGACTAATAATTTGACTGACTGGACTAATAAATTGCTCCATGGGCAGGAGATGCCAGGCAGTTATTGATGCTCACGGGGGGCATACTCGTTATTGACGTTGAGTGACGTTAAACTTCAACTAGTGAGCGTGGACTTCGCCTTTGCAGACTTTGGATGTTTAGCAGTGAATGTGCAAAGTTTCACACATGTCATACAGAACTACCCGGAATAAACTTGTTAAAAACTTGTCTCAAATTTTGCCTTTTGCGTTTCTTTTTTTGAAGAGTATATATTGTTATAAGTATATATTCTAGGATGATTCTAATCGTATACGTGTTACATATCAAACAATTGTCATGACAACAGATTATTTCCAACATTGTATTTACTGAAATGATATCAAAAATAAAAAAACATCTCCACCATTATATAGTAAGATATGATGACAATGACATGTCTGAAACATTGAAAGGTTTTTCTCACACAGAGGTAAGAAACAGTAAACAAAACTTAAAAATTCGCTTCTTCTTAATAAACAGAAGTACAAAATAAAAGTATAGTTTCACGTCACGATAATGTTGACTTATTTTGTAAACAAGTTACAAATGGACGTTTTTCTGAGTTTGACATTATAAAGTTGTATTTGTCATTCTTAAATAGCGCAAGTGTCAACTATTTGCACAAAGTTTAACAAGCTGCGTTTTGTTAGAACATAATGTGGCTTAGTCAGGTGGGTTCGAATCCCCGTCGCACCAAACTTGGTCGCCCTTTCAGTCGTGGGAGTGTTATAACGTAACGGTCAATCCCACTATTCGTTGGTAAAAGAGTAGCCCAAGAGTTGGCGGTGGGTGGTGATGACTAGCTGCCTCCCTCTAGTCTTAAACTGCTAAATTAGGGACGGTTAGCGCAGATAGCCCCGAGTAACTTTGCGCGAACTTAAAAAACAATTATAGATAGACCTGCCCTCTAGTATTAACAATTATTACTAGAAATATATTTTAATAATCATCCAATTTTCTAGATTTCGACAAGCACATTTTGGCTTGTTTCATTATGCATTAAGTAAATTATTTATACACACTTTGATGGTATAGTTTTAATAATTTTTACTATGTAAAAATCAAACTGAAAAGTATAATACACAAAAATTTACTTTTATGGATTATGTAACTTTTAACACAGTGGGAAGATTACTCGTGCAATGCATTTTTCACCTACACACTGATTATACACTTTATACTATAACTCATAATTTGTAATTGCACAACTTTACCTAACAATTTCTTTTGCGTTGTAATTGTATTTTTAACGACAAAAGTCACAAAACTGTCAACTAATTAATTAATAACGTAATATATATTTAAAAACATCGTGTTGTTCTGAGGAATACTAGATGGCCAACCTCCACAGTATTTTCACTTGTTGCTTCACCAGTTATGACAAACGCTATTCAAGATCTACAAGCAACTGTTATAAATAGTTGTAGTAAGTGTGATGCATTCTTATTAGAACGGTTCCTTTGAAATTCAAATATAAACCTGTAGAATTAACAAAGATAACTTAGTGGCTCGCACTAGCTTTGTGTAGCACACCAGTAAAAAAAACAAACAAACAAACTTGAAAAGTTTTCAATTTATAACTGTTAAAATGTTACAAAATAAACATAAATATATAATTCAGATAATCAGTGTTATCTACTTGTCGTAGTATTGTATTTAATACCAAACAAGTTTGTTTTGAATTTGACGTGAAATTACTCGAGGGATATTTGCGTTAGCCGTCCCTAATTTAGAGGTATTAGGCTAGAGTAAAAGCAGCTAGTTCACACCATCAGTCGTCAACTCCTTTACCAACAAATAGCTGAAAAGATTAGCTTTCTCGGTGACAGGGATTCGAACCCACGACTCGCAAATTGTAACTTATTTGGATAAATTACTTGCTTACATGTTATAATTGACAGTAATTTCTTTACTTAAAACATTTCTATTCTAAACACCTGGAGATAAATGATTTGTTTTCATTCTTTAAAAAATAATATATAAATATTAATCAAAATTATATAGAGGGTTGAATATATTATATTAAAACGATTTTCTATACCCAAATCATAAGACACGTGACAGTGACAGTCTATTTAAAGATACGAATTGAGCGATGTAATTACTAGGCCATGCCAAGCCACAAACATAAAGGGATATAGATCAACTTGGAGCACCGTTATCAACGAGTATAGGTGTGGGTTTTGCTACAGCAAAGCCACATCGGGCTATCTGCTGAGACCACCGAAGGAACTTGAGCCCCTGATTTTAGCGTTGTAAATCCGTAGACTTACCGCTGTGCCAGCGGGGAACCATAATCATCGAAAAACAAAATTGCTACATATCGTACCCAAGCACTGGTAAACAAAGCGCAGGGTCTTGTAACAGGTGAAAATCCACGATCACAAAGGTCAATATCAAAATCCGTACGTAATATACTCAAAATAAATCTCTACCTATATATACATTCAATAACTGCATACCTCAAGTGTCTGGAAAAAGAAACGGGTGTTCATGCTATTTCATAAGAAGACATACTGGTCAAGTCACCTATGGATTTCTATACGATTGAATTGTTGAAACGGATGCTGGAAAAAACCTTATCGTTCTACCTTAGATGGTCTCCGAAAATGTTGTAATACAACGTATACAACCTCCGTACAACGGCCCGGTATGGCCAGGTGGTTAAGGCACTCGAGTCGTAACCTGAAGGTTGCAGATTCGAATCCCAGTCGTACCAAATATGCTCGCTCCTTTTAGCCGTGGGGGCGTTATAAAGTGACGGTCAATCCCATTATTCGTTTGTTTGTTTTTGAATTTCGCGCAAAGCTACTCGTGGGCTATCTGCATTAGCCGTCCCTAATTTAGCAGTGTAAGCCTAGAGGGAAGGCAGCTAGTCATCACCACTCACTGCCAACTCTTATCCAACGAATAGTGGGATTGACCATCACGCTATAACGCTCCACAGCTGAAAGGGCAAGCATGTCTGTTGCGACGGGGATTCAAACCCGCAATCCTCAGATTACGAGTCGAACGCCTCAACTCACCTGGCCATGCCGGGGCCCATTATTCGTTGGTAAAAGAATAGCCCAAGAGTTAGCGGTGGATACTGTTGATTAGCTGCCTTCCTTCTGGTCTTACAGTGTTAAATTAGGGACGGTTAGCGCAGGTAACTCTCTCGTGTAGCTTTGTACGCGAAATTAAAAAAAAAAATCAAATACAGATTTTAGTATTTTATATATTTTGTATGAAAAATTACGTCTGAAATAGCTCAGTTCGTTGTCAGACTGAATTTTGTACACAGAAAATTTTGTAATTATTCTTTTTTGTCACGAATAAAATTTAAACTGGAGGGGCATTCGATAAAGAACATACGTCTACCATGTAACGTTGATACCAATCGTCCCTAAACAACTAAGCAAATATGTCTGCACGTATATCATTATCAAGTCCACAAAGTTTCATGAAGAACCATCATTTTTGACCAAGTTACAATGCCCAAGTAGTGTAACAAATTGGTCCTCCAGTTAACAGATAGGGATTTGAGGCTTTTTTTGAGACTTTCCAAAAATTAAGAATTTTTATGTTGGGTCACAGTTCAAATGTACACCAATTTTCGAGCAAGTCAATTTAGCCATTTCTGAGAAATCTTACTCACAAACACAGAAGAAAAACACATTTGTGAAAATTTAACTTTTGGTGCTAGAGATAAATACCAATGAACAGTTTACTGATTGCAAATCAAATTGCTTAGTGCTAATTAACTCCACAAAAATGTATCACTCACCAAACAGAAATAAATTCAGTTAGAGAATTACACGACAGTACATTTAAAATATCAACTCCAATTTTAGGAAATCACAATTATATCATATGAAATTGGTTTACAATTAATCTTATTTTCAAGGTATTTTGTTTGTTGATACACAAGGACTACCTGCACTAGCAGTTCCTAACTTAGTAGTGAAAGGCTAGAAGGAAGACAGTCACCACTGCCAACACTTGGGTTATTCTTTTGCCAATGAATAGTAGAATTGACTGTCACACTATAATGCCCCCTTGGCCGAAAGGGCAAGCATGTTTGATGGGATGGGTATTCTAACCTGTGATCCTCAGATTGTGAGTCGACCTCCCTAACCATCTGCCAATGCTGAGTCTATTTTCAAAATTCAGCGTAAACAATTTTTCTTTAAAATGTTCTTAATGATGGCATACAAGAAACGTACAAAATATAAAGAATTGAGGATATAATTACAGCTGTTTTTATTAATGAATTTGGAGACAATTCTGTGCTGGTCACTCAGCACTTCCTGAACATTTTTCAGTGCCAACCCATTACAGCTAACCTTGAATCTACACAACCATAGATATATGAAATTGTGTATCAACTGGCCCTTTCAGTTTGATGCTGTTGCAAGTTATGTTTCTTGTGGCAAATTTGCAACTCTAGGTTTGGAAATCACTGCAGGTATACCAATCACATACATTGTAAAACGTAAATTTATAAGAGTAAACATTCCAAACATGTAAACAAATGAAAGAATGATGGAAGTTTTAATATGAAAAATTAAAAAAAAACGAAATTTTGCCTGAATAATACTCGCATAACATTAGATCCATCCCTGGGATCATAACGTTTTAAAAGTGATACTTCAAGTACGTTTACTATTTTGTAAGATTGTTTTCAAATTTTGTACAAAGCTAAAGGAGGGCTATCATTGTTAGCTGTCTCTAATTTAGCAGTGCAAGATTAGAAGGAAGGGAGCTAATCATCACCATCCATCGTCAACTCTTGAGCTACTCTTTTACCAGCAAATAGTAGGATTGACCATAACATTATAATGCTCCCTTGGCTGAAAGGAAGAGCATGTTTAGTGCAACAAGAATTCAAACCTGCAACCCTCAGATTAAGAATCAAGCACCATAACCACCTAGTCATGGCTGGGCCATTTTAAAAAAAAATTTAAGCATTTGTTCTAATGATGATAAATTTATTTTAAGGCTGAGAAGAATGATGTTAAACTCATATTTTCAAGATAATATGTTTGACTAGTCAACAGTCCACTGCTGTACAGAGGCATATAAAGATATAGTTGAATTGGTTGCAAGAAAAATTATATTTGTTCCTGGATCTTGATAAAACAAATATACATCAATACAATAAACTTCAATATTTGTTTATACAAGTCAACTGTCCATGTAAAATATTACTCTGAAATAGCATTACACAGTTATGTTTTGTATTTCATGTATGATAATGACATATTTCACAAATGGAATTGCTTGCCATTCTTGTGTACCAAAGATGTTCATGTATTTTTGTACTAAGTTATAACAGATAAGACTTGAAAAAAGGATTTAAAAAAGGCATTACATAAGAAAAGTAACAGAAAGTAAGGACATAATAATGTATCAAAACTTTGTACACTGAGTAGGCTTGAAGTCTGATATTAAACACAGATATAATACTGTAAAATATATAACCAACTCTTGTATACCTATCATTTTTTTATTTTTCTTAATATTTCAGATTTTCTCTTTTACATTGAGAAATACTGAATTTTTTTTGCTTAAAGTGTAATTCAATATCAGCATCATTAAGTCAAAGTAAACTGTATTTTAGGATACTTAACAAGTAGAACATATATAGCCCATCAAAAATGATGGTACAAGTACTACCATCTTTATTCCTAACCTCATATTTCATAACTGAAATAAACAAATTTTGCAAAACCAACAAAGAGGTAGAGAAGTGTAGTTGATGTAGTGAAATGTTGGTGAATTCCTTTGTAAGTCAATCAAAATTAAGATCATTCATGACATGGATTCATAGCATAAGTATTGGCTAAAAATCAGTTAGATTAACAACTTCTACTAATATATAGAAAAGGTAGTGCATTTTGGTAACACTATCTTCCAACAATGGCATTTATGTTATGTTGCTTTACAACAAAAGTATGACCTCAGTGATGTCGAGAAAACCCACTTGTAGAGAAATATATGCAAAAACAGCCCGTTTGGGTTGAGAAAATATTTTACATAGAAGAGCAAACAACGTTTCGACCTACTTCAGTCATCGTGAACCTGACGATGACCAAAGAAGGTCGAAACGTTGTTCGCTCTTCTATGTAAAATATTTTCTCAACCCAAACGAGCCGTTTTTGCATGTATAAAAGTATGACCTATTATTGTTATTAGTTTACACAAGGAAAGTATAAAATAAATTGTAACAGACAACAAGACTTGAAAAATAATTGTTGATTTCTTAATTTAGTGTCTCCACTGATTAATGAGGTTTGTTTTTTTTAAATCATAAATGTTGGTGATACAACAGAATATAGTTTAATTCAGAAACGATTTAAGTTTAATGTGAATCAATAATTTTTATTTTCGTGATAAATTTTATGCACTTGGCTCTAGACTAGCTGATCCCACACTACATTATTACTTTAGTAGGGTTATTATACAAACATTCACTGCTCTTACAAGGTTTCATGGTACCCTCCTAATGCCCCCCTTGCACTTCTGTTGCTCAAATTGTAATGATAAGAAAATAATCAAATTGAATAAATACATTTTGGCTTTTATTACTGCTTCTAGTTCAGGAAATTAAGTGGCTTTTATATAGGTTAGATTATCTTTAAGAAAGCATTAATTTGCATTTTAACACAAGTGAGTTACAGCAAATCTTGTTTAACTGTGTATGGCTGTTTAAAACAGTTGGGATTAAAAGTTCAGTGTTTGCTTTGATCAAACCATTTTTGTTGCAAACTGTTTACTAAAATTTCTACTGCTTGAATATTGAAATATTTTACGTTATATATTTATCAAACTGGATATATATAACTGGAGGTGGATTGGCTACAAAGAACAGTTATCATGGTATATAAACAAAATAGATACAACATAATAATTTACACCAAGAAAAAACAGTAAGTTGGCAATACCTGAAGACAGACTGACCAATATTCTTTTGAAACATGCTCCCCAAAATATAAGTCACTTTACTATGCCTATAAATCATTGTTTTCCAGCTTATTATTAAAATGTTTATCTACACTAAGAGGTTAAAAAAAAAAAAAAAGACAGCTGATAATTTCAAAATATTCAAATTTTTCTTGACAGTACAATTAAGTGTTGCAAAGTCCCAGCACTTGTTCCAGTTCTGTTCTGTTGTTGAACCTTGCTATAGAAATATCTATAATACTGACTCTTGAACCTAGGGCTAGTAACATAAATCTGATTGACATTCCTTCTCTGAATTATGAACTGCATCCATCTTAGTCTGAGGCAACTGTAATAAAAAAAGTAATTTAACTTCAACCTATGCTACAATAGTCAGCCATTTGTATATCATAGCATTTTCATAGGTCTTTACCACAACTGTTGTTGAGAATAATTTCTTTTCAGTGTGTAAATAAAAAAAAGGGGCTATTTGTTTTATCCTAAACACACACACACACACAACAAATACTTTGCACAAATAACAAAACAATATCATTTTACTCAACCATTCCACACTGACACAATGTATCAAATTCCAACATTCCTATTAAAGGCCAAGAATAAAATACAAATAATTTAAAAATTCTTGAAATGTATTTCACAATAATAAAAGTGGCTCTTGTTAAACACAAAAAATAAGTAATAACCCATGTTTTACATTTGTATATAAACCTTACAGAGCACAGTGAGGTCTCCAATTTACCCAGACCACATATTCACCATAAGCTTGCTATGTTTTATTTTACTAAACCTAATTATCATAATTATGTCAAAATACTTTTTATATAAACTTTTTCCAATCAATAAATCTGTAAAAGAAGCACTTTGGTCAGTTGATATTTTTATACAAACATTTTAAGTTGATGATCTTTCTTGCAGAAAACATTATTAAAAGTAGAAGTCAATGTTCATCATAACTTGCTGAAGAAATATTAACATAATTTTCTGTCCAACCATTCAGAAATCATTAAACTGTATTTTTTTAGAAAGGGAGGTGGAACGAAAAAATGTTGTAGCTGGCATTATGTTTAATCATGACATTTGATCATGGAGAGGTCACTTCTGGCACTTATCTATGAAAACAGTGAAATAAGAATGGATAATGTAAATCAAGACAGATGAAAAAAATAATTTTGATAACTGTGGGTGGTTATTTTACAAAAATATATGCACTCAAGTGCTATCTGTAAAATGATGTACCTATGTGCAGTTAGTTACCTAACTATATGTCAGAACCTGATATGCATTACTTTTTATAGGACATAAACAAAGCAACAGTGAAGTAGAAAGGAACTTCTTATAAATATCCTGAACATGTTCAGTGTTACTGTGCATAATATTATCTATTTACATGAAATTTACTCAGTCGTTTTAAATAGTACAGGCTTATTTAATACATATCATTTAGGTGCAAAGTTAAACAATGATTTTCAAAGACAAATGTCGAGCATTATTAGTCTTCATAAACTTACTATAAATATTGGGGAGCTTATATAAATTCTTTGATTAGATCAATATAATTGATTGAAGTTATATAGTAAAGTCAAGCATGGTACTTAAAATAATCTTACATCTTAGTTAATATATAAATAGTCCCCAATTTTAACAAGACGTGTAGCCAAAAAACACTTACCTTACTTTTAAATCCTTTGATTCTGAAATCAGCCACTTGTTAATAAACTTTAGTAGATCTTTAGCAAAACTGAGAGAAAATTTTCTACTTATCTTCAGCTGGATGGTAGTTTCTATTTTATCATGGATCTATTTTTGAGTTGAAAAAAATAAAGAACACTTTTGGAGATAATAAATATAAGTTCACATAATCTTTGAAAATCATAATTCTGAAAAATAAAACTTACCAACTGAAGCAGTGAATACACTGGAACTATATGTAGGGATTCTTGAATCATTAATACTGGGAAAAGTGCAAATTTCTGAAATGAATAGGCTTTAAAAGTGATATCTACTTGAATGTTAAAAACAGGTTAGAAATATTGAGGACACATTACATATTTCGTGTTCATCTAGAAAAGGGTTGGATTTGAAACCTTGGTAAGTAAAAATGTAAGAAATCTGAACAGTTTTCAGACTCGAAACTTATATTAAATTTGTTTCTTAAAACATTTAAAATTATAATGAATACATTTTGAAAAAGCTCTACAAATATAAAAAAGAAAAGTTAAATATATACACATACATACATACACTGCTGGCCAAAATCGTAAGGCAAATAGATAATTATTAACATTTCTCATTGAAAGTTACCACTTTTTTACTTTTTAGAATAATTTTTAGAGAAATTTGCTAAACATTCTAGCTTCAGGTTACAAAAATTCATATAATTAAATTTTGTAACATCTATTTTTAGGTTGTGAAATTTCCATACTTTTGTTGTGAAACACTATTTTAAAGAAAATTTTAGAAATACTTCCTTTTTTTTTAAATTAAATTTCTTTTTTGGTGGTTAGAGAATTTTGTATTTTATTTATCCAGTCATTTTCAAAATTACTTGATAATTAGTAACATACTATTGATAGTCTATCTTAACAATTGCAGTTGTTACCACTTTTGGGTATAAATCTTTAAAAGAAGATATTAATTAAAATACAATAAATATGATTTCTTTTGAATAGACCATAACAATAATATTAAACAAATACACAACTGATTAGCTGGCTTATTCTACTGGTATCTATATACTCATTAAACCTAAGTAAGCTTATCTTACAATAGAAGAAAATTTCTACAGGTTTAAAACAGACATAATATAAAAATATTTTCAGAAAAAAAGTCTAGTGAATCTACATAATTCCAAGATTTGCATTTCATTCCCAAGTATTCTAAACTTCCCATCAGATTCCTTTAATTAACCCCACAAGAACCTCAGTTTATCAATATCTTTGGATCATAAATATTAATCAAACCAGTTCATTTATTCTACAATAAGGTAAATAGTTTATAAGTTACTCTGTTTAAAGGTTAACCATAAACAACATCAAAGCCGAGATTTATTAGAAATTCTTGATGACGAGAAACCCACTTGAAGTATTAATGTATTCTCAAGAATGGCTTGAATGGGTTTAAAACTTTAATTAAAATAAAGTACAGAATAATCTGAGAAGGTTGAAACGTTTTTCTGTACTTTATTTTAATTAAAGTTTTAATACCCACATCAGCCGTCTTAAGAATTCATTCATTAGTAATTGTTTAGTCCGCATTCTGTGACATAAAAGAGTGGCAGTAATAAAATACTGAGAGAATAGAAGTCATGTTAGTAAATAAAAAATAATTTTTAAAGAGTGACAGTTTCTTAGTAAATATAAACCTATATTTCAAGATGGGTAAAAGAATTCTAAAAAATAAATAAATTAAATGTGCTGTTTACAAGCAAGACTTCAGAAATGAGTCAAAACATTTTTAAAAGTTTTCCTTGTGAATTGCACTAAAATGTCACAAGTTACACAGTAATAATTCTATAATATTATCTACTGAAAAGGTGTTAAAATAAAGTAAAAATTATTATTTTCAATTAAACTTTGAAATTAACATGCAGGGGCACATTCAACATCTGTAAAGTGCTTAATAGTTCTAGGTTTGGTTAAAACACTCAAGATGAAACAAAAACATCCTTTTAAACCATTATTATTAATGTTCTGTTATATATTTACACAACAGAATTTTTTTACTTGAAACCAATCAGTGATTGCAGAGATTAACATTTACCTTGTTATCCAGTCCTTGGGACCTCCCACTAACTCACTGAGGAGAGAAGAAACCTATTCATCTGACCTTTAAATGGAGCATTCTGAAATAGACATATAAAAGTAATTAAGAAATTACAATTATTAGTCCCAAAACAATTGTGATATAAAAGCTATTTTGTAGGGGGAAAGAAAATCAGTCTCATTGAATTTAATCCCACAAAGTATGGAACATATTTTAATGGATGACACAAAACTGAAACACGTGTATACTTAGCATTAAATCATATACAAATTTAAAACTGAAATACGTAATTGAAATATTACATGTGAAATGCAATTTCCTCTTAATTTTCCATACTATGCTAAGATCATGATTTATAGGAAGTCTGGACAGAGATGATCAGGCAACGAAATGCTAAGTAGTTTGTTTTTTTCATAAAAATATAAACAATTGGATTTTACTGTTTTCAGTGTTTCAAAAGTTGTAAAGCAAAATACAGTAGACACAAATATTTCATCTGAAAGTCCGGTTGAACAACGTGAAATTTATCGTGTACTAAATAATAATAATACATATATATTAAACCTCTTACAATGGATCGGTCAAAGCTTGCATAGTATAAACTTTTACACAGCAACATTCAATATTGAATTAAGCTACTTTATTATTAATGTACATGAATAAAGTTGTCATTAAAATACATTCTAATAACATATAAATTTTAATTTTTAATTTCTAAAGGATATATTTTAATAAATTCTCAAGCTTCCCTTATATAAGTATCAGAATATTTGTTTGTTCTGACTTGCCCATTATATAGTTTATTCATCCTCCTCCTCTAATGGTCTGAGTTTAATGTAACTTACTATATATATATTGCTAAGGTATAGTATAATCTTTATAGCCTTCAGTTTTTTATTTAGAGGTATAAACTGGAAAGTCAGAACCACTTGTCACATCATCTCTTTCACAAACTGCCAGCAATTCTCTGACATTTTCTATTATATCATTTATAATCAATACAAATACAGTTTTAATTTACTGAATGACATATAATGCTCCCCTGGATCCCAACCTGTAGTTACAGAGTGATGTGCTCTAAGCCACTGGAATTACAACAGGGAAGCAAGTGATACCAAGGTGAACAAACCTTCTTCTGAACCTGAAGAAGTCTTGAAAGGCAACACTTCAAACTTGGAATGACAGGATCTTGTATGCCATACTCAAACTGAGGAAACAGAACTCACCTGGCATGGAATTAAGAACACACTTCCTCATTCTCCAACCATGTGGGGAAATTAAATCCCACTTGTCCCCAAAATTATGGGGAGAACATGGAACAAACGGTGCTTAACCTAGAACCCAAGATAGAATTACTCTGCATTCAAAATTATGAAGAAACAATGGACATTCTTCTATGAACAATGTACTAAACCAATACAACTCAAGAAGAAGGGCTATGATCAACCTAAACAGATAGCAAAGAGTCAAATATGACCTGGTATTATGAGTAGGATCTTGCATAAACTGGTGCTTCTCTTACAAACATCTGGTAAAACAAAATCATCCAGGGTCCTCTCCAAGAGTGAAGGAAATTTGCTTAACAATTTGAAAAAATAACCCATCCATCACCTCTATACTTGGAAACCGTGTCTAGTAAGGACACTCTTACTCCTCTAGTTGAATATGAGTGCATCCTGAGGAACACTGCTCTGGAAACAAAGTTCATTAAATTTCTGAAAGCAAACAGAGCCCAATTTATTCAATCCAATGATTGACAGGAATAGACAGAATCCCCTTATGCTTCACTCATGAGAATCTGTAAGTGGTGGTCTACCATAGTACAGTAAACCAACATTTTTACAAAACTTATTGTGACCTAGATAAAGTATACTGTGTTAATGGTTGCTTGTAAGGATTTGGTTTGATAAAAGCATATTTGATTGGGCAACAAGTTATACAGAGTGGAATCCCATGAGATAGATGTAATGGACACTAATAAGTTAAGAAGAGAAAAGATTGGTAACAAAGATACTCAAAGATGACATTAAAATAGCTACAGGAGGTAGTCAAAAACTCACATCATGCAAATAATGTGATATAAAAAGTACTGGAGGTCCATGTACCATTCTGCACAATGTCATCCATGACACAATTCAAATGGACCACTAAGGACATAGATATGTGATTAATCTGATGACATCTGGCTCACAGAAGTCTGCTCAAGATCAGAGAGAGTCCTCAGATCTTTCTGGCATTAAGGAACATACAAACTTGAAAGCAACTGGGAAAAAACTCAAAACACCACACACTCAATTTACCAATTAAAGAAAAGAGCTGGGGGCAGGCGATTCTAATTTGGCCTACAGTGAAGCCAACAGAAGGAAACTTTAAATTAAAATAAAGAATAAAATAATGTTTCAACCTCAATAGCTGATCTTCAGGTTAACAAAGAAAATTACAACCTGAATATGACCTAAGTAAGTTGAAACATTGTTCTGTTCTTCATTTTAAAGTTTTAATATCCACATCAGCTGTCTTATGAATACAAATTTGATAGTTGTATTTAGTATTTCATTGTTTTTCCACTTGGTTTACCGTTAAATGTGAGATTACTTTTTACGTTATGATGGTACCCTAAACAATTTCCAAAATACACTTACCTCCACTTACACTGTAGCTATTAATTGACTGCTAGTGTTTCTTCCTTTGCCCACCTAAATGTTGGTCTGGTTTTATTCCCCAGACTACATTTCAAAACAGGTATTCCCTCCACCCAGAACCTAATTCATATACTGAGGGTGTAATTTGACATGATCTGTCATCACTAATGGCTAACCCTCACCCAGATAGTCAAGGCTTCTCTATTTTGAAATCAATACCAGCTGTCTTATGAATACTTTTTTACTTCAAGTGGGTTTCTCATCATCATGAACAACTAAATATTTTGTTTATCTTTTACCCATTGTTATAAAACTAATTAAAATGTACTAATAAGAATTTTATTAGGAAAGAGTAGGCCATACATTATGTCATTCAATAATATAAGTTGAGAAATCATGTTTACCATGTGATTTATAGCTTATTGTCAGTGTGATTTATGGGTCCAAAGGGTAAAAAATGGAAAAATTAAATAGCATCAGTGTTGTTTTACCAGTATGTTTGTTACTCTGAACTAAATAAAAGACATAATTTCAAAATAATTTTTTAAATTTATTTATTAAATACACAAAACAGTCATAAATGAGCAATCTATAGCAGTAATAAATAATAATAGTTATAATAATAATATAATAATAATAAACAGCTTAGAGACACTGGTCAGGCCTAGTAGCCGCAAATGATAAAGGGATCTGTCTACAATCATTACGCTCAGTCATTTGAAATAGTTGACATCTTTGAGTTTAAAATATTTTAAGTATTTGGAAAACTTAGGTAAGAATATAAAAAAATAAAACATGCTTTCTATTGTCAAGTAGCTGTATAATTCCTGAAGGTCTCTGCATATTTGTCAATTTAAAGTTGAGACTAACCATGCCTGTAAAGGATGTGTAGTAGCTTTTCTTGATAGGTGCACTAGCATCCATGCCCTATAAATAAAAGTATTCATGAATTCGTAAACAAAATTTAGTTTAACTTCTAAAGTTACTGTTACCTTTTTATATGAACTCTATACAAACTATCTCAGGTCTTTCAACAACCTCTTCCATGACTGTTTACTTCATGGACATCAATAGAGATTAACAAGTTTGTTTTACGTGTTGCTATACACTTCGAGAAGTGTGTGTAATGCTCCTCAAAAAATTTAGAAACAAGTCCTGTTTGGCATCAAATCATAAAATTTTTAGGTGCAGTGTTCTAAAATTTTTGTATATCCACAATCTATAGAAGAAATTTAAATTATTACAAACTTTACTTATTAATACTCAATATAAATCATGCGTGATATGCCAATGTCATCATTTTAAAAACATACAGTTCAGTTGAGTAACAGAACCATGCAGTTTCTTAAGCCTGTTTTCTTTAATTAAAGTATAATATTTATTTATTGCTGTTTTTATTAACATTATTGGTTATACTTTTAATATATTGAATGTCATTAGTTTATAATTTTTCAATTTTGTTATTTTATTATAGAAACTGTTTTGCATTTTTAGCTAAATACATGTATTTAGAATTAACCCAAAACTCCTAAGATGACCAAATCTTGTAAGGTGCTACTGGACTTTGACTTTTGGCCAAAAATGTTAACCACATGGGTGCCAAACTTATGAAATAATGCTTAAGTTGAAACTTAAGAGTTTATTTAATTATTTATACATATTATCAAGTTGATTTTTAGTTTTTACTCTGTGTACACAGCTGCTCTGATCAAAAGTTAATATGTTTTTTGTTACTATCAACTTTGTAACAGATTATTTTTTCATTGTTTAAATGTTAACAACTACAACACAAACAAAATGTATGGTGTAAAGACTAAATCACATCTTTATAAACCTCACATTGAGTATCATAATCCTCAAAACCATAAACATGCTACATTTTCAGTGTTTAGTCAGTTTATTTTTGTTTTGGTAATAAATTTATAATAATACATATTTTGAAATAAGTTTATTTTTGTATTAATAAAAATTCATGACCTTATCATATTCAACTTACCACCTCAATATCTTTATCATAACAGGATATTTTCTTTGTGTCTAGTCCTTTCACTCTGTAATAAAACAAAAAATATATCCTGTTATGATAGAGATGTTGAGGTGGTAAGTTGAATATGATAAGGTCATGAATTTAGCTAATATAAAAATAATCTCATTTCAAAATAAGTATTATTATAATTGTATTACCAAAACAAAAATAAACTGACTATACAGATTAAAGTTAAATTTAGAGCAATTTTATATAACAAAAGTATAAGAGATATAATCGTAAAATCATAATCAAGAAAGTAAATTCCATAATGATTGGGAGTGCATTGAGTAATTATGCAAGTGCTTTTGCTTTTAATAGTAATTTTGGTTATAATGCTATGTATACCTTTCATTGGAAATTATGATAAGGAAGCTAAATGTCAAGGAATCTACTCAACCCAGCATGGACAGGTGGTTAAGGCATTCGATTCATAATCTGAGGGTCAAGGGTTTAAATCTCCGTCACACCAAATATGCTCAACCTTTTGGCCGTGGGAATGTTATAATGTGATGGTCAATCCCACTATTCGTTGGTAAAAGAGTAGACCTTGAAATGGTGGTGGGTGGTAACGACTAGCTGCCTTCCCTCTAGTCCTACACTGCTAAATTAGAGAGGGCTAGTGTAGATAGCCCTTGTGTAGCTTTGTGCAAAATTCAAAAACAAACGAACAAGAAATCCACATCCAATAATAGCTGTTTCTTTGGGTGTACCAGAAAAGGTCTGTTTAAAAAATATATGAATCAAGCTACAGTTTTAGAAGTATTGAATAGTATCATGACATTTTAAAAATTCCTACTTCGTGGCTGTCAGATTTAACACATTTCTATTGAATTGTTGAGGGGAGAAATTGTGTCAAAAAAAAAAAGTTTAATTATTTATTAACTCTCACAATATAGACTTAGTCATTTTGAATGAATTTGTAACTGCCAGGTAACCATGAAAGTATCCATACTATAACTTTTAATATTGTACATTTAACTTTGTGAAATTTTGCATGCTTTCATTAAACATTACAAGTATTTTTATCAAAGATTTGTGAAACAAATTTATGTAGTTAGATGGTTAACTGTTCCAAATACAAAGTGGTTTTCATATTAAAATTAAAAATACTTTTTCTTTCAGATTTCATTTGAATAATTCCTAAAATATTCTAAATGAATATTAAATTTTTTCAATAAAACTTTAATAGTTTATCTGGTATTTTTCTCCCCCTTTACTCTATATAGACTTGGTCAATTTGATTGACCACATAACCACCATAAAAAAATACAAAATAAATCAGGCTTATCCTTCTTTTATTTTTAGAATTACTATATTGTAACAGAAAATTACAGTTACCTGTATCATGCTTTCATGAAAAAGTCTCTGGATGGTTGGGAGTTATAACAACATTGTACATTTGACTGCATACACATCTTGTGTGTTATAATACTGCTCAAAACTGAGGTGCTCAAGTTTGGTCTGAACTTGCTTTTGTTTTCAGTCACTAAAGTACATATCCTTTCACTGTCAGCATTAGAATGGAAGATTGTAAGAATTCCAAGCATATCCCTACACAGAATGTCATACTTCTGGTTGCCATTTCCATCCTTAACTGTAGACAGCTGAACCCAAAACTTGTCAACATTCAACTGAAGGACAGTTTTTGAGAAAGTATCAATTTGATAGTTCAAATATTGCCCTTCCAACTTGTCAATAGTGTTGTGCTCAAGTGTATTGACAAGGACAGGATACCTGTCTGAGAAGAAGCGTAGAAAAGAGAAATCTTTGCTGACTTTCAGTTTTGGATCAGCAACCTCTGCATGAATCAGAAGTTCATCATTTACAGGGAAATGTTTCATCATGTAATTTGTAGCTGCAATATATTATTTCTTGACACTGCTGTAGAAGCTGATAAGGTCCAGATCCTTTTCATATTTAACAATGTGTTACTTGGCAGCATTTCCAATAGAAACTGCCTCATCAAATTTGTGTAAGGATTCATTGTTGTTGTCAAGTTCAGTGATGTTGCCTTCAAGATATTCTGACTTGATGTATCTGACAAGTATATTTTTAACTTGTGTAATCAGAGTTCTATGCATAATGTGTAATATGCCAACATCAAATTGGCTTGCTCAAATAGAGGAATTGCAGACTGAAGAAAAAAACAAAATAACAAGTTCATTTTGTTGTCCAAGAAAACTGTTAACTTATCTAACTTGCTCTGCACATAACTTTTCTTGGTTACTTCCTTGCTAGCTTTCATTTTCTTCTTTTTCATTGATTGTCTCTTCTTTAGTTCAAGGTCAGACTAAACATATATTGAGTTATATCAAATGTTTGTCTACTTTTGGAGACTGTTGTCTTATGTCCCTGTGTGGCTGGGAGGGTGTCTTGGCTGTGTCCCTGTGCAGCTGGGAGGGTGTCTTGACTGTTAAAGTCTTGCTGCCTGACTGAGCTGCACATTTAGATCCTTTTGAATCTAGTTTTTCCTTTTCACAGTGAAAATACTTCTTCAATGGCTTTCACATGTGCAATATTCTGTTGAGGCAAACCTCAAGTGATAGCTATCTTGTGTTAACAGGTTGTAGAATTTTCTTGTTTCTTTGTCATACAATCCTTGAAACTCTTTGAAATGTTATTTTCTGCTAGCACTTTTGTCCAGAAAATAGTAGATATCTATCAATATATCAGAAACTGGACAGGGTAGTTCTCTGGAAGCTTTCTGGGCAGCTATATTCATGAGGTGACAGGCACAGCCCATGAAGTAAATGCTAGACTGTCGTCTTGAGATGTGTCCCATCACACCTTTACCTATACCAGACATAACTGAGGCATTGTCTAAAGAAAAACTTAGACAGTTTTCCCATGGAATTTTCCTCTTTGTTTGTCAGTTTGTGGTCCAAAAGCTTGAAATTATTCTCTCCTGTTGAAGCTTCTTTCCATTCCACTATTGTCAAAAGAGAACAAACAATGTTTCCAAGCAAAGGGTCAAGATATCGTACAACCACTGGATACAGTTTTGAGTTATCCATGTCTGTGGATCCATCTGTAACTAAACTGTAAACACTGTTAGTAAATATGCTTGAAATCATTTTGTCATCTTCACATCCCAACATTTGTACAATGGCTGTAGTTCTGGTTCTAGCCATATTTTTTTTCATTATATCAGAGTCTGGAAACATTTTTCTGAATAAATGTCCTGCATGATCGGCTACAGCTAGGGGTAAATTATGAGCAATGACGAATTGTGTGAACATCACTTCTGCATTTATGGTTTCATATTCTGAATTCTTACTCATAAGTGTCGTTATCTGCATCGTTTTTGTCTTTGCCTCAGCCTTTTGTTTGTGAGATACCAATTTTGTATGTCTGGAACAATCGTTTATCCCACCATGTGCCACAGAAAAACTGATGTGACAAACTGTACAAAACGCATGACTGTCACTGACTTTTAATGCAATGACCAGATATTTTACACTATACTCTTTCCTAAATTTTTAATTCACAGTTTTAGTCCTCTTAGATTTGCCAGAAACAAGACAATCTTTTTTTTCCATATTGTGAATGTTCGCATTGGTGTTTCTATGCCGCTTAGAAAACGAGAAATACCCATCTACGCTAGCGCTGATTGGCTGACAAACACTGATGACGTAACTATGGATTCCCCCACGTACCCAGTATGGAGAAGCACCGCGCTCAAACTATTGGTTGATGTCAGAGATACAAATATTTTTTATTATTTCAAGCACAAACACGATTATAGCAGGTAGCCATTTTGACTATGTCTTTTATTTATCATCAAAATTAATTTGTATCTCACTAAAAATTTTCTTTTCACCCCTTTCAAGCCCTGAGGGAACAATTTATCACTTTATTGTATAGGCCTATATAATATATAATAATTTGGGAGTTACAACAAGTCGTAATATTTGTCTCTATGAGCGTATAGTCGTAATGTATACACCAAAATCGTAATGATTACGCTCAAATCGTAATGGTTGGCATCTCTGTAAACCTTATTGTTATGTCCACATATTGTATTTAAATAGTTGTGTTTCCCAATCTACACATAATTAGACAGTTCATAAATTAGAGCACAGTTACATTTACAGTAAAACAACTTGCCTGATAAAATGGTTGATGACAATTGGTTCTGTAAGGTATAGAAACTGATGGAAACATTGAGGAATTTCTGCAAACTTTAGTCATGGACACTGGTAGATCTATAACAATGTAATGCAAAAACCTGAAACTTAGAAAGAATTAACTTTTGTAAAATAGCCAACATCAATTTTCTATCTTTAGAATCTCATTAAATATAAAAAGATTAAAACTGATAAAATACATTATATACAGATTTCATAGCAGTCAAAAGCCTTAGAAAAAACATTACTAAGTGAATCAATTTTTAATAGTGAGTACCATGATTATGGAAAAAACATGCAACAAAATACATTTAAAGAAGCCAGATATGTACAACCATATTATTTAATAAACACAGCAAAAAAAATCAAATAATTTTTTTAAAAAATGACTTCCCAAATTAGAACTGGATCTTTCACATGTGTGGAATTCTTATAACAAACTCCCCATCAAGTATGACCAGGAAGTCTGTACCTGCTCTAGGTATCTCCCATAACTGATGTACTCCCATTCATGAATGTCTTGCAGTCCGAGTTTTGATATATCACAGGGTATCAATGATTACTGGCCATGTCCAAGTGTGAATAACAAGAAGTCTGGCTAGTTTAGGGTCCAACTTAAACTGTAGAGGCTAAAATTTGAGAGAGATAAATTAATAGTTTGACAAACCTCAAAATAATAGTAATTACTGTATATATAATATAGATAAATAACATTTATAAATTTAGAAAACAGCAACAGAATATATTTTTCCAACAAAATCAGTTAAAAAATGTATTGTAGAATATTTTTAGCTATCTTGATTTAAATAACATTGTCAATGATTTCAATCAACTGAGGTGATGTAATACACTTTGTTGTGCCATTGAAATTGATTTTGAAATGAATTTATGAAAAGAAATTAATAAATTAATAAGTAAATACACATTAATGGGTGATCTGGCTGTAATTTTGAATATTTTTATTCTAAATAAAACATTTTTTTTTTTTTGTTTGTGCAATATTACACAAGAGTAATTTTACAGTTTTGAAATAATAAACTAAAGGGAAATCAGGTGATTAATAGCACCCATCACAAATTCTTGGACTATTTTAAAAGAGTAATGGGGTTTTACTTTTACAATGCACCAAAAACTCCAAATTGTGGAGCATGTTTTTATGATAACAGGATGTGAACTATGGATTCACAGTGTAGTAAGCTAACCACTTAGTTATGCCTTGCCCTTTATTTTATTTTCATAAATAACAATGGTGTTTAATGATTACTGGTTTCATACAATACAGAATTGTTACTTACAGTGTTTGAAATAATCGGCAGCATATACAAAATGACCAACCTTGAAAATTAATATGAAATTTTAAGAAGTTTAGTTTCTGATTAGTAAACTTTCATGTTAAAAATGTTGATCAAAATACTTTAATAAAATCATGTAACTAAAACATCTATTCAAATAAGGCTAAATATTTATTATATGCTTCAAAATGACATTCAAATGTAGAATAAAATATATGGTGTAAGACATCACATAATAATACAGTGAAGGTAAAGGATAATGTTGCATTCATGTAATGGTGAACAAAATTAAGAATTAAAACCAGTTTCTTTTCAATCATGTTGAAGTCAGACAAATGATAGCAAAAACATGCCATTGCATAATAAAAAAATCTTGCCAAACAGTATATAAAAAATTGTGAAAACAGTCTTAAGTGCGATGAAGTATACAATACAGAGAGAGTAGTAATTCAGCACATTTATCTTACAAAAGTAATTTTTATCCTTTCACCATCAAAACCTCTCATTCTTTTCAAATTATATCATTTTGTTTTCTGTAGCCTATTCAATATTTATAGTCACATCTTACGAAAGCTTAAAATCAACAGTTTAACACAATCAAAACCTTCCAAGTAATGCTAAAATTACACCACACCCATTAGCTCTCATACCAGTTACAAAAATGAGTCCACACACATGCCTGAGGTAAATGTAACAGACATGAAGTGTGAATCTTTGCATTAATATTCCTGTTTCTAAATAGTTTGAGTACTATGAGCAGGAATATATTATTACAAAGTCTGATTCTGATATCATTTGTGTAATTGAAATAAACTACTTTAACCTAAATTGAAACTATACTTAATGCTAATATGTCCAGTAAAAGACTGTTACAATATCAGTTTAATTATTAGTTTATGCTCATTCTAAATATTATACTGGGCTAGAAAAAAAAAGTAAAAAAATAACACCTGTTCCTTTTAGAAGGGCACATTTCTCACTTATTAGATAATCTGGTAATAATAGAATAGTACAGTGCACATTTTTATCTCCTGGATACTTTACCTGGAACACCCATCTGTTTTAGTGGTTCTTGGCACATGATGCCACTAATAGAAAATACTATTATTATAAGATAAGTGGTATTTATGTTAAAAATGATCATCCTGAACATTTATATTGAACTGAAAAAACATTATCAATGCTTTACCTCATCCCACCCCCCAAGTTTTCATAATACCCACTTCACTTGTATATCAAACTTAAGTTAAAGAAAAAAAAGTCAAAAATAGAAGGTCTTTTTCTTTTTTTAGGTTTTAAAACACAATACACATGCACACACACAAGTCAAAAAACCAAAAAGAGAACACTAAGTCTATAGAAATTTCAATTAAAAAAAACAAGAATTATTAGTCAAAGTAATCAAAGACTAATGTAACAAAACTAATATACTATATATGAAACTGTTATATAGTTAATATTTACTATATATAATAATAACTTGAACTAAAAGGAGGTAAAAATAATATCCCATAGATTTAAATTGCAGAGATGAAAGTCTCTGAAAAGTTATGATACTTTTGTAAAACTTCTAAATACCACTTGTATCAAGAATATCATTGGACTTCCCAAGATATGAAGGAATTTGGTGTTTAAAATGCACAATAAAAATACTGATTGTGAAAAATCGAGGTAAGCTTACAAACTATCCATGAAATCATGTAATGACAAACAAATTCTATTTTATCTAATAAGTTGAAAGTAGTAAAAAATTAACAATCTTACTTGGGAATAGAAAATTTATAACTTCAAAGTTGAAAAGAGTCCATTTTATTATAAATATTTAAATTTAGATGCTCAATCAATTACAATGATATCTATATCCAGATACTGTGGGTTGTTCTTAAGAAGAAAAACATTTTCTAGAATAAGTTCTAGAGGATAAATTTGTACTGCTATCTTTAGATATCTGATAATTTAGTATAAGAATATCATCTACATATTTACAAATGTGACTGTTGTGCATTATAGGGTAGTGTGTAAGGATGACATTTCTAAAACACATTCTTACAATTCACTATTTGCAGTTTTCACTTTAAGAAGTATTTATTACAAGTACACAGGGCAGTACTTTAGCATTTCTTATATATTTTTGAAACATACTATGGTGTTTCAAGTCCTCTAAGACAGTTTATTTTGTAGTAGCTTTTACTGTAATGTTATTAACTTACTGGCATCACAAAGTAAAAAACTATATTGCATTTTCAGTGCTTTTCAAATTTTCATACTGTGACCATTTACATTACTATGTCTATGTCAAGTTACCTATAAATAATGGAGATCTATTCATGTTGATCTACAATGTTTCTTCCTTTCAACAGTTATACTTTTGAGTATTTTTTTTGTTACTGTTCATTGAAAGGCAAATGTAAAGTTTAAGATGTTTCCACACTGTGTATATTAAAAAATTACTTTTGATAACTAGAGGGTGTTCAGAAAGTCACTGTGCACTTATATATTTATTAACAGACATGCTTCAATATAGAATACAGGAGGTAAATATGAATCACAATTATAAACAATGTTGAAAGTGACTCCCGTTGGCATCAATACAGGCTTGGATACTTCTTATTTTGTTTCTAAATACTGCTATCAGTTGCTGGCTTGAAATAGACTGAATGAATGCTGATTACAAAACTGCACAGTGACTTTCTGAACACCCTGTAGAAGGGAAATTAGTTATCCCAATGACCAAGTACAAGATAATAAAATTGGCTATAAATAAAAATGGTCATTGATCAGTGTTAGATAGAAAAGATCATTTGTGCAATTCTAATACTTGGGAACTGTTAGTATTTATAAATGTTAAATATATCTTTGCAGCTCATCTCATCTCAATACCAAGAATACCCCTATATCCACAGTTGTGAGATTCATGCACTATAACATTTAATAGGTTACTATAGAAAAAGCCAACATAATAGTAAGATATAAAATGGAATTAAAATCAAATTTAATCGGATATGAGAACAAAATACAGTACAATCTACACTGATTTAAAAACGTTCAAATTAATATATCAATATTATTTTCTGTATTAGAGTAACAGAACATTCTTTCAGGAAAGAATATGATCTAAAACTTACATGCTACACAAGAAGTTCAAGCTCAATCTTAAAAGAAAATGTATATTATTTATATAAATAGATAAGCAACATTTTTCAATACAATTTTTGGTATCATGTTTAATACCAAGCTACAATATCTATTGACACTTAGTATATATATGAATATTTAATATGTCAGCTTAAAATTTGACCTTCAAGGTCTTATAGTTTATAAGCAGTAACAGTCTAGCTTCATGTCTATTAATTTACATGTGTTTCTAGCTTATAGCTTTGTCTTCATTTAAGACCACAGGGTTCAAAACAGAAACAGTCTGCAGCACTTCTATTCCAGCCCTGAAAGGTGAGGGTTCTGGGACCACTAAAGGCTCCCAGAAGCTCTAGCTGCAGATGCCCCAAGATGAATTCTTAACCATTTAATATACATTTTTTTAAAAATATAAATCATAAATTTGATTTAAATTATTGATAATTCAGTAATTACACATGGGCTTATTAAGTCATATTTTCAACTGTACAGACCAGTATGATTTTTTTGGTAAAACACAATGTATGTTAGTGGATACAAGTATCAACACATCTGTTTAATTACAATCATTATGATAACTTCTCAACAGTTCTTGAGTCAATAAACTGTGATCAAAACCTGGAGGGCTGATACTGATTTTCAACAATATATAAGGACATCCATCATGTACTAATATTCATTAGCAAATCTTTGATGGTTTTGAGATATGTAAGATTATATTATTAAGGAGAATAATTATAATGAAAATAATGTTAAACAACAAGTTACAGACACCAAACCATTACTAAAGATAGAATGCATGCCTTCTTAAATGCAATCCTTCTGAGCTTTTATGGAACTGAAATGTTTGAGAAGGTCACCAAAGAACAAGTTTCAATAGACAATAAAGCCAAGTTGTTTAGCTGCTCTTATAGCATCACCATTCTCAAGTAGATCTTTATAAGTTGGAAAAGCTTCTTTCTCTTAAAGAAACAATCCCTGGGATGATGAAAGATTCAGAAGAGTAATCCAAAAATCGGGAAAACCTGTTGATCGTGTCTTGATGGAAAAGAAATGCAATATTTTAAAGAGTCTCCGTTGAGTGAATGAGAAAGGACAGATTTCAAAACTTCTATCTATTCAACAAACATGTTTCCATTATCAATGTCATCATTTTTGACATCTGCGAGTACTTTCTCCAGTTCAATGGCATATATTTACACTTTTAATTTAAGTAACTGCAGAAATTCATACATAAAACCAAATATTTTATGATGTGTTTTCAGTTTCTCAGATCTGTCATTAAGAGATGAAATAGCCATGTCCAATGCTTTATTACAGCATTATACAGAGAAAACCTCCTGTGCATCTATAACAAGTTTGTCGTTAGCTTTGTAACCAAATGCTTTCTTCCTTCTTCATATTTGAGTGTTCTTGAAAATAGGATTTGTCTGAAGATCTCTTGCATTAGTCAGCACACTTTTGAATCTACTTTTCTGTTATTCTTTTAGCAACTTGCACGTGTTCTTGAAACTTTGAACTGTAGTTGCTAAGCCTACAGAGTCACTTTGTAGTTCTCTGCTCACATGCAATAAAATGTCCAACCAAAAATTAATGACACATAACTTGAAATTCTTCAGTTCTTTGCAACTTTGAGATCCTTTGCTGTCTCTACAGTCTGGTATGTGATAGCTTGAACCCTTAAACAGCAGGAATGTTGTAGGTAGCAGCATCAATTGATGCTGGCTGCCATTTAAGGGTTAATGCTCTCAACATGGCACTTCTTGCACATTTCACTTAGAGGTTTTGCAGACAAAAGCCTACAAACTCACAACAGACAACTCATTTTTGTGTTGAAGCTAAAAACAAGAGATACAAATGTTAAACTATGCCAAAAAATGTCACTTCTTCTGGGCAAATGTTTGTTAAATAGCTAAACAGCATATTGTAACTATGATGTGTACACGAAGTGAAAAATGCTCTTGCATGTACTTCTTGAAGATGTGCTTGTACACTTGATTTGCTCCCTTTCATAATAATGCCATTGTTGTAACCTTAGCAGCCACAGATGTTGACAAAGTCTATCCCAAATCTTTCAGATTGTACAATAAAATATTGAAAAGATATTTACCTATGCTTTCAGTAACCTTCACAAAATTTATGAAATGTTTGTGAATTCCAGGAGAAACACTAGATGAACCATCTCAGACATAATGAACAGTCAGTGACATCTGTTTATTATGGTTGAGATCTGGTGTATATTCGATTATCATAGAAGTTTTTTTTTCATAAAATCACCAAAACTGTGGAGAATATGTCAACATTTTTGCCACATGATAAAAACAAATTAACTGGTTTTTAAAGATATAGAGGTGGTAGAAAAATACATAGATGTTTTCAATTATTTATTGATAGAATTAATCATATTTACAAAAATTGGTGAAAGAAGTAAAGCACCAATTTGCAACAAGTCAATTGCTGTTTCTCAACTGAACCACAAAAAGCCATGCTGTATGCAGCCAGAAACTGGATGATGACTGGGAGACATTTTGTCAGTGAACTTTTTCATTGGTGATTAGTTCCAGGCTTAGCTTATTCATGGTGCCTTCCTTCTTCAGGCTTTGTTAGAGTATGAAACAATGCTAGCTAGTTGTCATGTGTCAATTTGACTTTTCATGTTCAGACAAACATATGTTAACATTCACCCAATCACAGAATCCACTTGACACTAAAGCATGTTGCAGTTTTCAAAGAGCTCCAAACAGAAACAAAACACAATTATTTGATGTAGGGTATATAAGCCATTGATGATTTACAATTTATCCATATGGTAACTCTCATTAATAGTAGTTTTTTTTTTTATATCTTCTACTAGTAACTGTGTGATGGACTTCATGTTTATGTTGTCCTTTCTCCGAGAGTGTATAATCAGCTGCACTACCAACCAATCTCTGTACTTTTCATCAAAATCTCTTATCATTAACTGAGGTCTGCAGCAGTCTTGTTATTCATACTTCTAGCACTGTCTAAAGCATCAGTGTTTTGACAGTTTTCTTATGAACAAACTTTTCAATGGTTCCACTCTGCTCCTTAGCTTCTATTTCTTTAACAATTTTAAAATTTAATTTTTTGTTGCCATTATTAATATCTTTAACTAAATCTCTTGTTTTTTTTCAAAGGATTTTTTCTACAACATTAATAATTAATGTGTATTGTAATGTTAAATATATATACTGAACTGTATAAAACAAGCATGAACAAAACCTTGCATAACCATCAATATATAATTGCCTCCTGGTTCATCTGACCTCAGCTCAAGGCCTTAACCAATATAATCCTGTGTTTTGAAACTCAATATACATCATTTCCATTAAAAATATGATTACAATTTCAAAAATTAAAAAAATCAAACAAACTTGTAGGTATTTTTTTATACATTAGACAAAAGACCAAGTTTTTATTTTGTATTGATTTCCCAATCAAACTATTAATCTTTGTGAATTTTCTGATATTTCTGGGCATTATACAGTGCTTGTAGAAGAACAATAATAGTTAACAAAATATTACTACTTTATACTTGTTAGTTGAATAAGTCTAGTTTTATTGATTTTTCACCAATCACCATTTCTCAAACTCAGTTGTCATGATGAGACAAACTGCTTATATCTCAGCTTCAATACATCACAATATTCCAATCTAAATATGTAACAAGCATTTTGTCCATTATTTTCAACTTTAAAAAGCCAAAAAGGTTGCTTTCCATTAAACAAGAATTTGTGATAAAAGCTTAACTTGCTGATATGTTGCTAAGAGGTTTTACAAACAACTTTCCTTACAATTTTTATAAACCTTGTGAAAAGAATGATTGTATTTCATATGAGTTATGATGCTGAAGTATAATAGGGAACTATAATGTTTTTGTGGAACGAGATGAGAAAGGCTTAGTTAAATTACTTTGTACTTGCCTGTACCAACTTTCATTTAGCTGACATAGTTACTATAATAAAACACTTTTGTTGTCTTTCAACATTTGTATTGTATACTGGAAGGATTTATACATTTTGATAAAAAGTTATAAAAAAAACAATATTTACACTCCAGATAAATATAAAAGAATATACTTATCTGGAGTTTAAAAGGTCATTTTTTTTCTTATCTTTTACCAAAATGTGATAGAACTTGTTTACATTAAGCCATATAGGCCTATGTAACTTCTTAAATAGGCAGAGAAAGTCAGTAGAAATTAAAAAAAAAGAAGAGGAAAATAGGAAATAAAAAAAAAAAAAGTTTGTTAGAGGAGTATTGATTTTCTTTTCAAATTCCAAGTATCAATCAATTGTTAGAAGTTTAAAAAAACTTTCACACTGTTTTCCAATCTGTTTCCCTTTTCACTAAATATACTTACACATATAAACAAATACATTAACAGCTAGGCTTACACAAGTACAAAAGGCCTTGACTTTTATTCTCTGGACATTATCTCCAGCAGAGTATTTACAAGATGAGTTAATTCCCATTGATTCCTGATGTATATTCATCAAGATGGATATGGATTAGGAGGATGTTGCATTCCTTGATTTATGTGTGATGACATCAATCATGGTAGGTGAGGGGATGGTGAAGGACTACTTTGAATTCATATTCCTAAACCAGGTGGATACCCCAAATGCTGACAACCCTACAAGAAAATAAGTAACAAGTCCAATCACCAAAAACCTAAGATGCTTTTAAAGACCCTCATTAATAGAACATCTTTACACAATAAGAATAGAAAAAGAAATAATCAGATATGTTGGTATGTGATTAAAATGTTCAGGGACCAGGCATGGAAATATTTGGTGTTTCAGTGTAATATCAATCATGGTTTTTATTTTTGAGATTTTAGTTCAACTTGAAAACATTAAAAGTAAGGCTTGGGCTCATTTCAGAATTATGTTATATATTAAGGTCTGCCTTACAGCCCAATCCTGGATTTCTGGCCCATGGAACCACTGCTAAAAAATAAAAATGAGCTGCTTCATCAGTTTCATGCAAAAATATTTAACTACTTGAATGCAATAAATTAATCAGCCCAATGTTTAATAAGGTAGCAATTCTAACTAATCAACCATCTCTAATTAGCTCTCAACTCGAAAAAACACCGATTATTTTTTAATCTAGCTGTATTCAATTATAAATCACAGAAAAATCTAATGCAAATATTTGATACAGACCTTAAAATGAGACAACAAATAGGCTTTGAGGACTAAAATGATTCATTATGTAATTTTATTAGAGCTTAGCAATAATGGAATTTGTTAATTGCTTCACTGTTGGGCTCATTAATCAATAACATTTAAACAATCAAATATTCTCAGAACACTTAGATAGTTGAAATCAAACTAGTTAACAACTGGAAACATTAATTTTGATTGGTTGATTACTTTCATAATGTTAATTTTGATTTTCAATTGTTTTACCTGACACTAAATCAATGTAGTCAATGCTCACAGGTAATCAATTATATCAATTAGCTGAACTGATAGATCTACATTTTATTATGTTGAGATAAAGGTTATAATAGCTACAAATTAAAGCTAGGTACATAGTTACATTGGTACTAAATGATTACTATTACACAGAAATGTAGTAATTCAAATAAAATGAACAACTTCTTACATTTTAATGAATGATATCCCATTGAAAAAGGGATCAAAACAACTAATCAATCTCAAACCTATAGTTATGATTAATTCATAACCAAAATAATGATCAGTTACTTATTATTTATAACTCATTTTTCTCTTTTTAACTGTTTCTTATACATGCTCTCATATTCCATTACTTGATAATTTTGAGTTAAAGAGCAATACTCTTTTACAAGTGTAGGTGAAGCATACTGCATTGGTATAGGTCATTCAGGTGGTCTCACTGTCAGAGCACCACGAGTGACAAGGGACTGATCCTTGTCCCACTGGTTGAGGATGCTGGTGGAGATGCTGGCCCATACGGCGGTGGTTGTCCAATTGATTCTTGGGATAGAAATGGAGCCATGAGGACTATGTCTGGAACTACAGATGAAATCCCATGCTCCAGCTGAGGTGGTGCAGCTGGATATGGTTGATTATATTCATGAAGCCATTCTTTCATTTGTGATTAAAGTCAAAAAAAGATTAAAAGCAAAATTAGTTAAATAGTTTACAATATATAGAACAAAATATGGATAATAATTTCATTTTAACAAGTAGATAACTTTTTTTATTTTCCAATATGTAAAATCCAATTTCTTTTTGACACAACAACTTTCTATAAATAAAATAATGTATTCAAATTTTTTGTAACTTTATTCTTTAATGATTATTATAAACATTTAATTTTCAAAATTTTACAATGTCACAAGTTGCATGCTTATAAGCTGACAAAAACATTTACTCACTAGTGAAGTAACTGGAGAAACTTCCCATCAAATAATGTAATATCCAGTATTTTTTTTTTGTATAATGCTACTACATATTTTAATTATAAACTTTTAGTACTAACTGCAGTATAAAGTGACATTCACCTAAATACACTTTACTACTTTTTCATTAAAATTGTTAAATGTCTATTGTTACTGAAAGTTTTGTATAATAGGTATCCTGTTGATTGATGATAGGCTAATCCAACTTAAGCCTAATACATAAACATGACTTAATTACAAAGTTATAACTTAAAATGTCCAATTATTTAGTTTCACACTTACACAAGATCATGTAGATCAAAGGACACTACATTGAAAGAAGAAGGATTAGTGTGAAATGTGAGTAGAGGTAATTATTTACAGGAAATACATTTTGAGTTCAGGAAAATGTTAACTTCATATAAAAGTATCTTACCACCTGTTCACAAAACTTAGAATCACACAATAAACATGAAGAGGGCTGGTGAGAAGATGATCCTCCTTTAGGAAGCACCCAAAGAAGAAACACAGGGTGTAAGAATACAGTAAAAACAATACATCTATGACAGACCACACCACTCCTGAGCTAGGTATACTCTTCATCCATTAAGAATGTGTCACCAAGAGGAACATCAAATCAAATTACAGAAATTAACGAATCCCTTGATGTCAAGTGGCTAGGGCACAACAGACCATAAATGGGAGTTCACCTCATCCTACATCAGATGACGACATTTGGAATTTTACACCTCATGACAGAAACAGGATCTTTTACATTTGACCTCAGAAATGGAAACTGACATGAAAGCCTCCTTACAAAGGATTTGCATTATCATCTAACCATATTCAACCCACCCATGCCCATATCCTCAGGGAACCAACATTTGTAGGATGGTAGGAATGTGGACAGCAAATGGGGGTAAAAATCTGATTCTAACACTGCAAAGTATCTAAAGTTGTACGTCAGGTATACATACATGGGGAATTATGTGACTGGTTTAGCTACAACCATCACCATATGCATTAGGAACTGATGCCCAGAGGCCAGGAGGAAGGAGGGTTCCCAGTTGAAGGCAAACTACTTAAAATATAAATTGCAGTGGAATCTTAAATTAAAGATCAGGTTTATAGTAGGTATGCATCAATGCCATTCTACACTGGCAGAATAGAATTGCTCAACTCTCAACTGAGTGGAATTGAGCACGTTCAGGAGGAAAGGCCTCCAAGGTTCACTACTCCAATGACTAGAAACTGGTAAGTGGCAAGGGCTTCTGTACTTTACCACAAGAAGGTGGGAAAGAGTGTGTTGATAAATCTGAAGGAAAGCAGAAATAGGGACAGTGTAGTGGGTGATCTTGACATCTTATTTTGAAAAGCAGAGAGATTAAGTGGGTGGAGTGCATTTTCCCTAACCAAGCATCATCTGGAATTGTGTATCAGGTCCATGGTAGGATGGGCATCAAATGCCATTGATCCTTAGAGATGGGCAGCAATCCTTGTCTGCTTTACTCATGTTTATCCAGGAATATATGGTTGAAGATGAATATTTTTATAAAGAAAAAAAATCACAAGTATACTTATTAACAGTCCTGAACAATACACCATCTTCATGATGGGCATAACTTGACACATAGATTTTACAGTGTGGATTTAACAGTAACTATACATACTGGGGCAACACTTGCTATTAAGCAGGAGCCAACTATGCATCAAAGGCCCCCCAGGAAAGAAAAATAGATTAATGAAGCAATTGCCCACTTAAAGAAAAATTGTAGAGTGCAAAGTGGCAACAGGAGGAATATGAAAACCTACAGAACAGATAATGAATAAATGGTGAAGAGAGTGTCATTAATGTGGATATAGAGGTCTGAATACTGGCATTAATGATGTACTCCAATGAATAACAGAAATGTGTTGCCAGGGACATGGTCATTTGATGGATCTGATGGAAAGAAACAACAAAGAGATGACAATCTTCAAGAAGAAAAGAATAAGCTAATCATATCAACTGTTGAATTCAACAGGATGAACAGGACAGGAAATCAATTTGCAAAAGTCTGTCCCTTCAGGGCAAGAGGGGAACTGACAGATGATACACACTAATCTGGAGCTGACAAGAATGAGAGGAATAAAGGAAGAGGTAGAGAAACTAGGAGATGGTTCAACAGTGGAAATTGCATCTAACCTGGCCAACATGGAACTACTAACAGAACCCAACACAGAATGGCATGAATGATAGAAAGAACCAGTAGTATCAGATGGATGGGAGAATAAGCATACAAATAGGCCTATCCAGTCCTGATTGAAAGTATCTGCTGCCCCAACCAAAGGGTATGGAACAGAAGACCAAAACCTGGAAAGCTGTACATTGGAAAAAGTATTCAACTTCAGAACACTCCAATAAGCACCTAATTCCCAAGAAACACTTGGGTCCAGAGATCACTCTGTTGGAAGAACCTTTTCCTGATGTAATAAACAATACCCAATAAGATTCAAGGTACTCATAATATGAGAAGCCAACAAATGGATTAGGTGACTGTGAACTCAAAACAGAAGTCTCTTGACTGAGGTCCCTTTGCTGGAGATTTATGAATACATCACCAATTGACTCAAAGCCCAACAAACTGCAAGGAGTTCTAAACATCTGATATGAAGAGAAGGAGACTGGCAGGCATAAGTATCAGGAGAGAAAAGGCTATCGAAATCCACCTCATCACAATTATTTAAATCTTGGGCAGAAATGATAAAAGCCAATTCTCTACACACTGAAGACATCATGTCTTGGGTCACTAAAGTTGTTCTGATGCTATATATGTGGCCATAAAATCTGTTGTAGTAGTCACAACAGCTGTGGTCATTTTCAGGTGAAATTAATAATTAATAGATTTAATGTTGATTGCAAGAGAAAAAATGTTGTGTCACACCAAAAATACAGTAGAAACAATTTTCACAATTCACAAATTTAAATAAGTAAATTGAAAATTATAATAACTTTTGAATGCACAAGTGAAAGCACATATACACATTAAGATTGCCAATCTCAAAAAATTACTATGAGCTGTGACGTTGAAGAAGGTACTTGTTACATTGGGAGTGGTGTTACTCTTCTATTGGCAGATGGTCACTGAATGATCATTTATTAGTATGTAAATGTCTCACATTAGAGGGGGGGAGTATCAAAGTTCCTAGCAAGTGAAAATTTGCATCAGTAGACATTTTGAAAGTTTGTTTCAAATTGAGAATATAATTGAGCAGGTAATTTGGTAATTATAGTTTGTATTTTTCAAGATGAGAAATTACACATTGTGTAATTGGCATCTCATTAGAAAGAAATGGTTCTATTTCAATAAAACAATTGCCAAATACATTTTCACTTGCATACAAGAAACTAAAATTTTCGAAAAAAACCCTAAAAATACAAAAGATACGAAATAATCAAATTTTTTTTCTGAACACAAAACAAAAACAATTAAAATTCATGTAAAGAAAAACTTAGAGCAAATGCTCAAAATTGAAACATCATTGTTCAAGAGAACGTTTTGAATATTTATAAAAAACAAATGAGACATTTTGGTGATCGACTTAATTTGATTATCACGTTAAAGTCTTATAATTTTTTACAAAGTATGTATCTTATGCTTCATCACAGTAATACCAAATTTTGCAGAAATCACTATTATGAATAGGAATGCAACATCAAAAGTTAGTTTGTTTTCAAGTGAGAGTCAGTAGTAATCATGAAGGTGGCAACGCAGGCAGACCGGGTTAGATTCCCGGTCAGTACATAATTTTTATGTCATATAATTAAACTTCTGCAATAATAACAACTACACGTATTTATGTTTTATATTATCACCTGACGACTATATAATCTTAATAACATGTACACTGATGTATCAATGTTCTGAATGTTACGCTGTGCAAGATATAATAAAACAACAGAACTTGTCTTAAATTTAGTTTATAATTACTTTTTTCGACAAAATATCTCATCAACACACAGTATTCGAATTATCTTTCAATATTACTACTTGTAGATAACGCAAGACTTACCTTAAACTGCCTTAATTCTTAACGTGCTTGTAGATCGGCGTTCTGTTACTGGACATTTACGGTTATTAGTGAACATCGAGGCATCAAAAACTTGAAACGAGGACGCCATCTGAGGGTTGCTTGTATGCAAACATAATTTTATGTCCTGAATGACGCGACCACCCCCACTCGAAATACAAATATATCTCAGTACGGATGGTATGGGTATTAACACTTATTGATAAGCAGAGAACAACGTTTCGACCTTCCCAGGTCATCTTCAGGTTAACTTTCAAAAGTTTTAATACCCATACCAGCCGTTCTGAGATCTATTATTTTATGTCACGTGACATACGTGAGATTTTGATTATTGTATAATACAATCGTTTGTTCTATTTCGTATCGTCTATTTATTGCTTTATTTTTAATTTACTGTAAATGTTACTAATATTCTGTAAGGGAACTTTTTTTCACAAATGTCAAGGTAACTAAGGTAGTGTAAATCAAATCTTTATTTACAACATTTATTAATGAGTTAATGCTTTACAAAAATACTTAAAATTGGTAAATAAAATAAAAGCTAAGAAAACTTCATGTATATTAAAACCACCGTCTCTTTTTACCTAATGCCGATTTCTCTATTAGTCTCATGTATAATATTTTGTATTTGTTTTTTATTGTCGTAGTGTTTATATGTTCTCTGTTTCTCTTTGGTATTGTATCTTATATTTTCTTATTTAGTTATCATCATTATTATTTTGCATTGTCAGAGTAAAAAACATTGGGGAAAATCTTTTGAACTGTTGAAATATTTAGCCTATTATTTATAATAAACTGTTTATTCACTTAATTTGTATCCTTTCTCACCCCTTAACTAATTTGACATTTTTCTAATGTTCTTTCCTGAAGTGAAATAGTTTTCATGGGACATATTATTTACTTTTTTATGTCAAGAGAAACACAGAATTAGTCGCATGTGCGACACAACTAACAAAATTAAAGGACAGGTTAAACAGTCCCCAAGTTTTTTGTTTTTAATTATTTTTGCTTGAAGAGGATGAAGTTTTGACATAACGCTCCTTGTCAGACTATGTAACTTAAAACCTTGTTTAAATATGGCCATGAATTTTATTTATGGGACCTGATGATCAATTGGTTAAAAGAATGGTGACTCACCATAACATACATACACACAATTTATGTCTAATAAAGCAACTGCCATTTGAACTTCTGTGGAGCTTCAGGAATGTCACCAGCACTCAAATACAGCAAATGTTGAAGAATTGAGTCATGAATCTTCAGAAAGTACTTGACAATCTCAACTACGTCAAATATAGTAATTGTCAGGAATAAGGAATGTATACTACGGTTACGTGTTGAGTTTAAATGAATACATATAATAACTCTCGTTGACACCTTTCCTCTGTTGCAGACATACGAATGTCTGGATGTTTTGGAACACTCTCTTTAGCTCAACTCTTTGAACAATAATAACAACTGATATTGAGGTTTTTCTACAACGTTAATTGGTTATTATAATAATAAATTAATTTCCCTGATGCATTTCTAAGGCAATTTCAAACGTTTCTAAAGAAGCTTACCAAAACACAATATGTTATTGCATATTTATACAATGAAATAAGTTACATGCAATAAAGAAGTAGAAATTAAAGAATCGATTAACAATCGACAAGTTCGTACAGCAGCTTGTTCTAGAACAATGGAGGTCTTGTAATGCAAGTTGTATAGGAACTATACAAGGAATCAGAGCAGGAGAACGTTGTGTTCGTCGCGTATGTGCGCCGAGGTAGGTGGTGAGAGTATGTCCAACATAGGAGACCCTATGAGATATACAGAGTAGTGTTGACAGCCACACCACATGATAATGTTATTGGCGATCTCAATGCTTAGCACTTTGAGGCTTCACCACACGGCAAATGTAAACTAAAATTTCAATAAAATAATCTGAGGAAAGAAATAACTAAAACCGCATTAGAATTTCAAAGTTTTGTATGAAATCTGTTGAGTATTTGCTAATATGTGTATTCAGTAATATTCAAATACCAGCGCACCAAATGCTCAAAAACTATTAAAAATTCTTTACACATCCAATATGGTTGCCATGCCACGTGGGCTATCATTCTTAATTTTTTCTCTGACGCAATTCTTTATAAGCCTTTGCCACTTTATGAGCTTTAAAATAGTTCCTCTTCAACAAGCCTCCCCCTGGTATAGCGGTAAGTCAACGGATTTACAAGGCTAAAATCAGGGGTTCGATTTCCCGCGGTGGGCTCAGCAGATAGTCCGATGTGGCTTTACTATAAGAAAACACACAAAAAGACATACTTTGTGCAACGGTGCAGATGTATTTAAAAGAAAAAAACAGCCTAATTGTTTATTTTAAATTTCGTGCAAAGCTACACGAGGACTATCTGCGCCAGCCATTCCTAATATTGCAGTGTAAGATAGAGGGAAGGCAACTAGTCATCATCACCCATCTCCAATTCTGGAGCTACTTTTTTTATCAATGAATAGTGGGATTGACCGTCACATTATAACGCCTCCACGGGTGAAAGGGCAAGCATGTTTGGTGTGAGGGGGATTCGAACCCGCGTCCCTCAGATTACGAATGGAGCGTCTTAACCACCTAGCCATGCCGGGTCTATCAGGAAAGGAATACAATGTACAACATTGCACAAAATGGTAATCCATATACTATAATCAAATTTCTGCAATTCAGAAAATGACATTAGAACAAAATACATTTCGTTTGGCAACTATATTTTCATATTGTTTATAAAATGGAGTTGTCAAAATGCAAACCGAAATGAGACGTAGTGATACGTCGACGTTATCAAATTCATTAAACACAGGAAAAGGGAAAGAGAAAAAAGTGTTATTTTAAACTTAGTGTATTTTCAAAATGATGTTACACTACTCATGTCAATCTATAAAGCTCTAAATTTGTTTTCTTAACAAACACTTTCTTTATATTGTTTGTATATTGTATATGCTCGTATTTTATGTGCTGCGGTACAATAGTTGTGGAATGGTAGTAACATAGTTTTATTGTTTTAAATCCTTGCAAAATTCGGTCTGAACATCATCTTTCTATGTAGTTACTTTGTTATATTTACGGACTGAAATTGGTTAGTTACAAAGGACAATGACTACAGAAAAATGTCAGAAGACTAACTCACACACACACACACACACACTAGGAAATAGAAGTAGAATGGAGAATATTTAATTATTGTATGAAGATGATTAGTTTCCAGTGTGTTTTAATTCTATAATAAGGTGTTTAATATACAGGTACGACCAAGAAAGCTTTGAAACGCTTCAGTATGTATACTTATTAAAGAATGCTTGAATCTACTTCTTTTACCGCCGCCTGTTGTTTAACAACAATATCAATAACAAAAAGTAAGCGGTACATTTTTGATATATTAGATACCACTTTAAATCTACTTATACTGATAACTATCTCACGGGTTATTTTAAATTCATGATAATCTAAATGATTAACAGTAAGGATAAAATATCTTTATCGCAGTATGTAGAACTGTGACAAAAGAATGGGTAAAGAATTACTTAATATTTATCTATAAGATATTTTTTTTTGTTTTTGAATTTCGCGCAAAGCTACTCAAGGGCTATCTGCACTAGCCGTTTCTAATTTTGCAGTGTAAGACTAGAGGAAGGTCAGCTAGTCATCACCACTTACCGCCAACTCTTGGGCTACCATTTTACCAACGAATAGTGGGATTGACCGTCATATTATAACGCTCTCACGGCTGAAAGGGCGAGCATGTTTTGTGCGACCGGGATGCGAACCCGCGACCCTCGGATTACGAGTCGCACGTCTTAACCCACCTGGCCATGCCGGGCCTTATCTATAAGATAAGACGTGTGTGCATGCATATTGTTATTTCTTGGTTTTTTATAAAATCAATAAATATTTTGAATATCTCGGTCAGAGATTATAATAACGTTATAGACAGTTACTTCATTCTAACGATGAGAATGTTAAGGATTTTAATAGTATTTTCTAAAGGTGTTTGTGATGGGTAAAAAAGATTGAACAAAACGCACAATAAGGAACATTTAAATATAAAATAAAAGGCAATATAAGTAGACCGAATAAAACGGAATTAAAACTACAAATGATCAGAAGTTAAAATGAACACAACCTAACTAAAAACAAAAACAAAATACACAAAAACACACATACGTAAGGCTTAAGAACTACACTTCACGGGTCGGCTGGACAACAAAGGAACTGTTAAGTTGATTTCCATGTTATATATAAAATCTTTTTCCCTTTGATCTACCTCTGAGAACCTCACTAAAGATGAGAAGAAACAACAATAATAACAACAAAGTCAGACAAACCAGTATCGTTTCTATAGTTAGACCAGTTATAATCAGATAACCTAATCACAGACTGTTGTTTTTCCTTAAAATGAGAAGAGGGCAGAACGCTTCGTATTTTCGACTATGTTCACTAACACCTAGCTTATTTGTAAAATTACTGTGGCAGTCTAAACGGGTACCTTTTAAAGAGGCTACACTTCTAGGGCATAATATTATTAACGGTTTTCCTGGTTTCTCAATTTCGTATAAAAATGCATTTTTCGTTTTACCTAAGATTTATAAAACGTTATAATATATTAGCATAAATTTAGATAACAGAGTTACTAATACTTAGAGTATTAGTAGCAACGTATATGTATGTACGGTTTTAAATTATGTTCTTCATTGTCTGACTAACATTATTGTTTGTTTGTTTGTTTGTTTTGAATTTCGCACAAAGCTACAAGAGGGCTATCTGCGCTAGCCGTCCCTAATTTAGCAGTGTAAGACCAGAAGGAAAGCAGCTAGTCATCACCACCCACTGCCAACTCTTGGGCTACTCTTTTACCAACGAATAGTGGGATTGAGCTTCACGTTATAACGCTCCTACGGTTGAAAGGGTGAGCATGTTAGATACGACCGGGATTCGAACCCTTGACCCTCAGATTACGAGTCGAACGCCTTAACCCACCTGGCCATGCCGGGCCCGACTAACATTATTCGAAACGAGTTTTATGTAATATGAATTGATTTAAATAACGTCTGTGTTAGTTTTCCAATTTCTACATTTTCCTTTTCCCTCGCGGTATGTCTGCGGACTCACTTCGCTAAAAATTGGGTTTCGATACCCGTGGTGGGCAGAGCATAGATAGCCCATTTTGTAATTTTGTGTTTAGCTCAAAACAAACATCCTACATTTTCGCTATTGTTTTTTCAAGTAGCGCCACAGAATGTATTTAATCTGCATTTCATGCAACGGCTCGTTTAGATAACAATGAAAAATAAGTTAGATTTTTTGACAAGTCTAGTCAAAATAATGAGCTGCACAGTATGTTTGACATTAGGACTGCTACACTGTACGTGCGTAAAATGCTCTGGCTCATGTACCTAAGAATAAATAAGGAGTCAGAATGTCGATAGTTGTAGCCAAATAATGAGTGTTTCCAGTTCCAGAAACCTAGAATGTGCAACATGTATATCAGGAATGAAGTTGAAATATATATAAGCTGCTTAACCGTTTTGTTCAACTGGTATACTATAATTGGACGATTTTTTATATTTTATTGAATAGATAAATACCACCATTATTTAAACTGCACTATTAAATGAAAATTAACTCACAGATTTTTGTTGACTTTAGATAAGATGAATCGAATGAATTTACGATATAAAACTAAATATTTATAAAGATCAATAGTATAGAAATTTAAAGCATAGATGGCGCTAACTTCCGTAAGCTTACTTTAGTCCGAAAGTTGAGAGGTACGAAATGAGTCATTTAAATAACTTATCTACGAAGTTCAGATGCAATTTTTTTGAATACGTAAGTCGAACTCTATAAGTTTCTAAATACAAAAACTGTTATATCTTTTCTATATTTTGAGAGAATAATTTTGACATGGTTAAATAAAGTAATATTTATACTTGCATAAATCTTAACTGGTCATATAAGACAAGTTAGTGTGATATCCTGTCCCCTTATGTAATCAATTTTTCGTGAATCATATAAATATATTATTAACACGAATACCACATATGTGGACTTGTGAAGTGACTGTTTCGTGGTTTAGAGTTTTACCCCAAATAATTTATATTTACCGTCACATGAAATTTTTAGTATATATATATATATATGTACGCACGTCTAACTCAAAGTAAAATTTAAAAAATTGTTAATTACCCTTTAAACATGAAGATAAATCTGCTGTAATGCACTGAAGAAAATTTTGATGATTTTGTGTTTAAATAGACATGATGTTTTTCATATACTTTTATTTTATAAAAGAAACAGGGTTTGGTAATTTAAGTGTTTTACACGTAAACTTACTCCTTTGGGAAAAGTAAAAAAAAATTAATGTTTTGAAAACATTACTCCAGGTTTATATTCTTCATCATTCGAATACTTTGTTATATTAGCCCATAGAAACAAAACATTAATGAAGTTGGTACGATTGATGCGAACCCGCCACCCTCAGATTACGAGTCGCAAGCCTTAGGGCCCTGCATGGCCAAGCGTGTCAAGGCGTGTGACTCGTAATCTGAAGGTCGCGGGTTCGCATCCCCTTTGCGCTAAACGTGCTCGCCCTTTCAGCCGTGGGGGCGTTATAAAGTGACGGTCAATCCCACTATTCGTTGGTTAAAGAGTAGCCCAAAAGTTGTCGATGGGTGATGATGACTAGTTGCCTTCCCTCTAGTCTTACACTGCTAAATTAGGGACAGCTAGCACAGATAGCCCTCCAGTAGCTTTATGCAAAACTCAAAAACAAAACAAACAAACGCACGCCTTAACACGCTTGGCCATACCGGGCTCACAAATCAACCTTAAAAATGAACTTTTTTAGTTAAAGGTGTATTTTCTCTTATGTTATTTCATAATGAAAATTTTTAAGCTGATAACTAGAAAACTATCACTGAAATATAAGCTTGCGGATTAAAATGAAAAATCCGGGATTTAATTCCACGTGGTGGACACAGCAGATAACCCTATGTGGCTTTGGTCTAAAACAAACAAACAAACAAAACTTAAAATGTAAGAAAAACCTGAAATTTTTCAGTAGTCGCCATTAAAAACATCTTAGACGTACTGAATATTTTAAAAGTGCATGAGATGTCTGAAACTTTCTATGACCAAAAACAAGTTGAATCCAGAGTTATTGTAGCTGCTAAACATAAAATGTATATTTCAGATCATTGAATGCTTGTAAGAACTATTTAAAAATAACAAAAAATGATTGATTAATAATACCTGTAGTTTATAGATTTCACAGTAATAAAAATACATAGTAAATATGCATCTGTGGTTCAATGCTAACGTGCCCGGCTTGTTGTACAGTACTTCATATCGTTTTCCTATTATTATTTATATTAGTGAGAGTAATATATTTTCTTTTATTAAATTAAACTTTTAAGAAAAGCTAAAATATTTTTACTTTATTAATCTGCAATATAAAAAATACGTCAAATTTAATTACATCTGTAGGTTTGTACGTATATTTTAATTACCCATATTTTAATTGAACATATTTTCTGAATACGGTTAGGATACGTTCATGTAAAGTGCACAGAGAAGTAATATTCTCATGTTCTGTTAAAAGTACTTTATTAGCAGTTTTCCTTTTACTTGCCATTCATAAGTTTCATGTGAAGTATAACAAATTAACTAATAATGAATTCCAACGCCAATATAATAATGTAATTTAGACAGAAAAAATATAGAAACAACGTATCACAGCTGGAGTACGAACAAATCATACATTTGTGATATATAGAGTCCTAATATGCATTGCAAATTACGACTTACGGTACAATAAAAACAGCAAGTTCCAGGTTTCAAAAGTCACTTACGCTGTTCAGAAAAAGGCGGTTATAAATCGATGAACATAATATTGAGAAACTCAGTGTGTGGACTAATTCGGCTATATGGAAGACAAACGAACACAGCAGTTGGAGGTAATGACTATCACCAATGACAACCATACTGAACATTTATTACAGAAACATTCCGTAATTATGAACGACAGATAACAAATGACACGATAATGATGTTATCACTACACGACTTGTGTTGTCTTGCCGCAGTGTTATGTCCATTGGCTTTCTGAAAGTAGTACTGTGAACAGCGGAAGTGACTTTTGGAACATTTAGTTATTTACTGTTCATTTTATTTGGTCTAAAACAGAAATATTTAAATATATATCCTTTGCAGACCTTGTAGGTCTGTGTATTTTTCTAAAATTCATTCTTTGTGCTTTGTATTTTCCTTGTGTATTATATCAATAAATGATGGTTTATTTAGATTACATTAAGGCAAAAATTTGTGATGAAAATGAAATAAACTGCAGTTATTTTTTATTTTGAATGCGGGGAAAAACAAAACAAAAATAACCGAAGTATGTACTTTACATGATGTTTATTACAAGATTTAGGCCTATCAATTCCTAGAGCTTTCCCGGGTTTCGACGTTTAAACCGAAACATTTTAAGTACTGTATTTGTCCGAATATAATGGGCACCAAATTTTGAAAGGTTAACTTGGAAAACATTTGTTTTATTTTTTCACACATCAGTTGTACGAAATGAATTGAATAGTTTATAAATACAGTAAACAACTACCGATGTATTAAGCAGTTTTGGAAGTATTTCATTGAAACATTTTATTTATTGGTCAGTTTTAAAAATTCATTTAAAAGTTTATGCGTTGCAATACACTAAGCTAATTATTCATCTTCATATAAATCCTTGTCATCATTTGAATTGTCGCTACTATTGAATTTGCTTTGAACTTTTGCTTCATCTTCGTCCGATTCCCACATCATGCCATCATCCGTCCCATCCTTTGCATTTGGTATGCAATATTTTTTAAGCCTTTCCTAATGTTTTAATGATTTTCGGTGGCAGTTTCTAGCAAGATGCCTAACAAAACTGAACGTGTGCTAATACAATATACAATCATTTATTTTTCGAAAGGTATTTTGAGTAAAAAAAGTGCGCATTATGTTCGGCTAAATACGGTATTGCATTGCATATATGAATTGTGTTTCAGAGAAATTATGTCTGTCATCGAATAAATCTTGTATTGAACGAAAGACATGTTGAGCAGTGAATTATTGAAGACAATTGATAGATATGAAAGACCAATTTTACATGACCATGACTTTGAACTGGAAATGGACAAAGAAGAAATAGAAAAATTTGCAGTTCACGTTTTTCTTTCCACACAAAATTTAGTCATATTGGTTTCCACTGCTTCCCCAACTTTTAAACTGTATCTCTTATTTAGAATGGTTTAGATTGTTTTAACAGTGCTTCCATAGTCAGGCACCAGGATTTTGCAGAATCCAGTTTTTCAAGTCATTCCGGATCTTTCGATTATTGACTAACACTTTTACCAAAAGCAGAACAAAAGGCAGACGATTGCTGCACTCTTTGTGAAAACCGGAGCTACGTCTGGTCATAAAACAGATATCGACATATCGACAATCAGTAAGTAAGTGTACTGATCTTTAATTAATAAAGCAACGTTAATGCAGGCAAAAAAGAAAATGGCTTCAAAATGCGAAATGCGTATGTGAAGTACTTGTGAGAAATACCTTTGATGCCAGTGTGGATGCAAAGGTTTAGAATCCAGAGGTCAAAATGGCACGAAAAGCAGGTGGAAACAGCCAACAGTACAAATTAAACGCATGGAGAAATATTTGTTTGTCTGTTGTTTTTTTAATTTCGCACAAAGCTACACGAGGGCTATCTACGCTAGCCATATCTAATTTAGTAGTGTAAGACTAAAAGGATGGCAGCTAGTCATTAATACCCACTGTCAACTCTTGGGCTACTCTTTTACTAAGGATTAGTGGGATTGACCGTTACATTGTAACGCTCCCACGACTGAAAGGGCAAGCATGTTTGGTGTGACGGGGATTCTAATTCGAAACGCTCAGATTACGAGTAGAGCGCGTTAATCACCTGGTTATGCCGGGTCACCACAGAGAAGAGAAAATGGAAGAATTAATTACGCTATACTATTGGAAAGTGACGGAGATGAAATGTCTAGTGATATGTCTGAGGATCCTTTGGATTTCGTGACACCGAAAAAACGATGCAGATCATCCAAGAACTCAAGTTTCAAAGCAAGGCGTTCATGGTATTATTGTAGTATTCCAACAGGGCGCGGGAACAATGCCTAATCAATTCGGCAGTTCTTTGGTTTCGAATCCACAGTGATATCAAACTTTACAAATGAATAAGCTCAAGTTTTAGTGCTCTTGACAGTAACAATCGATTGCTTGCGTTTTGCATGACTGCTTCAAGGATTCTATGTACCATGTTACTCCCATGATAGTAAAGACATTTATAAGAAATCTGATGATACAAAACTATTCTTATCTGCCAACCATGTGCAACAAGTTTTGCCAAAGAAATGTATTTAGAGAAAAGTTATGCTTCCACTGTTATGTTAGTCTATGACGTTTAAAGCAGTGAAAGAGAGATTGATAATTAGAGAACAAGCTTTTGAAACAGACAGCTAGATGGCACTTTCGTCGATTGATGTTTGAGTCTCAGCTAGAACACCTAGAGTACATTATGTTCAGCATTGATCATACTGAAAACATTGATCAAGGTGATGAGAATTACCACACTGATGTCAAGGTCAAGGTCTCAGTATCTACTCTGAAAACAATGAACAAGAATGAGAATAAATAGCGAAGAGCAAAACAAACTATGCTTGATCTTAGCCAAAAGGTTGAGAGGATAAGTCAAAAACACAACACCACACGTACATCTTCTAAGATGAGTGTGTGTGTTTTATGTATCAAAACGACATCAGGCTATCTGCTGAGTCCACCGAGGGGAATCGAACCTCTGATTTTAGCGTTGTAAATCTGTAGATTTATCGCTGTACCGGCAGGGGACTTTATAAGATGGCCATCTACCAAGTGAACTAAGTTTACTAATGTGTACTACTGGAGTAAAAAAAGTTGCGAATTTTGAGTGAAACTTAGTTCAACCTGGTACCTGGTATGGAGGGGTTGTCATATGAGGAGAGGATGAAATTTCTGAAGTCGTTTTCTCTTCGAAAGAAGAGTTAGAATGGATCTGGTATTTCAGATTGCAGAGGAAATTTATAATGTTGATGCATCATCTTTTTTTCACACTTAACAATAAGAAAAGTAGGACTAGGTGACACAAATATGAATTTTTGACAAGGTAAGAGTCATCTTCAACTGAGACAGTTTTATTTTTTAACATGGTGGTTGGCTTTTGGAATGGGTTGCCCTCAAAGATTGTGGAGGCAGTAAAATCAAATGAGTTTAAGAGAAAGCTTGATGAGTATGTAAATAATAAGAGCTGGCTTAAAGATCTTTTTGTAATAGTTTGGAGGACGGGATAACCGAGATGGACCAATAGATCCCATGTTGTCCCAAAACATTACGTTACGTTATGCACCTCCCTCAGACTACTACAGAATACCTTATGAATTTACGAAATTTGAAACGTAATGGACATGTTTGCTTGGAAGTATGAGCTATTTCTTATAAGTACCAAAATATAAGACATCTCAGGTCATCACAAGTATTTTCGCACGTGCTAAACATTAGATGTTCTTTTTTTGTTGTTTTGTATTAAGCACAAAGCTACACGCAAGTCTATCTGTGCTCTGCTTACTAGGGGTAGGGCCTGGCATGGCCAAGCGCGTAAGGCGTGCGATTCGTAATCCGAGGGTCGCGGGTTGCCCGCGTCGCGCTAAACATGCTTGCTCTCCCAGCCGTGGGGGCGTATAATGTGACGGTCAATCCCACTATTCGTTGGTAAAAGAGTAGCCCAAGAGTTGGTGGTGGGTGGTGATGACTAGCTGCCTTCCCTCTAGTCTTACACTGCTAAATTAGGGACGGCTAGCATAGATAGCCCTCGAGTAGCTTTGTGCGAAATTCCAAAAACAAACAAACAAACTACGGGTAACGAATCACTGTTTCTAATGGTACAAGTCCACAGACATAACACTGTAGGGGGCTGACCATTCGAAGTAAAGAGTGTTTCCAATTTTGCACATTCTAATATTGTTCAAATATTAAAATAGTACGTAATTTCTGAATAATTTTGTTGCAATACTAAGTTATGTTTTGGCTGGTTATTCGTATAAGAGGAACTTATACTATGCTTTTCGTTTCATTGTCAATATCTGAGGTCATTCTATAAATGCAATGAATAAACTGAAAAATCTGAATTATAAAAACAAAACAAATGTTCACACATCAACATGCTTCCATGAAAATGTTAAAAAAAGAGGGTTACAAGTAATAATTTTTTTTTTTACAAAACTGAAGTATGATATTGGGATAACAATGTTAAAAAGTATAGAAACAGGTAAGAACGAACACATAACAACCAATATCTACATGAGTAACAAATTCTTCCAAGAATAACTTTTATCTAAAACTAAATCTTGATTTGCTGTCAGTTACATGAATTCAGATTTGAGTAAAAGCTCATAAGCTGGATAGTGCTATACAGTCTTATAGCAGTCTGTAATAATAAGCTTGTGAGACGAAATACTTACTGGTTACTGAGGTTGGAATTTTCGTTTCTGTACACTTTGGCATTGTCATCACTAAATTATAGTTAATTTTTGAAATTTTTGTTGTTACTTATATATCAAATATTTTACGTTAAATTTCTAATACAAATGTATAATAAGAATTATAGAATATGTTTTTTTCTGAAATTTAAAAATAATACCTGTTAATCATTTGTGTGTGTGTGTGTGTGTGTGTGGTCAGTTATGATCGTGTGTGTTTGCCGATATTATAAAAATGCTGTTTAATGATAATCTTAGTTTAGTTGGAATACCCAACGTTAGCTACGAAAAGGCAGCTTGTAGTTTCAATATCACAAAGGTGAACATAATTTTTGTTTCTATCTAGGTTTTATAGATGATTAAAAGCATTACTGGTTACAAATTCCAAAAACACAATTGTAGACAAAGTGAGAAGTTTAAAGTTGAATTAGAAATAGTCAGATTTGGAGGAATTTGAAAGATAAAAGTAAAGGATAGCTAAAGCAAACTAATATCTTTATTTTGGTGATTATGGTGTTCGACTTGCAGTCAGCGGGTCGCGGGATCGAAACCTGTTCCCAAAACATGCTCAACCTCTAAGTCTTGGTGGTGTTATAATTCGATGGTCAATCTCACTATTCCTTATTAAAGATTATCCCAAGACTTAGTGGTATGTGATATTGATAATTTGTTTTCTTCTATTATATTACTTCAAAATTATGGACAAGTAGCACAGATAACCCTTATTTAGCTTTGCTCGAAATTAATGAATGAAACAAATAAACGAATATCTTCTTTCTATGAACAAAGTGAATATTGTAGCACTCGGTGCTTCGGAATTGATGACCAGCGCCACAATTCTTTGTCATGTGACTGAAGTTAATTACGTGAATTCTACGATCAATATCAGAAAACAACTGTCTGAAAATATGACAGCTTTGTGTTGTATTTCTACTTTGCATTTAAGACTAGAGGGAAGGCAGCTAGTCATCACCACCCACCGCCAATTCTTGGGCTACTCTTTTATCAACGAATAGAAGCCGTATGGTGATATCCAAAGCCCCCCAATGGCTCAGCGGTATGTCTACGGACTTACAACGCTAAAAACCGGTTTTCGATACCCGTGGTGGGCAGAGCACAGATAACGCATTGAGTAGCTTTATGCTTAATTAAAAAACAACAACAAGATACCCAAAGTTTTTTTTTTTCCATTTCTGTTTTTCGCTTTAAGTTACACAATATGCTATCTGCGCTCTGTCCCCCATGGGGAAACTAACCGCAAATTTTAGCTGACTCACTGGGTTAATCTTTGTAATTGTAAAGGTTAGTGTATATTGGATCATTCTAGATGTAGCTGAGAGACACATTTGAATACACACAGACACTTCCAACAAAACGTAGTTCTGTTGATATTTGTATGTAATGAACACACATAGACACTTCCAACAAAACGTAGTTCTATTGATATTTGTATGTAATGAACACACATAGACACTGCCAACAAAACGTAGTTCTGTTGATATTTGTATGTAATGAACACACATAGACACTTCCAACAAAACGTAGTTATGTTGATATTTGTATGCATTGAAGTTTAATATTATTATTAATGCTTTTAATTTTCTGAGTTCTCTGAGGTTTCTCGTATTTTGAAGAATTTCTGACAATTCGTGAATATTTCATGATAATAGGCCTTACTTGACAACTGTAAAGTTATTTCAATCTTTTCTATAAGTTCCCTAAATCCTCTCAACTGTGCGTGGTAAACTATAATCTAAAGTTCTTTTGAGTAGCTTGAAAGAACAATAGTCCATTACACTTGATGCATCCGATGTTTTGACAGACGCATCTGACTATTAAATCGTTCTGACTTCTTGTTTGCTCATAGATTCGTGATAATAATACACCAGCACATTTTAACGTACGCATGGAGGTCCTGTCTAGATGTGCTTTCACGCGCAAATGATTTTGTATTGGCACATTCAGCTAGTGATGCTGAAAATGAACCTTGACGTTAGGAGAAGCTGTCTTCATTTGAAAGTATTCATGAATCTATTTTCTTTTAACAAATACATGTTCAGGCTCAGTAGAAGTCCTCTTCAAAATTACTTTTGACAATGAGAATGATGAAATATTGCTTGAAGTATATTACAGTATCTAGATAAATCCATGCTTTATCAAAGACGACATTATGTTTCCATCTTCCACCGTCTAAATGGTTTTTCCTGATGTACTAACCAGTCTTTCATACATGTCAAAAAGGAGAAGTTTGAGTATACAATGTTTCTGCCTTTTATAATTTTATGTCCTTTTTAATAATAATTTTGAAATGTTTTCAAATGTAGAAATGTACAAAATGTCATACGTGTAGTAGAAACAAATTTCGTAATGTAAAGGTTTTTGCTTACTCGTATTGTTTCTGGTAGTCAAAATTGCACGAAAGTGTTAATTTTTATTTTTAGCTATTTTTTTGTATTTATAAATGGTTGTGCTATCGAGGTGATGCTTCGTTAGAAAAATTTGATTATTAATTAACTCTTTTTGTGTATCTTGCGAAGTCCAGTTTACAATATTGAGTATGTAATATTAATTATCAAGCTACGTTACTACTACAATCGATATAAAGTTATGATGAAACGGAATATGTTAGAATTACATTTGACATTGTTTGGCATGTCACTGATAGGGTAGTGGCATCGAAAAGTGATCACTTTTAGGAAGGGTATGTATATAAAATGTTTATACTCTCAGACCATACAGCCAAGTTCTGAGTTAAGATGTAGAATTTCTATTACAAAGATATCCTACTTAATTGCATTGAAAAACAAAGGAATATAGGTCACCTTGGGGTACCAGGACCGTTCAGAAGTAGATCTTTAACAAGTCATTCACCATTCGTGGTAAGCAAAGTACAGTACAAATGAACAGGTGGAATTCCACGAGTAAAGAGTTCAGTGGTAAAACCTGTTCACGTATTCCAGTAAAAAGTGCTCAACATAATCAAAAAGTATTTATGGAAAGGAGGCGAACAGGGTATAAGCTCATAAAGATATGGCTTCAAGTTATAACTCATGTGCAACCGACGCGAACGTATATTAATCTTATTCTACATGAAGATATACTGATTAAGTCTCACTTTCGTAGCTCCTATGGGTTTCTGTGACATCGGATTGTTAAAACTGGCGCTGGGAAACTGTCATCTTTGTATACTAGATTGATTAAGAAAAGTACTTGTGTAGTATTGGACGCGATAATTTTATAACGGAACCTTTTGCAACTGATATTACACTGTTGACATAGACTGTAACGACGTTGGAAACTATAAAATCGTTTTAATAAAACATTCCCAAACCTCTATAGTTGTAACATTTCAAAATAATCGAACCTATTATCTCTTAATTCCTGAAATACGACATGTTGAGGCCTAGTAAAACTGAATTTAAATATATTATAGTTTTATTTGTGAAGTTTGTATTAACATCAACCGGCAAAATAACATTACTCCTTCATATATTACTAGTTATGGGTGTTTTGTTTGTTTGGAATATTTACGCATAGTTTCACACAGGTTAGACGCACCAGCCCTCCCTAATTTTGGATTAATAGACTGGAAGAAAGGCAGTTAGTTCACAGTATCCACCAATTGAATAGTGAGAGTTGACAGTAACTCTTATAATGCACTAACGAACATATGATGTGATTGTTCAACGATTTAGGGAGAATGGAACACGAACCAAGAACTCTCTGATTAAGTGTGGCATGTTAATTATTAAGGTATATCCATTTAGGTATTGGGGGTGTGTGTACTTTTTTTTTTTTTTATAGCAAAGTCACATTATGCTATCTGCTGAGCCTACCGCCGGGAATCGAAGCCGGGGTTTTAGCATTGTAAATCCGTATACTTACCGCTGTACTAGCGGGAGACTAGTTATTGGTATAAAGAGAAGTTACATGATTCAAACAATGAATGTACTTAATATTTCATCAGATTTACGTAAATATTTTAATATACATCAAATTAATTAAATTTTGATTAAACAAGAAGGTGAAATATTATTTCGTTTTGGGAAGTGTTGTAAATGTGCGATGACTATTCACGTGAATAAAAGTAAAACAAAATTCTGAAGATAATTAAATTCACATAAAAATGGAATAAATGAAAGTAGTTAATGATATTTTCAACTGTAGCTGATAATTTAATCTTACTACCTATTAATTAAGGACTAATAAAACGACAATAAGATTAGAAACTGCAACTTTGAAACAATGGAATCACGAGTTAATGACAACGCTTCTCTTCGATATACTTAAAATTTACTTTTTAACGAGCGTAATTAATCAAAATCAAGCCAAAATAACAAATAAATGTTATGTTTCTACTATTTCTGTTTATTTTAGAATAACAGCAATATCATTGCATCAAGGGTTTTCAATTAAATGAATAAAAAGGAATAAAACTAATTTTACATAAAATTTATTTAAAAAAGCTCCTCAATTTAAATTATACGATATATTCAGAACTCATAATTAATCTTAGCTCTTAGTTTGTTTTTCTATTTGATAATCCTTCATTTTACGAATTACAAAGAACTCATCTTATAACGTTACTTCGACTTAAAATTTATTTAAACATTTTTATGTATTATATGTCTAATATACGTGGTTAGTTATTTATTTGTTGTATTCAGTGACAGAATTTAACTTAACAAGTGTCCAAGGATATATTTTTTTTTTAAGTTGTTTTTTTAATTTAAAAAATTGACCTGCCTTGAGTTGCGGTTTCTCAGTTGTAAGTTAATCTATCTGAGAACTGATTAATTAATGTCTAATAAAGAAGCCCAATAAGACCTGATTAAGGTGTAAGGTCACGAAAAAGAAATAGCAACGAAAATATTTTATTAAGTTTTTATGCTTTTATATACAATAAGATATTTTTAATTGTGATTCAGAAGACTGCTTAAAATCACAAGAGGTATTCTTTGAACGTGTGTTGAATTTCTACGATAAACGTGGTCGTTTATGAGTTCCTGTGTGATAACCATGCAATCTAAGTTGTTAAAAAAGTGCTTTGTTACTAGCAGCTAGGCTGTTAACCCGTAAACTCAGTTGAAAAAGGTATTTTGCTTGGTGTGCGATAGATAAAGGATTCAATCTAGGACGTATAAAAGTTGGATTATCATTAAAAATTGGCGCCGAACTAGTGATCGTCTCACGACCTTGAGATTAGCCCAAGGACAAGGAAGGATACTGTAGTCAGTTTGTTTGTATTGTTATAATAGTGTAATACTATTGTAGCGGTAATGTAAATTTTTCGTCTCGTTTGGTATAGTGTTTTTATTGGGCGTGCGAGGGGTTAAAACTGTATCACTATATCTTTAATGTTATCTTTTGCAATACAGGCCAAACCTGCAAATTTTTCATCTTTCCATTGTTTATTCAGAGAGTACTAATACATCTCTTTTTAATTTATTTATAATTTAATACAGTTTTTTTTCTATGTTTTAACTGACAAATGGAATGGGTAGAATCAGAACTGTCATTTTTATGGTCAAAATAGGTTTTTCAACAAAGTGGAGAATTTCAGTTCTTGCTTAATTCATGTTTTCTATAGTAATCAGTACAAGCTACAACTTATTTTGAAAGAGCGTAGAATTTATGGTCTCGCTGTCAGAATTTTGAGTATGTGTGGAAATGTAGGTTCACTTGTAATAGTGTTGTGCGAAGGCACGTTGTTCTGAATAATTTGTGAATGTTCAAGTAATTAAGTTAAAGATGTTGGCAAATGTAATTACAACCCAGTTTCAAGAGCCAGAGAGATTAAAGCTCGCTCGATGAACTTGTTCATTTGTTTCAGAATTTTGCACAATGATACAGAAGAGTTATCTGCTAATAGTCGTTCATAATTTTGAATTTATAGCCTGGAGAGAAATAATGTAGTTAAGAACACTCACTACCAACTCTTAGACTATTCTTGTATTTTCGATTAATGGCAGTTGGTCATCTCCCTTATAGCACATCCACGACCCCGAAGTACGGAATTAGCTACTGCAACAAATGGGTACGAACTATGAATTCATGTGAAGGAACACTAACCACATGTCGATGTCCGGTTCTTCTCAGTTCTTCTTGCTGGAAGGAACGTTTAGATAGAGGAAATTATCCTTGAAAGGCATCTACCTAGAAAGTTTTTGACGACGTTTTGAGTGCTAGTGCAATATCAACGCTACAAGAGCTCTAATTTAGGTAGCGTGATGAAACAATTATTTATAAAAGAATATAAAATAGTTGTAATAAAAATATGTATTTGAATGATGAATATTTGCGCTATCAATTCGAACTATTATGCAAATGCAGTTCATTAACAATACTTTTCAAATATAAAGCTTCCTACTAATTTAAAAAAGAAAAAAATCCAAGTTTGGTAGGATTACGGAACAATATGATTTATTCATACAATGTTATAAACAGTGCTAACAGTTAAAGGTATACTTATATTTATGATTAATTAAATAATGTTGATTTAGTAATGAACATATAAAATACTTTAAGGACGTGGATTGAAACACAAATTGTTTTTGAAATACATCCTCACTTTACTCCTTATACGGTGGTTTTTATAGTAGGAATGGCCAACAAGTACACTAAAAATGTAAACAAAACTTTATATGCACTTTACACACACGTTTGAGTAGTAAACAAATCAACTGCAGAGTAACAAGCCGGAAAATACTGGAAAAAGTTGGTAGATTAAAAATAAAATCACAAATTTGTCAATCTGACTCACTGATTGCCTAAGGTTGTTGGAAAATCGTAGTTCTCTTTTGCTTTCATGTTATGCAAATATAAATGCACATGATTGAATTACGCTACCTTGGCAAAATACAGTTTTTTAACTTTACTTATAAGCTTGGAAATAACAAATAATAACAATAATCATTCTGCAACAGTAGTAACGAACTAACAATGCACTAGTAGCCATATTCTATGATTAAGAGCATACTCTGTGAGTTGACAAGTAATAAAGATTGCTTATGTGCACGCCTGTGGCGAGTTAAAACAAATACATAGATTTTTTAGATATAGTTTGTAACTAGGGTTTAAATTTGAAAGTGAAGTTTCTGGTTTTATACATCTAACTCGAGGGTTCTTTGTTGGACAAAGAATTCTATCATAGTAGTTGGTGCCTACGATATAAGTCATCTAGGTGAGGACGAATACTTCCGCTTCCGAAGTCTCACACCACTTTACTCGAGTGCTCTGGACTGAAAACAAGAATAATAAATTGTATAATTTACCTTTGCATTGTTTTCAACTTAAGTGTGACTTATTGAGTTCTGCGGTTGTATTTGAAACAGTGCAATTTTTAAAACATGGCTTTCAAGGAAACACAAAGAAAAGGAGAAAATCTTATGTTCATAATAATGAAGAATCTTTGTCTCAGTGAGGTGGCATTCCTGCAAGAATAGCAATAAGGTTATAAATAATAATGGTAAATAGCAAAACAAGTCTTATCCATTAATCCAGCCAATGAAAATGGTACCATCCTGGATAGGTGGACGAAAAACTACAATAAAGATATTATAAAAAGTCAAGAGATAGCTGTAAGAAAAGTTACAAGAAGAATAGAACTGAAGTCTAGCTACTTTCTAGGCTTAATACCGAAAAAGCTGAGACTAGTGTAAAAAATTAGGAAGTAGGAATGTGAGTGCCGAAAGGTAAGGAAACAAGGTAGGGATGAGCGAATAGCATTAAAACATTGGTGATTTTTGATACGATGTAATCTCAAAGTGGGTGTTTCGTCCATTTCTTCTTCGTGTTTTACAATTAAATTAAGTCCATTATTGACTTGAATTGAGTTTTATCAGTAGCTAAGCCTTTCTATATATCCAACATATTTAGAAATTTTGAAATATCAGCATTTTGGATACTATTATTTAGGCTCACCCCTTACAACTCAGATAGCTATAATGCCTCTCTTAATTGTGAATATTGGAGTTTCTTATTTTTCTTCCACGTTAAATACTTTCCTTATGATAACATGCGTTTCGTTAAAGTCACATAATTTGATTACATACTTGGTTGCTGAAACAACGTTTACAACAGAGAAATTTAGCTAAATACACCTTTCATTCAGTTTGAGCAGTTACGAAATAACACAAGAAATAGGAATAGGCAGAATGATGATTATTCTCACTTTAAAGTTGCACCGTCGTAATACTCACTAAGTATTTTAATGTTATATCACCCATTCTTACCTGGTTTCCTTATTTTTTGGTGCCCCCTTTCGTACTTCCTAATTTTTATTGAAATGTTTTACACTTGTGTAACCATATTTGATGATGCTTGTAAAATAGAATTTGATGATATTTTTCCAATGAACATGTGAGCTATAAAACTACTATTTCGCATCAGTATTACAAACGACGCATATATATATATATAAGAAAAGTTTTACCTAAACACTTGTTTTCTTAGTAGCATGCTGTTGTAGCATTACTGTTACAAATAATGTTATATGAAACTTATAAATGTTTTTATAGATTCATTATTAGAAACACGAGAATTGCTAGACTTCCTTTTACCACGCAACTTAAATGATCATCTTTCAACGAAGCTCTTTGTTTAAACCTTATTTGTCAATTTTTCTTATACTCCAGTTTTGGCCTTCCATAATTCTTATTGGCAGCGATAAATGTGACTATAAAACGAAACCATCCATCTCAACCGTGAAATTGATTATTTATTGAGGGGGTAGTGAGTATATGTCAATATTTTGTAGCGGATTTTCCCGATACAAATTTTTTATCGCAGCAGGATAAGTTTGAATAACACCAGTGATAGGCAAAGGAAATACTTGAGATGGTCTGTCTTTAGGTATAGTTTCAGTTTGTAGTTAGTCAAATTTATTCACTGAATCAGTAATAAAACGCCGGGCATTTGATAACATTAGTCTTAAACCTACTGGTGCGTACCAGTAATGATAGGAATGGAGACTGCACGATTCTCCAGTTTTATCAAGTTAAGCTGGATCGATTTCAGAGGTATGGCCAACTATATGTATTGATATAGCCATGGAACATTAGTATCATTTATTTTACACGTAAAAAAATCCCAGAACTATCACAAGTGAATGGTTCGGGATATAGAGAAACCCACTTGAAGTAAAAATGTATTCTCAAGACGGCTGGTATTAGCACTTTAATTTAAATCAAATAACGTTGTTCTGTACTTGATTTTAATTAATGTGTTAATATTCATACCAGCCGTCTGGAGAATACAACTGAATGGTGTTGTATAATACCGAGATTTTAAAGAAGTATAATCTGTAGTACAAAAAAGTATTTCGGTAATATGAAATAACGTTATACACAAGCACATGCATATACGAACTCAGATTTCTGGTGTAAAATTGGATTTTTTTTCCAAGTTTTAAGAATACATTCAGTTTGTATCTATATACATTCAAAAACTTGGAGCTATTAAGAACTTGAAATGACTTGTAGATTTGTAAAAGAAGCAAAACCTCAAGTGTACAACATGTTTAATATGTTCAAAATTTGTGTTTTAAAATATCAAGTTTAAAGAAAATGGCATACCTGATTTGGAATGACTTTCTATGGAGATCGAGGGAACATTTAGAGGGAATGTTCTGCGGATGGAAATGTTTATCAATAGCGAGTTTTATTTTAATACGGTATTTCACAAAGGGACTGCACTGGCGAGCTTTCTAAAGTGCAATACATATGTGGAAATGGCGAAATATGATGAAAGACACACAACATCGGATCTAGCAAAGTGCACTGTTTCACCCATAAAGGGTTTAGTAACGTCAGTGTCCTGGACTTATGGAACTTCCAATGACGTTTATACCTGATAAGGTTATTCCTGATGACATATGTCACAGACGTGTGATTAAGATAGGCAATTAAAACTCATTGCTACTTGTATGTTGAGACAAACGTTACTGATGTATTGCTTAATTCTCAAATGTTTTAGTCACTAAATTCGTGATTAACCTTTAGCATTTATGAACCAAAGAGGAGGATACATATCCAGGACTATTTCTTAGTTGTTGGCCCTGTTTCATGAGAAATGAAAGTCAGAGTTCAACTACGATACGTGGTCAGAAATAATTATTTCCAACAGCTCACCTGCGTCACAGCATCGTATGATCATCTTAAAGAGACATTGTTAGTATTGCTGAAGGGTAAGAACAATGCAATGTTGTGCTGATATTGCATCTAATGTATTGCACTTAACTTGTCATTACGACCAGAAAATATCTTCACTTCTAACAACATCACAGGAACAACGTGTCTTGATTCAGTTAATCAAGACTGGGATCCTGTAGACACGAGCGATGTAAGTGGTTGAATATGACATTGATGGAGATTCTCTCGAGTGCTGAGTGGATAAAATGTAACTGAGGTTGATTGAAATAGATATAATGACATTTTACCTAGTCATTCTGTATATGAGCCAGATTAATGAAGTAGGATGAAGCATAGCCTCTATAGCTATGATTAGTTGATATATTAATGTTAATATATTAATATATGTTAATGATTATACAACTTTTTTGTCATTATTTCAGATATAATTAATACAGAATATTTACTCTGACTGACATTTGGGTACATACACATTGGTTGATGACATATTGGAAATTTAGACCATGCTGTGAACGATTCATCATATCTACGTTTGTACAAATGTTTATTGACATCAGGTATTGACAATTTTAGACTATAATTAACGTTTTTCTATTGAAATAAACAAATATACAAATCTGTTATTGTGTTAACGATTAAAAATAAAAACGATAATAAAAGATGTAGACATTATTTTGATGATTAGAAAAAATTCTTTATTCGACGTATACGAAAATCGAAAAATATTAACTTTCTAATTTAAGACTCAAATGTTTTGCCTTAAATGAAATTCACCCACACCATTCTCCGACATGTTGAGTCGACGCCGCCACCTAACATTTTTTTTTTTCTGTATGAATACTGTTTTGTTTGAAATACTTTCATTATATATATCCTTATCACAAATACTGTTACACTACAGAACGAAAGGGTGTGATTGATATACGTTGTTTTGTTTTTTTAATTCGCACAAAGCTAATTTAGCAGCGTAATACTAGGGTGAAGGAAGCTAGTCATCACCACCCACCGCCAACTGTTGTGTTTCTCTTTTACCAACGAATAGTTGGATTGAACGTCACGTTATAATGCCCCCACAGCTGAAAGGGTGAGCATGTTTGGTGTGACCGGGATTCGTAACCGCGACCCTAGGATTACGAGTCGAACGCCCTAACCGCCTGGCCATGATGGGCCCATTGAGGTATGATATCAGGATTAAAATCCGTGTAGATAAAATGTTAAGAATTCATACGTTTTTAAGTATATCTCTGTGCCAGTGAGTCACACCTACAATTGTATAATTATTATTTCGAACCTTTTGTTTTTATATAGTGAAAGACAGCTGTATAGACATCGCATATTTAAAATTTAGTATACTATAATGAAAATAATCACGTATTTTTTCCAATATTATAGCCTTGCTTTAGCAATTATAGGTAATAAAAGGATAACATTAAAAACAACACTGTACTAAAAATCTGATTAACATTTTGTGTAGTAATGCTTTATTATGTTATATTATCACTCCTGAGTGTGTATTTGTCAGCCAGCTTGTTGGTTTGTTTAGAATTTCGCGCAAAGCTGCAAGAGAGCTATCTTCACTCGCCCGTCTCTAAATTGGCAGTGTAAGGCTATGGGGAAGGCAGTTAGCTATCATCACCCACCGTCAACTCTTGGGCTGCTCCTTTACCAGTGAATAATGGGATTGACCGTTACATTATAACGCCCCCATGGTTGGAAGGGCGAGCATGTTTCGTGCAACGGGGATTCGAACCTGCGACCCTCAGATTACGAGTCGAGTGCTGGACCGTATGTATATATAAAATTAGCATCAAATCTTTAGTGCCATAATATATATTTAACAAACTTCTTGAAATATAACCAGTAATTAAGTGTTCAGTCTGAAGGCAGTAGAGAGATTTAATACATGCTCGTATAACTAAGTGTTTAGTTTATTTTGTTGTTAGAGCTCATAGTGTGGTCGAAAATTGAAGTTGTTTTACCTTATAGATTATGTGTACAGTAACTATTCCTTAATACACAATGTATTTAAATCATGTAAGTCACATACAGAATGTAGTTCTAGTTAGTCAGATAGCTAGATCTGTACAGTATTATTGCGAGTTTAGCCATAAAGAGTGTATAGTGGCGACCTTTAAAGTGAAATTATCACAGATTGTATTGTAGTAAACAGAGTAGAGAAAAATAAATGGATTGTCGATTGGATTCTAAAATAACCGAACTGGCCTGTATGAGCTTTGACAGAAAAATAATACAATTATTTAAAGATCTGGACACAGCTTGGGTAACCAACAGCATAGCGAGCATTTGCATACACCTTTGACTTGTTCTAATATATTATTTTAAAACAAGTGGAGTGTGTGCTGTTTACCGTTTCTTTATTTTTGAAATTTATCACCAACAGACCACAGACACTGTAAAGAATTCCGCCTATTCATACATAAAAATCCAACAACAATTTATGATATAATTTTTTTGATGGAATAGTAGCTCCTGAGCTAATGTAATAATATACATTTGACAAATAGATTGTGAATGGACGTGGCGAAGCTCCAGATGGTTTTAATATGATGTTTAAAATAAAAATATAAAAGTTAAAAATAAATAATTATAAGTGTTCGTATCTTCTATAGATTCGAACATCCATAATTATTTCATGGTATAAAACCGAACCTTTTAGACAAAATATCCTACTAAAGTTGTTTAAGAGCTTCTTTAACATACTTTATACATTTATTACTTTTCATCAATAAAGCTAAACGTAACTGTATCTTTCACATTTTTATTTAATAAAATCGAGAGGCAATACAACTGTTTAACAAATACTGCTTTAGTTATTAATAAATAATAAATCTTTGGTGAGAAATGGTTCTTTATAAAAACAAGTTAATACTGACAGCTGTGATAATTAATATTCCATTGCAAACTTACCAAAATTAGAGCTGTCTCCTGTGTAAAGGAATCATATAAAAAATCATTCGTTTTCTGGGAAAGAAAGTTAGATTTTTGGAATATTTCTAAACAAAACAAGATATCTAAAGAGAATCAACTTGTTAAAGATTTTTTTACACTTTATAATTTAACACTATTCTAAAGTAGTTCTAGCCAGATCCTTACGCAAAACAATAAGTTCTCTTTACTCTTCAGTTTAGTAGTTATATAAATTTCAGCCAGACACTCTACAAAAGGATACAAAATGTAATATTTATTTACACAGACGTCAAACTGTTTCATCTGTAAAAGCAAAATTTCTATTGCAAATTGTTTTTATTTATTTATTTTACTACAAAAGCATAATCTTATGCCAACAATGTGATATAAAAAGTTAATATAAGGTGTATTATCCTGACATTTCTCCTAATTTATTGGCCTGGCTTCCTGGTTAGGATGCTTCATTCTCACTCTTAGGGATACTGGTTCAAATCACTCTCACGCCAAACATGTTTCTTCTTTAAGAGGTATAATGTAATCGTCAATCCCACTATTCATTACTAAAAGTGTAGCCTAAGAGTTAGTGGTGGGTGGTGTTGACTATTAGTGGCGATATCAGAGGTAAGTTAATAATATGGTTAATGAATATTCTGTTATCTTGTAGCATTTAAACCGGAAATATCATAACTTTAACAAGAAATTTTTTTAATCTTAAAGGTTCAATTAAGGTTCAAAGGTTTTTATATCTTTTAAGTCTCAGTATTCTTGGCTCAATAGATAAAGTTGATTTCATGAGAACCATGTGTTTTCATGTATTTAATATCCTATTTATTTATTTGACATGCTTTAAACTTTCAAGATACATTATAAAGAACTCATTTATTATAAATATCTCTCGACCAGTTTTTCTATACCAATATGTTTCTGGTTTTGTAAAAATCACTGTTTATGGAATTTATAATTTGAATAAAAACGCAAAGGTTGTATGAAATAATAGTTATCTGCTGTTTTTACGAGTTCATTTTACCTATTTTTTAATCAAAATTATAAGGATTCCCATTGTAAAAATTGGAGAATCGACGCCATTTTAATTGTTTCCTTGTAGCTGTTTTATATAACGGCACAGAGCGTTGACAAACGTGTGGAGAGATTTGGACTGAACATCTTCCGTACTGTATTGATTTTGAAACGGGAATTTTGAGTGTATAAATATGTATAACCATGTAGCCTATGACAACAAATTTTAATTTACATTTTATCGTTATGTAAAGAAAAGTGCTCCTTTTACATTTACTGCTGAGATTATTTGCGTGAACATCTCTGTCTTTATCAATAAACTTAAAAGGTGTTATGTAAAAGTTACAATCAGAAATTTTTGCTTCTGTTTACATTATAATTATTAGGCTATACCATAAAAAACAACACAAACCTTTTCTTTCTTCAGCGGTTCCGCAAACGATTACGTCATATTTTTCTCTCCTTATTTTATTAAAAATAATTTCAAATACAGTTATGCGTGCTGAAGAGGTAAGTGAAAATTGGTTATACATTCAATAAATATGCCGATTACATAAAAATGGAAAAGAAAAATAAGAATTTGGTAGTTAATCATGGTGCATTATCAGGGTTCCACTCCAGTGCAACTGGATAAAACGTAATGTGTTATTATATTCATGTGATGTATTAGGTGAATTCTATAAACGAAATTGTATACTCATAATACGGTTAGTCTGTAAGACTATTGTGATGTAATAGCAAGGGTTTCTTTGACTTTGAAAGGAGCATGATAATAATTGTTTGTTTAGAATTCTTTCTCAGATTCTATTATTTTGATTAACTATTCAAATACACACATCATTGGAGTTTATTGACACTGTCTACAAAATATAACTAATTGCAAGCTACCAGCCACTGATCAGGATCAAGAAAGGATGGGACATGATTGTGACCACGGAAGCTGCGCCATTTGGTTTCTTTGAAAAGATGAAAATATCAGAAATTCTCCAAACACATCTACTCCACAGAACTGAATTTTCCCTTGATGAACAAAGGCTTATTGAAAACAACTGTGGAACAATTCACTGCACTCGTATTGCTCATTATTAGCTTGAAGATGGAGAACTTCTTCAGTCATTTTACTTGGTTTACACAATAAACAGATCTCTGTCTGATCCACCATTTTTGGAGATGAACCTGAATGTCATATGCATCACCATATTCATCTGTTAGTATCTGTGAAATAATTACAAGCCATAGTGCAATTACGCAAGACATTTTCCAGTATTTTAAAGAGTCTATGCTACTTCTATTAGTTTCAGAGAGTTGAATGGTGGGGAAATTATGTAACATGTTCATGTGCTAACAATATTGTAAATCAATGTATGAATCCGCGAGCGTATTTAGGTATCACCCAATCACTAGTCTTCTCAGTGGCACAGCGGTATGTCTGCAAACTTATAACGCTAGAAATCACATTTTGATACCCGTGGTGGACAAAGTACAAATAGCCCATTGTGTACCTTTATGTTTAACTACAAACAAACAAACCAATCACTAGTTTTGTTGTGATGTTCCATATCACCTCATTATTCTCGGCCCGGCATGGCCAAGCGTGTTAAGGCGTGCGACTCGTAATCTGCGGGTCGCGGATTCAAATCCCCGCCGCGCCAAACATGCTCAGTAAACAAACAAAACAATCATTATTCTTCTGTATTTTTTATTATTGAAATTGTGTCGATACGTTGTTATACAAGTAGAATACATAATTTTATTATTCTTAACACTTTGGTAACCCAAAGGCTTACTGACAATTTCTTAACTATTGTAAATAAACATAACGTCGGCCCAGCATAGACAGGTGGTTAAAGCACTCTACTTATAATCTGAGGATCGCGAGTTCGAATCTCTGCCACATCAAACATGCTCGCCAGCGGGGCGTTATACTTGACAGTCACTTCTATTATTCGTTGGTAAAAGTTACCCAAGAGCTGGCGTTGAAGGGTAATAAGTAGCTACCTTCCCTCTAGCCTTACACTGCTAAATTGGGTACGTCTAGCGCAGATAGTCCTCGTGTAGCTTTGCGCGAAATTTCGAAACAAACAAACAAATACATTACGTCTTCACCCGTAATAATTCTATAGCTGTCATACTTATTTCAAATTTATGTAATTTAAATCCATTGTTTCGAACTAAAATTCAAGAAGGTAGTCGTTGTACATATTTTGAATTTTAATCAGAAAACTCTGATGAAGGAATAATTTATTTATTTTACAAACACATTTCTTTCCATGTTTTGCTGACGTCACATACGATATCTGAGTTTGTTAGCGTCAAAACAAACTTGTTTATTTTCTCCTTCGTTTTCAGTATCATTGGGTTAAAAACGTTCAGAAGCTGATCTGATTTTCCAAGATCAGGTAAAGAAAAAACAAATGGTTGTTTTACAGACGAAAACAGACCATGTTCGTGAGCCATATTAACCAATTCTCTGTTTAAATGCATAAAGGTTGACCATGTCTTGGCCATACTATGAAGAGTGAAGATATCTCGCATTCACAATGCTAAAATTAGGGGTTCGATTCCCTTCGGTTTGCACAGTAGGTAGCTCGATGTGGCTTTACTATTAAAAAACACACACATTGCAACAACAAATAAAAACAACAGAGAACTGGTTGCACCCGTCTAAACACCATGCTCTGCTGTGTTCAGTAATTTTACGTTCATCACTATGGTTATACAAGTCAGTTTAAGAAGTTTACTAACATCTTGTTCCCTTATCTTCTCACGGCAAGTTTTCTTTTTTTTTTGTTGAACTGAAGTAGAATTTGGTAACAGTATTAATTTAATCATAGTCTTATTGACACCGACGATTAAATGTTGAATTACCATAGATAGTTATTAATGCCTATTTAGTTCAGAACTTAAGTGTAACTTAAACAAGAAAGGGCTGACTGACAGAGCAGAACTATAAAACAAATTACTCAACTAAGGGCCCCTGAGCATGGTTTACAAAGTCAAGTTTCCTGCTGAATTTCGTTTGTTACATTTATGTTTTAAACGTTATTATAAAAATCGATGATTTTTTCGTTTTTTCTGTACTGCGTGATAAGTTTACTATTTAAAATTTTAAATGTGTGACCAGCATAAAAACACTACAATTATTAGTACTTGATCTCAAAAAATAAATAAATAAGCTTTTCTAAAAGCTCTTTATGAGCGAAAGTAAATAACACTGGACAATTTTATTTTTTTAATTTATTTAAGTAAGTTGTAACATCTTGAAAGGCTAACAATGTTAGTTTTTAAAGTTTAGTTTATTGTTGGTTTTTATGAATAGATTCCCTCGGTGGACTCAGCAGATAGACTGATGTGGCTTTGCTAAGAAAAACACAAACGCACACACACCACTCGACTCGTAATCTCAGAGTTGCGGGTTCGAATCCCCGTCACACCAAACATGCACGCCCTTTCAGCCGTGGGGACATTATAAGGTAACGGTCGATCTCACTATTCGTTGGTAAAAGAGTACTCCAAGACTTGGCGGTCGGTGGTGATGACTAGCTGCCTTCTCTCTGGTCTTACACTGCTAAATTAGGGACGGGTAGTGCAGATAGCCCTCATGTAGCTCTGCGCGAAATTAAAAAAACAACCAACACACATACACACGAATAGATTACAGCTAAAACTAAGAAAAACCTTGATAACATACATATATTTTGTCTGCAACCGAATAAAACTTACAGTGAATACTCCATAGAGGATTTGCTTTCATATTTTGATTGAATTGAAATATTATATTTATTTGAACAACATAAATATCAATATACACAAACATTTATTAAATTAAAAAATAAATGATAACAGACTTTTTGAAGACCTATCAAAACCTTTTCACAACCATTATGTATTCAAGTTATGTAATATCATTGGAATATACATTTCTCACCTGTCTCTTTCAAGTAGTCTCAACATGCAATCTCATGCCAAACAATCTTATCTCTCATAATTTACATCACTTTATTCGGTGTTACGTTACTAGGCAAAGTCAGTGAGTTTTAAGGAATTCATGTAGAAAATAGTAAAATATTTAAATAATTCCATTCATTTTTTATATTACCTCTTTACTTACCTAGTATTATATATATATATATATATATATATATATATATATATGTATCCATACATATATTTAAATTTAAAATTAAATAATGCTTTTGTAAATTAATTAGACAGCTGCTGAAAAATTCTCCATGTTTTACTGGTCAGAGCTTATTTTTGAAGTATTGTAGCTACAACTGTATGTTTCAATATTGATTTATGTTTCTGCACGCGAATTTATCAGACTTTCGAAAATTACAAAATAATTCCATCCATGTAACACTTACTACGTTCATTTGTTGTCGGAGGTATTTCACAACAATTTTACGTGCGCTAATAGATAGTTGAACAACGTATATTTTCATTATGGAAAACGTTATTAACAGCTTTTTCGTGTCACTTCACTAACGACTAGTCCTCAATGTTTTTGCACTCCTATTGGTAACGTAATGTTAAAGTTGAAGTCGAAGTATATAATTAACAAAATGTCGCCTTTTGATGAATACATTTTTGTCTCTGTTGTATATAGCCCTGGGTTTATGATTAATTACCAACGTAACTGCGTTATTGTTGATGTTTAAACTTTAATATATCTCCAACGTAGAATAGCTGATTATATTATCTTTTGATTGGGAACAGAAAAAGGTATTCTATAGAATTCGTTTAATCTTATACCAGGACTACTCCTGAAGGTCTTTATGGTTTCATAATTATGTATACGTGAAACGTGTTATTTAGGTAAGCCTGATGAACTCTGAGCAGTAAGAAGGTTATGGGTTTTCATAATGACGTATTTATGTGAAAAGTGTTATATAGGTAAGTCCAACGAACTTTAAGTACCAAAAAGATAATTGGATTTCATAATTACATATATATGAAAAATGTTATGTAGGTAAGCCGAATGAGCTTGAAAAAAATCAGCGCGTTACAAAATTTTAAAACGAAAAATTGGCATTTTGTGTAGATAACGAACAGTTTTTTGTATTCGTAGTAACAAGCTTGAGCTTATAAAATAGTAGTTCATTCACTAGTGCTCTATTTTTTTCTATTGTCCTTATCTTCGCTATAAATGAGAACTTAGCATCTGATTTAATTAACACACTACAAAAGATGTAGAAGAATTAGGTGACTTAAACATGAGAATGAACGAACGTATGTGATTTGAAATGCTAGTTGCAAGCAGTTCTTTAATCAACATCATTTGTTTTTTATTTCCAGCAATTTATGTCGATGGATATGACTGTTTTGATGTTTTCAGGCGAAAAATATTTTTTTTTTCGATTAGGATGAAAAGGAATCATTAGGTTTGGGAAGACGATTGCATATTGGTATTATTTTTTGAAATACGCTTGTTTCGTGTTACTACGTAATTGAATTATTCAGAATACGTAACTGTTGATCAGAATACATTCTAAGAAATTGCTAACAAAATATCCTAATGGTTGACGTAAATTTGTGAAGGACAATGCGAAATAGTTGAAAGTTAAAGATAATGTAAAGTTGTGTTAATTACAGCAAATATGTGAAAGAGAAATAATGATTTAAAACAAAATTAGAAATATTTAGTTCAAAAACAAAAACTGTCTCACAAGTATGACTGACACACAAAACTAAGACACAAACATCAACATATGAATAATAATATGTACAATAGGAAGGGAGATATTTCAAGAAGTAGAGCTACTACTATAAGTAATTCTTATATGAAGTCAAATGAAAACAAAAATAAACCAAACTTAGATGTTGGGAGTAAATAGATCAACCCATTATGTTTTACATCGCAGACTCCAATTTATCGCCTATCTGTCCACAGTTGTGGGAAAACAGTTACTCTTAATGAAACAGACAAGCAAGCAAATTACTACCAACATATCATTAGGAGTAATGAGTAAAAATTATCTCCGAGAGTTGACATCTAGCCTCTATATAACACTCATGTGCCTGTTTAACTGGAGTTGAAAATACAGCCTCCATGATATTCATGTATTTATTTAAGCTGAAGGTCATATTATGAGGTTATTAGCTCTTTAAACCTAGTTTTTTGCACGTTGTATTGGAATTATTTTCATGATATTCTGATACCTTATAAAAATTCAGTTTTCTTAATTACGTTTACCCTTTAGGATCAGCTGTGCCTACATAAAGCACCGTTGAATAAATAGTCTAAAACCTCTTCCTGTTGAATATTTGGTGATAGAAGGGTGGGTAGAGAGACTAGTACATGACGAAGTTGTCTCGAATGCTATGTCATTTGTCGATGCCTATTGCTGATGTCATCGCTAGAAACTTTAGCAGCTCATATTGGGTAAAGGGAGTCTAGTTCAAATACCTCGACTGTCTTTGAGCAGGAGTTTTTTTTTTTCTGAAACATGTTCGTTGGTTACTTGTTTATAGAGGCACTGAACGTGTCACAGTAAACAGAGCTTGAAATAGTTGATGAGTGATGGATTATCTTTGATACCAGCGTGTACACCAGGGTCGCGCCTGTTATTTGCCAAAAAACTTAGTCATTACTTGTGGCTAACTTATCTTGCATGTCTACCTGAGCCTAATCATCATTTCTGATTCTGGTAGTGAACCTAGATATACAAAGCAGATCAAGTCAAGCTGTGGCATGCATTGGTGACCTCTTTATATCACTAGGTCCTGCTTGGATCAACGACCTCCTTTGATCAACTGATTCACAAGAACTGGAACTGGATCTTGTTTTGAGTCTCATATTCAAGATAAGAATCATTATCAATCCTTCTTCATCTGTGTGATTGAACAGCTTTATTGCTTGCTCGTCAGTGAAATGTTTTGGTGGCACCTTTTCACTCGCCATCTTTGTTTTATCATTGATGTAAATAATCTCTTACACTTTACAAGAAAACACTATAAAAATCGGTTTCACACAAACTTTTGATCTGAAATTTGTTTCAAAACTAACATAATGATTCACGGAACTTCCCTTCTAATTATAAAAGGTAGATAATAATATGATTTGGATTAATTTTCAGCCAAGGAGACTTAAATATTATCAGATGTTACAACCGTCCGAGGGGTAAATCTAAATTTACTGCTCGGGTTTAGGGAAATAAGTCATAATCTACTAGCATTAACAGTAAAAACACTGGTATTTACTTTTCAAATTCCACCAATCTGTACCTTGGTCAGTATTCTGTTAAAGTAGGTGATTTGTTAAGCGAGTGATCCTAAGTGATGTCCCCAAGTGGCACAGCGGAATGTCTGCATGTTTACACTGCTAGAAACTGAGTTCGATATCCATGATGAGAAGAGCAGAGATAACCCTTTATGTAGCCTTAATATGATTAATAACAAACAACAACAACAATCCTAATCAAGTGCATGTGATATCTAATATATATAAGATTATCTTGACTTCTAGTGAGAGCGAAATGTTAAAAACTTTGAAGTAACCCATATACATCTTACCTTAATAGTAGTAACCCATATACATCTTACCTTAATAGTAGTAACCCATATACATCTTACCTTAATAATAGTAACCCATATACATCTTACCTTAATAGTAGTAACCCATATACATCTTACCTTAATAGTAGTAACCCATATACATCTTACCTTAATAATAGTAACCCATATACATCTTACCTTAATAGTAGTAACCCATATACATCTTACCTTAATAGTAGTAACCCATATACATCTTAACTTAACAGTTCTTAGCACATTTTTATTCGTTTTATTATTTTTAGAAATATAATACGTTTTATGACGTTTTACTGTTAGATACACTAAAAATATATTATAAACTACATGGGCCAAATCCAGAATATTTAAGTCTTATAACTATAACTTATATTAAAAAATCAAAATTTGTAGTACATACTGGAGGGTTTTACACATTTTAATAAAAAGTTCAGAAAAAAACGCCCTTTACACTCCAGATATTTGTATAATTTTATTATAAAAATAATAAAAACTTAAGTTTATAAGAAATTATGAAATACTTCAGTAATTGTGAAATTATAACATTTTTGTGTTAAGACGAAAGAACGTTAATATCCCGTGAAGAATGCCCACAGATTTAGTAAAGCATATTTTCTACGTTCATCGGAAATGCCTGTATTAATATAATCATTGTTTATTTTGATATCTTAACCCAAACAATAAATGTAAATATTAGATAATGTATTATTTTTATTGCTAATTCAATACAGAATCTATCACAATAACGTAGTTATGGATTTGCTAATTATTCAAACTAATTAATCATCAGTGTAATTGCATATCAAAGGAAACTTGAAATTCTCTTTTAAGAGCGAAATAATTCTAAATCAATGGCAGTTTCATGCATCATTAAGAAAGTAATTAGGAATCTATACCTCGGTGGGTCAGTGGTAAGTGCTACAATCCAGGACTCGATTTCTGCGGTGGACAAAGCACAGGTATCCCGTTGTGCAGCTCTGCGTTAAATATACAACAACAACAATTATAGTTAGTATGCATACAAGTACCAATCAAGAATATATATATATATTACGAATATTAAAGTTAAGAAATTAAATTAGTATATTGATAAATGAATAATTTAATAATTTTAAAATTTTAAAACTAATTATGTCATTTTTGTAAAGTATAAATGAGGTTACGTTTCAGTTTTTATCTATGACTGGAAATAAATAATGGGATATATTTTAAATATACTTTATTTAAAAATTCGAAATAACTTCTTATGTTCTGTAGAGGTACAAATATTATTATTTGAGTTACTGTGCTTAATAAGCAAACAATTACTGCTTTACGAAGTTTGAATTCTGGTTATAAATACATATCCCCTATGATGTTGTACCTGCTAATATTTGTGTATCTCCAAAAGCACACCAACATACATTTTATCCAGTTTGGTTTCAGTTTTCTTTCAAAAAATTTAAATATAAAAATTCTTAGATGCGTAAAAAATCCTTTATTTCTTTCTAGGTTTTTTTTTCATGTTACTTTCCTTTGATGCATTGTAAGTTATAGAAATGTAGCCGTAACCTTTTTTCTTCATTAATGGTCCAATTTTGTTCATTATTCACTTTTACCAAAGTCAGAAAATCAGTGCAAGTATATTTTATTCATTAAAAAACAGAAAGTCTGAAACATCCAAGTTTCCCCCTGTAATTTAGTTTACTCCGTATTTCAAATAGCTCGCTCATTATGTTGTCATAACATTAGAGTTAGAAAGCTCTGATTTCTCAGTAAATCATTTACCAGCTCACGTTTTCATTTCGGAACTATTACAGAATCAAGAGAGTCACAGGTGTTTCCTAATTTAAACGCATACACAGTTCACTATTTTTGACTTGCAGTTACTTAAGTATCGTATCCTAATTTAGACACAGCATTTCAACTAGTAACAAAACTAAGCTGCATCATACATATATTTTTAGTGAGAAGACAAGCGTTATATTACGTAAAATATCAAAAACTTCAAGTCTCTCTCCCTCTCCCCGTGGAGTTTATACGGTGATCTCAAATCGCAGTGTAAACACTGTTTCTTCTGATGAGATAAATATTTACCCCCTTCGTAGATTTTGGATTAATTGGTTATTCCTCGTAATTTATTTGCCCTTTTAAAATACACGTTGTTGTATAAAGTGCAATGTTACTCAATACCGTTCCTAGGTAACAAGAACACAACAAGCCATAGCAACAGCATGCAGATGAAGTAAATATTATTTATTCAGAGTCTTCAAAATCATGCAACCAAGTAAAGGAAATGCTTTGAAAGAAAATGAGCCAGGGAGAAGTTAATCAAAATCATTTATTCTGAATTGAAGTAGATATTTATAACACATGATTTTTAAAGTAAGTAGGCAATTTATTGATAAAAATTCAAAACAATTATTGATATAGTTCTGGTTACGCTTGTCGAATGTTACTCTTTTTATACTCGCTACAGCCCATATAATCAAACTCGTATAAGACGATTGCAATGATAATACCTTGTCATAGTAAATGACGTAGATGTTTAAAATATTTGTTTCTGCATGAAGTATGTTCAATATCCAATATCTAATGCTAACAAAGCATGCAAATTGATCTTTATGTCCCACTAAGGCCCAAAAAGTCTCTGTAATTTTATGAAACGAGCTGTATTATTTGTATTATTTGATGTAAAGATAGTGTGTTCAGAATTATTAGATTATTGGACAACCTATAATATGGATACTTTTGTATTGATATAAAATTCACCAGACTGCATGTGAAACCTTATCTTGTATGAGCTTCTTTTCAAAGTAATAATTTAAAAGAAATTATTCAGTTTAATTAATAAATATGAGTCATAAAACATAGTTATGTTTTACGAAATGCATTACTAAAAAAACTATATGATAGTCTCAGTTGTAAAATAAACCAATATGAGTCTCTACACAGTGCGTATGTTTTCTAAAAGCAAAGCCACATCGGGCTATCTGCTGAGCTCACCGAGGGGAATTGACCCCCTGATTTTAGCGTTGTAAGTTCATAGACTTACCGTGGTACCAGCGGGGGGCATCTCTATATAAAGAACTTTATATAACAGTGTCAAATGTCAAGTAAAGCAATACTTGCTTTCACACAAACTATTATTCATTTGGGCCTTTTTGTTAATGGAATTAGATATAATCAAAGAAAACTAGAAGTAACTTCAAACGTTACTTGTTTTTTAGATAAACAGTGTATTATCAAATATATTATTTCAGAACTTTTAAAACTTAAGGACAACACAATCGTGTATTAGGATTAGATGCAAGCCGTACCATGTTTAGGAAGTTCTATAGCCAAACTCTTTATCAACATGATTGAGAACATTTGGTTTAGGATTAAAACAGGGTTTGCAGGGTTTATAGAATGTTGAAAATAATATCTATTATCACATGTCCCATCTTCAACGTTTTGACTGAATGCTTCCTCTGATATTTCAGCTTCGCTTTTCACAGAATTATAAATACTTGATGTGGTAGTTTTGAGTCTATAAGCGAATCTCACCGTGAAAATCAGCAATGGTGTGAAAGAAGGCAAACTGGCGACTCCCACGCCCTGGAAGAGAACGTGAATGTACCAGCATGACTGATTGCATGTCAGGTTGGTGCGTACATGATTAACCATTAGTACGCGGGCAGGTTAAACTGCGCTTGTCACGACGTTTTAGTGAGTTACATTCAAAATTTAATTAAACTACTTAATTATGATAGTATAAGAACAAAACTTGACGTTAAACCATAGATAATCAATAAAATATTGGTATTATACAAGTTTTAAGCATTAAGTATATATGGGGCTAAAGAGCAATAACTGAAAATTCAAAAATCACTTTCAACACCTACCTCTTACATGCTCTGATTTACAATTTTCTAATAGATTTTTTTGACGTCGACTTCCATTAAATTTATAACCAGTAGAAAACCTAGACTTAAACTGATTCATTGTCATAGTCGTCATATCACGTGGGCTTGCAGATAGTTGGTTTGATGTGAAAAAATTTCCCTCTAGAACACACTGGGAAAGATAATTCAATTTGTAACTGCTAAAGTCACATAATTAGATATGCTCGAGTACCGGTATTAGAAGCCTGGCACTGCCAGCGTATTACAAACCATAGAGAAGCCTGGCACTGCCAGCGTATTACAAACCATAGAGAAGCCTGGCACTGCCAGCGTATTACAAACCATTTAAGCCTGGCACTGCCAGCGTATTACAAACCATAGAAAGCCTGGCACTGCCAGCGTATTACAAACCATAGAGAAGCCTGGCACTGCCAGCGTATTACAAACCATAGAGAAGCCTGGCACTGCCAGCGTATTACAAACCAGAGAAGCCTGGCACTGCCAGCGCCAAACCATACTGCCTGGCACTGCCAGCGTTACAAACCATAGAGAAGCCTGGCACTGCCAGCGTATTACAAACCATAGAGAAGCCTGGCACTGCCAGCGTATTACAAACCATAGAGAAGCCTGGCACTGCCAGCGTATTACAAACCATAGAGAAGCCTGGCACTGCCAGCGTATTACAAACCATAGCCTGGCACTGCCAGCCTCTCTATGCCAGTTTGTAAAACCATGGAGAAGCCTGGCACTGCCAGGTTTACAAACCATAGAGAAGCCTGGCAGTGCCAGGCAAACCATATGGTTTGGCATACAGCTGGCATAGAGAAGCCTGCCAGCGTATTACAAACCGTAAGAAGCCTGGCACTGCCAGCGTTCTAAAACCATATAGAAGCCTGGCACTGCAAGCGTATTACAAACCATTAGTTTAGGAAAAATGACTAATTGTTAAGAAGTTCAAAAGATTCTAGTGATTTAAAAAATATATTCACTCAAATTATAGACAAAAATACACATTTATTTATGCTACAAATGGTTTTAAAAAGAACTCCACAAACTACAAACTAATTTCAGTGATCTGGACAAAACAAGATGATGGTGGTTATTTTCCACTGGGATAAACAGAAGAAGATAAGCTCCTCTGACACACCTGAAACTTTGCTCACCTCTTCAAAACGAAGGTCAAAACAAGATGATGGTGGTTATTTTCCACTGGGATAAACAGAAGAAGATAAGCTCCTCTGACACACCTGAAACTTTGCTCACCTCTTCAAAACGAAGGTCAAAACAAGATGATGGTGGTTATTTTCCACTGGGATAAACAGAAGAAGATAAGCACCTCTGACACACCTGAAACTTTGCTCACCTCTTCAAAACGAAGGTCAAAACAAGATGATGGTGGTTATTTTCCACTGGGATAAACAGAAGAAGATAAGCACCTCTGACACACCTGAAACTTTGCTCACCTCTTCAAAACGAAGGTCAAAACAAGATGATGGTGGTTATTTTCCACTGGGATAAACAGAAGAAGATAAGCTCCTCTGACACACCTGAAACTTTGCTCACCTCTTCAAAACGAAGGACAAAACAAGATGATGGTGGTTATTTTCCACTGGGATAAACAGAAGAAGATAAGCTCCTCTGACACACCTGAAACTTTGCTCACCTCTTCAAAACGAAGGTCAAAACAAGATGATGGTGGTTATTTTCCACTGGGATAAACAGAAGAAGATAAGCTCCTCTGACACACCTGAAACTTTGCTCACCTCTTCAAAACGAAGGTTGAGACAAGTTTTCAGGTGGATGAGGGAAACTACAGTAACTTCATTCCACTCATTTTGGTTTCTCCCTGACAGGTTATGCTTCATCGACGATTGCAACTGTAACGTATTATTTCGCGCTCTTGTTGTTATCGTTGGCGTTTCTTCGTTAAAATACCTGTTTTCCACTATAAACAATAACGGAAAATAAAGTTTTAAAATTACCTGCAAAAGAACTCGGTACAATTGACGTTTCAATATCACTTAATGACTAAAAACAAGAATAGTTCAAGTGTGAACATTTTCTGACGGCTTACTCACTTCTCTTCGCGTCATGGATACGTATGTATCACCTTTCTAAAACAATGCATCTGTGAATTTGAAATTTTGTACCAAAATGAACAAAGGATTTTATCCTTTAACTTCTTTCCACGGGTTTACAGGTTCCAAGTTTCAGTTAACTAATGAAATATTAAAACTCATGTTTCATCATAGTTAACAGAGAAAACAGTTAATTTTCCAGCTACTGTGTTCCAATAAACAATTCTCACCCTGTTTGACACCAGTTTTTCCAAACTTTGGTTTGAGTTTGATTGCTGTTATACGATGAGTTATCTGTTCCCTGCCAATCAGCAGTATCGAAACCCGATTTTAGCTTCTGAGATCTGCATCTGAGTTACTTGTGATCTTTTTCTTCAAACAACAGATTGTTCGCCAACACAGATACTTTTCTTGTGAATCACTAATCTTATTTCAAAGTACGTTAGCTTAACCTTGGAAAGTGACTCCCAAACATGAAGAAGACGTCAGTTACAAACAAGAAGAGATCAAGAACGGAGGAAATTATTGCATTAAAGATTTTGAAATTGTGTCCCTCTGATATTCCTTTTCTACTAATGACTGTCTTTTCTCTGGCGTTGATGTTAAAAAAAGACATTGTCGGAAAATATTTTATTTTATAAACAAGACCAAGAGATAGAATAGGTAACATTTATTTCTGCACTGGGAATACATCAGAAATTAATCAACGCCGATACTAAAATTGTAACATCATTATATCATTAACAATAACAACAATACCAATCCGCTAAGCAAATAAGACAAACGGTGATTTTTTTTATTTTAGAGAAATATATATCTACCTTACGGAATACCAAATGTATAAATACCGTGTTTTCTTTAATCAGTTGATTGCAGCTTCTTAGCCAACCCAACACACCTGAAACTTTGCTCACCTGTTCAATATACTCAGGTTGAGTCAAGGTTTCGGGCACACAAGGCTGACAGATACTGCTTGGGTTAAATATAAAAATATTCAAACTACAAATATCATTTTATTTTATAGAATAAACAATTATTCGTAAAAGCAAAGAAGAAAGAAAAAGAAATCCACACATAGATAATAATCAACCCATATGCATGCTGGGATTAAAAATAAAACATATACCTGTATATGAATGTGAAGTTAAACAAAATAAACTCTGTTGAAAGACGTACAATTTGAAGAAGTGAACTAGTTGGCCTACGTTATTTGTTGTATTTCAAATATTTAACTTTATATAGTAGTCAAATAAATACACAATAATTACATATAAGAAATGAACCAGTTGTCTAACGTCGTTTGTTGTATTTCAGATATTTAACTTCATATAATTTTATATCAGTAGTTAAATAAACTATAGATACATATAAGAAATGAATCAGTTGGATAACGTTATTTTTTTTGTTTGTTTGGAATTTCGCACAAAGCTACTCGAGGTCTATCTGTGCTAGCCGTCCCTAATTTAGCAGTGTAAGACTAGAGGGAAGGCAGCTAGTCATCACCACCCACCGCCAACTCTTGGGCTACTCTTTTACCAACGAATAGTGGGATTGACCGTCACATTATAACGCCCCCACGGCTGGGAGGGCCAGCATGTTTGGCGCGACGCGGGCGCGAACCCGCGACCCTCGGATTACGAGTCGCACGCCTTAACGCGCTTGGCCATGCCGGGCCGTTATTTGTTGTATTTCAAATATTTAACTTCATATAATCTTATATCAGTAGTTAAATACACCATAGTTACATATAAGAAGTGAACCAGTTGGATAACGTTATTTTTTGTATTTCAAATATTTATCTTCATATAATCTTATATCAGTAGTTAAATACACAATAGTTACATGTTTCGTTTTTCTAGAAATAACGCCCCCCGCTAGTACAGCGGTATGTCTCCGGATTTACAACCCTAAAATCAGGGGTTCGATTCCCCTCGGTGGGCTGAGCAGATAGCCCTTTGTGGATTTGCTATACGAAAAACACACACACACACACACACACTAGAAATAATAAGATAATCTGTAGGACGCGTTAAAAGAAAATGTCTTATTATATATGACAGTAAAGAAATACGGAATAACAAAAGAAGCAAATAATCAGTTTTTAAACCACATGTCTTGTACCACTTACACACTGATGAAGAAATGTAAATATTTTACATTTGATTCAGATCCGTGTACTTAAAAATACGTGGCTGTTATTCTTTCGAATTGAGCTAATAAGAGACTTAGTTAAAATCATTCTTTTCTTTTCTCTCTACACGACAACCTTCTCTATACTCTCAAATCAGTTCCCTTAAAACCTTACCTAAAAGCGATCCATTGTATATGTACTTTTCAAGGAGTTCTTTGCTTGATGTTTCGTCAATTTTCATCACTTTTTTTTTCACTGCCTACAAAGAAAATGGGAGTCATATTTCTTTGGAGGCTTTTTCGGCACCGAATATTTAGAGAGTAAAAATGGTTAAATCCTCCATCTTGTACATAACGTTCAAGTTGTTTTGTCTAGTTTGTTTGTTTGTTTGTTTTTTTTTATTTCGCACAAAGCAACTCAAGGGCTATCTGTGCTAGCAGTCTCTAATTTAGCAGTGTAAGATTAGAGGGAAGGCAGCTAGTCATCACCACCCACCGCCAACTCTTGGGCTACTCTTTTATCAACGAATAGTGGGATTGACCATCACATTATAACGCCCCACGTCTAAGAGGACGAGCATGTTTGGCGCGACAGGGATGCGACCCCACGACCCTCAGATTACGAGTCGCACGTCTTAACACGCTTGGCCATGCCGGGCCTTTTTGTCTAGAACATAAAATGCAGTGAGAAAAAATGAGACTACAGACAGTTTTGATAAGCTGTTAGTAAATGAGAAAAATAGACCCGCAGATCTCTTTTTCGAATAATGAGTTACATATCTGAAATATCCATGGATATTATGAAAACAGGGAGTACGGGCTGACTCCATCTGGATTTTTGTTGGCTTTCCCGAGTTGATATTGGCATCAGTCTAATTTAGGTTTATTTTAGATTCAGTCTCCCCCCATTCCAGATTAGAAAAGCTTGTTTCAGTAAATGAAACGAATGTGTTAGAATGGTTTCGAAACATTTGGGAAATAAAAATTTAGCATGTAATTAAATAAGAAAATGAATTTCAACATGAAGAAATGAATAATAGAACACATCATAATTCGGAAACATAACACGGAAAACCAAACCCTATGTAACACAGAAAGTAGAAGTCATATATAGTAAGTAACGTAAAAATCGAAAATTCTTCAGAAATTGTGACGTTTGTGATATGATCTTAAGTGTAACAATCTTATGAAGTTAAAATTTGCAGTACTTTTAACCGGATCACTGTGTTTAATTATATCTAGTCCAGTAATCATAAGATATATGTCAGATATAAAAGACTGCTTAGTGTAGCAAGGATTAATTAATTTATTTTGTGAGTTAATATTTCATGATTGCTCAGTTTATTTTATGATATGAGAGTTTAAAGCAGACGATTATTGGAAGTTGTGTTTGTAAGTTCTTGATATCGAAGTTACGGAGATAACTAAAACACCTCAGTGAGAGATGTAAATAATGGAGACCAGAGAACTGCAAGAGAGCAGAATGTGAAGTCACGTAAAAGAGACGTTCGGTCAGAGAAAAGTTAAAAACGTGACGTTAACCGTCTTAAGAGTGAACAGCCTAACAGTGATATGTTAAAGTGAAATTAAGTTTTCTGATATTTTAGGATAATGACTTGGTTTTCTGAACCAAATGAACCTGCCTGTGTGGACTTTTGACAAAAAGCAGACAATCGTTTGGAAGTAGGCCGATGTGCGAAAAGCAGACAAGTATCGAAAGTTCAGGATACAGCTGCGGTAACTCACGAGGCAGCGTAAGTGAATTATACACCAATACTGTTGTGATAAAATAAAAAAAAAGAGAGAGAGAGAAGAAAAGGAATAAGTGAATTATACATTGATAGTGTTTAAGATAAAAACAGAAAAATAGTTCTGTTTATCAGCTGAATTCTAAAGCAATTGAATTGACTTAATTGGAATTTTAATAAGAGAACTGTATAGTATTTAGAATACAACTATGATATACATAGTGAAAATAATTTTTGTACATACATCTAACTTATTTTGAAAATATTATTTTGAAACAAATGGAGTGCATGTTGTTCATATATCGCTGAGTTTATCGCCAACAAGTTAGAGGCACCTACTGTAGAAGAATCCTAGGCCCAACACAATCTCTCTATATAAATATATTTATATATATTTTATTACTACAAAAAGCAGTTTATGACAATATACAAATCCTCTACACTAAAGAACAAAATAATATGATGTTTTATAGTACAGCCTAGGAGAAAGATTTGTTGATTTGGTGTTTCAGCAAAGAAAATTGCTAGACAGGACTGAATGAAAAAAACATTATATTAGTTTCAGAAAGTGTACAAAAAGTGATTATACCGTATTTCAGATTATGAACATAAATCATTTGTAAATAAAAACCGATTTAAATTATGAAATTAGAAACTACATATATAAATCATAAAAAATAAATTATGCATACATTTCGTATCGTGAATAATTTAGGAAATGAAGATATCTATCTGCTTTTACTTACGCCACAATTTTGTTTGTCTGTACAAGATAGGTGTTTCACGTGCGTTACGACTTTGCTACATTTGCATCCTAGTAAATTCATTTTCTTAGGCAACATCTCTTAAATATACGCAAAATTAGTCCAAGTCTTTGTCAGGAATAACTGTAGATAAAATAGAAATAAAATGCTTGGACACCCAAAAGATCCAACTGTTTTCAGCTAACTGAACATGTGAAAGATCCAAAGCCACTATTCTGAGTAACATAGTATAAACATAATAAGAAATATTCCAAACTTTTGCGTCCTAGGTCGGGATAGTAGTAAGTCTACGGACTTGCAACGAGGTTCGATTCCCCGCGACGGACAGAACAGATAGTTAAATGTCGTTTTGCTATGAAATAAACAAACCAAATTTTTGTTTAGAGCAAAGTGCCCTTAAATGAAAAAGATCTGAAATTTTTATTTGAGTTGATTATAATTAAAAATCCATTTTTCAATCACGGCTGACATCACACTTGTTTGTTCTCCATTAAATCAGTAACACGATATTTCAGGTTAACAAACGGTAGTTCATGATTTATTAAAATCAAATAAAACAGGTTGTGAAACAGCCTACTCAGAAAAAGTTGTTCAAGTGTAAAATTCTACATTTATATTTTTAATAATCGGTGATTTGCCCGAGACCCACACCCTGGGTGGTCTACGCATGTATCGTACCCAAACTGGGTGTCATACACTTTTGCTATCCGCATCATGAAGGGCTTAAAAACCCGTGAAGATTGTTGTTTGTTAAAGTTTGCGCAAAAGTACTCGGAACTAAAGTGCAGAGCACAAACTATGGAATTTCGGATACACAATTCATTAGTACAACTGCTGCTCAACTTCTGAAGGATAAATAATTTGAATACAGTTCTCTTTTGTTTGCAATAAACTTATTGGTGAGTCGGATATCATGCGTATAACCTCCAATTTTATCATACTGATGATAGTCGTGCAGCAGAAGATGAAAAACATCATACTGTATTTATTTTTACGTTATTTCCATACATAGGAAACTGGGTCAATAATTCCTTTGAAAAATTCAATATACATTATTTGAAAATTTAGATTTATTTTCAAGAATTTGAGCTATAAAAAAGTAGTTTAAATTTCGAACTTTCATTTTTATATTACATATAACAAATACAAGAGTGGCTAAGGAGGAATGTTTTCATAGTCCCTTAAAGTTTGGGGTCGCACAAAAATGGAGAAAAGGCATATAACAAAACCAATAAATTAAAATCTATGATAAAAAGAAGGAAGAATATTGTTTTCTATAGTGTACCTTACCTAATAAAGATTTATGCACGTACAATTTGGTCTCCAGAAAATGTCCAAAAATGAAATCGTTCAATTAATTTCAGCTTTGCACAACAGTTTACGTTCTGAAAACGTTTTCTCTGTTAGAAATTTTCTATTGCACCAACTTCACGTATAAAAAATACAAGTTTGAACTGATTTTTATGTTGTGAATATTTGTACTTATAAAACACATTCTCTCTCTCTCTCTCTCTCTCTCTATATATATATATATATATATATACACACACACACACACACACTTTTGTTTCTCTGATCACTTGGTTGTATCTTTATAACACGATAAAAAATAATTAGCCCTGGCTTCAGTTTAGAGAGCATTTCCACCCTATATTTAAACAATAAAAAGTCCACGCTGCTATAGGTTAGGTTGGAATAGTTTACAATAAAATAAAATAGTGTAAGTAGTGATAACCTGGAACGTTATGTGTACTCTAGAATAACTACAGGAACAGTTTATTTCAAAAGCGTTAAAAACAAACATTTTTATGGGTATGGGTCAGGTTGAAATGGAATCGATGAGTGAAACAGAAATTGAATTTTCTAGGATATAGGCCGTTGTGGAACGGGTAAGACTGGAATATAAAACTGGACATAGACCGTTTTGAGTTTAGGGATTGCGGCACGTGCAACATCTTTGGAGAATTGTTCGTTAAGTAAAAAGGATCTAACTGTTCAAGCTGTTCCCAAAGAAGGCTAGCATTATTTGCAATTCATAGATGAACACGAAATTAAGATAAATTCTTAAGAAATTGAATACAAAACAACTTATACTATAAGTAAAGTGTGAACGTCAATTTTACGGTAAAGCATAATCTAGTTCTGTTATAGCAAAAACAAAAGTTGAAGGCACAAGGTTGTCTTAAGAATGAGTCTTGACTGGTTTCTTATTATAGAGTGAAGGATGTCTCAATATACGGAAATTTCATATTTTACTGGATTCTCTAAAGTTGATGTCGTCTTTGGGTATACGAGTCTCTGTGACGTATAAGTAATGTCAAAACAAACGATAGAAATATCATTGGTTATAGATGTCTTAACAGTGTCAACTCTTATAAAATGAGAAGAAAAAAGCATCAAAACTTACAAAAATGACAAAACTACTATAGTAGTTTTCTTAGAAAACTAAAAAAGTCTCAGTGAGGAGAGGCACAGAATTAGTTAGTTGATAGTAAAATTCAATATGATGCGTAGGAAGCAAATAAAGTTGACATGTTGAAAGTTACATTAAGCATATAAAATTGGAAACAGTAAACACTGCAGTGACGAAAATGTGTTTTTTTTTTTGTATGATATTTCTTGTATTAGAAATAGTATTAGCATTTATAGGGAAAGTTGTAATTAAATATTGACATTGGTCTAAACGCAAAAACACCCGATGAGCTTGGATTTATATACGTGGATACACCCTAACTATAACACAGTGTAACACAAGTTAGACATTTTCAAATTAAAATATACGAATGAATGAGATATATTTATATTTTACTGAGCATATCATTCTCGTACTGAGATGTGTTTAACGTTCATTATGATGTGAAGTGAATATTACTCACATGTTGTTTTATACGCACGTTTATTTTAAATACATTTAAAGTTTCACAATAAATTCTGAAACATATTTTAAACCAGTAAAATATTCAAACAGATATGCTATGAAATTCCCAGATATGGTTATGTAAACTGAATAGATAGTTTAATTTCTGTTTTTGTTAAGCACAAAACTACACGATGCACTGACTACCTGTGCTCAGCCCATCATGGTCATCGAAAGCCGGTTTTTCAGCGTCTTAAGTGCCGAGCCAATGCGAGGCTTAATAAACAAATGTTACATTGGGTTTATTCTATCTAACTATAATTTAAACAGATTTACTATGAAGTTCACAGACGTTACATTGCGTTTATACTGGCTAATTATAATTATTTTATTAATTTTTAAAATATTTATATTAGTTTAAAAGTGAGCTGAATCACATTTCTCTTATAGTGATTTAATATTCTCATGTATATTCTTGTATTTGTTTTATGTTATGCCTTGTTTTTTATAACCATCACTCATATATTAGAAACGAAGTGACTCTACATTAATGACCCAAGAAATAAGCCAGATAACTTTTAAATGCTGTATAAATAACACTAACCTGTACATAATTACTCAATGGTATAGTTATATTTTTCCTTACACGAGTAAAATGTAAAACATGAGTAAGAGCGCGTGGACATATTTCAGTATTTTGACTGCACCTTCGTTCTTTACAAGTGTTTTCAAACAATGAAATGCCATGTACATATACACACATCGTTGAAGCAGTGTGCTTCAAATTGGTTTTCTTTATACAGCACTTAGAGATAAACATCAAGTGAATTACTTCTAAACAAACAACCGTACTACTCATAATAAAGAAAAAATAATACCTCACAAATTAATTTTTAAGTTTGAAATATTAACACCCGAATTAAAGGAAAAACTTACGTTTTGCTTGGAAATTCGACAGCAACAGTGAATGTGATAAAGACAACTGACGTAGTACAAACTTAATGACTGAATTATAGATTATACTGTAAATAATTAAATGCATGTTTAAGACCTCTTAAAGACAATTCTGCTTAGCGAATATCTGTGTTTCCTTTATCAGATGAATACGTTGAGTTTTTCTACTTAGGTCATACTGTTACGTTACTTAACGCTAGAGATCGTTAGATTTCTACGAAAATTAAATACGAATTTGTTGATAATACTTTACTTCGTTACACTATAGACAGTTTTATTCTCCAACATTATTTTTGTAATAGCCACATATATAGAGTATAACAACAACTGTGCGTAAATAGTTGAAGGTGATATTAGGCAAAAAAGCTCAGAATAATGGTAGCAACATAAATAAGGTAATGTTGATTTCATTCTGTATCATTATAAAAAAACAAACTTGTGTTTGACTTAAAGGCCTTCAAAAATTTTACGGCTGAAGTTGTAAGAAAAAAATCATTTATTCAAAATAATTTTAATCTTACTTTGATGTTATACATATTTTTAGCTCAGAATAGGAAATTCGGTTATCGAAATCCTAGTGAAAAGTGAAATAATGTAGCGTAAAGGTATATTATAGCATAACAATGTTAGTTTGCTTGCTGTGTATAAAGACATGTACAAAATGAAACGAATTCATTTCCCTACCACCAGTCTTCGCATTACAAGCTTCAAACACGTAGCTAAAGGATTCGTAATTTTATGCTTGAATTAAGCTGGGAATAACTATTGATTTCTAAGCCTTTTATGGTAAGGAAAATTAAATTAGAAATAGTTTCATTAAACTTTCGTTTAAAACTTTGGAAAACATTCTGCTTTAAGAATGTATTAAAGTTCCAAAATTATGCTTTTTATTTAAATTAATCTGATATACAATCAAGTGTAAAGTTACACATATTAGTACGAAACATAGCAACAACTAGATGGTGATCAGTTTCCCCGTTGTTAAAACAAGTCCATTTTCTTAAACGTTTTACAGATCTTTCTACAACGAAAACTTTGTTAAATCTCGAGTTGGCTACAACGTGAGAATACCTTCCAAGTTACTGACGTAACTGTACTGTTGTTTGGGTAAGTAGCAAAAGTTTAAATGAATATGGAAGTCACGCGAGCTAATCTTTTACGAAACATTACCCCTTATTTAGTTTCAAGCAATATTTCGCAAAACAACATTACTGATAACAACGTTTACTTTAAGATAAAAAAGAATCAAGAAACACAAGTCCTAATGCTGATAACATACAATGATACTAGACTGACTAAATCTGAACTTTCAATGATCTATACAGTGGCCAGTATAATACCTATGTCAGTACAAAAAATGTAATGTAGATCTATATAGCTATAAACATCATGGCCAAATGTGTAACTAAATTTCAAAAATAATGAAATTGTGCGGGAAAACCCATGAAAAGCATGAAGATATAAAAATAAAAAAATTGAGATTATAACAAAAAATGTAAACTATTTTTTAGCTTGTTTATGGAAGAACAGCTCTGAACATACAAGTGCTATCTGTATATTGGATCGCAAATGAAGAAATGTGATCATTACTTGCGTGTTCAAAGTTAGTAATGTGTTAAGCTTTCGTTACAAAAACACTTCTGTGACGTTATATCAAACGGATTTAATGTGTGAATAATTAAGTTTTCATTATTGTCAGAAGATTTCTGTCATGAAGTATGTGATACCCCAAATATTAACCACAAAACTGCGAAAATACTCAAACAAACGAGTCTGTCGTACGTATAAAATAGTAGTATCAACTATGCAAATAGCCCATGATAGAAAACAATAAAGCATGATGAAGTCCATACAAACAAATTAGAACTCTGCTCACACTTGTAATCAGATAAGACCAGGTTCATTATATAAGTAATAATTCACGGTTTGTGTCACTATCCAAAGAAAGCATCTTAATGTGTGATTCTTCAGCTCACCCTAAACGTATTAATGGAAAACTATAGAAAATAACATTTAAACCTATTTGTAAAATTTTCCAGGTTTATCTCTCGCAATATTGTGTTAGATAAACTAGAGTGTGTGTATTTTCTTATAGCAAAGCCACAGGGAGGTATCTTCTGAGCTCACCGAGGGGAATCGAACCCTGATTTTAGCGTTATAAATCCGTAGACTTACCACTGTACCATCGGGGAGCAGATAAACTAGAAACATGATTTAATTTCAGAGAAAGGTTTAAAAGCGACTTTTCACACCTCTTCATTTATGACTGAGATATTACTGATGGGTGCTTTGAGTTTTAATTAAATGACACAAAGAAAATGGACTTTCTGTATCAAAACCTTTACACGACTGTTCTAAACTCGGAGACTTTTCTTTCAATAGTGAATTAATATCGTGACAAGCGTTTGAAGTTAACATCGGTCATAAAGTTGTGTAGTTCCAGTAATAAAATTAAACTCACTGTATCGTCTCATCTACATCTGGATACAGCACATTATTCATAACTCTTGTGATTTATGGACGAATATACTGACCGTACAACTGGTAATGAAATATTTCGGTGGTTATCCATTGCTTTAAACTTCTGAAAGGTCTAACAGAGTAATGCGTTGTAGCACAAGTTCAATAAAACAACGACATTAGTTATCCTATCATTTGTTTATTCAACGGAAGCCATTAAACTACAACGAGGGCTGCTTCAAATGGCGCTACGAAAATAAGACTATAATTGTCTGATTCAGACACAGATGACAGAAACTCATACATACGACTCTTGCTCAAGAATTATCATGGCTTCGGTCATAGGATGAGGCTGCTGTTTATAACAGTCATCTTCTAGTGGATATGAAGTCTAATAAGGCTATTTGCATATTTAGGAGTCATCTTTCTAGAATAGAAGTTCAGTAACAGGAAAGAGTCAGTAGCGCGAGAGCAGTTTGTGTGATGAGTTTCCTAAGCTTCATCGAGTTAAGAACATGCACACATATCTATTGCAGGTTGTAAAATTACCTCCGAAACTAAATCCATAGATTGAAGCTCATAACACACGACAGTGCCACTGCGAGTACATAAAGTGTACTAAATAATGTAACGATAGCACAGAATTCAAAGTCAAGCGTTTTCACTTTTGTGATTCGATTTCATAATTAATAAAACAGGAGACAAAAAACAACTAGCGAGTAAACGTGGACAACTTTTCAAATAAAATAGAATTTCAAAGAACACGCTGTCCTTAAAAGCTCAGTTTTAAGGAGTATAGACAGTTATGTAGGTATCCATTTAAAGCATAACAAAATCTAATTACTTATCACATATCTTACTCATGCGAGAAGAAATAAATATTCTAATTCATCTTTTGACAAATTTTTGTAATATATTAATTTATAGTGATCACAAAATTCTCAATTGCAGGTATACTAATGTGGCTTTCAGCAACTTTGGAATGATGTTTGTTATCTAGATTAGCTCATGTCTTTTTATATTACAATTTATATTTATGTGTGTATGTGTATAAACACATTTTTATTGCGTTCGCAGCAGTTTTTGGATCTCTAAAAATCAATCACTTTTGAGAAAATATTAACATTACTGTAATTATTTTTAAGGACGTTTACATTTTTATAGTTTTTTTCGAGATTTTTAAGCATAGTGTTTTGATCAATGTTGATCTTTTTCCGACAAGATTTGCATTGAACAGATCTCAAAAGATCACCAAAAGCTCAGTTGTTGAAAGTAATGTTTAAACTCTTTGTAGAAATCTCATAAATCATTCGCTAAGACTTTCTGCTATTTGAAAAAAGCATGATTCGGTGAAATGATGAAAAGCAGATTTAAACGTTAGGTGGCGTCGCTTCACAAAAAATAGAAACAAATAAAACTCAGACGTGAATGTACTGAAAAGGTACGAAGTGCTGTTAGTCTTAGTTTTTGTTATTTTTTTTATACGCAATCACTTGTGTTAATCTAATATAAAATAATTAGTATATGTACGTAGAGTGAAAACAACAAGTAAATATTTAGAAAAAACACACAACAGAACTGAATTATTTACAATAGTAAATTTTTAAATGATTACTACAGCTTTAACAAGATTCAAACAAAGCTGAAAACATGTTATAAGTATAGAAAAAAAAAACTTAAGAAATACGCATTTAACACGAAAAAAGTTCAGTACATTTTAATAAAAACCTTTAATAAAACTAAGCTTATATTAGCAATGATGCAAAACATCTTACCTTTATTAATAAAAATGCATAACACACACTTTCGAATCATAAGCGTTTACGGTTAATTGTTAAATGAACAATTAAATTCTATGTTATTCTCAACCGTAGCAATAACAACTGGATTTTTTCAGTGTCATTTGAAAATATGCTGTCGAACAAACTGTCAGAGTCACCGACTAAGTTTTTCTTCTGTGTAAGCACTGCCTGAAATACTTCAAAGTTTTAAAGCTGGAAGAACCAGTTGGGGGAAAAAAATAGAATAGAAAGTGGGGAATAATGTAGACGAGCGTGCTTGTCATATTATACGGAAACAAGATTTTAGTTCGCTTTTCCAATTCAGTCATTTAAACGTGACTAACAAATCAAATTGGCAAGTACTCTTACGCCCCCTAACGTCAGTATGACGAATTTCCAGGTCACTCCCATGCCCTAACTGATGACTTAAAAGACAGTACCATAACGACATCCGTGCTGCCCCCTAGTTATTAACTTCGCTTATTCTTGCCTAGTAGTAGGCGTTTCTAGATGGCGCTAATGATTTGTTTACGTGATGTAACTATTTCCATTAGGACCTTCTGTTTACTTTCAGCTTTGAAATCGACTATTTCTACTAGCGAAGAACAAAGTAGTAAGTACCCTAGGCCTACAAGGCAACTTAGAACTTTAAATGGACTTAAGTATCTTAGAAAAGTACTTTATAACACGGTAGCTGAAGGAAATGAGATCTATTTTCTAAGACGGAAATTTAGAACAAGTTAACGAATTTCATCTCTTAAAAACGACTTGAAAGTAATTATACTCATCACGTATTTACCTTTAATAGTGGAAAAGATTAATCTTATGATTTTCATAAGACAAAATTATTATAGTAACAATAGCTGTGTGCTAATCATTGCAGTAAGAGGAGAATAATTGTGTAAAGTGAAAGCTATATTAGAAGAATGGAGGTACAGTGGCGACAATCAGAGAGTCTGTGGATCAACAGAGGTTCATTAATTCGTCATGCTTCTGGTAACTAGAGATATCTGCTGTTTCTGACAGATAAAATAAACGACAGAAGTGTTTCAGAAACTTCGTAAAGTCACAGTTTCGTGCACAAAAAGAAAATTTATGTAAATTGGGATAATTTAATAAATGTATTTTAGTGATTACCACATTGGTACAGACGCTTCGTAAAATGGCACGTCGTACTCTATTGTGCAATGTTTGAAACTACAATATTTATAAAAGAAATATTGGTTATAAATGTACTGAAATACCAAAAATACTTCCTTTTCTTGAGACTTGGAAGAGGAATATTATATTTTAAATCTAAATATTCAGAAAAGGAAAGCACGGGATTAAAACTAGATTTTTAGTCGTGGTAATATATTCCGAATTTATAATGAATTAACGTTTTAATATTTGTTTCTGAACGTTTTATAATTTTGATTTCTTTATAAAACAATCTTCATATGCTTAATGTTTCGTGACGTTCTACTTCCCAGTTTATTATTGATGGTGAGGGTGATTTGTCATCATACTGAAGTGTTTTTTTTATTCGGTCACTTGATGTGTGAGACGGTGAAGACAATTTTTCGACAACTTTTATATTTAAATCCACTTGCACATACAAATGATGTCTAACCCAGAAATCAAAGCAGATTGCTAAGATATCTAATGAGATATATAAGAAAACATTCTCTTGACGTTTTGAGTGTTAAAACGTTTATATAAATTGTACAAAACTTACCTGTGGTTTAGGAAACGATTTCATGTAGAACTTAAGGACTTCCTCTTATCGTCCATATTAAATTTAGTCATACGCTTTGGATATTCTTCCACAATAACATTTGACTTGTTTTTCTTACTGAGGAAGGGAAGTTTATTATCCTGGTAGATCCTAATAAAATGCAAAAACAGTCACATTGATTCGAAAACAACAACTAATGTTTTAATATTGATGTGTTTGTTACCAAAGGGAAGCAAAAATTCGATAAGTTCATCAAAAACGTATACGATCACACAGATAACTATATTATATTGAACTTACGGAGAAACTTGAGATAGTTTTATCTAAGTATGAACAGTGAAGTTATCAAAATAACAACTTAGAAACGGAGAGTGGATGACAAACGAGTACTGCTCATCATAAATCTTATATTGCATCATTGAGTTTGTAGTGTATATGTCTATACTTATGCCAAAGCTATCTAATACCATCCATAATTTTGAACAACTGACCACATGAAAATTATCCAATCAGTATTTTCCTACCAAATGTTAAAGGACTGACTGCCATTCTAATAACGTAACCAATAACGTAAAGAAAGGGAAAATATTTTGTGGTGTTACACATCTTCGAAACCAGTTCGCCAGTTCCGAAGTCCAAAAGTCTACCATAGGGTCAAATCGCACCCAGATCATCAGTCATCGCACAAAAGGTTTTTCTAAGCCATAAAAGTCAAAACATTCGTTTTTATTATTTGCACAATGGATCTAAAAATAGGTTCTGTTCTAATGGTTCTAACTTTTCTAACTATTGTGCCTGTAACTCATACGACAAATCCAATAGACGCCTACACATTTTCTTCGATTTCTTGGGAGGAAGCATCTAGACCGAAGAATCAATATTCTTGGCAATTTTCTTTAAAACATCATACATTTGCTGTTATCAAAAATACATTTGTAACAATATTACAAATGAATATTCTCATTTTTTACTCATGATATCACTTATCATAATAATGTTGTTTTTGCTATGAAGCTCAAAGCTACACCAACAGTAATGTATGCACTGCCCACTTCGAGTATCGAAACCCGGTTTATAACAGTATAAGTCTGCTGATATATCGCTGTGTCACTGGGGGCGATTTGTAATAATGATATAACACATATCTTTGTGCTTTCCCCACTACAGAGATAAGTCTACGGATTTGCAACGCTAAAATCAGGAGTTCGATTTTCCTCGGTGGGCTCAGCAGATAACCCAATATGGCTTTGCTATAAGAAAAAACACACACACATATCTTTGCTTCTGTTAAAGAGACCTAATGAATGTTGTATTTTTGATATAATGTTTATTTTTTTAAATTCAACCCACAAAGAAGAATATTCCCGTAACGTTTTTCAATAATTTGCTTTACTTTATTGAACTTTCAAAGCAAATGTCTGTTTTTTATTTTTCTTTGTTAGAAGTCTTCAGTACGGTAACACAACAAAATGGCTTATCTTATAAACTATATAACGTTGTTAATTTTGCCCAAATGACGATGCGTTTACACAAACTAGTTGATTCAAAAATTTTATTTTACGCTTTAAGTTACTGCAATTAACTTTTCGTCACGATTCTAACACAATCTATCATAACAGCTACGACTACATAAAAAGTTGTTCTTCCATAACAATAAAACAGTAACTCGTATTTTGCCATTCAAAAAACCTGCTACTATCCAGAGATTTCGAGGGCTATTCTTAAGGTTCACCAGCTGAGGAAACTTAACCATACGTTATGTATTTGGCAGGTCATCTTGAGAGGTGGTAAAGAAATACAGATCTGTTTACTGAGTTGACTGCTTTATTGGCAGTGCATCCTTTCCACTCTCAGTAGTCATAGTAAGGAAAGCGGCACGTATTACAAGGTAAAGAAAAGATAAAAGTAGGGTTGCTAAATGCACAATAATTGAATATTGCTCGAACTAGTCATGCTGAGAAGTTTTTTTTATTTATGAAAAACGAAGCTGGCTTCCCTATAAGATGTCGCCGCCATACCAAGACTACGTTTCTCTCGGGTACAATTTTCAAAATAATCTATCACTGTCTCTAAGATATACGAGCACTTCTGAAAACCCTAGAGGCTAAGATATGTGAAGTTTCTCTAGCGATTACCGTTAGAACAAGGGATGAATAAAGAAGTTTTAGTTGAGCTAATACAGATTGGGGTTGTCCATACAAACAAACATAATTAGTATCTTTACCACATCAAACAGAAGAGACTGGAACTTTGTACCTTCGGGACCAGCTGTCTGCGCTACTTATGTCTGCTCAGTAGCTGTTAGCAACAGCTGTGGGTAGTATTTGATATGCTATCAGTGCTCAATAACTCGAGAGATCTCAGCTGAAAGCTCGTTAGAGTTCTTGTTGTGATCATATTATGTTACTGAGTATCGTATGTTTGTTCTTCTCACTCACTGTTTTGAAAGCTATATAAATAATTCTAGATCTTAACAGGCCACTTCTTTGAAGGACCTTCAATATTGAAGTACCTGTGCAAATGGAATAGAATTTCTCTTTTGAAGATTATCATATGTATAATAGTTTTTCTTTTGTGATTACTTCTACCTTTCTGTCTCTTCCAATTTTGGATTATCGGATGTTTTGATTTGCAGATTACCACAAATTAAAAAAATAGTTTCGAAGAGATTACCTCTATTTTAATAGTTTGACATTTTAAATAACTTGAGCACCAATGTATTATACATTAATATGTGTGTGCTTTCTTATAGTAAAATCACGTCGGGCTATCTGCCGAGTCCCCCGAAGGAAATCAAACCACTTGATTTTAGGGTTGTAAATCCGTAGACTTACCGCTGTACCGTAATCTGAGGGTCGCGGGTTCGCATCCCCGTCGCGCTAAACATGCTTGCCCTTTCAGCCGTCGGGGCGTTATAATGTGACGGTCAATCCCACTATTCGTTGGTAAAAGAGTAGCCCAAGAGTTGGCGGTGGGTGGTGATGACTAGCTGCCTTCCCTCTAGTCTTACACTGCTAAATTAGGGACGGCCAGCACAGATAATCCTCGAGTAGCTTTGTGCGAAATTAAAAAACAAACAAACAAACCGCTGTACCAGCGAGGGACTATACATTACCATCTTATTTGTTATATATCAAAGAATTTATGTTTCCTATTGTATTATGATTCGATTCATTAATATACTTGTATTATATTGCTTCAAAACATTATAAATATTGTTTTGAATACATGAATATGAAAATAACTGTAAAAACAAAACTTAGTGTATTTTAATAAAATTTACTTTTAATTGTTAGCAACACAAGGTTCATTTAAAAATACTTATTTCCAGTTACGAATAAATGCAATGCCTTATTTAAGTACAACTACTAATTATCTTGAAAACGTAAGAGTCATATTTAAAGAAAACTTCCCCATTTCAGCACTTTCTTACATGAACTACATATAGCTCCTTGTGTAATAAATTACTCCTTTCAAAAATTCATAAAAATTAATAACATCTTTTTAGTTTTTAATGTTTTTCCTTGGAACATTTCCTTTTTTCGATTTGTTATTCAATGTGTTATCCATTGGGAAGGCTTTCAACACTTGTCCTTGCTACTGTTTACCACATCTTGTTTAACCGTCTTAAGGTCGATGAGTCCACACCATAATGAAATGCTGGGACGAAGCGTCGGCTTTCATGATAAACAAGGATTATAGCCTTGAAAAAAGAAGGAAAGAAAAAAAAAACAACTGAGATTATATTTCCGTCGAGTTTCGTTCTACCGGAAGATATTAGTCGCTTTCCAGTTTTAGCTTACTAAAACTATTTGCATACAAATGGGCACTTTCGTCACTTCGTAATAGACCGTTAGGATTCAATTCTATTTGTGCCCGTAAAATTAAGAGAATGCAGTGTCGCCACAAGAAGAATCCGGAACAGACCGTCCAATGGACGAACGAGATTGTATCGCTGTTTTGCAAAGATAGAGACGTGGGTTATTACACTAATCCCTTCTCATAAACCACTGCTCGTTGTATAAGTTACCGAGGGAACTTGTGAAAACGCTTTGATATAGAAAAATCCGACTCGTCGTTTGAAAAGCAGAACACTAAGAGAGCATGTTATTAGCAAAGATTTTTCCAGCAAGGAATAGATTCGTTGTGGAAGTGCTTAATCGATGTTAAGCATAACTTACCAGCGGCTTTAATGGATACAAAAGAATCATATGCGCAACAGAGATAAAACCTTGACAGCCGCAAGAAGATTCGCACTGTAACAAAAACAAACAACAGAACAATAACTGAACAATATGGAATAAATTAACTGAACTGCTTCGAAGTGTTATAATACTTTGCTGTGTTGGCCACCTGGTGGGCTCCATTACAATTACATACATGATTTTATTAAAAGTAATCTTTCTGGCTGGAGCTTAGTCATTTTGTTATTTTTTTTCCAACTTTACAATACCGTGAAGTGATATGTTCTGTGTTGAATACCAATTTTTAAGACTAGCCTTGCTATAAACATCTATTTTTTCAAACGTGGATTATTTGAGCTTATTTTAACTGAAGCATTTTACCGACAAATTTAGTAAATATATTCTTAAACTTAAGTACTCTGGTTCATTTAGTATTAGTGACAAATTTGGAGAATATCAGATTAAGCGTTTGCATTGCAAATTTTTGATATTAAAACAAACGCAATCCAAGTAATTATCATCTCTCAAGCTACGTTGAATTTCAGAATGTGATTTCATCTTTGTTGGTAAGCGAGTATGTTCGATAACAATAACTGCAATAGAAATATCATAATGCACTGAAAATCTGTTTACTGTTCTGGACAGAGCTACACAATAGGCTATCGTTTCTGGATAGAGCTACACAATAGGCTATCTGTGTTGGGCCCATCACGGATATCAAACCCTGATTTTAGCGACGTAAGTCTTCAGATTTACTGATGAGCCACTGGGGAGCTGTCTAGAAGTACTAAAGAGTTATTATGAGTTTGGTAACTGATTTCTAGACTTTGAACGAAGTTTCATTCAGGTAAAATATAAACACTCGTAGATTCTAAATTATTGTACTGATTATTCACTTAGTTTTAGTTTATCAGAACTGGAGGTTAAATTTGAGTTGAATGGTTTGGTACAGCGTCCAGTCTCTAGAGGATTCAAGCCATCAGCGTTTCTGGCCTTCCGATTGGAATTTACAAAACGCACAATTTAACACGTGAATATGTTTGTTACATCACACTGATCACCACGCTACCGCTACAAAGTGGACCACAAAATGAAGATTCATTTCTTTCAAACTTAACTGATAATCACAGCTAAATGTCATTATGATTTATATCTTTATACCAAGAACTCTATTTTAATGCGTCGTCAATTGTTTTTAGTGACCATTGTGTTTAGAATTGAATAGCTATTGCACAATACAAGTTGAGGAACAAAGCTTCTAAAAATAACTACCTTTATAATTACGAAGAATACTTAAGCCACATTTAAAGATACGTGCCATTCTAGTATGTTTAATCACACTTCAAACTAATCTCTCTTTTCAAGGTAGATTACTTCTTGAGTAAATTCCCTATTAAAGATTTCATTCTTGTTATAATCTCATTAATCATACTGTAATCAACTCATTATTCTTGAAGTCCACAGTCTATACTGTACGTTATACAGCCTGTAGGCCAAATCATTTCGACAGGCATACGTACATTACTCCCATAAACCATATGCAACCACTGAAATAATTAATTGTTAAGAGAAATGGTTAATATTTAAAGCATTCTATTAACTTTGGTATATTCGTCAAAGACGTTTACACTTTTTCACAACCTTCAGCAAATTCAAGCATTATTTTAAAAAACAACAACTTACATACCGTTTTACTGGCTCATTCACTCAAAATTTTAATTTTAGGTAAAGATTTTTGCGACATAGTATTTTACATACACTATTCTAATCAATAGTCATGATTTTAGGTTTGGTTTAATTTCCATTTTAAACATACTTCAACTAAGATACACTGTCCTTAGTAGCAGCTAGGAAGAAGTATTCTAAATATTTCAGTCCTTCATTTCGTGTTTAAAACTGTGTTGCTATTTCTGTAGAGATACTGATTTAGCTTACTGTATTACTTAAAATTGTTCTTTAGTACCACATCGATATGTCTACGGACTTACAATGCTAGAAACCGGGTTTCCATATCAGTGGTGGGTATAGCACAAACAGCACATTGTGTAGTTTTGTACTTACTTCAAGCAAACAAAGATTCTTGAAATTACGAAATTACATCTATCAACGTATTATGTTTCGCTCTTACTAATATGACTAAATTATCGCAATGAGAGAGCGGATAAAAAGCTTCACTGATATGATACGCTGTTTTACTTGTTGCTTGTATTCAGCATTTATTCTTCCAACCAATCGTAGGTAGTAAAAGAAACAATGAAGAGTTATATTGTACATATGTCCACCAAGTTTCATCAAAATCCGATTATTTGTGGTTAAGTTGCAGAGCAAAATAGTGTGTAAAATCGCTCTCCATGTTAACAGGTAGGATTTTTCTTTATTTTTGTGATCTTGTTGTAAACTTGACCATCAAAAACTAATCCTTTCTAAATTGGGTCATAGTCGAGCGCCCTAACCACGTGCCCATGCAGGACCATTGTCAGCAATGTTTGGAGAAAACGGCTAAATGGATTTGAACCCTCTACATGTAATATGAGGGTAGCGGGTTCGAATTCCCGTCATACTAAACATGCTTACCCTTTCAGCCGTGGTGGCGTTATAAAGTGAAGGTCAATCCCACTATTCGTTACTAAAAGAGTAGCCCAAGAGTTGGCGATGGGTGGTGATGACTAGCTGCCTTTCCTTTAGCCTTACATTGCTAATTTAGGAATGTGCGAGTGAAGGTAGTACTCGTGTAGGTTTGCGCGAAATTCCAAAAACAAATAAACAATCTGTAGATCAGCTGTCAATGGTTGACTTGCCGGATTGTGAAGGTTATGGTTATCGGTTCTTGCCCCTTTACCGTCAAAACAAGATCATGTCCCGTACTTTATTGTAGGTGTATTATAAAAAAATGAAAAAAAGGTCATTATTTAGTGTAACTCGACTAACACAAACACAAGACTTAGAAGTGTTTCAAGTACGGAAGCGTTATAATGTGACGGTCAGTCACACGTTCCTCTGACAAACAGTATTCTAGAGCTGCCTTTCTTCTAAACGATCACTTCAAAACCAGTGAAGACTAATGCAATAATAGAACAAGGTTTCATACAAGTTTCAACAAGTCTGTACCATAGATAAAATACATAAGCTTTTAAAATACAAATAAAACACTTTTGTTAACAGAATGTATTAGATAGTTAACAGGAAAACAAATATTTTCAAACGAGTTTTTTTTTCAGTGAACTGACATATTTTCAATCTGAAAAGAACAATGAATTTAGAAAATATTCAGACTTGGAAAAGATGTGAAACAAAAGTAAGCTGTAAGTTACCAAATGTATTTTTCTACTAAACGTACGAGATAATAAAGGTATTAATCACAGCTTATTACTACTTAATAAGTAATCAATACACACGATATTTCTTTTAACTCTGACTTACGTTTTACTCGTGCTCCAAAGTTATATTGATAACTACCTTGAGTACATTCGAATATTTTTAACCTGTTGACTGCAAAGTATTTCAGCTGCTACAATACAACTCTAATGCTTCTTCATTTTGTAACTATTTTCGTAACGCCATTTTGGATCGAAAGTGAAACAATCTGTAAGTAGGTCAAAGGCATGATTGGTACTTACATCTAGCGTTGAAGTTAGGTAATATTAAAAACGAATTAACCCGTCCGTGGCACTGTGTTACCGATCGGCTTGGACAAGTTATCTCGTCTACGGCACTGAAAAGGTTAAAAATCACAGATAAAAGGCAAGTTGATTGGTAGATACCGTACACGTTGGAAAACAACGCAACTTGAATTAAGTCTAATGGCTTTACATCTTAGGTGTAGTTACATTAAAATACAGAATGTATTAAGTATTCTAGTAGGTATGATTAGCAACTATAATCATCTATTACACACGTGGTTTCAGCATAAAAAACATTAAACCTGTTGGCCGATCTAACAACTGAAAACCATGACTTTTAAAGTTTTAGATCACAAAAATGGTAATTCCGGAGTAAACATTTTTGCTCCTTCTTTTTCTAAAACTGTGAATCTAATATCCAAGAGGTTTAAAAAGAAATAACTGTATTCGAAGAAATACAGAGAAGGTATTTGGTAAGAAAAATAAGAACAATAGGTTTTAGAAGTAATGTTGAATATGTATAGGGGGATACGTTTTAAATGTTCATAGAGCGCGTAGTTTTTAATCGTAAAGTCACCTAGCTGAAAACATTTTTTTTTTTTTACATTTCGAATGATCTAGTTACTTGAAGAGTAATTCGATTACATAGCCACAAAGCCTTTGGTATCTGTCCAGATAACAGGGCTGTGACAAAGTGAGATGAGCTGGCGCCAGGCTGCCCAATTACTGGCTTAAATACAATCTCATAGCGAGTAACAAGTTTCCAAGTGGTACCCATTAACACGAACCTCATCCAAGAATTAGCCGTTGCTAATTTAGGGACCTTAAACTATAATATGTTTACCAATGAGGACAATATGAGGTATAATTCTATTTGGTGGGAATGAATACTAACTCGTTTTATAACCATCCACAACCTTATTTCTGTTAATTATAACTGATAACTCCTTTTTATTTTTTATTCAACCAAGACGAGTTATCACAAACAAATTTTGTCGACAGGAAACAATGAACGCGACAAAGAAGTTTCTGAAAATTAAGTAAAATACGAGGCTATATATTTTTTGACATTCTACGTCTTTTTTTTAAGTGCTTTAGGTTTTCTACAATAAGGTAATAAAGAGGTGTTTTCCATGGAAACGAACATCAATATAACAAAACGAACGGATGGAATGCCCGACTGCTTCAAGTTAAAAGGAGCTTAATATTGTCAGAATTCCGTGCTTCGGCCTAATAAAGTCTGACTGGATCGTAAAATTTATCATTAAGAAGTTTATTCAGGCGATGCAGGAATAATAGGACGACTTTTAATCTCTTTCTGCGTGTCATTAAGTTTTCAGTATGTCAGACGAAAGATCAAACCTTGTAGGTTACTTTCTGTAGATGTTTAAAAAGTACATACAATAGTATTTGTACTGCGAAATAAAAAAGGCAATCTTTTGTGTACAAACATTTGTTTTTCGACCATAAAATGATTTCAAGAAATTTGATAGCTAAAGTAACCCCTGTAAAAGTGGCTTCTTTCAAACGCTCTGAGTTATGATAAGAAAGGAGCCATTAGAGTTTGTTTGTTTTGAATTTCGTGCAAAGCTACACGAGAGCTATCTGCGCTAGCCATCCCTAATTTAGTAGTGTAAGACTAGAGGGAAGGCAGCTAGTCATCACTACCCACCGCCAACGTTTGGGCTACTCTTTACCAACGAATAGTGGGATTGACCTAAAGTCGTAACGCCCCCATGGCTGAATGAGCGAACATGTTTGACGTGACGGGGATTCGAGTACCTTAACCACCTAGCCATGCTGGGTGAGTGAGAGGTAAATACTGTGATAAAAATAAGTGGAAATCGTTTTAAAAGCTGAGTTAGACATAAGTACTTAATGAGTGTTTTAGTTTTCTGGTAGATTCAAAGAGAAAATTAACACATCAACAAAAGTAGCGTTTCTCTTGTCAAAAATAACATCACGTTGATGGAGAACAAATATAGACATATATAAACGTTGCAAGATATTAAATAATTGTACTAGGTTCAGCGTATCTCATTTAATATTTATATTCGTCTGAAATTATTATTATTTTTCTTTTCAAGAGCTATTTACTGCTATATAATTGTTGTATTGGATGATTTTAAAAATGTAATAATTTTAAGTTGTATATAAATATTGAAAATTGAATCTGTTCTTAACATGAACTATTAAGTAGTGTTAAAAGGAAACAAAACAAACGTGCAGAGAAGTTTCGTGGGTTTGGAGGGAAGAAAATGATCAATGGACGATGACATAAACAGACTCATATCGAGATCATTTTCATCGTCCCAAGGAAAGAACGCGTCAAAAGCAGGGAGTCAAAAGCTGCGAAACTTTCTGCTAGGGCTAATTAAGTAGCCAAAGCTATGACAAATTACCTGCAGTTACGGGAACTGTATGGACTAACTTATCGTCTTACTTGATATGGATGAATAATGATTACCAGTATTTTAAAGACTGCTTTATTGAACCATTCGCATCCCTTATAAGTATAGTCAGAAATGGTGAGGCAGAATAACAATAAAGATAGCTTATCTAATACGCTCATAGAATAAATGAATGTTTCTTGTGGGCGCCGGAACCGGCGTTTGAAAATTTATATCAAACCCTATAAAATATTCTCTAAGGTTAGAATTAAGAGAAAGTGTAAATCTTATACATATTCAAACATTTCTGTTGAATCTTTAATGAACTAGTTTCCCATTATGCTACTGATAGGAAAATTTTTTACCTCAATTAGCATATATTTCTAGTTTTGAGCATATGCAAGAACCGAAATCTGTATTTTTTTTTTTAATTTCGCGCAAAGCTACTCGAGGGCTATCTGCGCTAGCCGTCCCTAATTTAGCAGTGTAAGACTAGGGGGAAGGAAGCTAGTCATCACCACCCACCGCCAACTCTTGGGCTACTCTTTTACCAACGGATAGTGGGATTGACCGTCACATCGTAACGCCCTCACGGCTGAAAGGGCAAGCATGTTCGGTACGACGGGGATGCGAACCCGCGATCCTCATATTATGAATCGAACGCCTTAACCAACCTGGTCATGCCAGGCCACACCGACGTCTATAGTTTTTATCACAATAATATTTAGATTAAAGAAACCGATTCATATTTGATCACGTATATATAATGTCTTTATGGACTGCGTTTCTTTTACATTTTTATATCTAAGTCGTAATGCGATATTAAGCTATTATGTTAAAGCAGAAAAACAAACGAACTGAGTTTTTACTTTTTTCACCTCTTTGTTGAAGTTTTGAACGTATATCAAAGTGACGAACAAACTTATTGTAGGTGAGGTTTACTTGGGCACTTGTTTCGTTCTATTTCTGGAACATAAACTAAACAATAAGAACAGATATGTTTCAGACAGAATTATGTTTACTTTGCATTTTAAAATATCTGCATAGTTTTCAGATGCGCGAAATATCTGAGCTATTGCGTCAATGAATGTAATTATATAAACGGTCAAGTATAAGAAACATGTTTTCCGCTTAGAACAATCAATTAATCATGTGTTGAACACAATTTGGATTATTATAGTGAATTTATTTCAATAAAACTGTTATTTCGATGCAAATTCTAAAGCAATCTTTTGTTTCTAAATAGAAGCAAACCGTATCGACTGGCATGAATTCTTGACATAAATTTTTAAATTTCCAAAAATTTCACATATTTTATAAAAGGGTTTTTAATGTACTAAAAGACAAAATGATTCATTATATCTCAAATATTACATTGACTGAGAATATGGCATGTTAGGGTGGGTGTTTTTCTTATAGCAAAGCCACATCGGGGATATCTGCTGAGCCTATTGCGGGGAATCGAACCCCTGATTTTATCTTTGTAAATCTGTAGACTTACCGCACTACTAGCGGGGGGCAGGCATGCTAGGAAAAAGGTATACATTGAGAACCATGAATTACTCAAAAAGAAGTTATAACAACGCCAAAACATTACATCTAGTAATCAAGACAAATATCAAGCGCATGTAATAAGCCATAAGGACGAGATAGTTGGTGTTGTAAAACGTACCAATCTCTGTATAACAGTTTGCAGATTTTGATTATATGATTTTCTTTACATTTACTTGTGCTAATAGGCCCGGCAGGATCAGATGGGTAGAGCGCTCGACTCGTAATCTGAGGGTCATGGTTTCGAATCTCCGTTACACCAAACATGCTCGCCCTTTCTCCCGTGGGGACGTTATAAGTGACGGTCAACCCCACTATTCTTTAGTAAAAGAGTACCCCAAGAATCTGGCGGCGTGTGGTGATAAGTAACCGCCTTCCCTCTAGTCTTACACTGCAAAATTAGAGACGACTAGCCCAGATAGCCCTCGTGTAGTTTTACGCGAAATTAAAAAAAAACAAAATTTGTGCTAATTCCCCAAACTTGTCGTATCTACAGAACTGATTTTACAAGCATAGGCTATCAGTTTAAATTTATGTTATTTAGGTTACTGCTTTTTCGAAAGCCTTTTGTAAAACAATTAAGTCACAACTATTGAGAAAAAACATTTCTAACATTCATATTGTCATTTTTGACTAAAACCTTCAAATTCAATTGTTTAATAAAAGAGATACACTTCATACAAAACACCATACGATTATTAAGTCCTTAGTTAAAACACTCATTTTCTCGACAGTTAGGAGTCACGTGATTTAAAAGACTTTAAAGTGTATGATGTTGACATTAAAACAATAAATTGATACAGATTCTTTAGAGGGTTTAATGTAGCTAAATCATCTAAGATGTAAGTGTGTCCTCAACAAAGTTAATGAATTATGAACAAATTATGAATAATGAATCGGTGCAATGCTGTAACTTTTCTCAGATAACTAAAGCTGACCCAAGCTGTGCTGATAAGCCATGAATAGAAGAAACTGTAGCCCACCGTAGAGGTTACTACCAATCAGGAAATTCATTAGGCCTTACGTCACAGGATACATTTTAAATTTTTACCTTCGATGAAAGAGAAAAGAAATCCATAGCACATATACATACACATATATGAGCTAAAGATGCTTTTACTTTATTCCAACAAGTAATTGTAAACTATCCTGCAAAAGATAAGAGACAAACCTAAACAACAGAATATTAAACATCAAACTTGACAGCAGCACCCGAAGTAACAGGGTTTACTTTGTTTCGTGTACACTGATCTAAAACTTAAACCCTCCTTCAAACTCAGAAACTAAATTATTCAAAAAACACAACTTGTCTTTGTCTCTTTCAGTACTACGTCACAGTAACATGTGTTAGTAAGTGTCTTATACATAACATTTAAATATTTATATTAGGATTCTGTGTGATGGGGCACACAATTAAATTCTTGTGGCTGTGCTGTACTTATTGTTACAAACAACGAACTCCACTATACTGTCAGCTTGATACAGGAAGAAAATAACATTTGTATTGTTTGTAAGTAATTTTCATTTCGTGTAACCATCTAAGCCAAAAACGCCCAGAAAAACTTAGAGCGGTTGTTTGAACAGTTCTCATAATGGTCTACTCATCTCAATATGGCATCGTTTTCATCAGTAATGACAAGGGAACCCCATTACTTGCTGATAGCAGTACAGTTCACATTAGCGAAAGCTAAAGAAAACAAGCTGTCATTAAGGTACTCGGCAGGTGCTCGTAAAGCAACGGTTTTAATCAGTCACGACCCAGGCTTTCAGCCAGCAGAGAAAACCTCTACCGAAAGGAAAATTAAAAATGACGCCAAGAAGCAATGTTAGGTTTGTTGTGAAACTGATGGTGTAATTAGGCTCTAGTTTGATAAAAACCCGGAAGAACTGGTTTTGGTAATGCTGGTTTAATCTTCAAGCTAAAATTTAATATGGAGAGTGTAATGAAACAGTTTAGTGTAATCCACGAGACTCTTCCTTGTCAGCCAACAAAACTATGTTCTGAGTTTATTACATCCGCACAACTCTAGTTAATTCTTGTAACGACACATATCTGTTTAATAAAATACCCTGCAACAACATATGAAATAAACAACAATTATTGCATCGAGAAGTAGTAAATTCGTTTATATTGTGATCACTTAACAAGTCTTTGTAAATAACCACAATTAAATACCTCTCATTATGTATCTATTAATTTATGTATCTATATGATTAACTTTAGCCTGAATAGTATGATTAATGCATATTAGGTCTAAAATAAAGTTACAGTATATATCAAATAAAGATATGCCCAGAGATAGGCCTTTACATATTTGGATATTAATTAATAAGAATTTGCTTACAATTCTAGTGCTAACTACTTGTCACTTACTCAGACAAGTTCTGTGCCTTTAATGCTGAAAACCATTATAAAGCAGCCACTTTTTATAAGTATTTGATTCTCGTTAAATAAAAAACAACAACAAACAAACAGAAACAACTTAAGCATCTATGTTTAAATTACTCTTAGCTCGACAACCAATAAGCTTTTACTACCTACACTGGCCTAAAGAGAGTTCAGGAAACGAGGTCTATGATATTTAAAACAAACACAATGGTTCTCGCATCCTTCCAAATGTTCAGGCATTTCTAGTCACAATAATATCTACAACTGTTTTTCCCATAACGCACGTGTTCCTTTTTACATTTTGCCATTTCAGTGTAAATTTGTGCACGTGTTTTGTACGTATTAATATAATACATTTGTTTTTATGGCTCACCTTTCACTAAAGAAGAAATCTGTGGTACTGGAAGACAGTTGATGACAAATTCTACTTCAAGAGGGTGGGTAAATATACATATATTGATCGTTTATTGTTCCAGACTTCTTAACTATTTATTTACACATCTGTAAAATTAACTTTAACATAAGCCTAAAATAATAACATTTTGTCGCGTTAAATAATTAGTCCCAGTAGCTCAATGCTGAGATTGAAAGCTTATAACGTTGAAAATTGGGTTTCGATATATGTGCTGGGCACAGCACAGTTAATACATTAAATAGGTTTGTGCTTGACAACAAATAAATGATAAATAAATACTTTAATCAGAAAGGTTTATTGTATTGTGAAGTCATAATACCATACATATTTCGTAAATATATTTTACCGTATACGTACTGAAAAAAACGAGAGCCAAAATAACACGAAAACACTGTAATTCTGTATCATTGTTAAATTAGAAAGGATAAAGTAGCATATTGAAATAAATCCAACAGATGTGTGTTAGAAATAAATTAATAAGATTATTTTAAAGTAAAAACGCGAGAGTTTTAAACAGCATTTTTCAAAACAAAGTAATATTGAAACGGTAATCTTGTTATATTGTGTTTTTTTATCTTTTGCAGCATTAAATATTAACTGATATAAAATTATTATAGTATTTTGGCAAAATATATGTGTATAGAACTTGCTATTTTATTCAATCTTGCTCTGTACAGAATTGAATAAATTCACATTTAAGTGTCTCACGGTGGCACGGCAATAAGTCTTCGGACTTACAACGCTAAAATCAGAGGTTCAATTCCCCTCGGTGGACTCAGCATATAGCCCAATGAGGCTTTGCTATAAGAAAACACACAAATTTAAGAGTTTCGCAAACAAATATTCTATAGCTTACAAGAATACTTGTGATTAAGTCGGTGTGATTTTTAAAGTTATTCAACACACCGTACAAACATAAAGTACACTTCTGTTTTTCCTGTCTCATTACACAATTTACGCTGGAATGCACTACTAACATTAATTAGTACATACAAGCACCGTTCGTTGTCTGTAATAACTGAATCATTTACAAACACCTTGTAGAGCTTATTTAATGTGCAATTTTAATATTCAGCATTGAATTTAATTGTCGTTGTTACAAAACTGACAACTGGTTGACTAAAGCTTAAAGACAGTAGTGGAAAAGAATTCTTACCTTAATTTTATAAATAGTGGAGTTAAGATACACATACTGATATGGAATAATTTCAGCTCATAAATACTAAATTATGACATAAAATAAAAAATGCTAAAACTGCATAAACACCGAGTCATTTTAAGAAAATAACATGATGTTGTCATTTATTGTAATTTGTCCATGTACTTTATACTTTATTGCCAGGAAACACGCAGAAAAAGTAAATACAAAAATTTCAATTGTTATGAAGCTCTCGGTCAATTAATCTAAAGATACGCAAGGCTGACATCTTGAATGAGGCTGGTTTGAGTAATTGTAGACCTTAAATGAAACATCTTATGCATATCATGAATATTGCTTTGTTTTTCTAACTTGTACAACTATAAACAAAGTTTACGACTGTCTCAACAAATCACTCCCTTTGCTCTGTAGAGAATATTGCCCTTACTCCATATTTACAAAATAAAATAATACTCGTGTGTGTTTTCTAATAGCAGAGTCACATCGGGCTATCTGCTGATCACACCGACGGGAATCAAACCCTTATTTTAGCGTTGTAAATCAGAAGACATACCGCTGTACCATCGAGGACAAAATAATCTATTAACCTTTTTTTCCTTATAAATATATGAAATACTATTTTTTTTTTATAAACATCACCTCAAACTGTATACTCTCTTGTATAACAGAGCTGGTTTAGGAGAACGAAGATGCACCTTAATTTAAGATGAATGAATGTTTTTTCCTGTTTTTGGTAGTGTTTAAAGATATAAATGGAAATTGGTGCGCGAATAAAGTTGGAGTCCTGAAGACAGCTGGTGAGAAAAGGATTACTTATGGTGTTTAGCTCTGTTACAGGTAAATTGTGATCAGTTTCATATTTAATAAAAATATAACTCCTGCATGTAATACACACAGCGAGGTGTCAACTGAGAGCTTTTATTCCTGTAATATTTTCCAAGACGCCACGGCGGGTAGTGAAAGTTTGAACAACATGGTTCCTTGCCTTTGAGCCCAGTGGTGTTGTCAACAAACGAAAGCCTATAACAAACAGGTTATTTCTCCGTTTATATCTCTTAATTTTCTTCTACGAGATCAATATGTTTGACAAAGAGTTTTTGCTGATCAATGAAAACAGGTCTTGATCAGCGGAGAAAACAAAGAAAAAGTAAAATAAAGCCAGAAGAAAAAATAACAAATAAATAAAAAATAATATTTTTTGCTAACTCGATATTTAATATTGTCATTTATGGGCAGCTTTGTCTATCGTTGCTTGTTTTAAGAAGGGTATATACATTAAATACAGTTTTCTCATTACATATGTAAGTTGGTTTTCAACAATTTCTTAAACAAGCAACTCGAAATATATTTATTTAGATTTCCGAGCTGTACTAGTAATGTTCTATCTATTTAATTAGGACAATAATTTCAAAGTAAGTAGGTTTGTTTGTTTTTAAGTGCAAAGCTAGACAATGGATTATCTGTTTTGTGCCAGGAAAACCAACCACTAGCATAGATCATTACCGAAAAAAGGTAATAATAATAACTAAAAAACAAAAGAGAGAACTACAGCCAAGATGGTGCGGTGTTGAACTGACTTGGGCATTTGTTTTTCTAGTAATGAGCTCTACTTCAACGTACAGGGTGGACAATAGTGAACCACCAATTAAACAAAACGAAGATAAAAGTATCACAACAAATATTTCTTTATGGCTAAGCTGTATTTACATCATTAGGGAAGTAATATTATAAGTGTTCAGGGCCTTCGGACTTGATCAGGTAAACCTTCTAATTGAAAAGGGTCGCATAAAATGTAAATGTTTACTTTTAGAATTTTTTGCGCAAAGTTACACGAGAGCTATCTGCTTTTGCCCTCCCTAATTTAGAAGATGAAAGACAAATAGTCATCACTGTCCACCACTAACTCTTGCGCTACTCTTTTACCAACGAATAGTGGGAATGATAGTCACATTATAACGCTCCCACGGCTGAGAGAGCGAGCATGTTTGGTGTAATGTTAGATCTGAGCCCGCGACCTTCAGATTAAGAGCCGAGAACTCTAGCCACCTGACCATGCCGGACACCACAAAATGTAAGAGCATTTGTTATTTTGTCAAGAGATTGACTATGCCCACTCTGTACTTATAAGGACAAACAGCATTTTCTTTGCTATTACACATGGAATGATTTTATTTCTCTCAATTTTTGATAACTTTTCTTATGCTTGTTCGCTCCCTTTGCAGCTGTAAATGTAAGGTATAAACATACATTATAAAATTAATCTGAGACTAAATATTCCAAATGAAACTTCTGCAACCAAACAGTATTTAAGATGATTCAAGTGAAGTAGTATTAAACATCTTATTTTGTTTTTCATGCAATGGTAATAAAAATTCATCATGTAAGGTTGTGTCAAAAAAAACAACAAGTGACAGAATCATGTGAAGAACCTGATACAGTCGTTGTTTGTAGAACTGCGTTATGGTAAGAAAGACAGAAGAAAATATATTATTACAGTCTAATGTTTGCCGATGGAAATAGAAGTTTTGAAATTCATCAGCAAATGTAATGGCATTTTACTCGTCTTATGAAATCTCTGCCGGCAAATATCGTTCTCTTCTTTGACTCAGTTGTGAATTGCAAGACACACAGTCACGAACTTTTAAATAAAATTGGAACAGATAATTATGTTATCTCGTAAGATTTTCTGCACAAGAATTACAAACGTAGCAAAGCGATACATATTCGAAATGAAATATACAAATTTATCGAATAATTAGTAAATTGACAACCACACGTAAAAATAGAATTTAAAGAAGAGTATCGTGCGAATAAGTCTTTATTAAACAACTTAACGCAATCCGCAAGGGGGCAACTGAACTTAGAATTACATTTTTTCCTTTTTATAAAACTCTACACAGGAGCTGTGTCACTTACTAGGATTTCGATCTTGCAGACGGTTGGTGAACGTGATAAGATAAACGAATTTGTTGAAGGAGCAGGTGCTGAAGGAAATATTCAAAGCAGGCGCTTAAAATATGGGAAACCATTTTATTTTTGTGATTTGAAAATCGGATCAAAGGAAGAACGCTTCACGATTGACGCCACGAAATAACATAGGTCTTCTTGCAACGTCGTACAGAAAAATGGAATATTCGATAAAAAAGATTGAAACTAGTGTGGTTTAACAAATTCCAGTCTGGTGTATAACATCATTAATCTACAACGAGGGAAAACAGGAGAACATTTCTTACTTGTTTTCATTGCGTAGATGGAATAATATACAAGCTAATCTAGTAACTGTGAGAGAAAATTATTTTACATTGACGTGCATAAGTAAACTTGTCAACAAAAGAAAATTCACATTTTCCTATACAATACGAAAGTGGTAAAATATGTTGCATGTAAATAAAACATCTTAAGTAATTTTAAAACAAATACAAGGATCACAAGCCTTTAAATAGCTTCAAAAACAGTACAGTAAAACTCAAATGTTTTGTTTTTGTTCTAGCGCCGAAAATCGTGATACCAGCGCCCTCTTCATTGTTGGGGATCACATCTTAGATTTTAAAAATGATTTTGAAAAATAAATTGACATAATTTAACAGTGATAAGTAGAAGTCTCCTAGTGGAACAGCTGTATATCTAGCAACAACAGAAACCGGGTTTTGAGAACCGTGGTAGGAAGAGGACGTATAGCCCATTGTGTAGCTTTGGGCTTAATTACGAACAAACATATAAATAGAATTTAATAATGTAGTACAAAGAGCAAATTCTGAAGTAATTAATCGAGTAACTTCACACAGCAAGATGAAGTAACAACGATTAAGAATACCATTGTCAAGCTGTATTTTGAAGTTAGCGGTGTAAGAACTCAAGTGTGACACAAAAATAGTTTCGGCTTAAGAGAATTAAAAGTGTAAAACACGAAACAATGATACGTTGCTACAAAACTAGGGTAGTAATTCTCATAAAGAAACAAGTAACAACAGAAGTATGACCTAATATTGCAGTTAGCTTATGTACTGAAAGTGTAACATAAGACGTACAAACAACAAAATTGAAAAATATTAGTTGATTTTTAATCTAGAGTTTTTGTTGATTAAAGAAGTTTTTTAATTAAAATATTTGTAATACAACATAAAATAATTTAATTCAGAAAAAGTAAGTCTAAAATTGAATCAATTTTACGTGATAAACTTTATACACTTGACACTAGGCGAAGTGATCTCACACTATATCTTTACATCATGCTTATTATACCAACACTCACTACACTTATAGGTTTCACAGTCCTCTCGTACCTCGTCACTAAAATTGTAATGAAGAGATTGTAGTCGAACTATTCTATCTTATTTCGAGAAATGAAGTGTATGACCCACACTGACTTCTATACAGGCTAGAGAGTGAATTTTGTCCATAATGTCTTGAGCTTTAACATACAAGCTTGATAACATATAAGTGTGGTGGTGAAAAATCCAGTTCATGAAGCTCGTGAACGTAGGCTGTTATCAACAGAACCAAAAATATGAAAATCATTTGATTTCAGGTCAGGACTATATGCGAGAATAAGGCGAATAATCTATTAGAACTAATCAATTACAGTGGTTACACGATGATTACCAGGCATAATAATACGGTAGGAAAGCATCTTCTATTTTGATTCCAGGACACATGGTGTGTCGGGTGCAAGAAACTTTCATCAGCATCATAGTATCATCAGTATTCATAGTTGACAGTGTGAATAAGTCAACAAATGCAATACTAAATCGACGCCAGTTGCATATTTCATTTCGTAATTGTGTTGAAAGTCACGTAAGGTTGTAACATAACAAAATTTTGCTAATAGGGTACTAATACTAAACCATCATTCATCCTTATTTATTTGTATTTATCATATGAAAAAAATAATCCTGTTTTTATGAACAGTTTATGGCTAGCGACAACTTATTTTAGATGTTCAGTGATAATGCCAAGTGTAGCGTGAAAGAAAAACTTTCAGTAGTGTTTTTAGACAATCTTAATGGAACAGAAACTTATTCGGCGACAGGATTTATAACATGTAGAAGAAACTCTAAACTATACAACAGACGAGATAGAAATATTAATGTTGGTGTTCCTAATTTCTTATTTCTGCTATCCAGACACATATGTACCTTTTCTTGGAAAACAAGAAACTATGTAACAGCATTCGTTATACGAAAAAAAACAACTAAAAACACAAATTAGTTGAACATTAACATAATGATCGAGTCAGTACCAATCCACACTTATTAAAACAATTTTTCTCGGTAAAGTGGAAGAACATATTTAAAGCAATATTGTGATTTAAGTTTCTGTAGCGAAAAAAACTCGCGAAAGCATTGTGTAACTTGCAACAGTTACTTAGACAAAGTACAAACAACCTTCTAATATGGCTATAACTCTTTTCACCCTCTAGTAGACTTGAAATAGTTAAGACAGAATACAATGAATTTTCTTGGTACGTTGCAGCACGCATGAGCACTTGAAAGTGTCAGGAACACAACAAAAAATACGAGTGAAGTCATAGAAGACCTTCCTGAGCTACCGGATATTAGGTTCCAGTGCCAAGCTTTAGTTATTTCTAATTTGATGAGTTTCATTGGAAAGTTGTTTTTCACGTGTAACGGAGAGAATCGATTGTAACCGAGAATATTTTTAATTCCACGCCAATTTCACACCAACCAGTCTTAGAAAACGAATGGATCGGTGATCTAACATTACACTTATTTTGTTCATTTTACCCACATTATCGTTTTATATTAATAAAACATGGCTTAGCATGGAAGGGGATCGATTTATCTATCTCTGAAATAAGTCAAAGGTGCTCACTGTAGAATTACCTTCTCTTTCAATACTTTACGTTGAGTATTATTAGAATCACGCGGTAGAAGCCAACATGTTCTTTTCATCGTATGTTCCCATAAGTTATTAAAACGATTTCTTTACAACAAAGGAGCGACACCTACGTTGTGGTTTGTCTGTGACATCACTGAAGTCATTCCAATACCACACCAACATTTTTTTTAACACGCAAGAAATACTACGACCGCTATTCAGAATCAGCGATCTCATATTTTGGTATGGCACACGTATGATCCTAAAATCATGACGTTACTCTCGAAAGTATTTCCTACCTTTATAGAAATTTACTAATCTAGTAAGAAGCTTGTAAACACGTCTGTATACAAGATTATTATGAGTTATATCTTCAATCCTTTTTGGTAATCCTAATCTCAGCGATACTTCTTGTGAATAGCAGCCTTTAGTATAGACATGTTTCAGAAGGTTTGCTATAAACACTATTTCAAGAATATTTTGTTATTAGCTGACTTTTAAAATGTTATTCTACATATAGCAAAATAAAGAAAAAAAGGAATCTGTGTTAGTTATGAACGATGATACTACGTTGTAAGGAATCTACATGTCAACATCTTATTAACGTTTAAATCGGGTGAATATAGGAATGAATCATGTTTTTCACAAATTTTAAACAATAAAGCGTAATAGTTGTTTTCTTTTAGGAGTTAAATCTTTATGAAACAAAACAAATGATTTGAAATTCTCACACTGGTTTAGTCTCATTTAGACATTTGGCACTATAAAAATATTATGCGTATAATGATTTCATTTTGCTAGGATTTGTTTTTGTTCAGTGATACGTTTCTAGGTTATTAATGTTATTTTAAGCTTTCAAAGTTTACTAAAAATTAAAACAGTTTTGATATTTTCGCCTCTTCCACAAATTTTTTTTATCAATAGATAAACAGTAAATTACTTACAATGTTTAATCTTACAAATTAGAAATATGTAGCTTGTTTAGTAACCACAGCCAACTTCTGTTTTACACCAGAGTAAAATGTAAGTCTGGAATTATATACAAGTACTTTTGAGTTTCAACACAACTGAAACTAATTCAGAAGAAACTGGTCAGCAGAGACTCGTAAAAGAGGTTACTTTAGTCCATGACTGGTTGTGTGTGACTTGACTTTTTTTTTATTTGAGAACAAATACTCACACGAGAAGGTTCCACAGAGGTTTACTAAAGTACCAAACACGAAGATGAACAGATGTTTAATACGACTTGTAGATAGGCTAACTGATTTCGGGCTTGTAAAGCAAAAACGTGTTTTTTAAAATACTTTATTCTAAACCTTTTGAAAGGGTGTTTAAGTAGCAGCGGCCCGGCATGGCCAGGTGAGTCAGGGCGTTCGACTCGTAATCTGAGGGTCGCGGGTTCAAATCCCGGTTTCACCAAACAGCTGTGGTGGCGTTATAATGTTACGATCAATCCCCCTATTCGTTGGTAAGAGAGTAGCACAAAAGTTGACGGTGGGTGGTGATGACTAGCTAGCTGCCGTTCCTCTAGTCTTACACTGTTAAATTAGGGACGGTTAGCGCAGATAGCCCTCATATTGTTTTGAACGAAATTCAAACAAACAGTCTCTTTAATGATTAAGTCATCTATTGATTACTAAAAATAGCACTTAATAACATTCAACTACTTTTAAAATGCATTAAAAACAAATTTCACGCATTTTCATTATGAAGACGTTTCAAAAAAGTTTTAACTGTAACACTGTAGAAACAACGATTACAGCTGCAGTACCTGAGAGATTTTTGTTTAGTGCTCACGTAAATAATTTATTTATATTTTTCGTTTATAGGTGGAGATATTTCATTTTGTAGACAAACGAGTAGGCATAAGATGACATTAAGTATCGTCCCGGCATGGCCAAGTTAAGGCACTAGATTCATAGTCTGAGGGGCGCAGGCTCAAATCTCCGTCACACTAAACATGCTCGCCTTTTCAGCCGTGGTGGCGTTATTATGTTACGGTCAATCCTACTGTTCGTTGGCGAAAGGATAGCCAACGAAGAGTTGGCGGTGGGTGGTGATAACTAGCTGCCTTCCATCTAGTTTTACGTTGCAAAATTAGGGACTGTGATTATAGTCTTGATTGAGTTACAAAATATCAAATGCAATAATTAAAGTTTTGGTAAAAGTGGAAACTATCTACTTCTATCTAAGTCTTGTAGGAAAAAATGACTTAAAATGCATTAGGCGTTGGAAATAAAAAGAAAACAAACTTTTGTGGCTTCAGAAAGCATACCACAGTGGCTTTAACATGTAATTGGCTTCCGATAAAACCCCGTACTAAACGGTTCTATTTATAAAACCACAAAATTACAGGTAATATACATGGTTAAGTTGTGAGGTTTAATTATTGTTTGTTAGTCCATCTATCCAATTATTTCTAAGTGTACCAGGAATGTAGAAACATGTGGCACTAAAAGACAAAATTAAGTTATATTGGAAATGCAAATATATAATACTTTATCATACAAGTTAGTACTACAACAAATTTTGTGATATAATATATATTTATTTGCGTCAACTATCTATTCAGCTGATTCAAAAATACAAACTGAAACCATAATTTCTTTATATAGTTTCTTTTGCGTCACGAATGATAGTCTTACTTGTACTATTGCAGAAAACTTAATGAGAGAATTATATCAAAGATTTAAACAAGACAGATAATAATCAGTGACAGATAAGACAGATAATAGATCAACGTGTTTCCCCCAGTAAAACCAGTTTTTCCTTTGAAGTTTATTCTCGTGCATTAAAACTTACAGCAAATAAAAAAAAACATTTCAAGATGCGAAGACAACTTGCCAGTTAAAATACAGACAAACAAACAAACTTTCTAAGATCTAGAAACTCGTAAAAAAGAAAAATGTGCACCTTTAGAAAAGGCTTTGTTATAGGATTGTGTACTTTTGTGTTAAATTGATTTTTGAAACTATGTGTTTTCCAGCACCATGAATAAAGTACAAAGTATAATATCACATCATACTAAAACTGGCAGCGATTTTAACAACATTTTTCTTTACTGGCTTAATACGAGTTTCCAAAAGACAAATGGATAACAGCATCTCAGTTTCATATTATCTGTTGTACGATGCTACCCAAGAGGTCTTTCGCTAACGACAAATCTTATCAAGTCTTATGGTGTTTGGTCAGGTGGGTTAATCCCACTGTTAGTTGATAAAAGAGTAGCCCAAGAGTTGGCGGTGATGACTAGCTGCCTTCCTTCTAGTCTTACACTGTTAAATTAGGGGCGGTTAGCGCAGATAGCCCTTGAGTAGTTTTGCGCGAAATTCAAACAAACTAAACTTATGGTATTTAAAACATAACTAGGCTAAGAATGATTCGTTAGTTGATAACTATTAAGTGTAACGTCATACCGCAGTAAGATTGTTAATGATTTTAACACTTTTCTCATCACCAACAATTTTTCACGATATTTTTGTATATCCGTATGTGTGTGTGTGTATTTCTTATAGCAAAGCCACACCGGGCTATCTGCTCAGCCCACCGAGAGGAATCGAACCCCTGACTTTAGCGTTGTAAATCCGGAGACATACCGCTGTACTAGCGGGGGCCTTTTGTATATCCACCCAGCCGTCACAAGTGTGAACTTGTATTCTCATCCAATCATTAAGACTAAAACTATAGATATGTTTCCCATGTAAGGACACAAAGATAAGGTAATTTTCTCATACAAGCCCCAAGTTTCTTGCTATTAGTGTTATTGAGCATCAGAATAAAATTACACTAAATGTCTCTTCATAACTAAACGTGTTTTGCTTTAAATAAAAAGCGACATCGGTTGGCAAATTTGTGAGTTTAAATGTTTGACGTTTTTGTAAAATTATAACTTTTTAAAATAATGCAATAAATAAGTAAGCAATTATGATAAAACCTAGACCAGAAACATTACTTTTAGATAAAGGGATATCGATAATTACTTTCCAAACATAAAAGAAGAACATATGGGATCCATCATGGTTCCTCATGGGAATGTGGGTAAAAAAAAATGTTTTAATAAAATTGTTTTTTTTTGTTCAATACGAGTTCCCAATACAGAGAGAGTTTGTGTATATTAGTATTTAAACTACACTTTATCTGAAGTACGTCGCCCCAGTCAAAGCTTTTGTTCAATGAAATGAATTTGAAACGCTATTAGTCATCATTCATCGAAAGGCCTCGTTTAATTGGAAATAACCATGCAATTAAAATTATAATTAGTTTTAACACATCTTTATCAACTATAGAATCGCATTTCTTTAGACATTATAAAACTTCCTTTGTTTATGATTGTTACAATTGTTACATATATTTTATAAATACATCTAAAATATACCTCTTCTATACATTTATAAAGTGTATCAAAAATGCTAACTTGGAGTCCACTTTACTGAATACTCTTCAAAAACAAATTAGTGATGCTCTGAATTACGTTTAAATTATCAAATGCTTCAGTGGCTGACTACCTCTAAACATCGAGTCTAGCACTTTCTTCCTACGTTAAGTAGATTCATTTACTTTAAACATACCTTCATTCCCTGTAGACCATTCACTACAGTATATGACGATTTATTATCAGGGCTTTCGGGATCATGGAATCTTCCCGCGTTATGTTACAGTCGTCTATCTCCTTGTTTTCCACAGTGAATGTATATAAACTGTCATGAGAATAAAAGAAGTGATAAGTACCTCGAGTACAAATTCTCATTATAATGAATGAGATATGCAGTGCATAAACATCAAATAGAAGGTGAACAGATCGAACCTTTCTTAAATAAATATGTTGTGTGCGTGGGGAAAGGAGGTATACGAGTACAACAAAGAAACTGTTTAATTTTACTATAAATAGCTTAAAACTAATAATAGTACGCACATAACGTGTACTTTTCAAGCAGTTAAAACTTAAATCAGTGACGTCAGTATTTGTGAGGAATATACGCCATCCGTGCTTTGATACAAAAGACACTGCAGTGAATTTAGTCCTAGGAATATTGTACCGTAAATTGGGTTCAATCTTTGAAAAACTACAAGTTACCATAAAATCACTTATACTTTCTTAATAGTTTAAATATTAGCTAAGCATAAAAAACACCATAATAGTTCTAGAACATTCTCCTAAAGCTATTTTTTTTTACGCCACAACAAGTGTTGCTTGATGAATTAACATTTAAAATACTTTATCGCTAAGATCAAACTGAACTAACTGTTTTAACGTCAGAGGAACTTAAGAAACGACAATCTGTATAAGTCGTCAGCTAAATATTAAAAGTAAGATAAATGACTCTAAATTTGATTCATCGGTTTTTAAATATACGTATCTGTTGCTTTGATGCAACGGTCAATATCTTAGCAATGTGTTTAAAACAGTATATTTTACTACAAGCATGTCAAGTGATAGTAAAAGGAAATTTTTAAGCCAGATCTAAAATTTAATATGGGCTACTCATCCATACGTTAGTGTATTATACGTTGTCAATTCAGTTTTGATGGCACAGTGAAACAGACCAACTGAGCGCTGAGTGTTAATAATTACATTAAACTTAAGTAGACTAATGAGAGGTGACATAGCTTGAAGTTACTGTTTGCAATCGATCAACGTTGGAGCTTTGCTATGTAATGCTAGCTACTAACATGGGAATCTCCAGGCAAAATTATATTTCAGAAATTACAAAGTTCAAACTATTCCGTTGTAATTTAAACATGTAATTTATCAGTTTCTCAACTAACACTCTTAACCAGCTTAATATTGTAATTCCAATATTATTGCAATGTTATTATTTTATGAAATAAAGGATAACGTGGTAAATTATAGAAAAACTAAATAACTTATTTGTATAAAAAGATGGACGAGAGTAGTGCATGTACGTTCTTTGATATATGCTTTTAGGAAAACAAGTGGACGAGAACAGCGCACTTTTCCATTCACATGCTTTCAGGTAAACAAGTAGGCATAAAAAAAACAACATTCATTTAGTTGAAGAGATAGACAGCAGCAGTACCCTTATCCAACTGCACGCTCTTAACTAAAAGTGGTTGAAAATAGAGTCCTCTTCTGTTAACACAACTTCAGCCATGTAGATTAGCTATAACTATAACAACTTTTATAGATGCACACTTTCAGTAAAACAGATGGACGAGAAAAGAGCAGACTTTTTTTGTTTAAACTTCTGGACAGACAAGTGAATTACACTACTGTACTTCTCTTGGTGCATGATTTTATTTAAATATATAAAAATATAAACATTTCTTTTCACACATGGGCCGAGCGTGGATTAATGGTTAGCCAACCAGCGTGCTAACTTCTGCTCATCTTCTGGTGCCACAAAAACACACTCCAAACTTTAGGTTCATGGATGCATTAGAAGAGAGACAATCAAATCCTATTTGATTAAGGGAACCCAAGGGTTAGCTGTGGCTGGTAACGACTAGCTGCTTTCCATCTAGTTTCTACCATTTAAGATTAGAATCGGGCTGCTCAGAAGCCAGTGTAATTTTGCGTGAATTTTCGAAACAAACACGTAGCAATCTATTTATACGATTTTAGTCCTATTAGTGAGCGACAGTTATGCACTTTTGTAGATATTTACTTTACCAAGGCTTTCCTTTGGGTTTTCAATGTAGCCAGTTTTACGCCACACGGCCAACGTATTAATTTTAGATAATTTCAACAGCTAAGCAAACATGAACATATGTTTATTAATTTCCTTTCTCAAGCAATGAGTACTCGTTACCGCTAACTTATACAATTTAGAAGTCTGGAAGACCAACGCTAATGTTAGTACACTTAAGTATCCAAAAGAAAGAGCGGAAATTACTATCTCATCATGGACGGTGCCAATATTATGATGTACACGTGCACTTGTCCATAGATGATTCTTTCAGAAATAAATTTATAACATGCAGGACTCTATACGATGCATTGTAAACTGATGTAAACATGAATCATGCTTGTGGCCATAATTTATTAAATGAAAAGAAAACACTTATATCTCACTAACATCAATTGTATCCATCATTTAAAATTCTCACAAATTTTATTAATCATTAGAAGGTAACACCGAAAGGGTATATAAAAGTAATGTTTGGGATGATTGTTCAGGCTGCTTAGCTTGAAGTTTTATCAAACAAAAATAATCTAAAAAAGCACAAGAACATCTACTAAAAATGCACCTTCTTTCAGTTTATGTAGTAAATTTTATGCAAATACGTTGCTGAAATAATTTGATGTCACTCAGCAATAATGTGTACGAGGATTTTAAAAATTATAAATAGCGTTTTGATGGTATTCGTGGATTATTCTTATTTATAATTACGGTTTTTAAATGCACATCATCGAAAAGTCTTTCATAATACTTTATTGGTATGTTGCGAGAGAAAATCTATTTCCATAAAATCAAGACTGCTGAATATATGCCATTAAAAAACCTACTTGTTTAAATGGAAAAGCTTCAGTAATTTCCACGCAAACTTCTCAAAGGAAAAGTAATTTAAAACGGAAATGTAACGGCTGTTTTTAAAATTTGTGATGACGAGAAAAACTACTTTAAGGGAAAAATATATGTAAAAACGGCTGGTATTGGTTGTTTCAAATTAAGCTACACAATTAACTATCTGTGCTCTGCCCACCACAGGTATCGAAACACGGTTTTTAGCGTTGTAAGTCCGCAGACATACCGCTGAGCCACAGGGATTAGGTATGGGTGGAGAATTTTTTTTTATGTAGAGGAGCGAACGACTTTCGACTTTCTTCGGTCATCGTCAGGTTCACAATGACCGATGACCAAAGAAGGTCGAAACGTTGTTCGCTCCTCTACATACAAATTTTCAATCTATACCAGTCGTTTTTCCACATATGTTTTTATAATTGTTAGTCTATTATCAATACTCTGGGGAACAAGTTCTAAAAATCCAAATCTGTACTTTGGCTTATAGTGAAATTTGTTATCTGTGAACATAACTAATCTGTAAAGTGAGTTTATGTTTTCCAAAGCAAAAGCTCAATTATGACTCTACAGTGAAGTTGCAAAGACAGCATGGACAAACAAGTGACCAATAATTAGTGACTGCTGTGTGAAAGTAAACTATTCTATATCATGTTTTAGCGATAAATACTAATAACATTATATATTTTCTTGTTACTCTCAAGCAGAGAATAACAAGAAAATATATAATGTTATTATGCATCAAAAAGGACAAAAACAAACAAACAAATTTAAAAGAAACCCTCAACAATAAATTACAATTGGACATTGTTATGCTATATTTGAAGTAATTAATTATTATTTCCTGAGAACTTTCTCACCCAGAATGATGAGTGTAGAAAAGACACAATTTGTTTTGTTTGGGATTTGAACAAAAACTTCTTAAGCGTCTTGCAGAGCAAAGACACCTTGCGACAATCTTAAGTGTGTTATCTGCAATCAGTGCAAACAGGGAAAATTCCCCTCAGAGAAAAATAATAGCTTTATATTTAAACCAGATTACTTTGCAGGGACATTTACACAATGAGCGTCTTGGTCACGCGAAGCACGCAACTTTTATATAACATGGACTCTGCACGAATCCCACGAGCTCTCTAAGCGCTCAGTCGTCCGTGTGTTTATCGCTGTTCAAATGGGATACAAGCTCCACCCTCAGCCTGGGGACAAGGAATTAGGCTTTCTTAGATTATCATACAAACCGTCATAAAGCATGGTATTAATCCACACCATTCTAGAAAGCCTATCCACCTATGACCTATAGAAACTTCTTTATTGGCGGATTCACAAAGAACGTCGATAAAGTAAGTAAAAATAAAACTTAACACCTTTTCTATAATTTATCAAAATGTTCCTCGATGATCTGGGGAAACGCCTTTGGCATTGGGTTATGGTCAAAAAGCTTTACTATGTGAAAATGGTAGTTTTTTTTTATGATTGTTCAAAACAAAAGGAATCTAATTTGACAAATATTACACATTTATAGGAAACAAATGGGATAGAGGAAGGAAAAGAGGGATTTTGATTTTGTTGAATTGTTAAGTTTAACCAATAAAGTGTAATTATCGTTAATTAAGTGTATTAAAATAATAGTATGTTTTAACTATAATAGTATTGTACAACAGAATAATTTATTTTAATAAAAAAATATGGCCACCGACTTGAAATCATACACCCAGTTGATTATAAGAGACGAAGATTGATTAGAACAAATAACAACTATCACTAAACTGAAGTTATGTATTTTTAGACAGCATTCTGCGTTTTGATTAAAAATCACGATTGATACCTCGTCATTTCAACATTTGGGCATTAAATACATTTGTTTTTAGATTATGTACAATCACAAAGTGATTCCTTCCAACCCGGTACTATTATTGATCACGTTTCTCTACTTTTAAGATTATTAAAAGTGCATATCTTAGGTTATTTCAGTTTCTTTAAGCCATATAACCGCTTGGTGCTAAACGATTAAGACAAAAATAACAATGGCCGGCTTTGATAAAGTTTAACTTAAAAACGTTCCTTCAGTTCACTGAAAAAAATAACAACAACAAAAGAAACCTGTTTCCGTCGTTTCACTAGAAATGAAAATAACAGACTTAAGCGTCCATTTTTTTGGGAGTGAAGAACCATCCACTTTACAGCTGGGATGGGTAAAATTAGAGAAAGACTGGCTACATCTAAATACTAATTTATTGAACTCCAATCACATTTGGCCAAAATATAAGTCAAAAAGCGGTCAAACAGTTCTTTCTCTCTTCATTTACTTTGTTTAAAACAAACAATAATCACATTAAAGAAGAATTAATGACCCTTCATCAAAAACAGGAAGCAAAGGTAATTAAACTTGGTTAATGTGTTTTACTGTTTTCTATTCATTTGATTAGTACAGATGCAAAACATTTTAAGTTGATCTACAAATTTACTGTTTAAGACAGTTTCTATTCTTGAATGGACCTACGTTGTTTCAAGGTAAAGCAGAAACTCCTTTCGAAAGGACAACTGCAATTTTTATTTCAAGTATTTACTTTTGAGGCTTATTTTAGCAATTAAAGCGATTATAGGTGAGTTGCTGTAGTAATGATTTCTTGAATATTTACACAAAATATCTTATGCTAGAGTCAAATACATTTTTATTGAATGTGGATAAACTTGGCTGTTTTGATTGTTAGAGTATTGTTTTAATTTATAAAACTTGCCTGTTTTGATCGTTAGAGTATTGTTTTAATTTATAAAACTTGCCTGTTTTGATTGTTAGAGTATTGTTTTAATTTATAAAACTTGCCTGTTTTGATTGTTAGAGTATTGTTTTAATTTATAAAACTTACCTGTTTTGATTGTTAGAGTATTGTTTTAATTCATAAAACTTGCCTGTTTTGATTGTTAGAGTATTGTTTTAATTTATGAAAAACCAAAACGGTTCTGATCATTTTATCTTTGCTTTAAATCAGATTTATCACAGAAATCATATTATGTATAAAATGTACATTTAAATGATTACAGATACATTAGGTAGTTCAAAAACCGTTACTGTACATTCCTTTTTAGGCGAATTTACCTTCAGTCCGTCGAAAGTTTCTTTCGAAATTGGAATTTATAACATAAACCACACTTTACACGCACTTGGGCTAATCGTCAGACACCACTGTGATTCAGGCATAGCGACCTCTAATCTGAAGAAAGGTATCTAGTAAGCAATACTCAACGCCCTTGTGTTTTTCTTCAACCGAATAACGAGATTGACTCCCATTTTTACAAAATACCTACTGAAAGTGTATCATGTTTCAAACTCTCAAACCTTTAATCTATAGTTCGAAATGCCAACCATTTGACCATATTCAACCTGTTTTAGAATTCGCTAGTGAAAAGCAACCCACTGTCACGTTTCTAAATGAAGAAGTCTCTTATGTTTATCCCCCCCCCAAATGGAACAGCGGTACTACATTTAGCCTCTGTTTTACAATTGTAATTCAAACAAATGATGTTTCATTACATAGTAGCATGTTTATCTTTTTACTCGGTGTCAAATGATGCGTTATTTTAGTTATTTAAAACCATGTAGCCCTTACACATGTGCTTTATGTTTAATTGCATATGTTACGACTGCATTCAGTTGGTGGAAAGTCGTTATAGAAAAGGAATTTTGAAAACTAGCACATCGCTCTCTACGTATTATAGAAAGAAATTAATGTTATTTCACTTTATTTGGTAATGCTCTTGTTTGTGAGAAGCTCTAGACTTAAATTTTTAATTTGAATTACTGTGCGATTAATGCTTTGATAATAGCTTATTAACATACCCAGAATCACTAGAATTACAATATTACTGGAATATATGTTTTAAGAAAGGCGAGTCCGCGGTTAAAACATAGTTATGTTCGAATCACAAGGGTAAAGTTTCGTTTTAAAAATATCATTCTCAAAGCACTTTGGTTTCCTTGATTAATATTAAATACATAAATTAATTACTGTGTTCGCATTTCAGATAAATGTGGCGTAAAGGCATTTAATGAAACGTGAAACGATTTGACCTAAAATGCTAGATGAACAGCGGATTGACCTCAGCAGTTGGTAACAACAATCCCATACCATCACGAATGTGTGACTTAATCAAATCGGTTTAGTACGTATGACTAAACAAGAGAAGTTTTTCGTAAGCCTAAACAGTATACACTTTGCTGTATTAGATGAGCAAAAATTCCCATAAAAATGCACCTCTTTAGACCTAATTCACAAATACGTGTATGTATGGATGTATGTATATGGTGGTAGAAGTAGAGTAAAAGAGGGTGGAATAAAAGAAAGAAAAATTTTTATAATTATGTTTATTAAATTCAAACTGGAACTTAAAGCAATTTCGCAGATTTCCAGATGCGTTTAGTAGATTTAATAAGATTCTTTCCACAGTTTCATACATCCGTCTATGGCATGAACTAGCGATGACGCACTGAAAGATTCACATCATCATTTTACAACCTTTATATTACTGCTGTTTATACCATTTTACGAGACTTTACAACAGGCACGTAAGAGCTACGACTAGCAATTATAAGAGTAATAAAAGACTTAAACCTAGAAAAAGCGACTATTCTTATTTAAGAACAAGTACCAGTTATTTCTGAGAAGTGAATAACAATCACACCTTATTATCCATACGAGTTATCTTCCGACATTTTCACCGAATCATTAGCAATACTGATAAATAAGTTCGCAGTAAGTTTTATACCTAAGTGACGAATGGAACTGTGCTAAAATCAACTGTAGAACCATTAGGTACTCTGTGAATAAACTGCGATTCTTGAAGAGACGGATTTTTTATTTGAGATCCATTTTTAGTAGGAGCGTGATGTGTGTTTTTTCTTATAGCAAAGCCACATCGGGTTATCTGCTAAGTAAAGTGATAAAATAGATAATTTTCTTCCAATCAGAAGATCACAAAGTTAATGACTTGAGATATCAAGAGGCGGAAATTCGTTTCGTACTGTTCCGCCCCAGTTTAACCCTTGTATGTTAAATACGCAAGTAATCAATACTATATCACACAAAAAGTTATAATTAGTATGATTACAATCAACGTGTATTAAACAGATAGAAAATTGACAATAATGCTTAATTTTTTTACTGTTTCAAATTAGTCGGTAAAAGAAAATTTGTCATTCATCAAGCAATTATAGAGGATGAATATTTTTTATTATAAATGTAATACAACGACCTCTAAATATAGTTTACCATTAATATACTTGATAGTTTGGTATGGTGACTTGCTCTGACATTAATGAAAAAGTATTTTCGTATTAAACGACTAATTAAACTATGTCGGATTGATTGATTGTTTCAAAGTAAGAACAAAGTTACACAGTGGTGTTCTGTGCTTTGCCCACCACGGGTATCGAAATCCCGTTTCTAGAGGTGTGAGTCCGCAAACATACTACTGTGCCACTGGGGGTCAACTGTGTTGGAATGTATAGAATATGATTCTAGTTGGTCCATTGGTTAAGCATGTTAAAATATATATGTTTTTTTATCTCTAATCTTCAGTCATTGATACAAAAGTACTTGGATTTTGGTCATAACAGTAACTTACCAACATATTTCAAGAACAATTAGCGAGAGTGAAAGAAAAATGTAAAATGTTTTTTTTGTTTGCTCATGAAATAAAAATATATATGATTAATTACTTTTGGTTTGTTTGTTTTTTAATTTTGCACAAAGCTACTAGAGGGCTATCTATGCTAGCCGTCTCTAATTTACCAATATAAGACTAGAGGGAAGGCAGATAGTCATCACCACCCACCGCCAACTCTTTGGGTTACTCTTACCAACGAATAGTGGGATTGATTGTCACATTATAACGCCCCATGGCTGAAAGGGCGAGCACGTTTGGTGCTACGAGGATTCGAACCCGCGATCTTCAGATTACGAGTCGAACGCCTTAACCCATCTAGCCATGCCGGGCCTTTACTTTTGGTAAGGTTATGTGAAAAAAAAGTGAAAACTACATATTTCCTTCCTGCAATTTTTTATGAGGGTTTGAGCTTGACTAAGTTGTTTTTGTATGAGGTTTCGGGTTCGAGGCGTGGTACTTCAAAATATACTTTCCATTTTCAGCATTAAGAGCGGTATAAGAATAGACGTCAATATTATTCTTCGATTACGAGTATACGCTTCAGGTGCTGGTCGTTACAGGCCGATTGCTTCACCACTGACCTACATTTCGTAATGGAATAGTTGTGTCTGGCTAACAGAGATATCTAACTGATGTTTTAGTCCATTATGAACAAACAAACCAATCTGGCGAAATGCCAAAGTTCAATCAGATAAACAGTTATCCAAATAATATTACAATGAAAATACTAGAATCGTATCCGAATAACTTATTTTTACAATCCTGTACTGGTTATTTTGTATATTACAATATTTTTTGTTTAATTAATGCAGAGAAAGGAACCAAAATAGATTTACATTGTGATTTCAACTTTTGGTATAGGATTACGCCCATGCTTATAGGGTATAATTGTGATGAATACATAGGAACATCCTGTATAAGTAGTTTATTTCGTGTTAGATTTAGTGTATACTTATTATTTCTTTATGAAAGATGTACTAGCAGATTACAGTTCTGTTGCTAGTAATTCATGGTTTGTTCTAACGTTAACAGAATACATTTATGATCAGAGAGAAAGCAGTTATCGCTCATAAGACTACCTCCTTGTTCTTAAGGCTAAAATTAAAAAAAAATCTGTTTCAAAATATAACATTTATTGTACATTTATTTGAGTTCAGGCTTTAACAAACTTTCCTTTTCTGTAATATAAGGTGATAAGTGAATAGATCATACGTTATGTTCAACGATTGAATAATGGGCGAATAACATCAAACATGTTACTGAAACTCCAGACGAATAAGGTTTAAACCCAAACACTTTAAGTTAGAGCCTAGAGTTAAAACATAAGCTCCCATATGTTTCAACACTACCCGAGTAAAGCCCGGCATGGCCAAGCGTGTTAAGGAGTTCGATTCGTTATCCGAAGGTCGTGGGTTCGAATCCCCATCGCACCAAACATGATCTCCCTTTCAACCGTGGGGGCGTTATAGTGTGACGGTCAATCCCATTATTCGTTGGTAAAAGAGTAGCCCAAGGGTTGTCGGTGGGTGGTGATGACTAGCTGCCTTTCTTCTAGTCTTACACTGCTAAATTATGGACGGTTAGCGCAGATAGCCTCGAGTTAGTTTGCGCAAAATTAAAAACAAACAAACTATCTGAGTAAGATACTAAATAGTATTAAAACGAGTACGGCAGGTTTTAGGTTCTAGTTTTAATTTATCGTTTTGAATTTAATTTTGTATGGTACTTCAATAAAACGTTTACAGATTATACGATTTAGCAAGAAAAGTGAAACGTCAAATAAAGGAAAATCAATTAAGAGCAGTTTAGAGTTTTAAAAACCTCTGTTTATTCGTTATATTTTAAAACTATATGTTAACTTTTACGTCATTACTGAAGGGGGTTGAGCTACATAAGTTTACAATTCTCCTTTCTATCTCTCACTTCTGAAGGTACCTTGTTCGATTTTGAATTTTCGCACAAAGCTACACAAGGGTGTCTGCGCACAACCGTCGATAATTGTGAACTGATAGACTGAGGACGCGGCTGTCATTCTATGGTTCAGGTTTCCTTCACGTGGTCGGTATAAAGGCTGAATAACTGTGGAAAGTAACAGTCCGGATAGTATACAGACCCTACTGAGTTCCACCGAAGTACGATACATAATTCAACTGGTCCGCTAAAAAAACACCAAACTTTTGAGAAACACGGACTAGACGAGGGCAGTTAGTCAATATCACCCAACGCCATTTTTTAAGCTACTCTTGTTTGACTGAATAGTAGGATTTGACTGTTAGCCTTATACCTCACATATGATCCTAAATCGTTTTTCCGAACAATGAAGACCAGAACTCAAGTCTGATCACGCTGATTAGTAGGCCACGCCCTTCCACTCGAAACTGTAACAGTATTTTAGTTAACGAAACACGTTGGAACGAGTAACTCTTTTAAATGAAGACTTGAACCTTTACTTTACTCTTATAAACGCACAGATTTAGCAACCAACCTTTTGATTATACGTTTTCTCGAATGTGAATAAACATCGTACACCAAAGTTATAAACTTTAACAGTTTCACTCCCAAAACGCAAAGTGTCGACTTCTCATACTTTAATGTGAAACTTTACCGACAATAAAAAACAAACAAAAACATTATTTCGTGAAAATAATGACTGATTAGCGTGAATATTTGAAAACTGTAACTTACCCCCTCTAAAGGAGATTGCAGCAATACCTCGAAAATATTTTGTTTGACCTTTTTTTTCTTACATTACCTCTGTTTTTTTTTATATTGAGGTAAAACTATAGAAGCACCATTTGATTCTGAACTGACAAACAACAGGGAAGAAAGAAAGTTATTAGTACCCACCACCAACACTTCAGTTATCTTATTCTAACAGTTGGATTTGACTGTCTCTCTTATAATTTATTTAGGTCTTCTTAGTTCAGTGCACATTTTTGCGGCAACGGGACGCGAATAAAGGATTTTCTGATATTCAATCTGAAACGCTAGTCTTTACCCAGCCCTTTGGATATTTACATCACATGTTGTGTACCTGATTCTTGATAATTCTACATTCAGTTCAATGCACTATGGGTAATTGAGGTGTCTGTATTGCTTTGGGTATTCGACATTACTGGGTTATTTTCAATTTCAATTTTTTTTAGTACATGCCTCTTATAACTATTACATAATTGTTTAAATAGTATAATTCATACAGCTTAAAACAGTACATTAAAGTCGTAAGTTTTTGCAAAAATAAAGAAACTCGGTATAGTTTTACACTTAGTGTTATATTTTCAGGTCTGTGTACAACATACAGCTTTGTGAAAACATACATCCAAGCACAATAAAATTAATAATTTTAATAAGTTTGTAATTGTTCTATGATGCTCAACATAGTAATAAAAACACTGCCATACACGTATCCTCACCGAGGGGAATCGAACCCCTGATTTTAGCGTTATAAATCCGGAGACATACCGCTGTACCAGCGGGGGACTACAAAATTAGTTGCACTTCAACAATTGCATACTTACGATTTGTTATTAATTTGGTAACATTCAACATTAGTACATAAGTTTTAAGCATAAAAACAAAGACCAAGAAACATTAAATGTTTCAAATTCTAATAAATAAATTTGGAACCTTGCAAAAAATAAAGATATTTTTATGTTTTGGAAAAATTAAATGACAGGTTTTTTCTTTTTCTGAGTACGTACAAATAAGCTTACTGATATGAGCATGAGGAATGAAAATTATATTTTATCTACTGTCTATGTTAACAAGACGAACATATAAAAATTCTCTTTTATATGCTGTCTGTGTTAATAAGACGAACTAATGAAAAATTCTCTTTTATCTACTGCCTATGTTAATAAGACGAACTAATGAAAAATTCTCTTTTATCTACTGTCTATGTTAATAAGACGAACTAATGAAAAATTCTCTTTTATCTGCTGTCTATGCTAATAAGACGAACTATTGAAAAATTCTCTTTTATCTGCTGTCTATGTTAATAAGACGAACTGATGAAAAATTCTCTTTTATCTACTGTCTATGTTAATAAGACGAACTGATGAAAAAATCTCTTATCTGCTGTCTATGTTAATAAGATTAACTAATGAAAAATTCTCTTTTATCTACTGTCTATGTTAATAAGACGAACTAATGAAAAATTCTCTTTTATCTGCTGTCTATGTTAATAAGACGAACTAATGAAAAATTCTCTTTTATCTACTGTCTATGTTAATAAAACGAACCAATGAACGTCATTTCTTTAATATAATTTTTTCCGAAATATTTCAGGCTTTTATAAAACTATCACCATCATGTTAAAGGGTTTCAACTGCAAATTTTGGGACACTAACACTAACAACACTCTTTCCAATTTACTTTTCAATCACTCATTGCGTTGATTTTATATAATTGTGTACTAAATATTATTACTTGACATCTTCTTAAATGTCCTTAAAACGTTATATTAAAATGTGGTATGGACAAAAAGAAAGTATAAGATAAACCTTTCCCTTACTGTTATGGTCAGGGTTAGGAGCACATAGATGCTGTGGCTGTTTGTGCCATCTTTAAAACTCCTAGTTAACTCATCTATTTTGTTTTTTGTTTTTTTTCGATAGTCACTTACAACCACAATATAAAACTGCGTTTACTGACATGGTAGCTGATAATGGAAACAATCCATCTCATGCGTTTTGAAATATTGATATTTACATTGATAAGACTTACGCATTTCTAAAACTTTGATTATTTATTAATTAAATATTTTTATTTCAAAATTTTAAATTATAATTTCTATAACAAAGTTCCGGCATGATCAGGTGGGTTAAGGCGTTCGACTCGTAATCTAAGGGTCGCGGGTTCGAATCCCGGTCGCACCAAACATGCTCGCCCTTTCAGTCGTGGGGGCGTTATAATGTGACGGTCAATCCAACTATTCGTTGGTAAAAGAGTGGCCCAAGAGTTGACGGTGGGTGGTAATGACTAGCTGCCTTCTCTCTAGTCTTACACTGCTAAATTAGGGACGGCTAGCGCAGATAGCCTTCGAGTAGCTTTGCGCGAAATTCAAAACAAACCAAGCCAATCTATAACGATAATACAATTGTTCAAAAATAACCATATAGTCGGTAGGTATTTCTAACACACATAATAAACAAATAAAAAGTTCACACTGTTACTGATATAAGATATTAACATAATCAGCTTTAAATAAAATGCACTCTTTATTACTTAGAAATATAAGAATCGATTTACGACAGAAATGAAAGATTTTTATGAATAACTAACTATTCATGGTAATGTGGTGCAGTTTCTGCGTTTATCGGAATTCTGAATATTCTAAAGGGATTAATGTGCTTTAAAAGTTTTAAAGTGGATAAAATGAATAAAAGAAGAAACACTTTTTCGTTCTCCTACGTACTAAGCAGAAAAAAAACAACAACAAACATTTGAAACACAAATGCCAAAGATTTAGTAAGCTTCACCAAGCTAGTAAATGTAAAAGTTGGTACGACATGCTGAAAATTTGAATAAATGAAGCAACCTTTATCTATACAATATAGTAATTCGCATATAGATGCGAAGAGATATTGCAGCTAAAAAAAGAATATGAGAATATACTCGGATGGAGGAAGTACGATATTTTATTTAATGCGTTCATAAGGAAAATCTTATTTTGTGCGATTTCAAGAATCTGAATCACCTCATACACTGCAAGTTAATGAGAGTATATATCATTAATTTTTTCTCTTTACTTTTAAGCGATATTGTGCTAAATATTTTCGCAAACTTTATAACGAAAGGTGATAAAGTTAATCCGACTGAATTAATTTATTTAGTTAAGAAGTAATTTTGAGTGAAGAAAATTTCGTCCGCGATTTCCATTTCTGACGTCGAGGACTTGAAACAATACGATGACTCAAAAACAGCAAATAGAGACTTTCGAACGATATAACTCTACACAGGAAGTTAAAATATTATTTACACGGGAAATCATACCAGAGCAGCAACAGAGAAGGAATTAGTTTATAATAAAATTTAACTTAGTCCATTTATTTTACTTCTGTTTCACACAATATTTCACCCGTAAATTTGATTCACAAACAGTGAAATCAATCGAAGTAAGCAATCAAAGACTCAACGAGATGGTTTGTTCAAAATCATATATTTTTGTGAGTGTTACTATCTTATAAAATGGCCTGGCAGAGCCAGATGGTTAAGGCACTCGACTCATAATCTGAGGGTCACGGGTTCGAATCTCCGTCGCACCAAATATGCTGGCCCTTTCAGACGTGGGGGGGTTTTAATGTTACAATCAATCCCACTATTCGTTGGTAAAAGAGTAGACCAAGAGTTGGCGGTGGGTGATGATGAGTGGCTGCCTTCCTTCTAGTCTTACACTGTTACATTATAGACGGCTAGCGCAGATAGTCCTCGTGTAGCTTTGTGCGAAATTCAAAAACAAACGAACAAATATTGTCAAACTTTATACTATCTAATGCCTGGACTGCTCTATTCTTTACATATTGTTGAGAAACTAATTACTCAGAAATATTTATTCACATAATTTGGCAACATACGCTTATTGTAGCGTGACACTAATCAATTTCTACCTTATTAATAAAAGTCAATTTTAGCTTTCACGATAATAACTCATGCAAACTGTGAAGCTTCTATAACTGGAAACAATTTTTGCTCTTAATTATTTGTAGTTTCTAAGTTGCCAAAAGTTGTACATATACAAACATTAAATAAGCTCTCATATGCCAGTTTTGTTTAGTCACTTATTACTGACTGTAATCAGGTTTACAATTTTGTAAACATTAAATTTTAAAACGCTTAAAATTGTATCATATTTAGTTTAGATGGGATTAAGAATTTGTCCTAGAAAGACAGAAATGTTACATTTACTATAAATCGTAAAATCATGTATCTTTTCACGACTGAGTAATTTCAAATGTTAACAACCTTTTCCACTCATGACTTATTATAAATGCCTTGAAAGTTAAAATAACTAACATATTTGATTTAATAATTATTGATTGCCATAGAAGCAGTTTGCCAATTATATTACGTGATAAAAATGCAACAATATTTAAACGATCAAGTCAGAAACATTTGAATATTTTGAACATAAATAAACATCAGTTGGAATGGTGGGTTTATTATGAGGTGTTGTTTAGTTATAAAACGAATATTATGAAGAAATTCCTACTGAAAAACGACAAACAGGGTTAGCTTAAAAGATTGTGCTAGCGAATCTTACATTTCACTTACTATATATGATTGCTTATTTCATCAGTAATTCGAATTTTTATCCTGAGTTGTTAAACATACACGTATACTACTTCAAAAGAGAGTAAATTTTATAGCAATTATCAGTCAATAACATTTGATTGAAATGAGTTTTCCTTAGTATTTATTAACTGCGGATTTGTTTATTTGTTTTGAATTTCGCGCAACTCTGCTAGAGGGCTATCTGCGATTTAGCAGTGTAAGACTAGTGGGAAGACAGCTAGTAATCACCACCCACCGCCAACTCTTAGGCTAGCATTTTACCAACGAATAGCGGGACTGACTGTCACATTATAACGCCTCCATGGCTGAAAGGGCGAACAGGTTTGATGCGACGGGGATTCGAACCCGTGACCCTCAGCTTACGAGTCGAGTGCCATAACCATCTTGCCAACTGTGGATTTAATAAGCATTTCTGAAATAAAGTAAATATTTTTAAATATCTAATTGTATTAATTAGCTAGTTTTGATTTTAATGTATACGCGTAGGGTTTCTTAAATTTGAATTTTATTTCTGCTTATTACTTAAAACTAACTAACATTTAAGACAAAATGTCCTCAAAAGTTTAATTTAAAGTATTGTTACAATTCGGAGAAAACACACGATCTAATTAAATAAACTAAACATATGCTAAAATATAATTTACCTCAGCTGAATTACGTAGCTCAGTACGTAGCTGCAGTCTTGTAATATTTATTATGAGAATATTGCTGAATATACTAGGTAATAATAAACTACAAAATGCTATAAGCGAAAAACGGCATTTTTATGGATGTTTTAATAGTACAAACTAATAGTATGCGTGAGTTAGAGAAATAATGTCTTCCAATCTAATCGTTATACTTGATTAGAGAAAATTGCAGATGTAATGCATGCTCACATTTCTTTACAAAATGCGTAAAATATAACGAACATAATTGTATCATAGGTTATTTGACAATACCGAGTTCTACACAAGTGTATAATAAAAATTTTAACAATGAACAAAAATTATGGAAAGCATAAAGTTAACGAAGTTAGACTTGAAACAAAAAATTTCGTTTTATTTTCTTTTTTCAAATCACTGTACTTTTTCTCTACATATACAAAACACTATAGATAGAAAAAAAACACCCCATTAGGGTTACGCTATTCTAATCAATTTAAAATAAAACTTAGGTTCTTTCATTCTGAGATAATAAATGTTTGTTCCTGTGAGGATTATTATCCGTTAATGAAAGCAATCTGCATCAAAGAAAGAACATAAATAATGATAATAAACTAGATATATATAGGAAAGTAAATTATTACTTTTCAGGATAATTTTTGTTGCTCTAAAAATTTTGTTTCATTGCGATATTCGTGTGAAAGTTTCCATAGTTAACATACTTTTTTTTTTTTTTACGTGTATACATAAAACGGTTATCTTTATATTGGTAACGTTCAAAGCTCGAACATTAGATTTAATTTTACGACACACTCGCAAAAAAACCTATTTAAACTGTAAGAATATGATATATTTCTTTACTTCGTCTACTTAAAATAATTAAATTGGTGCAGCGAGAGCTTTAAGAAGTACATTTTTTCTTTTCTTTTGTATGAATAAGCAGAAGGCTATAATATAGAACTCTACATAATGAAACATTTTTTTTACTGTTTTCATATTCTTTGCTCAATACTTTTACAATCTTATTAATATAAAAAAATGAAAATTTTTACTTACATAACTTGAAATTTCCGATACATTAGACAGCCGTTAAAGTACTGTAATTACAGTTAGTTGAAACTTTCTTCAACACAGTTAAAAGTAAAAAAAATTAAACTTATTATGTTACACTTCTAAACCGTTACACATAAGTACTTTCACCTGCAATGTTAAAAGTGATTTATTTTTTCGGAATCGTATAAAATAGGTTCTATCACTGTACTCAGCTTTTAATTTCGAATATACATAATTTCGAGTCAGTTATTTCTTTCGTTAAGCCTTTTACGACTAAAAAGTATTTACAAAGATAATATTTCAATCATATACATAAGCTTACATCAATAAGCATTGACCAGTAAGTGTGATAAGGCATTATGAAATAATATTTTTTACTTGTTTCCGATACTTTTCTGACATCATAAATTGCTTTTTAAGAAAGAAAAGAAACATACAATAGTTGTACAAAATCGTTGAACATAATTTTAGAATAAATAATAAATGAAACGTTGTAAATATTTATATTATTTATTGCTCTTTAATAAACAGACTTTAGTAATGAGGTATAAGAACTGATCTAACTGTAAACAAAATATGTTAATAAAATGGTACAGTTTGTTTGTAATTGAGCACAAAGCTATACATTGAACACTATGTGCTCTTCTCACCACGAGTATCAAAAACCAGGTTTCTATATTTGTAAGTCCAAGAAAAATTGTACAGTGTCGTATAATTTGATATTTATGTAGTTTTTTGAAGCTTGCAGCCTGAAAAAAGAATTATAAGTCAGTTATAAACGAGGAAAATAGGTGATTTAACTTCCCATAATATGCAATGTATTGATTTTCACGTTTTAGTAAGGAAGGGGGGCAAATGGGAACAAACATAAAAAGCTCATTTTGCTTTATTTTTAGCAGCCCTTGGAATTTATTGAACGTTTTTAGTTTGTCATAATAGATAAAGTTATATTGAATCCATCGTTTTCTTAAACCATAACTCTTTCGATCTTAATATACTCTACAAAATAAAGTTGAGTTTCGGGATGTAGACACACACGTTTGTACTGTAATCACCATAGATGTTTCAATATGCATACAAATACAACAAATCTATTGTGTATCAATTAATAACAAAAGGGAACCATCAATATTCTCGGCACTTGCAATTTTGTTAGGCAGGATTAAATTACATTAATCTATGAGACCTTAGGCGTGGTGAAATACATCAATCGAAAGGGTTTGACTTCCGAGTCCAAAACTATAATTAGATCTCAAAACGGTCAGGAGATGACGGAGCTATGAGTGAAAGTTCCTTCTTGAAAAACTTGGAGCCATTCTGTGAGCCGTTGGTATCCCGCGACCAAATTTTGGGAATAAACACCATATAACTAGCCATATACGAAACAAAATTGTTACATGTGCAGCATATGTAGGAACGTAGCCCAAGGTTAATGTCAATATTCTAGGATATGTAAATTATATCTACTCTGTTGTCATTTTTCATCGTTGAAACCATAGCAACACGAAGACGTGAGATAAATTTCATTATTCTTGTAGAAATTGATTAAAAATTTAATTATGTTTGCTGACAAATTTAAATTGATTGATTGTTTGGAATTAAACACAAAGCTACACAACGGTATCTACACCTGGTATCTAGCGGTCTGAATCCACAGACATACCACTGTACCACTGGCGGGGGGAAACACAAATTTACATATGGCTACCAGTCTGAGTTCGAAATTACAACCCCGAGCTTGTCATGGTACAAGTTTTCGTCCGTAATGAGACATAATCGGGCCCGGCATGGCCAAGCGTGTTAAAGCATTCAACTCGTAATCCGAGGTTCGCGGGTTCGAATCCCGGTGGCACCAAACATGCTCTCCCTTTCAGCCGTGGGGGCGTTATAATGTTACGGTCAATCCCACTATTCGTTAGTAAAAGAGTAACCCAAGAGTTGGCGGTGGGTGGTAATGACTAGCTGCCTTCCCTCTAGTCTTACACTGCTAAATTAGGAAAGGTTAGCGCAGATAGCCCTCGAGTAGCTTTGCGCAAAATTCAAAACAAAGAAACGAGACATAATGCAGACCTAGCTGGGAAACTGAAGGAACTAAACCACTTTTTTCTCAAAAAACATGATACAATTGAGGGTGTAGGTAAAACGAAAAACGCATCAAAGCAAATTTTGATAGCTAACGCCATAAATTTACGTTTTAACCATAAACGAGATACTGTTTGAAACTGAAGCTATCAACTGGTCGTGGCTCTTTTGCTATCATGCTAACATTGTTTGATGAGCAACACGTTTTTCCCTTAACAATATTGGAAAACTGTGCGCAATAGCCTATAATTCACGATTCAACATGTTTATTCAAATTTTCACCACTGCTTAACTTGATTTTATTTGTAGATAGCAGTGGAATGAATGAGAATTTGACAAGCTTAATCGCTAAGTTGCTATTAGTTTACGTGTATTCCTTTAACTATCGATTTGAGTTAGCGAAGTCTGGCGTGAAAACATATTGTTTATTTGGATTAGATGCTATGATAAAGTGTCCAGTTCACAATTCGCTAGAACTGTGTGTGTAAAATAATGTACTAGTAGATGGGCTCATTCATGCTTACCAGAGTAAGGACATATTTTTCTTGAAACTTAAAAAAAAAAAAAAAAGAGACCTACGCTGTGGTCATGTGAAGACTGACTGGCAACAGTGAATGAAGATAAACACAGCAGTTCGCCGTGTCGAAGTCAGAGCCAAATGCATACGCATTCTGCTAACCATCGATCTCTTAGCCGTTTGTTTGTATTTGTTGCTAAGCGCAAGGCTAAACAATGGACTAATTGTGCTGTGTCTACCGTGAGTATCAGAACCCGAACTTTAGCATGTAATTAATGGACATATCTAAACTCTAACCAATGCTTTGTCTTAAGTATACGTTAGTTTGTATTTTATATCAATAAATAAGCGATCACTTGTGAGGATCCAATATGTGCATTATTTGTTCATTTTCTTCTGTTTTCTGAAAGTTTACTGGTTTAGTGTTTTCTAATGATCTAAACGATTGGTTTGGTTTGAAGTTCGCGTAAAGCTACACGAGGGCTATCTGCGCTAGCTGTCCCTACTTTAGCAGTGTAAGATTAAAGGGAATGCAACTGCTCATCATCACCCATCGGCAACTTTGGGCTTCTGTTTTACCAACGAATAGTGGGATTGGCTGTCACATTATAATGTACCCACGGATGAAAGTGCGAGCATGTTTGGTGTGATAAGAACTCCAGCCCGTGACCCTCGGATTACGAGTCGAGTACCTCAATCACCTGGCCATGCCGGGCCCCAACTGGACGATACAACAGTATTTAATATTAACTTATTATACGAAATAATTCTATTTATTTATGGTTCGCTAGTGGAATGTCTCGATTGATCAGCGATAATGAAGAATTAACTTCTTCATACAAAGTTTCACAACAGGCTATTTGCACATTATATCGTTGTAAGTATATAAAACTTATCGCTGTCTCACCAAGGGAGGACAATGAAAATATTGCTACGAAAATGGAGATAAATGGTTAAAGACTGCATTTTTTGTTTGTATATTTAAGATTTGTTTTGATGATACATCGCAAATAGAAGAGTATAGAAAAAAATTCACATAAATTTGTTTAAAATTTCTTGCAAATCTACAAGAGGGCTACCTGCGCTAACCGTCCCTAATTTGTCAGTATAAGATCAGAGGGAACGCAACTACTCATTACCACCCACCGCCAACTCTTGTGCACTCTTTTACCAACGGATATTAGGATTGACCCTCACTTTATAACGCCCCCAAGATTGAAAAGGCGAACATATTTGGTCTGACGAGGATTCGAACCCATGACCTTCAGATTGCGAATCGAACGACCCAAACCACATGGCCATGTCGGGCCACTATTTCAGAATAGACAAGGAGTTTCGATATTTTGTTTTTTTCTTCTTCTAAGTAAATAAAATAATGTAAATGTGAGTGAGTTTTTATTTTAGTGCTGGAAACGAAATAGTCAATTACATAATTTCATGTTATAATTATAAAGAAATATTAGTGTCAATAAATCTGTTTAGCAATGATTTCGAAATTGATACATAAACACTATTTCTTGATTACTTAATAACAGCGAAAACATATTTTCATTATAGACTGAATATGAGACACAATAGCTATGCATAATTAGGAAATTCAATCAAGTTAACAAAATGTTAAAGAAAGATTATAACACGAAAATCATTGACCCAAAAGACGACACTTGTCCAAGAATAAGTGATTTTTAACTTAGAACTAGAAATCTGAAAACGGGCAATACCCTCAAGATTTTTGCACTGAATTATTTGGCGTGTTAAAGTGAAATAGAATGTTCCTTTTTATTTATGAAAATCTTAAACCATTATCTGTTTGTAGCTTAACTAACTCTCCAGACATCTCAGTGAATCACATAACTTTTAACATGTTGAAAACAAAGACAGTTTAAATTACTGTACATATTGAGTTGCATGGCATGTGGTGTTTAAAGAATAAAAAATATTTGAATTAGAAAATGACCTCTATGCTTTCAGAAGAATGACTTTCCTTCGTCAGTGCTGAATACAATAATAAATTAACGAGATCTTGTGATTGGAGAACCAAACAAAAATGCAGATTGTAAGTTAAATTAAAGCTAGAATTTAAAAACTATAAAGTAAAGAAAAATACAGGGTGTTCGGAAAGTCACTGTGCACTTATATATTTATTACCAGACATGTTTCAATATAGAATACAGGAGGTAAATATGAATGACAATTATAAACAATGTTGAAAGTGACCCCCGTTGGCATCAATACAGGCCTGGATCCTTCTTATTTTGTTTCTGAACACCACTATCAGTTGCTGGCTTGAAATAGACTCAATAAAATATGATTACAAAACTGCACAGTGACTTTCCGAACACCCTGTGGTAACCTGAACGAGGATCAATTAGTACAATATTTTTGATACATAAATACAAAGACGTAGTTAGTCCTATAAAGAAAACATGCTCACACCTCTGATAAGGGTTAGTCAAATGTAAAAGTCACGTTCATCTGAACGTCGTAAAGATAATATTATCTTTTTTTTTCATCATCTGTTTGCCCCATTACGACAGGTCCAGCTTCCTTTAAGTTATAGTTATCGAGTTTTTTTAAAAAATAATTTACCTTTTTTTATCTTACGTGTTTTTCAAATACCGTAAAATAAGAGGCAAAAATATTCCCATGATTCCCTAGAAAACATCAAAATCTCAACCAGCTTATAAAATAAAATCAACTTTTGGTAGAATGTAAGAAACTATTTATTCTTTTTTGTTATATTTGCTACGTATGGAAGGAAAGAATATTGAATGAGCTATCATCTTTCTGGAACGAGACTATCTTGATAATAATAATTGTGGGTCGTTTTAAAAATTTCCATATTTTGGGTATATAGTGTGTGTGTGTGTGTTTTACAGCAAAACCACATTGAGTTATCTGCTGATACCACCGAGGAAGATATAGTTATGAACACCCCCAAAATATTTTACAAATACAGGATTTTTTTAAAATAAAGAACTACTTAACGTCATACATAAATAATCTCTACATGTCTTTATTTCTATTATTTTAAGTTTAGTGAAATTTTTGTTAACATCTACATTAATTTAATATAGAGCAGAGGTACAAATGTAGAGATGTTTTTCCTAAAATTGGAACAAATCTTCGGTATTCTAACGGAAAAAACGAAACGTTTGTTTGATAATATTTTGTATAACAGTAAATATCTGTATACTCTTTTTCAAATTCTATGTTTGTAAGGAAGGAATGCGTTACTGTTTTTAATAGTCATTACACATATACTTTTGGTGTAAAATCTTAACACATTTTATGACGATATTGCTATCATTATTATAAATTATGGAAATGAAAAAAAGAACAAAACACTAATAAGAAAAGGCACGAATCCTGTGTTTTAAAGTAATTTTAATACAAGGAAATGAAATTGTTTTTACTTGTATATAACTTTCTTCGTAAAATTACACACAACGTGAAATACTTCAAGAGTTTCTAAACAAAAACAAATGCACGGTTTAAAAATGTATGCACAAAAGACAAAATAACTAGCTACGAAATTCAGGAAAACGAAATGTGTGTTTTTTGTTAAACACATGGTTACCGTGAGTATCGAAACACGACTTTTTAGCGTTATAAGCCCTCTGACCCGGCATGGCCATGTGTGGTTAAGATGCTCGACTCGTAATCCGAGAGTCGCGGGTTCGAATCTTCGTCACACCAAACGTGCTCGCCCTTTCAACCGTGGGGGCGTTATAATGTAACGGTCAAGCCCACTATTCGTTGGTAAAAGAGTAGCCCAAGAGTTGGCGGTCGGTGGAGATGACTTGCTGCCTTCCCTTTAGTCTTACACTTCTAAATTAGCAACGGATAGCGCAGATAGCCTTCGTGTAGCTTTACGCAAAATTTAAAACAAACCAAATAAGCCCTTTGAATTTAGGTAGAGCCATCGAGGTGGGGGGTAGGAAAATAATTTAGCACAAATCGCATAACAAGTATAATGTATCAAACTTGAGATATTTACATGTGAAATTTAGCAATTGATCCAAAATTAATGTGTAGAAGGATAAAAATACTGAGCACAAGATAAAAGGAAACAATATAATATAAAAAGTCACAGAGATAATAAATAGATAGGAAAGAAGTAGAAGGGACGGACAAAATAAATAAAGTATTAAAAAATAGGAACATTTAACTATTTTTCCGAACATAGGTAAGGCAGCCAAAGAAATCTTGATCTGAAATGTTAATAAAACACATGATTAACACAAGCCCTGTGCTCCACTTCAGCCTGAAATGATTTCCAAGGCTCAGAGAAAATAGCTTCATTAAATTTTCTCTAGATTCGATCCGTCAAACTTTCTATAACACGATCTACAAAATTTTATATTCTAATAAAGCATATTACTGCTCGAAGCCCCGATTGGACCAGACGTGGTATCTTCGCATGGCAAAACCGTAGCGCCAGGAAGTTGACTGTGGTTGAATCGATTACCAAGGAAAAACGTAGTTCACTAGCCATCTTTCCCTTTCTGTGTCGAGAACCCAATTTCCCTCTTTTTTTTTTAAATAACACTACGTGAGACTCCTCTCAAAGTAAGAGTATATAGGAGTGAGGAAAGAAATCAGAATATTTATTTTAACATAGGTGCAAAACATATAAAAGAAAATTAAACGTTTTTAAAGGAAATCATATGTATTAGTCATGTTTCTAATGTTGTAATAAGTATGCTTCTTTATAGTATACAGTAACAAAAGAAACACTTGAAATAAAATGATTATTGAGAATTCATTCTCGAAAGAAAAGTCACATAAGTTAATATAAGATTGTTATTCTTACACCAGAATCAAATACATTCAAGATAATATATGTTTTTTTTTTTTACAAATACTTACCATTAAAGTTATATACTTATAAATATGAACAGGTTCGATAAAAATGTGTTATTTTTAGATGGTTTGTTTCTTATCTCTTTATTCGGGTATACTGTTTATTGTGAAACAGACTTATATACGTTTCTCAAATTTTTGTTTGTTTGTTTTGTTTTTTGGAATTTCGCACAAAGCTACTCGAGGGCTATCTGTGCTAGCCGTCCCTAATTTAGCAGTGTAAGACTAGAGGGAAGGCAGCTAGTCATCACCACCCACCGCCAACTCTTGGGCTAGTCTTTTACCAACGAATAGTGGGATTGACTGTCACATTATACACCCCCACGGCTGGGAGGGCGAGCATGTTTAGCGCGACGGGGCCGCGAACCCGCGACCCTCGGATTACGAGTCGCACGCCCTACGCGCTAGGCCATGCCGGGCCACGTTTCTCAAAAGAAGCACTCAGAAAAAGTTTGTTTGTTTTTAATTTCGCGCAAAGCTACTCAAGGGTTATATGCGCTACCCATCCCGAATTTAGTAGTGTAAGAATAGAGGGAAGGCAGCTTGTCATCACCACCCACCGCCAATTCTGGAGCTACTCTTTTACCAACGAACAATGGGAAAAGAGAAGAATTGTCTGATATTTAATTTGTTAAGTATAGATATTTTAAGATGATATTTTATATGAAAAATATCAAGTTTTAAACATTTCATACGAGCTATGTTGAAGGCTTGAGTAATATGAAAGGTTAAGTAGTTTTTAGTATGTTCTTAAATTTCTTGAATTATGTATGAACTCAACCATATTTATCTTTATTTGAGAAATTTGTGAATGGATGTCTACCACAAACAATAAAGGGTTTGAGGTAATTAAAATACTACAAGTATAGCAAACTGTGAAAAGTCTTGCATAGTACATGAAAGTTTGTTTTTGAATTTTGCGCAAAGATACGTGAGGGCTAACTGTGCTAGCTTTTCCCAATTTAGCAGTATAAGAGTAGAGGAAAGGCAGTTAGTCACCCATCGCCAAGTCTTGGGCTTTTCTTTTACCAACGAGTAGTGAGATTGACCGTCACATTATAATGCTTCCACGGCTGAAAGGGTGAGCATGTTTGGTGTGACGGGAATTCGAACCCCTGACTCAGATTACAAGTCGAGCGCCTTAACCATGCCGGGCCACAATATATGAAAGATTTGGAGCTTATATTATTATATGTTCACACTATAGCCAATCCGAAAGAGATAATACTATGCGATTTTCCACAAGCCATCTTTTTGCAATTAATAGGGTAAAACAAAGCTTCAGATAATTAAAATAGTATTTATCCTTAGTACAGTAGATTAATGATCATTATCTGATAGTTAAATTTTTCAAGTGATCCAAGTTTCAGATTTCATAAAATTAATATTAAACACTTTTTGTGTGTTTGACGCATTGCGCAATATTTCCATTAATGCACGGTTTTATTTTGGATAATTACAGAGTTATTCTGTCCGTTGCTACTTTTAGGTAATAGACACCTAATACGCTAATAGAGGCAAGCGTAATCGTTGAGTAATTATTTGTTAAACTAAAAGTCAAAACGCCATTATTTTATTTGTTAAATATTGGAAAACCACGAGCGGCTGCATGTAACGTTCCTTTTAATAATTTTTGAAATAGCGTGCATAAAACTCCTGAAAAATCAGCAAATGATTCTGGAATAAGTCATAAAGCTACTGGAGTTTATTAAAATTTTACTTTTCTATATATCTAAAGCATTTCTTTTGTTTCAGTTCTGAAAAAAACAAACAAATAAACAATTCGATTAAATTCTGTTATTATAAATGAGAAAGATGGATAACAAAGATTATGAAAATTACAAAGTAGCATAACACATAATGGTTAATTAAATTGTAAAAAAAAACACAACTGTCAAATATTCTAGTCCTAATAACAAGTGCAATTACGTAGGCTTGAAAATTGCTTTGCAATAAAGAAACATGGTTCCAGTGAAAATAAATAAAATAATGTATTCTTCATGATATTACATGGCATGCTTTTCTGTAGCATATTTATTTTTTGTAGATGAATAGATTTCGACATTTCTTCACTATTTGAATCATTTGTTTTCGGATTTATCATTGTGGATTCTGCTAAACATACTTACATACACTTTGTTTACCGATTTACTATTTTATCAATAGTTGTAATACCGTTGATCAATTTGGCCTGTGGAGAAGTGGAACATCACTTTGAAAGAGAAAGTAGAATGAACTGAGAATGCCAATTTCATAACTCAAACTTAAGCACAGTTTTCATGTAAGTATTGTGTAACTAGAAAGGAAAGTCTATTGATATGCATAGGATTTTCAAAGACAACTGACGTGCAATATAATTACAATGCAATCCACTGGCTAAACACTTTATCTGCATATTGCTTCATTGAGAATCATGCGTTCTGACCAGGTGTCAGATCCTTATGTAGGTTGTATATATTGTATAGTTTGAACATGAATGAAATTCCTTAAAAAATCTGTCCATTTTACATTAAAACAAAAATGTTATAGAGTAAGACCCTTAAGAATGTACGAGTATTTGTACATACAGATTTGCATTTTGCAGTTTTTACTGGCGTTTTTAAGTTTTTTACCACGGATGAGAAAACGCAGAAAAATGTCTGATTGCAAATATTAATGTCCAAGAACCCAAGTTCAGGTGGTTAATTTATCTTGTTCACAAGAGATACAATAAGCCTATGGTTAAAATTATTTGTAATGCACAGTTTTTGTAGATTTGTTATACGCAAATAGACAAACAGAAAGATATAGTTTGCTATATATGTAGTAGCTCTATAATTGAAACTATTCACAATATGCTCATTTCTGAATGCAGTATCTGATCCTAATGTCTTCTGAAAATATAAAATTATATTTTCTCTTGTTTTTCGCAATGAATGTAAACTTACACCTAAGAATCCTCCGAGTTGATTAAGCTACTAAATCACGAAGACTCTATAAACGTAATGGATTTAGTTACGGTTCGTTATTACCAACGACTTACAAAATATTTCCTTTTTATTAATGAAGTTTATTTTCTATTTTTAAGTCATTGGATATTAGAATTTGTTTGTAGTTAAGCACAAAGCTACACCATGGGCTATTTCTGCTCTGCTGATTACAGATATCAAAACCCGGTTTCTAGGTGTGTAAATCTGCAGACGCACCACTGTGCCACTGGGGGGGGGGTGCAGGATATTGGAGAAAACTATGAACGAAAACTTTAATCTTTTACTTAGAAACTAAAATTACACTTCTGCAGGAATATGTTTGTTGGACTATTTGCATGCGCATTTGCTTGACCATTAAATAAGTATTTCTCCATGAATCAACAAACCTTCATACCAAACTTGGTAAAAATACATCCAAAAGAGATCAATATTTTGATAATTATAATCGTATACATATGTGTATTATTTATAAAATATGTCATAATTGCCATTAACCAACTGGCACTAAAACCAAATCTGGTAAGGTCCATCCACAGAAGATGAGGTAATTGAAAAAAAAATCACATATAAATCACAAAACTAAAAATTTGTAACCCCATCTCTCCATGAACCCAATGAACTACATGCCAAATTTGGTGAAGATCCATCTAAATGAGGCGAAGCAGCAGTAAAAGTTCCCAAAACACTCATATAAACTACAAAACGAAAAACTGAAAATTTGTATGTACTCCAGCATAGATCTAATGAACCTCCATACCAATTATAGTGAAGATCTATCCACCCTGCGAAGTAGTTACATTGATTTACAGTAGATAGTATTATTATATTTATATAAATATATTTTAGATACGTCTATGGCCCTATGAGATAGTATAAAACGTTTATCTGAAAATACAGATTATGGAAATTTTATATGAAATATGACTAACCTTCTATAAGGAGGTATGAAACGTTTGGTAGAAGGCATGTTTATGACAACTTAATGAGATAAACGTTTGAAGCATTACCTACAATACATCTTTAAGATCAGCAAATACTTAATGAACACTGTCTCATGTGCTAAATATTTTTTGGCGTATTTACCATAATTAATGTCCAATGGGAGAAACAGTTTTTCTGAACTAAGTTAGACTCTTGAAATTTTATAAAAACTGCTTTGCAACACTAATTATATTTATCCAAGATAATCACTAGTAATCAATTTAACTTAAAAAGGTATGTTTCAATTCTGTTAAGCTGCAAGTAAGAACAAAAAAGAACTTAAGCAATGTAATGATTCAATATCACAATACTATGTTTTTGTCTGTCTTGGAAATGCGCGAACACCTAACTAAAATATATATACGCGTACTTTTCATTTCAGCAGATTTAAACAATAAGCGGATGTAAATTCACTTAAGCAGACACTTTGCACAACAACATATTAAAACCAATCAACATTTTAAAAAGGTCTGATGTTAGGTCATAAAATAACTAACCCTATAAGGCTTATCCCTTTGTTACAATGTCGAGAACGATTTCACGCTCTTTTATGATGCAACTACTACTCAAAAATATACATCGTCGCTTAGCAACAAATTTATCGCTTGAGTGTTTTTAGCCTAACTGTAGTGTTTTGTGTTGAATGCTCAATATTTATGTTGATTTGTTAGAATTAATTATTATTCTTCATTTTTTTATTAATTCGGTGATATATTCACAAAATATTTTAATACCGAAGATTGATGGCACTGAATTGCAGCCAAAAGCAAATAAAATTTGACAAGTTGTGTTTCAGCTAAGCCTGACGTTACGTTTATATTTTAAACCTAAATCTTAAATTAGACTACAAATAGGCCTCATATTACTAATGTTATAGAGTCGGTGTTTAACTTTTGTTAAGTGGTGAATAAATATTAAACAATAAATATTCTTTTGGTTTGTTTGTTTTTTGAATTCCGCACAAAGCTACTCGAGGGCTATCTGTGCTAGCCGTCCCTAATTTAGCAGTGTAAGACTAGAGGGAAGGCAGTTAGTCATCACCACCCACCGCCAACTCTTGGGCTACTCCTTTACCAACGAATAGTGGGATTGACCGTCACATTATAACGCCCCCACAACTGAAAGGGCGAGCATGTTTGGCGCGACGGGGTTGCGAACCCGCGACCCTCAGATTACGAGTCGCACGCCTTAACACGCTTGGCCACGCTGGGCCGTTCTCTTGGTAGTTTAAGACATTACCTATTCGGCTTTGCAACATAAAGCAAAATAAACGTTTAATACTATTAAATTATCCTTTGTACAATCAAAGGAGTTGAAAATTTGTGTCGGAATGCCAGCACTATGTTTTTTTATTTCTTGACCAAGAATATAGTGAAAGGGTTAAAAAATGCTATCGATATCACTTTCAAGAGTACACACGTACGTTTGTTCACGATAAGATTTTATTATTCTGCGTAGTTTTTATATGGTGATTAAATAATTATTTCGAGACTGGTGAAATAAGTGACAAGTTGGTGCATTTTGAAAGTACAGACAAATTATTTTTAGTTAAGTTCTATAACTTTCGTTGATCACTCTACAATGATTTCCCGTTGTTTTTGACAGGCTTCTATACTAGTAACATTATAACACTATAATTTTATTTATTGACAGTATTAGGTACGATTAAATTTAGCCTTAACTAAACTAACGCAAAATTTACACAAGTTATAGTGTTAATTTATCTCTTTATCGAATATAGGCCGTACTTAATAAACGCTCAACTAATGTTAGGCCTAAGACCGATGAACTTAGATTTCGATGTCTGAGATGAGAACTCTTTTGTTTTATTGTAGAAATCCTGCATTTAAGGACTTACTGTTACAATAAACATATTAATTTCACCGCAAAAGCTTGGCGGGTCTCTACTAGTTGTAAATAATAACAAGAACGTACACAATGTTATGATTCAACGTTTTTAAGTTGCAAACAATACCAAGAAAAAGCTTTATCAAAGCTATGTTTAGATTTTGTTGGGCTACAACAAATAAAATATCTTACAACCAGCAAGATCCCAAGTGAATTCAAGTGCGTGATCTGGTAAAGAAAGGTTCTAAGTGACATAAAGTATATTATTAAATATGATAAATAAAGCATAAACCTTTCTAGAGCTTCATAATATTTCGCAATACTTCAATGAAATTCAAACATTATTTAACCTAGTTTTATTTTATTTCTTTGCTAGCAACTCTTACTCGTAAAGAGTGAAGTTCTACAAATATTTCTAGTCTTACTCTAATGCTCATATTCTGCAATGATGTAGTTTTAATTACAGTACTCGATAAACAAATGAACAGGGTGTGGCTCAATCGTTAGGTTAGATTGGAAGTTGCGTGATTCTAATCTGCAATATTCCGATGATCAAGTTCCCTAAACTTTCAGCAATGGATGCGTTATAAAAGTCACTTTCAATCCCGCTATCCACATAAGAGTAATTGTGTAGTGGTCGAGTGATGCTGACTGTTTGCCCTCCCCCTGGTCAGCAGTTCTAAACTATTGAATGATAAATTTAAGCTGGCTGTTTCCGAGTTGGTCGTTTAGCCCATTTGTAGAATAAACTGTCGTTCAGGTTGAAAATATCAAGTAAGCATAATTGAGTTATGGCTTGAACGCTGAAGTCAATTCAAACAGTCAGAAGAAATTATTCTTAAGGTCCTGATATGCAAGTAGGAAAAAAATTATACAATTTAGAATTACTAGTAATTTCACTCGTAGAATCAAGTTATGAAGAACTCCAACACGCCCTTTTAAATGTTATCATGTTTAGCGATTATTTGTGACAGTGTAAATGCAAGAGATCTCATTATCGATTGTTATAATACAAAGGACGTAAAAGGTATTGATTGAATAAGCCATTAATCATAGAATATACCAATACCAATTACTAAGTTACTTAATTTAAAAAATATTAAATTGTTCTGATCATATAATATTAACTACAATTTTTATTCTAACAAATATGTTTGTAATATAATTTGAATCTCCTCTTGAAATTCAACAAGACAAGTAGTCTTAATATGTGTGAAAGATTAGTGTACCTCTGAATTATATATATGGGTCTTATTTAACGAAAGAATAATAACACAGGCTTGCGATGGTTTGTTGGTTTTGAAATTTTTGAAATTTTAAAGGTGATAAAGTAATACTTGTAAGCTGAGTCAGAAAATAATATTCATTTTTCTTCATCGCGTACAGATTTTACACAATTTTACATATGAACTTTCACATAAGTAAATCATTTTCGCTGAAATAGGATCACCTTTTCTCATATTTGGCAATGTTAATAACCACTGGTTACAGATTTCTTTAAACCAAACGCGAAGTGAGAGTTTTATTGATTGTTCTAGAATCCACGAGAAATTCACTGCTAGTATATAAATGGTTAACAGGCTGCATGATATGTCATTTGTGGATAGCATTTGTTTGTGGTGCACTTTTACATCACTTTTTCTTTTCAATATTAGTTATACGCCTTTTTGGGAACACGAGGTTGTGTAAATGACCCAAACATATTATGTTATATTAGTGGTAAAGTCGTCGTAAAGAAACAAAAGTAAAACATTAAAGAACTCGACAAAAATCCTATTACGCGTATTTTAGATAAAAGTCTGGGGACCAAGATAATTCATGGGCTCCACACAAAGTTTGCACCGTTTGTGTCGACAAGATGGTGATGGTTTCATCAGAACATTGGAATTCCAATGTTGCTCATGGACCTGATGTACATGTACCTACTCCACCAAAGACTCAGTTTCATCTGATTCGGAATCTGATCTCAGTAGAAATAATTGGGATTGTTTCAACCTGAAATGTTTGGTAACCACAGCTTTTCACACAAGTTGACTTTAATGATTCGATGAGAGATTTGGGCTTTTCAAAGGATTCTTCAGAAAATTTGGAACCCAGATTTCGGGCTGAGAACTTACTTTCTCCAGGGACATCATTTTACTGATAAAGGAATTGCAAGAAAGTTTATATCACACTTTTCGCAGGAAGGTTCACTGGTTTATTTTAACAATATTACTGAATTAATATCAATGCTGGGAGCTGTAGTCTATGAACCAAGTGAGTGGTGATTGTTCAATGATTCCTCCAAAAGAAGTTTATAAGGAGTTTCCTGTCACAGTGGTAACATATATGCCTCTGTTCCTATTGCTCATTCCATTCACTTGAATGAAACGTACGAAAATTTTGAATCTCATCCAATAAGATCAAATAGAGAGAACATGGTTTTGGAGATTAAAAGCCCTTTGTACATTCTTGGATCAACAATCCGGTTATACAAAGTTTTTGTGTTTTATGTGCGACTGGGACAACAGAGCATGAAATCAATACTGGATAAAGAAGCAATAGCCACACAGAGTCAGCCTGATACCAAAATAGAAAAATATGGAATGTGAATGTTTGGTTGATACAATGAAAGTTCTATCATCCCCCTTTTCTTAAAAATAGGCTTAATGAACTAATCTGTAAATGCTTCAGATGAAGATGGCGACTAATTCAAGTATCTGTATGAGTAATTCCCAGCTCTTTCAAAGGCGAAACGTTTTGAGGGGCCTCAGATTAGAAAAGTGACTTCGGAAGAACCGTTCGAAAGAATAATGAGGAAGGTTGAAAAAAGGCGTGAATAGCTTTCATTAATGAACCTATTAACAACAAGCGGCCAAATTACGAAAATATTGTAAACAGCAGGTTCGATAGATTCAAAGAGTTGAATTGTAATATGAGGTTGAAAGTTTATTTCTTACACTAGCATATTAACTATTTCCCTGAAAATCTCGGTGCTATTAGCGAATAACAAGAGGAAAGGTTTCATTAAGACATCATGGAAATGGAGAGGAGGTAATGGGAAGGTGGACACATCAATATGATGGCTTTTAAAAGAGATTATCAAGACGCAACACCTAAAATAAAGACCACAACCAATAGTTTTGATGCTAAAATGCTAAAAGGCAAAGATTTCAAAGGAATATCAGAATGAATAAGAATGCATATTCGTTTGACATCATTTTTCTTCCATTTTCTTCAATTTGTTTGTATATTTCTTTACAAACATAGCTTTTTAGTTTCATTGTGGTAAACGAAATAATAATGTGATCTCATTTTTTTCCCTTCCTGATTCATAAAAACTCTTATGTGATAAAAAAAAGGAATAATATTTTCGAAATCTGAGTAGCCGAATTATGGAAAAATCTGTCATTAAAACCAAAACAACTTTTATGAAGTTTAAGTTCGCAGAGCTGTACAATTTTGGAACTTTATTTTATTTGGTTTGGGAATTTATATAAACGGCGCGATCTATTAATTCAATAAGAAACGCAGTTAGGTTTGATTTAAAATGAACTTGTAGAATTCTCATGCGGTTAAAAGGCAGAAGTTAAGTTTGCCTTCCGTAAAGGTTATATAAATATATTTCAGAATTAGTCATTGCATTAAGTATTTTTATATTTCGTTTTGTTTTCATTCACATTTAAATCCAGTCAGTTGAGATTTATTGTTTGTTGATATTTAAACACAAAGCTACACAATAGGCTATGTGTGCTCACCACGGGTATGGAAACCCGATTGCTAGCGTTGTAAGTTCGCCGTCATTCCGCTGTGCCACTGGAAAATCTGTTGAAATTAACCGTCAAATTAAAAGAAAATATTTCATTTACGGGTGTAGGAACTGAAGAGTTAATGTTCTAGAAGTTGACTTTTGTTTTTGCTGCGAATTATATTAACAACAGGTAGGCCCAGCATGGCCAGTTGGTTAAGGTACTCGACTCGTAATATGAGGGTCGCGTGTTCGAATCCCCGTCAAAACAAACATGCTCATCCTTTCAGCCGTGGGGGCATTATAATGTGACGGTCAAACCCACTATCCGTTGGTAAAAGAGTAAGCCAAGAGTTGGCAGTGGGTAGTCTTACACTGCTAAATTAGGGACGGCTACCGCAGATAGCCCTCGAGTAGCTTTGCGCGAAATTCAAAACACACAAACAATTAAACTAGATATAAAAGCTACAATTATCAATTACTATTTCAACTTGCTTATTAACAAATAACATGTTACAAAATATATATTCAAATTACATATTTTATAAACAAGAGTTTCATTTCTGAGAAGGAAATGCGTTAGAACACTAACTTGATAACATAAAGAATAGTATTTGTTAGAAAATATGTAAAATATTTTCTCAACCAAACGAGCCGTTAATAAATTTCTCAACAAGTGGGTTTCTCGACATCACTGAAAGAATAGTATTTGTTATTGTTTTACCAACGTTAACAATGATTACACGTCTTAAACACTTTGAAAATCAAAGTAACATTATGTATAAAACATGAAAACTGTATACATGGTAATGATATGCGTATTTTATGTATGACGATATAGACAGAATATGGAAGTTGTTTCTTGGAAAAACTGTACACTTCTCATGAGTATTGTATCCAAAGTATTATTATACACAGAATTTGAACATGTATCTAAGAAGACGTTGAAAATAATACATTGATTTCTGTACTGCATGGAAATGAAAACTTGCTATTTGACCATAGATGTTTTCTTCACGCTTATTTGAAAAAAAAAAAAAAAAAAAAAAAAATGATGGTTAAAAGTTTCGTTTATCTAAAGCACTTAGTTTTAACATGAAAAGAGTGATGATGTAATAATTCTAACCCAAGTGCTAACTAGATTAGTTAGAGCAGGGGTTCCAAACCGGTGGGTCGCGACCCCCAAGGGGGTCGCGAAGCCTTGGGTCGCAAAGCCTTGGCAGGGGAGTCGCGTAGCCTTGTTAGAAGTAGCTTGGGATAACATTAATTTTATTTCATCAATTACATTTTCATGCTCTTACATTTTTTTTGTTTCGGTGCAAAGCAAAACGTGTGCTACGTTAGTTCAATGTCATTAGGTGATATTATGGGAGTATGTATGCGTGCCTGTGAGTGAATGTGCCTGTGTGAATGTGTATGTGTCTGCAACTGTATGTATGTGTGTATTAGAGTAGCGAGTATGTGAGTGCACGCGCATGTACGTATGCTTGTGTGTCTGTTTAGCTGTGATTAAGTGTGTGTGTGCTCGCTGTCGACACGTGAGTCACATGTCCGTTGCTGATTGGTGGATGACGAATCGCGCGACTGGCCACGCTCCCTTCCCTCCCAATACTTACCCCATCATTACTCTACCTGCACCCCCCACAAGTAGTCAGTGTAAGATGTACAGTTGCCAAAGCGTTCATTATTCAACATTTTTATTTTATTTTAACAAGGAGATAAGTAAGCAGTAGAGGTAAGTTGTGTCCATGGCTAAACGTCGCAGATACTCAGAATGCTACCTCAACATTGGCTTCACCACTGTGCTCGCCAACGACGGCATCGAGAAACCACAGTGTGTTTTGTGCCATGCTGTCCCGAGTGCAGAGTCAATGAAACCATCAAAACTCAAGCGTCATCTTGAGACGAAACATCTAGAACACGCAAAGAAGGGTTTGGATTTCTTCAAACGGCATGAACGGTGTCTTAAAAGCCAAAGAATCGATAGAAGTTGGTCGTTTCAGCAGCAGAGTGCAGCCGTAGTGGAAGCTTCATATGAGATTGCATTCGAAGTTGCTAAACAAAAGAAGCCTCAAACGATTGGAGAAACACTTCTTAAACCCTGCATGATGAAAACAGTAAATCTTATTCTTGGAGAAGCCAGTGCAAAGAAGATGCAGCAAGTATCCCTGTCAAATAATACTATACAGAGGCGCATTTCTAAAATGTTTATGGATGTGAAGGAACAGGTTTTGACTGAAATCAAGGGTTCCCCTTTGTTCTCCTTTCAGCTCGACGAGTCAACAGATGTAAGTTCATGTTCTCAGTTGCTTGTCTTCGTGAGATACATTAATTCAGGTGACATCAAAGACGAATTCTTATTCTGCAGTGCACTTGAAACCAAAAGCTGATGATGTCATGGAAAATGTTTCAACTTTTTTTCAAGACGAAGATCTTCAATGGGAAAACGTGTGTGGAGTTTGTACGGATGGGGCACCGGCTATGCTAGGATCGAAATCAGGATTCCAGTCGAGAGTGAAGAAGCTAGCACCTCAAGCAAAGGGCATCCACTGCATGATTCACCGATATGCTCTCGCCAGTAAGACTCTCCCTGCCTCTCTGCAGGAAGTGCTTGAATCGAATCTGTAATCAAAATTGTAAATTATGTGAAGACTCAAGCACTCAACACTCACCTATTCAAAGAACTATGCAAAGACATGAATGCTGACCACGAAGTCCTTCTCTTCTACACAGCAGTACGTTGGTTGTCGAAAGGAAACGTTATTAATCGTGTCTTTGAAATGAAAGATGAAATAAAGCTATTCCTGGAGACTCAAGAAAGGAAAGATCTTGTAACTCACTTCGAAGATGAAGCATGGAATAAAAGGGTTGCGTACCTAGCCGACATTTTTGACCAGCTGAACAAGCTCAATTTGAAGCTTCAAGGAAGGGAAACACATGTTCTCCTTTTTCAAGATAGTCTTCGGGCCTTTGTTTCCAAACTGCAGAACTGGCGTCGAAAAACCAATCTTGGAAACATCGCTATGTTTGGAAACAATGTTAATATTATTTTAAGAAATATATGTTCTTTTTGTGAATTCAGGTTGGACCAATGTGATTTAATTTGCTAATAAATAATTACAGAATTGTTAAATATTTTTTTAGATGTTTCTTTCCCTCTCCTTCACAGAAAATAAAAGAAAAATTAAGCTGTTGATAGTAAGCTCTAAGTAGGGGGTCACATGGGTTTCAAACTTTTAGGTAAAGGGTTGCAAGTGCCAAAAGGTTGGAAACCCCTGAGTTAGAGTGAAGAAAATATATAAGAAATGGTTTGATGACAGACTAATTTTTACAGTTGGTCATATCAAAGCTCCAAAAATACATAACAATTGGTTTGACGTTAGACCAATCTCGACAGCTGGCTATCTCAAAGCTCCAGAAAATACGTAAGAACTGGTTTGATGCTAGACCAATCAAAGGTCTTGACTGTGTCTCTTTCTTATTTTAAGAAAATGACGATGATCACCAATTTAAGATTGTAGCACTCAATTACAATAAGCAGTCCGTCTACTTCCTGTGCCAGTTATTGGTCAGTTAGAAAATGAAGCAAGGTATGCTCTAAATCTATAATGAAGAGTACTGTCAAAATAGGTTAGTATAATTACATGCTAGTAAACACATTTTCTGAGTGAATAGCTATTTACTAATTTGTCTTCAATGTAATAGAAACTGATTATCATGCAAGAATGAGGAAATTATATTTGAAATATATGCACAGTGACTAGTCAACACGCTGAACTGGATTAGGCATTTTACTATTTAAAGCAGTTGTCATTATACAAATGACTGGTACGGCCATGTGGTTAAGGCGCACGACTCGTAATCTGAGGGTCGCAGGTTTGAATCCCCCTCACACCACACATGCTCATCCTTTCAGCCGTGGAGACGTTATAATGTACGGCCAATCCCACTATTCGTTGATAAAATAATCCAAGAGTTGATGTTGGGTGGTGATGAAAAGCTGCCTCCTCTCTAGACTTACACTGTTAAACTAGGGACGACTATGGCAAATATAACTCGTGTAGCTTTATGCGAAATTCAAAAACAAAGAAACAAAACATTATACATAAAAATAAAGCTTAAATTCCATTAAAGTATAAAAAACAAATCAGAATTCGGAGAAGCTGCTGAACAACCGAAACATTTTAAAGTTTATTAAACTTGTAACTTTAACAATTTGGTATTTCGAAGCAAAGTTCTATTACTATTATTATGTCATATGTAGCTCGGTGATGACATTAAAATTAGAAAAAAACAATATTCACTCTTCGGATAACAATAAAAAACGTTTTATTTCAGCCAACGTTTCGCCATTCCGGACTCTTTAGCATTAGTAGCGCAAGAACTGATAGTGACATGTAAACTGTTTTTTTTTTTTCACCTAATCTGAGTTTAGTAGTCATCTAGCGTCAACATGCAGGTAAATTCCAGTTGTCATGGTAAAACTGCAGAAAATTTAACAAAATTTAATATTATTAACGTCTAGTAGTTACAAATACTACTAAAAACTTACAACGACGCTTGTTGGAACATTTAATATAGTATGAATGATTCATTAAAAGTTGTATTAAGAACACAATTGATTATGAAAACATTTGCGAACACGGCATTCGAGACAAGACTGACGAAAATATCGAAACGTTTAATTCAGAATAAAAAGTACCATGCGTGCTACATCCGAGAAAACATTGACTGCAGTACGAAATATTTTAATTCAGTACATCAAAAACACTGATTAAAATACTGACTGCAGTACGGGATATTTTAATTCAGTACGTCAATGAACTCAATTTATGAAGTCTGATTCGTTTGTTTGTTTGAAGTTAAACACAAAGCAATACAATGAGCTATCTGTGCTCTGCTCGCTGTAGGTATCGAAACCCGAATTTTAGCGTTGTAAGCCCGTAGACATTCTACTGTGCCATTGGATTGGGGAGTCTGATTCTGAACACCACTTCAAAAATACATTGGAAGCAAACGCAAGCAAACATTATAAAACCGCACTGGTAATTCCGTGTACAAAATATCTGATTTTCAGAAACTTTGTATACTTGATTTTTTCACCAAAAGTATAAGTATCTTTAAAACCTTGTTATTCAGAGCAAAAATTAGTAGAAGCTACAATAGTCAAGCGATATCACATTATATATATTTAGCAGAGGTTAAGTCATTTTCGTATTATACGGCAAAACAAATTGAACAGCAGGGAAGTAAAAGACCCTCATCAAATTGGTGATTACGCGTTCTGTGGGCCTTGCCGTGATGAATGATTACTTTTAAGCTGTGGTCAGGGGCAGGTGATGTAATGAATATTGTGGTTGGTGTGCTAAAAGGAGAAAAATGCGGGCAATTATAGCAGACAAAATTGCTGGTTTTCAGGATCATAATACAAAATAGAAGATCAGGTTATTTGGATCTGCTCCAGTTAACCTCCACCCGGATTCATCAAGTGAGTACGTTAAGATGTTGACTCGAGAGAAGTTGCAGCTTTCTAGTACTGTCAATCAGGCTGCTATTCATTACGTTAAGACTACTTATTGCCCACAGACAAACTGCTTAGTAGAGTATGTGGGTCTTGTTAGGTGTACCCTTGTTTCCTCTCAATACGATCATCAGTAGACAAGTGTTCGATGTTGAAAATTATGGGAAAGATAACAAGCTTGCACCTAAACAAACACTTATCACTTTAAACTTCAGTTAGCAAGAAAGGTAAATAGTGCGTTGGTAAGGCAGAGAAAAGAACACGAACAAGGTTAAAATTTGTGGTCAATTAACTTGTCCATTATGTTTCTCGCCAAAAGCAAACAAATATACGCAAAAAGACTCAAACCCTACCAGAAAAACATTAAAACGGATAATACTACAGATAACACCACACTAAAAATACACAGCACAAGATAGTCATTTTAAAGCAAATTAGAGGCGATCTTGTAAAAAAGTTGATACTTGATAGTATAAGTTGTAAATTTGTGTGTCTGTGGTGGTATTTTCTTCACAGAAAAACATAATCATGTTTAAAATTATTCAACGATAGTTTGTCAATACGTACGTTAACGTATCCATCTATTATTTATGTTATGTTTTCGAATGGAATTATAATAGTATGCAACATAAAACTCCTAACGGGCATAAACACAATTGAAATAATAAAGTAATCGTAAAATTCAAAATTATTTAAGTTTCAAAATACTTTAAATTTTATCAGGATATCAAATAAAAAATATTAACAAATAGCAATGTATTGCAAATGAATGAATAAGTAATTTTAAATCCTCCTGTTTACATTTGAGGTTTGCCAGCATGTTTGCATCTTGAGTGTGCAAAATTTCACAAAATGGAGTTATAATAGTATGCAACATAAAACTCCTAATGGGCATAAACACAATTGAAATAATGAAAGTAATCGTAAAATTCAAAACTATTATTTTTTTTGCTTTTGCCAAAATACTATTAACGTTATGTTATATACATTATGATACAATAGATATAGCATAATCTATTTCAAACTTTAGAAGCAAATCAGTTTTGCTATTAGAAACACGTAAGTAAAAATAACTGATATCGCAGATATCTGACACATTTTTATAACGTTCGTGATTATGTCGTTTGTATAAGAAGTTTGATTTCTTTGTTTGTTTTTAATTTCGCGCAAAGCTACTCGAGGGTTATCTGCGCTAGCCGTCCCTAATTTAGCAGTGTAAGACTAGAGGAAAGGCAGCTAGTTATCACCACCCACCGCCAACTCTTGGGCTACTCTTATCCAACGGATAGTAGGATTGACTATCACTGAAAGGGCTAGCATGTTTGGGGCGACCGCGTTTCGAACCCGCGACCCTCAGAATACAAGTCGAACGCCTTAACCCACCTAGACATGATGGGCCAAATGAAGTTTGGTAGAGATTATTTGATAGAGAAAGTGCTGTGCTCCCATTTGGAAAATAATTTGTCGTCATAGCCTAAAAAATAAATGTGAATTTGTGGTGATTTTATTTACCCCAGCCTAAAAAATAAATGTGAATTTGTGGTGATTTTATTTACCCCTCTCCTCCAATCTATTTCCATGACTCAGATATAAGCTTGATGGCTTAAAACGCTTTAACCTGGGACTAGATCTCTGCGTTGGTGCAGCACAGATACCACGTTAGGCAGCTTTGATCATAATGACAAAACAAATAAATGTTTAGGAAATTCATTTGATTTAACGAGCCGACTAATTTCACGTGCGCCGTATTATTCATATACAATATTTTTAGATCACATTGTTCATTCACACACCCCTCAGTAACCAAATGTATTTTTATTTTATTGTTTTCAATTATGTAAAATAATATTTGTGAAGGATAGTGTAATATTGTTCCTAACGTTAAAGATATTAACGATTAACTTGAATGTTAATATATATATATATATATATATATATATATATATGTATATACACAAAACAAAAATGTTATGAATGAATTTATCATGTTAAAATATCTTATTAAGGATTATTTTATCCTTTATTTCATGTATTATTTTCTTTTCATTTATGTTATATATATTTAAATATATGTAAGATGGAAAGAAAAATTTAGCGGTCAGAAGAAAAATAAATTTGTTTGTTTGTTTTTGAAATTCACGCAAAGCTACACGAGGATTGTATGCACTAGCCGTACTTAATTTATCAGTGTAAGACTAGAGGGAAGGCAGCTTGTCATCATCATCCACCACCAACTCTTGGGCTACTCTTTTACCAACGAATAATGGGATTGACAGCGCATTATAACATCTCCACGGCTGAAAGGGCGAGTATGTTTGGTGCGACGGAGATTAGAACCCGCGACCCTCAAATTACGAGTCGAACGCCTTAACCACATGGCCATGCCGAGCCTATATCCATCTATTACTTTTGATATAAATTGGGGATAGTTGGGGATAGTTAATGAAACTATTGTTTGGTTGTTCGCTTAGAAATTCGCGCAAAGGTACAAAAGGGCTATCTGCACTAGCCATCCCTAATTTATCAGTGTAAGACTAAAGTGAAACCAGCTAGTCATCACAACCCACCGCCAACTTTTGAGCTATTCTTTTACCACCAAATAGTGGGATTGACCCACAGCTGAAAGGGCGAACATGTTTGGTGTGACGGGGATTCGAACCTGCGAGCTTCAGGTAACGAGTCGTGCGCCTTAACCTTCTGGTCATGGCGGGCGTAAACCTATTAAAATATATTCTTACGTGACATATGTTTGATCTCGTAAGAGAGGCCAAATAACCAATACAAAACAGCTGTTTGATGCGAAATCAATGCAACTCTTCCGATCTCAAACAAAATCATAGAATCGTTTCCTAATGATGTTTAACAAGCGGCTGGTTTGCGGAGTAAATAAATAACTGATAACATGATCATCAATAATGAAGCAGTGAATCATGCGAGTTGAATGTCTTGATCTTTCCAACTTAAGGGAAAAGTACCTTTACCTTCTGCTTTATATTACACAAAATCGTTACGCTATGCAGTAAGAAAAAGAACCATTACCTTTGCTTTGTAAAACACGAATCGTTACACTATGTTTTAGGGAAAAATACCATCACATTCAGCTTTATGAAACAGAATCGTTCTGCTATGTATAAAACATTTGATCATTTTAACCTTTAGTACAGCATCTATAACGGTTTCATCGAGTAAAGAAAACACTTGTATTATTTTAGTTAAAGTGCGTACATACAGGCAGTGTTTTCTGTGAAATCAAGTGCCATTTGTGAAAAAAAGAGCACCATTTCTTTTTTCATAACAATCAAACAAGAGCCATCGAGAAACAATGGCATAACATGGATATTGTTTACGTAGCATGTTTTTTCGTACATTATGATTAAACGAAACATGGTATATGTATACTTATATATGTGTTTGTACTAAAAAGAATGATTTTTTTCCTTACTTGTACAAGGTGAGTTACTGCGAGTTTAACCACGCCGAAATAGGATTTTTCACTAACCTAGAATGTCTCACTGAAGATGGAACACCAAAGATAAGATAAATATTATAAGGTAAAAACTGTCTACTATAGCTTTCTAAAAATTATCTAGTAGAAAATATAAACTATAAAATTAGTTTTTTATTTAATCGTGTCTCATTTTCACTACGTATATATATATATATGTTTACAGTTGATGTAATTTATAGTATAAGTCCCATGGTCTTTACGTATATTTTTCAATGTATATAAATCACACAAGTCTATTAGATACAGTTTTAAATATATAAACCTTAACAAAGTTTGACTAATTGGTTTGAATCTACTAGGGTAATTACAGTTGCACTACGTAAAAGTAGCTCTCTACCTTTTTCGGATTCGCTTAGTATTTTAAAAACATCGTTTTCCCAGTTACTTATGATTCAGTAATAAATATAGATTTCCTTAATGTATTCCTCAGAGAGATTATTGATTGAAAACTATTTACTGTATTACTTTGGGATCTTTCTGTATTCTACAGTAAAGGCATAAAATAGGTAAGACAATGAAATGAACATGATCGTATAAGCTGCGTTTCATTCTGAATAAAGTTCAAAATGCTATAACAACAATAAATAATAATATATAAGAATTGATGAATAACCTTGCTAAGGTGCTAATGTTATAAAATCTTGTTGTACGACTATAAACCACAAGGACCTTTATAAAAGTTAAAACTGGTATATTTGGCATGACATCTGGAAAACGGATTGAAATAGTCTGAATGTTTTTGCATGGTTTTGAAAAATAAAACTGAAAATACTGTAATTTATCAACTAAACATAATCTAAGAAACTTTGTAAAGTTTTTTAAAGAGAGAATTTCTTACAAAACTATTCTCTTACCGGCAGCTTGTATGTTCTTTTCTCAATTTCTACTGCGGACAGACAGCCTGGGAAAGCACAAGACCACGCCATCTCGTTCCAAGCACCGGATTGCTGCCTCTGGTTACAGCTGTGATGCAGCCTGGGTGTAGGTCCTCTATACTCTCGTTACTAGACGTCATGTCGCGCAGCCATAGAGGTCGCGATGATAAATGTTGAGATGAGCTGAGACGACTTGGCCATTATGACGAAGATACTGACCACTAGAGGGCGGGAAAAGGGAGCGTTCTTAATAATAAAATGTGAAAGAAAATATAGGGGTATGGAAATCACAAAAATTGTTACAGTTGTGCGCATAAGGTATGATCAATTCCTTTCGACTTCCATCTCATAATAATTTTTATTAAAAAGTGATATGACAGAATTTATAGTAGAAGGAACAACATTATTCTACACAACTTTTCTTAGTATAAATCTTAAATTTTGGACATAAAAGATATGGCATACATTCTTCAGAAAACAACACAATTATAAGCTTACATGAGAAATATTACACATGTTATTTTAAAAAATGATGCAATAATAAGCACACATGAGAAACATGTATTCTCTCAAAACAATTCAATAATAAGCTTACATGAGAGACGTGACACATGTTCTTGAGAAACAAAACAATGCAATAGTAAGTTTACATAAGAAACAGACGTGTTCTTGAAAACAATATAATAATAACATTAAATGAGAAACATGAGACGTGTTCTTTGAAAATAAAATAATAAACTTACATGAAAGACGCGACACTTATTCTAAAAACAATACAATAAAAACTTACATTAAAGACGTAATATGTGTTCTAAAACATACAATAATAAACTTCTCTTTTCTTGAATATTACAGGAAATACAACTGTCCACTACTTAACAATGTTGATGAACCAGACAACCAGCGAGTTATTCGAGAAAGTTATCTAAGTATTTTGTCGAGTGTTTTTACTTTATCATTTTCTATAATTACATATACATTGATATATACGCTTTTTTTTGATACTATTCGAAGATAGCATTCTGAAATCAATAAACTAGACTATCGTAATGCACTGTACCTTACGTGTTAAGATATATTCTGTTGTCCACTTCTGTGTTAAACGGAAAATCTTGTTATAAACACGGTAACATGTACAGAGATACTCTTATTTGGTAATAAATACACAATCCATATTTCAACGTATTTATTTCATTTTTTTTATACATCATAGCTTTCTATGCACTGTTTGCAAATCATTGAGTAGCTTTTGATCGGCAAATAAAATCACGTTCCAGTTATATCATGTCTTCAATAAAATATTATTAAAATCGTTTTAATTAGCTGTTACTCACGTAAAACGGAGAACAGGTAATCTAATCCTTTCTACTGTTATCTTTAATTATTATAAAAAAAACATTTGCTATATGCATTTAATTTTATAAGTATGTCTTATATTTGAAAATTCGTTAAAAAGTGGTTTTACCATTATGTTCACCTCTTCTTATGTGATTAAACAGGAGTTCTCACCTTTATGAAACTATCACGTTCAAATCGTTTAGCTTCTGAATGTACTCTAATGTAACAAAATAGGAGCTAGTGATAACATTAGAACAACGCATGTTGAAATCAGTAAAAATGCAACATCGTAACACACTATATCACTATATTATAGACATGTACGTGCATAGTCTAATTAAAGGATACAAAAGATAATAAGTCCCAACCCTCCTAATCTAAACCAACTCACCCCTGAAAATTACACACAGAGAGTAAACCACTCGTAAAAGAACTGGTACATTGTTGTGTGTTTCTCTACTTCTACTGACAAAGATCACTCCAGCTTACTGCCATCACACTTCAGAATACGCGGATCTCCGGATTCTATCGATATCCATCAAGCCAACGAACTTTCCATGTTAAGGCCCTAAACATACATTATCGGGCTGAGTTATAACCCAGCTAGTCACCCTGAAAAAAAAAAAAAACTAACTGGCAGAACCTGCTAAGTCTAACCACCTCGCTTCGCGTTCCTTCTGATTGTAACTACGATCTCCCTTAACAACGATTTTGCATAGGAGTGCTTGTTTTTTGTGCCATTAGGGTGGTTAGCGTGAGCAGCAGTGTCCGACGCCCATCCTCCCTATAACAAGTATTTACTAGAACAATGAGACTCGCACATAACGCAAGGAAGCTTGGGAGTTAGTAAAGGCGTGAGAGCTTTTATTAAAATATTATTTGACTTGGCTATTTAATTATGCATGTTTTTAATCACAACTGAAAGCATTTATTAATCTGCAATTAAAAATCGTGTCTTTGTGTATAAAACATTTTTCGAATACGGAAAACAATGTAATTAGTTTTGTAACACAAAATCACTGTAGCGGAAAAGAGACGACATTTGTTTCAAGCTATTTTTATAAATATAGGTATTGTGTGTCATCATAATTAAACACAACATTAGTACAGATGAACAAATCAAGCGAGCCTATATTATTGTTTATTGTATCCATGCGTATCGCTTTTGTACAGAGTTATCCATGAAATTCTTTGATGTCATTCCTTTTGTATTTTTTAACTCGTGAAATAATTACACGTCTGATTTAAATGAAATCTTCGTATTGGATTCAAATTCCTTTTCTCGAATCTGAAAATAATAAATTGAAATATTTTTCTTTCTTCAACAGTAATGGCAAAAACAAATAAGTTATTTTAGGATTTTTAAATGTTTCAGTGGCTTGACTTCCATCTTACCATGATAAAATAGAAAATTCAAATCATTATAATGATCAGTGTCATGCTGTTTTCGGGCTATGTGATATTTGATGTCACTCATGTGCACTAAATACTTATAATAGCGCGCATAATAGACTGAAGACTATCTCTACGGTGATTTTCTAAACGCTATAAGTCGATAACTCTACGTTTTAAATATTAAAAGTTTATAGGTTTGATTTTAATTTCGCGCAAAACTACACGAGGGCTATCTGCGCTAGCCGTCCCTAATTTAGCAGTGTAAGACTAGAGGGAAAGCAGCTAGTCATCACCACCCACCGCCAATTCTTTTATCAACGAATGGTGGGATTGATTGTACCATTATAACGCCCTCACGGCTGAAAATGCAAGCATGTTTGGTGTGACGGGGAATCGAACCCCCGATCCGCGGATTAGAATGCCTTAACCACCTGGCGATACCGGACCTAAAGTATGTATGATACACGTAATTATTATTATTCTCACAAATACATCAGCTAATAATTTTTGTTCATAGAAAACGATAGTATTTTCTCTTGCACGATATGACATTGGCTTCGTTATTCTTAAATTCACAAATATGTGTATTCGATAAAAGCTCAGACAGTAAGAAAAAACAGATCGTTTAATAACAATCAAACATTTTTAGTAATCACATGTAAATATATATGTATATAATATCAATAATATGAAGCTATTTATGGAGCTTTAATCTGATTAGTTACAATGATCTATATGGTATCTCCAAGACCAGAATAAATGGAATAAAAGCGCTTTCCGAGCGAACACTACATTTATTAACAATGCTCATTATTGAGAATATATTTCACAGTTGCAATTAAAACAAGTTTGCTTGAAAGTTGTATTTTGCTGTATAAAAAGTTAGATAGTTGTTGTTTAAACAAATTTTCAATAGAATTGAATTATGAATGGAGAAAGAAGAGTACATTCTGAATTATTATTTTTGTCAGTCGTCCTTTATGGAAGGTTTGATGTATAGAAGTCAACAATGTTGGTAAAAAAAGAAACAAAACAAACAAACAAACAAACACAAGAGCTCGAAGAAATGCTCCAGTAGGTTATTCAACATTTACTTTTTCTGTTTGTCATATTGTTGAAAGTCTATCAGTGCCCTTAGTGATAGAAGTGGATCCTCTTTCAAAGCTGCCTGGCTATAGCCAAATAATATGTTGTGTTCACGTCCGTAAGGTTTGTGCTGGTTGGTGGTAGCCGACTCACTCTTGACTAACCAGAACTCGTCAAGAGTTTTGTCTTGTGAAAATATGACCTTTGTTTGAAGAATACTCGAAATGTCTAGAAAGTCAGTAAATCTCGTATAGAGATATTTACATGAATTACAGTTTTTAAAAAGCCTTCGATATGAGAGAAATAAAGGTCAAGCGCGGTCTAGTGGTCAGTGTTTTGGTCATTTTATCCTATTATTGTCAATATTTCAGACTTACGGACGCCTAAACCCTAGCCATAGGAGTCTGTTCTGGCTGTTTAGCCAATATAAGATCAATGGCATTCAACTTTAAAACTATAGTTCTTTGAAATAAATATATGTTTCAGTGCTATCATGAAATATAAAAAGTTATTTAATACTAAATGCATGAAATATCTCCAGAAAAAAATCAGTTATTTAGCAGATAGCCCTATGTGGCTTTGCTATAAGAAAAATAAACATTTTTTTTAATACAAAACATGATTTAGTAAAAAAAGTTTTAAAATAATTTATTAAAGGGTTGTTGTTGTTTTGAATTAAGCACAAAGCTACATAACGAGCTATCTATGTTATGTTTACCACGGGTATCGAAACCCAGTTTTTAGCGTTTTAAGTCCGCAGACATACCGCTATATATATATTTATATCTATGTATGTATATATATATATACAAATGAGAAAACTATGCCACTAGTGTCCGTTCCATTCGCCATTTTAAACTAAAATTTGTGAAATGTTTTTTTAGTTCTTCTACGTATGATATGAGCACTACACGACAGAGTTAATAACTTACACTTGTGAAGGGAAACTGGTTTGAAAAGAACAAAGTTATCATGAAATTTTACTATAAGGAATTTGTAGTGAAAAACAAGACACACACATCGTTATAGAACAAATAAATAGTGTGTATGTTCTTATAGTAAAGCCACATCGGGATATGTACTGTAACCACGAGAGGGATTCAACCCTTGATTTTAGAGTTGTGAGTTCTGAGATTTACTGCTGTCCCAGCGGGGAACAAATAAAGAAATACATTGGCTTACTAATTCTTGTAATCATAGTTTTTTAAAAAAAAACGTCCACTATTAGTTTGAATGACATTGATACAGTAAGTTAACACAAGAATAATTCGACGAAAAAAATAAATTAACATGTCACCTCTTTTAATTAACTTTATTCACGTTTCCTCTAGCTCAGCTTATTACAACGTTTATTTTTTCATTTTATTACATTTATGTGTTACTTCTCCACATTCAAGTGATTATACCTTTACATATTAGTGACAACAAATAGGGTTGGACAACCCAATTAAGAAAGATGTCACATTTCGTCCCCTGGTGACAAGTATAATACATACACGTGTATATATTACGTTTTCATCTTAATGAGTACATTATACATACTTACAAGAATGTATAAAGCTATAAAGTAATTTTTTTATTAAACACTGAAAACTCTCAGTTGGGCACATGTTTTAACTTATGGTGCTTTAGATTGTAATAATGAGAAAATAATGATGTATCTTTAATAACTTTCTTTTTAATGCGCAAATATACAGAAGAGTCATCTGCGCTCTGTCCACCACGGAAAATCAAATTCCGAATTTTAGAGTTGGAAGTCTGCAAAATAACCGCTGACCAACAAGAGAACAAATATATTTTTTACTTTGCTTTTCTTTATAATCCATATCTTTCCACGAAATATTATTCACTTCAAGAACCAATCTATAAATTAATATTTAGACGTATACAGAACTTTTTCAGTTTAGTCTTCTTATTGCGGTTTAATTTGTTTTCGCAGGAAAACGATTTTCCAGTACATAATGTATGTATTTAAAACAAATTTAAGCTTTGGCAAATCAAAATTACATATATTTTTGAATTTTGCAAAGGAATGAATAAAAACATATATGAACATGAGTGATGTCGAGAAAACCCACTTGTAGAAAAAAATATATGTGTAAAAACGGCTCGTTTGGGTTGAGAAAATTACCTCTTCCTTTCTTTGTGAACCTGACGATGACCGAAGAAGGTCGAAACGTTAACGTTGTTCGCTCCTCTACGTAAGAAAAAAAAATTTTCTCAACCCAAACGAGCCGTTTTTACATATATGAACATGCACTAAAATATGTAACACTATTTATTAATTTAACAAAATAGTTTTACGTAATCTCGACGTTGTAAATATATGTTGTCTGAAATTTGATTATTTCTATGCCACTGTTATTGAAACATTATTCGATTCTTTCTCAACATTTTTTTTCAGAACAAAATATATCCGTTAAATTTACAATAATTATGTTTTATTTGTGATGATTCATAAGATTTATACAATTCGAGAGGGACAGCCAGAACTCAGGTAGCTTATTGAGTATCTTTTGGCTAAAAACAAAACGAAAACAAAACACAACTGTATTTCGACTTTTAATTGTTGTTACCTATGCATGGATAACAATAGAAAATGATTTGCGAATAATAAAACCAAGGATGAATTAAAAATTCAACAAGTTTTGGTAAAAGAGTTTCTAGATCTATCATTAATTTTTTCTGTCAACAAATACAGATACACACCGTATTACATCAGACTAGATATAGTTTCGTACAATATGCTTCTGCCACAGTGTTTACCGCGCTACAGCTGTTTTCGTTCGAACAGCAAGAGATACAACAGACAGAATTTACATTTCATTACCAGATTGTGTGAAAATTAAATATATGTCAATACAGATATAAATATAGACTTGTGGAACAACTTGATTTGTGTTTTGAGATAATTTCGATATGATAAATTTTAACTTAAGGCTTAAAGTTCATTTTAGCGTTCTTTGTGGTTTGGTTTTTGGAATTTCGCACAAAGCTACTCGAGGGCTATCTGTGCTAGCCGTCCCTAATTTAGCAGTGTAAGACTAGAGGAAGGCAGCTAGTCATCACCACCCACCGCCAACTCTTGGGCTACTCTTTTACCAACGAATAGTGGGATTGACCGTAACATTATAACGCCCCCACGGCTGGGAGGGCGAGTATGTTTGGCGCGACTCGAGCGCGAACCCACGACCCTCAGATTACGAAGCGCACGCCTTAACGCGCTAGGCCATGCCAGGCCCCCGTTCTTTGTGTCTCATACGTTTCAGATATTTGAAAAGTCGGGAATAGGTTAACCAAATGATATTTTGTTCTTAATAATATATCACTATTCAACACCAGGTGATGAAGGAAGAGAAGTCATACTGTAGTAGAAATGAAATATAACAAACAGTCACAGCTCTGACAGCTTTATTTGCAAGCAGTGAAAACTACGGTAAAAGTTGAAAGAATCAACCAGTTTGATATATCATTCTATTGTTGCACTTATTGTTTTTAGAGTATACTAAACATAATTAGGAACAGTTTGGTGTTTATGGTAATTGCGAATTTTGAGCAAATACTCTCAATACTATCTATTCATTAAAATAGATAAACTTAAGGATGTATTTCTTTATTCTAGACGAAACAGCGAAACATAAGCAAACAGTTAATAATATAAGTATCCAACTACTGACTGTATATTTTATTTAGATACACATTTCATCAATATCAGTTTTGTTGCGACTGTAGTTTGTCTGGTTCAATATTACAGACTACAGTTCCAGAGAAAACGTATATTTTATAAACCTGTTAGATGTTGGTCTTACCCATAGCAAAGAAGTAATAAAAATCTACCGTTGAATTGATTTTTTTTTTCACCATCACGAAAACTGAGTTAATGTGTAGCAAAACTTTCACTGGACACACAATGCTATTAATGAAAATGAATGAATGATAGGACGAAACATTAGCTGCCATTTTCATGTAACTGTAAAGGAAAAAACCGAAACCTAAAATAGTTTAGAGTTTGAACCGTTTATCTTGTTAATACCTTCATATCCAAGTGTTAACGTTCGTTGGTTTGGTTGTTCCGATTTCTGCTGATAGGTGAAATTCATTCAATTGCTCATGCTTACTGTGGTCGTTCCTCTCATGTGGATGAAAGGAGTGTGTGTGTTTTTTAATAGCAACATCACATTTAGATATCTGCTGAGACCACCGAGGACAATCCAACCCCCCATTTTAGTGTTATAAATCGGAATACTTATCACTGTACCAGCGGTGCACGGATGAAGGGCAAGTCTAAAGGTTTACAACACTAAATAAAAAGTTTCGATCGCCGTGCTGGGCAGAACCCAGGTAGCCCATTGAACAGTTTGTATTTAATAACTTCCAATCATATACAGAAGAATTAATTATTTGGAAATTATAATTATAATTAAATATTTGAAAGCTGCTCATTTATTTATTTATTTTTAATATCAGACATTAGGCTGCTGCTAAAACACTGAATATTTGAAGTTGATGAATAATTAATCTTACCGTTTTTGTATACGATTTCATAAACCATCTTTTATAAAGTATTGGATACTTTGCAAGTTTTAAGTGTAATGTGGTCAGTATTTTTGTGCAGAGGGTTTCTAAAAATTCAGTGATGTATTTTTTTATGAAAAAATGTTAGGCTCAAACAAGTGCTTCTGGGAATTATCTTCTCGCATGGTTTTGTCAGTCACATTATGAAGTACATTGTCGTGATGTTCTGTAGCTTTTAGAAACCTTTCACGTTTTTTTTTGTGAAATTAGGTAAAGAGAAAAGTCGACAGCACTGACTTAGTTTTTATTGGCAAGTTAAAACTATACTCACTTCCTATCTGCAGGATGATTTCAAGTTTGAGGAAATATTACTTTCTATAATCCGAAATGTTACCAACCTTCCTGTTGTCGGGCTTACTGTATTAGGTTCCAAAATAAGAACTCGAAAGATGAGGATGGCTGGACATACTACAGGCATAGAGACAAACGTAATAAGATGTTCCTTTGAACGTGAATAACTTGTCCATTTTAAAGTAATCTTAAATTAAAAGTTTAATTTGATTTAAATTTATTACATGGAACAAATAATAGAAAATATTTTTAACGGCAGTGGGGTGTATTGGGTAGAAGTGAGTTTTTCCGCTTAACCTAGTAGCACTAATTCAGCCTCAAACTGTGTAGCGAGTTATTGCGGTAATGGGTCGCGAACCACAAATTTACTGATTCATAATCCACACACGCTAACAACTAGCCACACCCCGTCCAAGGTATAATTATTTTAAAAGAGTGATTTATGAAATAATAGACCAAACATTTGATTACAATAGAAATACATAGGATGAAAAACATTGACAAGTCAAACGCAAAGAACTTCTATAAAATCCTAGTTCTCGACAGATAGGCCTAATTTCTTTAGGAGTAGGCGATGTGTTTGTTGTAAAATCTAATTCGTATTAGGAAAACTCCATCATCTAAGCACTTTAGGGAGATAACATGAACAAGAAATAAATATTTGTCACTAGGTAGCGCTCTCGTTGTTTTATGTATAAAAAATGTATTATTATGTTAGTCACTGTGAAATAATTTCTTCATTGGATTTTGTAGAACTTATATCTATTTCTACTAAAACAATACTTCTATCAATATACATAAAATTTTACGTTGATTTTTAAGAAAAACAAAACACTTTATTGGAACTGAAAAGAAACATTTCAAAATCGAATTTAATATTTCAACTAGATATAGTCTGCAACATAATATTCACGACATATACTAATCATAAACAACATAGCATTCACGACATATACTACTCATAAACAACATAGTATTCACGACATATACTACTCATAAACAACATAGCATTCACGACATATACTACTCATAAACAACATAACATTCACGACATATACTACTCATAAACAACATAACATTCACCACATATACTACTCATAAACAACATAACATTCACCACATATACTACTCATAAAGATTAAACAACATAAATAATTATTTTTTTAATACAAGCAAACCTATTGACACATTAATTTTAACGCACATATCAGCTAAATTTACAAACTAGTATGTCTTCCAGTACATAACAAGTAGTATTTCTACTAAACGTGAGATAAAATTTACATATGGTGTGTGTATAATAGGTTTAATTATTATTTTTATTAGTCGTAAAGTTAAATCATGCTGAATGTTACATACGTGAGTACTAAATACACAACAGTTACTTCACTTATTATTGCAGACAGATTAATATGATTCCTTAAATAATATCAAACATGAAGTTTACAGCATGTATGATGGCATTACAGATGCTTCCTATTGGTCATAAACCATTGAAAATAAACACTTTTTTGCTGTGCTAAAACAAATAACTTCTATTGTTCAATTTTCATGCTATGTATAATTATTTAGTGACTAAGTGTGTGCGAGTGTGTTTTCTTATAGCAAAGTCACATCGGACTATGTGTTCACCGACGGGAATCGAACCCCCTGATTTAAGTGTTGTAAATTTGTAGACCTTCCTCTGTACCAGCGGGTAACTAGTAACAACCCCATCGACGGAACATCGTTTCACTCAAAAGTGACAGTAAAATCGTTACAGATGAACCGAACTAGGATCATTGTTCTGCCCATTAAATGTTCTAATAATTATAAAACCAATACGGTGCTGAGAACTACAGCTAAGAAAATACAGATTTACTCTGTAGTTAGCAAACGGCTGAAAAAACAGCAATTGCAAATGCGCTCATAAATCTTTAATTTATTGCATGACATTTCGAAGGTTTTTAAAGATCATAAACTGAAATTTCACTACTTTTGATCACAAAATGCATGTGTGGAAATTTCTTCACCCGACCAAACTTTTCCCGATATTTTACAGTTACGATGACTTGATATACGACAGAAAAATCGCTGGAGTATTTAATAGGAATCTAGCTTCGTGTAGAAACGGTGGACATATAATGTGTCACAGCTGGCACGTAAAGACCAGTAGCATATGTTTTTAACTTTTCAGAATATGAATACTAAAATTACTTTCTGTAATAAACTAAAACTAGTTCGTCGCTAGAACAGAGAATAAAATTGGGATATGAAGTTAAGCGCAACGTCTCAACTCAACAACGAATGCTTAGCTTATTTAAACGTGCGATCACGAATACTATTAATACAAAAGTAAGATATTTTGTATTGTTTTTCTTTAATTTTAATGTAGTGTTTGTCTCAGAACGTGTTGTTTACAATACATACATGCTTGGTATGCTAGTATAGAGGCTTCATTCCGGTGGATCAGACGTGCCTTTAGGGCTTACAACGGTAAAAATTGGTGTTTGATAACTATGATGAGTACAGTGCAGATAATCCATTGTGTTGTAAGTTCTTAGTTTTTTATTACTGCCTTTATTTGTGGATCATTTCAAATTAATTGTTTGTAAAGTTCCCCGCTGGTACAGCACTGTCTTCGGATTAATAACGCTAAAATCAGGGGTTCGACTTCTCTCGGTAGGCACAGCAGATAACCCAATGTGATTTTGCTACAAGAAAACACACACACACAGTTGTTTTTAAAATATTATTGTTATTTTATTCATACAAAGCTACACAATGGACTATTTACTCTGCGTGGTATCGAACCTAGGATTCTCGGTTTGTAAGTTCGTGAGCTTACTGCTATCCCATCAGCAGACCTTAAAGGATGAATTAGATCCTCTACAAATTTTTAGCAATAAAATCTCTTTTTTTTTCTTTTCGATATGTATTTTTATTACAATTTTAACTGTACAAAATGAAAGAAGGTCACAGTCTATTTTATTAAAATTTATTCTGTTTTAGTCTATCTAGAGTTATATGTTTACACTAATATTAAACGCAGTTTTGATGTCATTCGTAATTTTATGATAAATACAATCTTTAGTTTAGAAATAACTCTACAATATATGAGATTATTTTTGTTCTGAAAATAATAACCAACAAAAATTGTATGTTGTGCTTTGTGATCAGTTACAACATATAGACTGATTAGAAATAAAACACTCACGCTATTTTCTCTTTACCCATTAGTTGTAGGGAAATAAAAATAATTTCATCTAAAGTAATATTCAAACAAATCTGCTTTCTTATTGCTTTTTTACTTTTCAGTAAATTTTTGTTTAAATCTATTTCTGACCACAAAAGTCTTACTGAAAATTTATGTCTATCGAACTGTTATACGTTGAAGTGTACAAAATCTATGCTAGAATGTTTAAAAATATCACATTTAAAATGATGTAAGTTTGCCTTATATACACTCTATATCACAATTTTAGTTTTAACCAATTCAATACAATGAGCTTATTATACGAGATATTTACGGTGCCTACCCATATAAGACTCAGCTTCTGTCCATAAATCTGTTTTTTTTCCTATGAAAGTCAACGAAGAGTCACGTTTTTCACATGTACGGTACGTATAATTGTCGTCAGTGGATTTCCAAAATACGCACAGAAATCATTTGCATGTTTTGAAAGGAAGACACAGGTATATTCTGTATGTTCTCATTTTAGAAATAAAGAATATTTTTCAACATGCATTAGTATAGAAATCATTGCAATGCACCGATACGAAAATAAATTGTTTTCAAAATGCGCCACAGTTTTTAAGATCATCTTAAATTAATTAATATTTTCCAGGAAACAACAAAGTGAAAGCCTTTGAGAGTTACAATCACATTTAAACATATCGGCTGACTAAATTGTAAATATTAAATAATTCATGACCAGACGATTTTACACATTGTCTTTTCATGGACTTTTACACTGGAACAAAGTTCATAACACAAGAACCAAGGCATTAGCTTGTTCGTTTATTTTGTTAAATTTCACGCAAAGCTACTCGAGTACGAACTGCATCACCCGATCATAATTTTGAAGCGACAGACTAAAGGAAAGACAACTAGTCAACACCATCCACTGAAAACTTTGGGGTTGCTATTTGACAACGAATACTGGTATTGACTGTAATGTTACAACACTAATTGCTGAGAGTGTAGGCATATTCAGTGAGATGTCCAACCAGGCAGTAGCAGTTCATGCAGTGTGTGTTCAGTTCAGTATTGTTACGAAACAAGTTCCTTGTTTTGGCTTGTCTCTGATATTTCTAATTTGTACACAGTTCCCTTAAGCTGATATTCATAGTTTGAATATATCGCCTACTTCCAAAACTCAGCAGAAACTCATAAGAAAAAATTAGTAAATGAGTAAACCCAACAGGAAAAATGGGGTATTTGCAATAATACGTCAAGATGAAATATAAATACTCACTAGTTAGTAAAAATCTTGCCTTTTCTCAATATCACGTGACGTATTTTAGCAAAATACGATGTATTATTAACAGTGGGTGACACTGTACTTTCCACTTTCTCTTATGTTCAACGTATTTTATGGCCATTATTGCGCACGGATTTCGTAAAATAAGTAAGAACTTCAACGCTTAGAAATGCACAATAATTATTGTATAGAGGTAAAAACAAAATAAACAATTATGTTATTGTATATATATATGAATGTTCGTGTAAGTCTAAATCACTTTATGTTATTATATATATATGAATGTTCGTGTAAGTCTAAACCACTTTATATTATTATATATATATGAATGTTCGTGTAAGTCTAAACCACTTTATATTATTATATATATATGGATGTTCGTGTAAGTCTAAACCACTTTATATTATTATATATATATGGATGTTCGTGTAAGTCTAAACCACTTTATATTATTATATATACATGAATGTTCGTGTAAGTCTAAATCACTTTATGTTATTATATATATATGGATGTTCGTGTAAGTCTAAACTACTTCACATTTATTTATTTAATTTCAATACATTACGTGCTTCGCACAAACAGATACTGGTGCAAGAATATGTAGGGTCAGGTTTAGAGCTGTGGGACAATGGTTGGAAACCCGGATGTAAAATGACCATCTTGATTACTGAAGCTGTTTACATTATTCTATTGTGGTAGTTGTAATGATAGGTTAGTTTAATTCAATATCCTTAGTATTACCAAATAATAACGCTTCATTTCACCCAGGTTTTTTCATACTGTAACAATACAGCTGGAAGAGTTAACCTAAAAAGTAGGCTCAAAAACATAGCAGTAACATGAACTAGGAACACTGACATCTTAAGTACTTTTAAAAATGCCACAGCAGTTACAATTAAAGAATGTGTAGAATTATAAGTGATTTTCAGAATGTTATTAACTCTACACCAAATGTCACATTGTGGTTTTTAATCTGCTCCAATAACGCTGCCAGTAATTGTAAAAGTAAGCAAACCAAATTATACTAAACAAAAATATACAAATTAATATCCTTCACTTCCTACAAAGGTTTGTATTCAAAGATATATATTTCGGTGAATTTTAAAATTCAAAATGCTTACTTAATGTAGACGTAAATGTGTTTATATAGTATTACATCACATTCTGGTTTCTGTACACGTGCTAGTCTTTTTCAAGTGCAGACAGCACCATATTCATGTAAACTTACGGTATAAAATTTGTAAAATTAACAACTTACGTGAAATATTTTTATAAAAAATATTTTTATTAGCTTATGTGTGTGTGTATATGTTAAAGGTGTTATGTTTATTTTTACAAAAAAACAACAACAAACAGACAAAACACGTGAAATTTCCGATTTGTAGAGAACGTAACCCTAAAATCTATTGTACAAAATTATGTATCAAAATGAATATATATATATATATATATATTTAAACGGAATTACATTGGTGGTTCAAATGAAACTTGTCTTAACCTCTCATTAAATAACAAACTTCAAAGGTGAGAAATAGTATTTAGGTTAATTTAAGCTCTCAATATTCGAGGTTGAGCGATGTGGTTTGTTATAAACTATAAGAGAGATGTCTGAGCTATTCTTCCTTAATGTAGTTAGGGCGCTCGACTCGTAATCTGAGGGTCGAGGGTTCGAATACCGTCACATCAAACGTTCGATTTTTCAGCCGCGAGCATGTTATAATGTGATGGTAAATCTCACTATTCGTTGGTAAAAGAGTAGCTCTAGAGTTAGCGGTGGATAATGATGTCTAGCTGCCTTCCCACTAGTCTAACACTGCAAAATTAGGAACGGCTAGCGCAGATAATCCTTACGTATCTTTGCGCGAAATTCCAAAATCATATATACTCGCACACGTGTTGAGCATTAAGTACAAAGTTACACTATGGGCTACTTAAGCCGTAGCAACTATTGTACCGAAGCTCACGATTTAGCGTTGTAATCCTGGAAATTTACTTCTGAACCGCAGATAGACATACACACGCATACCTTTGTGGTCTTTAATTTAGTATTGAAGGTAGTGAGTACGTTTGGGAAAACAGCTTTTATTTCAATATGAACGCATCACTAGAAGTAATATATACACTTTTAAGAAGATTAATTGTAGATTCTTTAACAGAAAAGAAAATCATTAACAGAAGACTATTTAGCGAAAACTTAAAAAAACAATAAAACAACAACAACTTAGTTTTTATATAGTAATTATTGATTTGTTTCCCATCAAGTTCTGGCGATAGAAAATTAATCTCGACAGGTAAAAGTAAATAAAAAAATATGGTTTTTACTGAATATATGGATATTAAATGGGAAAAGGAGAAAAGGAAATTGATGCATAATAAACGATAGTTTAAGTTACGAATAATAAAACAGTAAGAAAATATGTATTAATTAATTGGATGGCCGTTTGATTAAGCATAGATTTTTCATAATAATCATTGTAATTTTTTTCAGCCCATTCTTACACGTTATAATTGAGAATTACGTTCTTAAATTTTAAACCGTCACTGCAGTAAAATATATATCCGTATGCGTGTGTGAAACGTTTTTATTAAAGAAAAATAAATTTATGGAAGTATGTAGCTTGCAGAAAATTGAGATTTACAAGTGGAAATTGGCGCTGATAATTTTGCCATAAAGTATTTAAAACAGCAATAATAACTTTATTTTCTTTGAAAATCACCATGTTTATATTTTATGTGAAAAAAAATGAAAGCATATTCGTTTAAATTCTCAAGCGACTAATACTTTTAACAAATATTAAAGTTTTCTGAAGAGATATATGTTTGTAAAAAAGGCATTCTTGGAACTAGCAAACTTAAATCTTGGATCCAGATCCAACTTATATCAGTTCCATTATATTGATTTAAGCTTGAAAGTGTTAGTTAAACACAACAATGGGCGTTTTATAATGTTCCCTCTTTAATTATGTCAACAAACAGAATGTATAATACCATAATTAGCTTAAATGTCAACCATAGAAAGCTATGGCTAGAGATAGCAGTATGTCATATAGGTAGAAGCGAAATACGATGGGTAGAAAATCAATAAACAATACGTGGGTTTCTCTCAATAGGTGGTTAATGTTATGCTGAGATTTAATTCCACGCAGATTTCCTTCATTGAATGGTATCACAAGTTGACATTTCGAGCTCATATTGTTCGTTGTTATTGTTAACTTTCAGCACTATGCTCAGTATGTTTTCTGAATAAGTGCGCCTCCACACCAAATTCGTGGATCATTACTCACCCTACATTCAAAACAAACAAAAGAAAAAAACTGACAAAAGTTGCTGAACTTTTCGATTAAACAATTATCAACGATTAGATGACTTTCTAGATACGTCGTGACTGAGATGCTGGAAGTTAAGTGTTTTTCTTGATTCATAGCCAAAGGCGTGTGTAAATATCGCTTTTGACAGCAAAATGTTGCACTTCGCCTTTTACTGTTTCATTTTTCGGGTTTGGTTGCCGAGGCAACCATGATAGCGATATGTTCCCTGCTGAGTGAGCTTCCCTGCATGGAGTCCCGTTGAGTGGTACAGCCACATGTGCATACCACTGATGATCACCAGCCTTTCGCACGCGCCATCGTAGCCCACGGCACGAGCTCGAATAGTGGGTCCATAAAACCAGACATGTCGCGAGAAATGGAGAGTCTCCTTGTAGATGCCTACAAGAAAGCTTTTATCAGCAGTACGGCACCAGATATAAAGACGAATTTTGTCCATTTAGTTCCACCTACGGCCGGACATGATCGAATAAAATGAGTGGGGAGAATTTTGCGTGACAGGAAATTTCCTTTTCTATCACAGTATGCTGTAGACACCATAAATGTGCACGACAATTCTATTGAGAAATTCACTCTTCTCAGAATTAACTTTACTATACGATCAAACTCCCATTTCCTTTAGAGATTCACAGCCCATTTCCAAAGCAGTAATACAGAAATGACCAAATATTTTATTTTAAGCAATAAACCAAATAACAAATTGAACACAACTACATGGGGCAAAAATATCGTTGCTTTAGTAAAAGAGGCAAAATTAATTACGAATGAAGCTAAACTATACATAACTACATTCTTGTCCAGGTCAACACTGACCTCAAACAGTTTGTTGTGATATAATCCTTTTATTTGAAGTATCTATTTAAGAAAATAATCAGAAGCTGTAATTTTGTCCTTTATCTATTTTTCTTTCAAACGAACAACAAAATTTGCTCAGATCTTGACAACAGTTAGCAGAGAATTTGCTTGTTTGTAGTTAATCGCAAATCTGTACAATGAGTTATCTATGCTCTGCCCACCACGGGTATCAAAACCAGGTTTCTAGCACGTGAACCGAAAATTTGTATGTACCCCCCACATGGACCTAATGAACCTTCATAACAATTTTGGTGAAGATCCTTATAAACCTTGCGAAGTACTTACATGGGCATAAATCAGAAAGTACCATTATATTTATTTAGGTTTATTCTGAAAAGTAACAAGGATGTAACGAAAGTGGCTAAATAAAGATTGTGAAGGACTGCAAATTTTGTGTTTTATATACGCGATTCAAAAATAAGAAATATCTTCTAACATATCCATATATATATATATACATTCTATTATAGGGTTATTTTTATATTTAAATGTTGGGGTAATCATTGTTACGTACAACCATCTAAAGACAGGGAAAAGCTGTGGGAGTTGAGACATTGTTGATTTAAAAACTTAATTCCTAGCCCCCAAATGGTTCTCCATAGCTAGTAACTTGTTCGACATCTGCGTTTGAGTAACTTCTGACAGATGAAATATCCCCTGGTGGCTATGACCACAGATATTTTCTATTATGAGTTAACTGTAATGACAAGGACAGGTAATGGAAAATTTTGTCTCATTTTTAAGTGTCATTTTGAATGTTTTGGTTTCGATTTGTATTATATTTGTTATTGTTATATAATATTCATTTGATCGCATCTTTACAATTAATGTAATTTATGGTATCAAAACATATGCATATAAAAATACAATAAAGAGGTAAAATTCCTGAGCTACTAATTTGGTCCTAATATATATTTTTTTTTGTTAAAAACTTATAACTGCGATTTCTCAGATCTGTATGTATCAGTTTGTCCTATCAAAATGCTATTAGAATGTATTATGTTAGACAATACATTTAAAATTCAAGCAGTGTGTACATACATAAACATACTGTAGATTGCTGTATGTGATTTTTAATGAGATTATGTTAATTAAGGTAGACAAATTGTAGAACCATTTGAGATATACTGGAAACATCATTTATACAAACACGTTCGATATCATCAAAAGATAAATCAATTTTGCATCATTTCATTACCGTGTAAAAATCTTATGAATTTTTTTCAGTAGTTTTCATAATTTATATATTCAGAACAGAGAAAAAACAACGGACACGAGTTAAACTTGTGGTAGAGATCCAGATTTCGAAACTAGTGGGCCACGTTGAATCCGTTTGATAACGCAAAACAGTTTCTGTACTTTAGGGTGTGGGTGCATTAGAAGAATAATGACAAACCAGAGATTGTATGGGGGCTGTAGGATGCTGGTGACTGGCTGCCTTTTCTCTGGTCAGCTGTTTAAAATTAGAGACGGCAGTAAGATAGAACCTAAGTAGCATTGCCACAAATATACGTAAACAGAATACGATGGGTCGTTCTCATTCTGCAGCAGAGGTATTATTCGAAGAAATAAAAAAAATGAAACCTAAACTTTAACTTTTAAAACTACATACTTTAACTTTTATCAGGATATCAAATACAAAATTTTAACAAATAGCAATGTATTGCAAATGAATGAATAAGTAATTTTAAATCCTCCTGTTTACATTTGAAGTTTGCCAGTATGTTTGCATCTTGAGTGTGTAAAATTTGACAAAATGGAGTTATAATAGTATGAACATAAAACTCCTAATGGGCATAAACACAATTGAAATAATAAAAGTAATTGTAAAATACAAAATTATTATATATTTGCTTTTGCTAAAATACTATTAACGCCATGTTATATACATTATGATACAATAGATACAGCATAATCTATTTCAAATTTTAGAAACACGTTAGTAAAAATAACTGATATCACAGATATCTGACACATTTTTATAACGTTTGTAATTATGTCGTTTGTATACGAAGTTTGGTTTCTTTGTTTTTAATTTCGCGCAAAGCTATTCGAGGGTTATCTGCGTTAGCCGTCCCTAATTTAGTAGTGTAAGACTAGAGGGAAGGTAGCTAGTTATCACCACCCACCACCAACTCTTGGGCTATTCTTTTACCAACGAATAGCGGGGCTGACCGTCACATTATAACGCCCTCCACGGCTGAAAGGGCGAGTATGTTTGGTGTAACGGGGATTCGAACCCGCGACCCTCATATTACGAGTTGAGTGCCTTAACCACCTGGCCATGCCGGGTCAACCGAAAAATAAAAAAACAACAACATAAGAACGGTTTTACTATTTTGCTGTTTATGATACAATTGTACTTGATATTTACTTTAACTAAATTTTCATGTTAAATTTTTTTTTTAAATTACAAGCGAAATCGTTAACAATTACATAACAAATAAGTAAATATATTTTGTCACTTTTACTTTTGAGTCTGTATGTTAGAAGCTCTTGCACCTTTTTTAACAAAGACTAATGAAAAAAAACACTAAAATAAGATATTTGAAGACTTAATGATTGAAAAGTTCTCATTATAAATTTAAATTAATTGTTTTGAATACTTTGATAGTCTTTCCATTGGTGTAAACGTGTAGAAGAGCAGTCTATTAACATTTTGTTTGATATTCACGGAAAAATGTTTCATTAAAAAATAGAAATCATAATGAACTAAATACTTAACAAAATATGCAAACTATTTATCTATCTATATATTTAATAATTAAATGTATGTCTCTCTGTTATACTCTGTATCTTTTTATCGGTCAATTATAGAAAATATTATAGTTCAAAATGCTTCTTTTCAAAAGTACATTAAAGGAAAATTGTTCATGTTTTTCAAATCCTAAAATTCCATAACAATATCTTCGTATGTGTTGAACTGTGAATCTGAGAAAAAATATTAAAAGCAACAACGTTTCTTTTAGTCAGGGAGTTTTACGATAAAACGGAAATTCCTTTATCCATTGATTAAAAGAATCAAGATAGAAAAAAACAAATACAGAAAGTAATGTATTTGAGTATATATATATATATGTTCTTGTTCGGTTTATAGATTATTTATCTTTTCATGTCGGTACTATATGCATGAATTATTTTATTGTAATATGTCGATTGAATTCAGTTAAATTAAACTTAATATCTTCCACTAAAACCTTTTTATAGAAATGACAACTGTCAAAAAGTACTCACTTTGATAACAGTCTTTTCTTGCGCTTAGTAAAATGACAAGAAACAGTGGCATACCACGAAAAAAATACCCTCTGTTATTTAGCGAAACTGAGCGCTCTGCTGCGTTGGATGCACCCATTGCATAAAAACCCAAACGTTTTGCCAACAATGTATTACAATCAGTCTTCTTTGCTTGAAAACAGAGGCAGTGGAATTATGCTTACTCAAATAAGATATGGAGTGACAAAATATGGCTGTTAACGGTCCATTAGACGATCATATTACATCTACGCAATGTTTGCTTGTTTTGAATTTTGCGCAAAGCAACATGAGTGTTATCTGCGCTATCTGTCCCTACTTTATCAGCGAAAGATTAGACGCAAGAGAACTAGTCCTCACCACCCACTGCCAACATTTGGGCTACTCATTTATCGAAGAATTGAGGGACTGACCGTAACATTATAACGTCCCCATGGCTGAAAGCGTGAGCATGCTTGATTGGACGGGGATTCAAACCATTGATCTTCAAGGTTGCGAGTCGAGCGCCCTAACCACCTGGACATGCAGGTCGTATACGCTATGATACAAAGCATTTGGTTTATTACACATTTTTTATTTATTTGTCACTATTTTTAGAGAATTTACTGTTAAATTATTTCAACTGACATCTGCTAGTATAGCATAATTTAATCGATACTTTTTTAGAGCAAAGCCACATCGGGTTATCTGTTCTGCTAACAATGGGGAATCGAACCCCGTATTAAATTATAAGTACGTATCGAAGGACTTTTCTCCAGGACTTATAAAAAGGTAATAGTTAATTACTATTAGGATCCAGTAGTGTTTGTCTCAGTGCATGGGTTATACGTTTCAAGTTCTCCCTCCTTAGATATTGTGACAGCTTTACTGTTATACATTTATTTTAATACCTACGTTTGTTTCAGTATCATTTTTTTCCATGTGACGTATGTTGTTGGATGTGTATTGCGCAAGTTCCGCCTGTTCTCTAAATTTGTAGAAGATTCTCGAAAGCAAAAAGAATAATATGTGGTTTACGAAAATATTAGCTTGTTTTCGAACATTGTTGAACTTTCGAGAATCTCGCGTGATTGGTACAAAACCTAGCAGAGAGACAGTGATAGACTTTTTTATGTCAGTTACAGTCAGTATACTATAAGTCTGGGAAGCTATAATTGTTATTGACGGTTATTAATTGGAAAACTACAGAATATGATCAGGAACGTTTATAAATTTCGAACATTGCGAAGTGTTCAACTTTAGAGAATTAACTTCGGAAGTTATTATTTCTACAAGAACATTAGATATCTTCGTCTGTGAAAAGCAAGCTTGTAAACCGCGTTATACCAAACAAGAATAGAACTAGCTAACATTCTCATCAAGTGAACTCTACATATGTATCAACATCAGAGTAATTTGTGCCTCGTGGATCTAGACCATTTATAAAATATTAAGTTCCAGGCCATATAGAAGACAAAATATTGTTTGTGAGTTTGCAAAATTTTTGTATATAAACCAATATTCTTAATAACTATTTGTAATCATGGTTATTGTAAGTTGTATTATTATTTGTGTATTAAAATATATTTGTATTAAGAAAGATAATTGCGTGTACCAATCTTGTTGGCAAATATCATAAATTTGATACAGATCAACATTCAATTAACTTTTAAATTAAAATTAAAGTTTTGGGATATTTGAAATCGGAATAAGTTAACATACGTAACACAATAAACTGTAGACTAATCCGGCATAAATTATAATACGTAACATTTTTTAATTAATTACTCATCTGTTAAAGTTTTCTTCTTCATGTACATTTTCCTTACAGATGTTTATAAATCACATTCGAGTCTTAGAATATTTATAAAAGCTTTAAACAATAAGAATGATTTCAATAGTTTAAAATATAGAAACAATCTTGAATTGTAATGTGTTTTGTTCTGAATTATTGGTGTTTCATGTAAGTTCAGTGGAATCCCATAAAACTGAGTAAATCTTCATGCATTGAACCTTCTTCCGCAAGGATTTTTTTCTTTAACAAAATTTCCGAAAATGCTATTTTAACAAATACTGGGCTTTGAACTGAATTTATTCCAGGGTGACGTTTCGTAGTTTAAATATGAAGTCAGAAATATAACACTTTTTTTTGTATGTTAGTTTTGCAAATAGATAATTTATCTTTGAAGCGAAATATGTGAAGTGGCATTTTACTACTTTTATTGTCTGAGTATTTTTTTTTTTGGTTTTATGCATATCTTGGGCTGCCTTTTAATTTACAGGCTAGGCGTAAATCTACTCATAATCTAAATATCTTAGAATTATTCATCGTATCACTAAAAATTAATGTCTAAAAATTTACTGAAATGAGTATGAGATTTTGAGTAGTAGATTCGTACACATGCAAAGTGTTAGATAGGAAAATAGAGAGGAAGTTAACAAAATGTCATAAATATAGATACAAAAGCAGGATATTGTTGGATATATTAATATATATATATAGATAGTTAGGACTCAAAAGTCGGTATTTATGCAGATGAAAAAATACATTGTTAGGGTTAGTAAAAATATTTCTCGGTATGTATGTACGGAAGTGAGAAGGATATAGGTTATTGGTAACGTTTGTCTGAAAGTAGTCAGATAGCTAGATTGAGTAATAGGTAAGAAAAGTAGGTGAGAAGATAGGATTTTCGGTCATGTTGGTAGGTCAGAGATAGGAGTAAGATGGATACATTGATAGGCGTGAGAGTAAAAACAGTTAAATGTATTGCAAGGCGAGCTAAGGGAAGCTACAGTTTTATAGGGAAGTACTGAAGGGAAGAGGTGGATAGGTATGTTATTATATAACATCGGAACAGGAGTATTAAAACATGTTGACAAGAAGGAATGTATATATGTGGTATGAATAAGAAGAAATACGGACTGTCTTAACACTTACTTTAAGATCTTTTGAGTTGAGTGAATATCCGATGATCATAACTTTCTCTGGCAATATTGTCTTCATTCGTAGTTAACTTCATCTAATAAAAGATATTTTAGGAATTAGCAACGTCACAATGATTTAGACAATCTACAGAAAGCAGCGCTTTAGTGAAAGAAAAGCCAAAAGTGCTCATAACAACATGTTGTTTACAAGATACATGGTATATATAATAACAAGAAAGATGAAAGATATACTTTTGTATAAAAAGAATATATTTAGCTAATGTCCATATTACTATATAAGAATGACGAAAAATTACGCTTAAATTACTTTAAATTACATGTTACTTTCAAAGAATAATATACGGATAAAAATACCAAGTTCAGGTAAATAAATAACGAAAGATGTTTTTTTTTTATATTTGTATGATATGAAGTCTTACATATTTGATTGCAATTGGAACTCAACGTGAAAGCTGTTTCGTCTGTTTTTTTAAACTCTGTAATTAGATGTAAATTACTCAAAAGCTAAAAATCTCTGTTTACAGGCATGGCACGTCTATTGAATACTAATTTAGAAAACGGCTGTTAAAAACAACAACTAAAGTTGCTTTAGATTTGAACTTATTTGTTCCAGATTTAGGATATAGAAATATGCAGAAGTAACTTTTTGTTGGTTTGTTGAAACAAGTACATAAGTTAACTTATTCCTTACTAAAACGTTATATATAAGATGAAAAAATATTCTATATCTTTCAAAAACAAAATTACTCCTGACGGTATTATGCCTTATAACAGAATACTGAATTGCGAAAAACGGATTTTTGTGAACAATTATTTTCCATATTAACTTTAAATATACTTAATGCTGTATCAACTGCGCTTTGGAAAAGTATAAACGGTGAAAAATGAACAATTTGTTTTTCCTGCTTTTCTCTCTCATTTAATATGTTAACGGTCTGTTTACTGGCCAGTTCATTATGTCTCTTTAAATTTTCTTAAGCCTTTTCAGTTTACGTTAACAGTCTGCAGTTCATTACGACTCTTCAAATCTTCTTAAGCCTTTTCAGTTTAAGTTAATGCCTGGTTAGTGGCCAGTTCATTACGACTCTTCAAATCTTCTTAAGCCTTTTCAGTTTAAGTTAATGGTCTGGTTATTGGCCAGTTCATTACGACTCTTCAAATCTTCTTAAGCCTTTTCAGTTTAAGTTAATGGTCTGGTTAGTGGCCAGTTCATTATGGCTCCTCAAATCTTCTTAAGCCTTTTCAGCTTACGTTTTCAACGTGTTTGAACTTATGCAAACACAAAACATGGATTGAGAAGCATACACACTACAAGATTACAATGAAAGTAGCTAATATTCTATGCGAAAGGCTAGACTTCAATCACTGGAAAGCAAATAATAAATATTTTCTATTTATTGGACGTAGTAACATCCTGGAAAATATTTAATCCACTTTACTTCCAGAAATGTTCCAGTAAAAAGGGAAGTACGTACATGCCTACACGTGAGTAAAGGAATGTAAAAAAGGAACCTACAGCATACATTCACACACACACACATATACACCAATTTAAGTTAAACAAAACTCAATCAGGGTTAACTTAGTTCCTTAGTCCACACTAATTACTGAACCGAAATCAGTTTCGTATGTATCAAGTGTGCCCTTTAAAAGATCGTAATGGTGTTCCATTTACTAGGATGACATTATTTAAATTCAAGCAATAATGGAGAATATAAGAAGGCTTAACTAATATTACTTCTACTATTGTTCTATGTTTCGCCTGGCTGCACCAGTCAGATAATACTAACACTAAGCTTAAGTAAACCACCCAAAAGTCTGTCATCCCCAGATGACTCCTTGCTAGAAAATTGCAATTTTAATTCGGAACGAGAGGAGAAATCTCAATGAACTATAATCCTGCTATAGATTATGGTTAGTTATGTTGGAAGGGAAACTGAGTTGCGTAGCTGTCGAGTTGGAATTTTGGATGCAGTTAATTATTGTAGTAGGTCTTTTCATGATTATATCAAACACTTTTGTAGCATTTTCCTAATCTACCACCCTACAGATATTAATTAACGTTTTACTATGAGACTAAGTTGCGACTACCAGCAATGTCTAGAGTTATAGATCTTAATGAACATTTCACGAGGAGATTAAGTTGTGACTACCAAAAATATCTAGTGTTACAGATTTTAATGAATGTTTCAGTTGAAGACAAAGTTGTGACTACCAGAAATAGCTCCAGCTACGAATCCTGTAGTTTATATTGAGTCAACTCTGACGACATGCAACAAATATTTGTAACACTGGCTGATTCTAACTGAACTTCTAACATTTATACAAATATTATGTGCTTAAGATGAACCTGTGGTAACTTAATGAATTCCAATGGAATAAGTTAACGTAATTGGCAAATTAACTACTCCCCATTAGTCTTGGCCTTAGTATTAGTTCTTGCTAGTGATTCTTATAAAAGTTATATGATATGGAACATTAACTATATGGTGTAGTTTTGCGCAGCTGTTCTTTATTAAAAATAAGAGTTGCAGAAGTTTATTCTCTCCTTCTAAAGAAAGTAAAGTAAGTGAACCGTCGGAAATAAAAAGATGTATTTTCTTTGAGTCGTAAATTATTTTTTATTTTTCGAGGCTGCAAAATATGTATTAAACTGAAGTCTGTTCTTTAGTTAACTCATCATGCAATAATTTTTTTTTTGAATTTCTCGCAAAGCTACTCGAGGGTTATCTGCGCTAGCCGTCCCTTATTTAGCAATGTAAGACTAGAGGGAGGGCAAGTAGTCATCACCACCAACCCTCAACCCTTGGGCTACTCTTTTACCAACGAATAGTAGGATTAACCGTCACATATATAACGCCCCACGGCTGAGAGGGCGAGCATGTTTGGCGCGACAGGGAAGCGAACCTGCGACCCTCACATTACGAGTCGCACGCCTTAACACGCTTGGCCGTGCTGGGCCATCATACAATAATGAAGCTTGAAGTGTGAATAATATTTATCTAATAAATTGATGTATGTTTGTACAATGGGCTATATGTTCACTATGGGCAATAGAGCCCCGAACTTAGAGTAGTAAGTCTGTAAATTTATCGCTAACCCGTTGGTCGGGATCAATTTGATACAATATATATGTCGTAAGCACAGCATGCAATTTGCATTATCTATAGAGAAGTAGAGAATTTTTTTTCTAAAAATGCTTCTATATAATTCAATTTCATAAGTAATGTATTTTGACATAATATAGTAATATCTAATTAAAAGAAAAACAAGGATATTTAGAAACATTATTTTCCATACGATTATTTTATGACACACCAAGATGGCACTGGAAGTGAATTTAAAATAAATGTAGTAAATACTGAACCCTATCATTTTCAGTCTGTTAGAGAATACATTATTCCTGCTGTATCAAGATGGAATCAGCAAAATATGGCAGTTGAGTAGTACAAAACAAAAATATTACCGCATTACAGCCTAGGGCGTTTCCCAACGCGTGCTTTACGCATTGGCATTGCAAGCACAGGAGTGAATAGAACCTTGCGGAAAACCGCTTCGTCTTATTATATACTTATAAAAGGCTTTTTGCACAGTGTACACGCCCAAGGGGAGAGTCAGATTTATCTGTTGTACAAACGTCTAAATACAACCCTATTTGTTATGAATAGTTATATTACTGTTATAAGATACTTGATACACTTTTATGGTGTTAAAATGTTTCAGAAAAGGTGTTATTGTAAATCTCATAGTTGATATGAGCATTAGAAATGAGACCATGTTCCCAAGTGTACATGATATCAAAACGTAAAGCTATATCAGTGTTGAATTTATTCTGTATTTTTTTTATCTTGTGGAAAACAATTTTTTTACATTAAACTTTTATGACTTTTTTTTCATTCATGATTATTACCCGTAGAAGTTGCTGTACCAACAGTCTTCATCAATGAGACTATAGGATTATTATCTTCCTGATTCAAGTGTTGCCAAAAAGATGGTGCAGATAAAATTGGTTCATGCTCCAAACAATAAAGATGTAGCAGAAAATATTGACTTAGGAGAAACATTAAGAAGCTAGAGTCGTTCTTTGGTTTTTAGCAAAACAATGCTAGCCGCCTTCAGGACTATATTAGATTATAGTTTGAGTATAGTTCAACAACAAAAAAATGCAAAAGAAAAAATTACATGATTACATATATATATTGTTTTCAGGTTTCATTCCACACCATACATCTCACAATGAACATTGTTAGGTGTTACACATATTACTTCTATCTTCCATATATATATGAGCACCTGATGAAGTCAGTATTGCAAATAAATTATTACATTTTTTGGTTAGTCATTTATAAGATAGTTTACACTAGATTCATATTCACCTGACTACCTTTTTTGTCTATCCATTGTCTATTGCTACATATTTAACGATCAATCAAAACCCAGATTCGATGAAAGTAGAATATCAAATAAAAATATTAATCATTCTGTCTGTCTCGCTCTTTAGTTATATACTTATCTGCGTATCCAAAACAATGAAGTATTGGAGATCGAACAAAATATAAAATTTGAGTTACTAATCATTCTGTAGTTAATTTCAATTGCACATGCTACATTAAATCTCTTTAATCATGTCTTATCACAGCTTGACTGCGTAATGCATCAAGTTTTGTAATATTCCCTTAACTTTGCATTGTTCGTTCATTTGAAAATGTCTTCTTGTATTTCATACATTTATCTTCAGGCCGAAAATTTTAATGGTGAATGTTAATGATGCAAACACAATCACGTAATGTGTCACCGAGTGAAAAATGCAGGCTCGAAGTTGACGGTTATTTAATTAGAAACTTGAAACCTACAAACACCCAACAGCTCAAAACCCTGCCAACAATTATCAGTACAAAGCAGGGAAGGGAGGTAATCTAAATTAAAGTGAAGGGATTATATAGTAATTTTAGTAATGAATTTTCCAAATAAAAATTACAGAAGCAAACATCAGGCATTCTTCCATCACTATAATACACGTACTTAAAATCTGGGGTATTGAACAGGACCATTTCTTAACAAAATCTTATTTTGCTAAAATATCTTTCCATATAAGCTACTATAACATGTATGCAAGAAGAACGGCAGAGGAATGTTAATTAACATTAATTGTTAATTTTAGGGTTATTGGAACAATAGCAGTTTTTTAAATCCTGAAACGTGTTCGATCAAAACTTTCGTACTGTTAAGAAGGAGCATCTCTAGATTTACTCATACGAAAGATACAGATGTAAATACGTGAAGAAAGATCAGTGGTTACACTTTAAATGTCAAGAGCAAACGTTTAAGACTTATAAGTTTAAAGAAGTAGCTTTTAAACTACAAAACTGCAATATTTGAGAATATGGTTATTTGCAATACAATTTATTTATTATTAGAATTTTAAGTCTAAAACATATTGAAATCGAAAGAAACTGCAAAAAAAATCATTGCCAACTTTTAACAGGAATGTTTTAACATAATTTGTAATCTAGTAACATAAATAGGGTGATTTCATCTATTAAAACATTGATTATAGTTTGAGTATTGTTCAACAAAAAAAATGCAGCAGAAAACATCACATGGTTACGTATATATATATATGTTGTTTTGAGGTTTCAATCTACACCATACATCTCACAATGAACATTGTTAGGTGTTACACATATTACTTCTATCTTCCATACATATATGAGCACCTGACGAAGTCAGTATTGCAAATAAATTATTATTATATTAAATTGCATTAAAAAAAAACACTACTTAATTCGTGATCAACACAGCACAAATAGCTTATTGCCTAGCTTTGTGCTCAACATAAAACAAATATATTTCGTTAAATTCGGGGACATTATTATACCAGGAAGAATAAGGATGGAAAATTTTAAATTAAGACGCCCTCTATCGATAGTTTTCAGAAACGTATAAATAGCTGACCCTTGCATTATGAAACTGATATTCAAGATGGAAGAAACAAAACAAATGAGGCATAACGGAAAAAAGGGAAGTTGTAATAATTTACGTTCAGTTACAATAATATTAAGACAGGTTTGTAGCAAAATCCCCACTCTACAATTGATACTTTGAAAACTTAAGGTGTCTTGCGTTTACATTTTGCTTAATTGAGGAAACTGCAATGAATATGGGAAATCTCCTCACAAATCAGTGACATCTGATCATTTTATGCTAAATTAGTATTAAATATTAGACTATTAATGACTTTCTTTTGTTACTAACCAATCAATTAATTATTAGCAAGAACTTTTTATGGTATGAAATAATTGGAAGTGTAATAAAATCATTATTATGATAAAAAAGTTAAAATAGAACGTTGCGAAAAATAAAACGCACTTGTTTCTTTTGTTTTGAATTTTGCACAAAGCTACTCGAGGGCTATCTGTGCTAGCCGTCCCTAATTTAGCAGTGTAAGACAAGAGGGAAGGCAGCTAGTCATCACCATCCACCGCCAACTGTTGGGCTACTCTTTATCAACGAATAGTGGGATTGACCGTCACATTATAACGCCCTCACGGCTGAAAGGGCGAGCATGTTTGGCGCGACGGGAATGCAAACCCGCGACCCTCAGATTACGAGTCGCACGCCTTAGCACGCTTGGCCATGCTGGGCCATAAAACGCACTACAAAGTTGTGGACGTTCCTCTATTATTCGAGTAAACGGCTGACGATACGTCGAGCACCTTTCAATGAATTTTCTTTTCATATTGTCCAACATTTTAACTATTATGATAGAGTTAGTGTATTATAAAGTTTTAGCTCTATATATTCTGGAAATGGAACATAACGAATAATAGATTTTAAAGTACAAACAATGATAAAACATGACTAGTTCAACCAAGTTAAACATGAAAGAATTGTTACCAGCATTGTTGCAACCTACTGACACTGTTTATTCAGATAGAAGTCCCCGAGTACAGCGGTAAGTCTATGAATTTACAATGCTGAAATCATGAGTTTGATTCCCATCGGTGGGCTGTTCATATAGCTCGATGTGATTTTGCTAAAAGTAAACACACACACTCAGATAAATGTTGATCGTGTGTATGAGGGTTTGGCTTGGTTTGAATTTTGCGCAAAACTATACGAGGGCTATCTTCGCTAGCCGTTCCTAATTTAGCAGTGTAAGACTAGAGCAAGGCAGCTAGTCATCACCGCCCACTGCCAACTCTTGGGCTACTCTTTTACCATCGAATAGTGGGACTGACCTAACGTTATAACGCCCCTACGGCTGAAAGGGCGATCATGTTTGGTGTGACGGGGATTCGAACCCGCGACCCTCAGATTATGAGTTCGGCGTGTATAAGGTCCATATTTAAATACTATCATTACAGTCAATGAATAAAATGTTCTAAGGTGCTGCGAAACTAAACATTCTGCTTATAATGTAAATCAGTCTAAAACGACGAATTATGTTTTCAAAGTGATCATAAGGCAGTAGAAATCCTACAGCAAAGATTGTAGCTTTGATGTGCAGTAAAAGCAAAATGACAAACCAGGAATCGCCAAAGCAGAAACACAAAATAGTTAACTTGGTTGTCTTTGGGATATTCGTACAAACCTACACAAGTATTACTTGTGTTAGTTATTTAATTTTGAGCTGTTATGGTAGAGGAAAAGCAACTAGAAACAGCACACATTGATAATCTTATCGAACAATTGGATTCAACTGTCATTTCTATAATACACTCACGGTCCAATAACTGCGAAGCGCGATTTTGCAACAACAGGCGCTAACCATGAACCCACAGATTCACAGTTTGGCATGCTAACAACTATGTTATACACAGCTCTTCAACGAATTGAGAAATTCATAATCATTTTAGTTTTGCAACACATTAACAATAATTCAAAAAAAAAATCGCAATATTTTCACTTCAATTTATGTTGTTGTTTTTTTGTTTGTTTTGAATTTTTCGCAAAACTACACAAGGGCTATCTGCGCTAACCATCCATAATTTTACAGTGTAAGACTAGAAGGAAGGCAGATAGTCATCACTATCCAATGTCAACTCTTGGGCTACTCTTTTACCAACAAATAGTGGGATTGACCGTCACATTATAACACTCCCATGGCTGTAAGGACGAGCATATTTGGCGTGACAAAGTTTCAAATCCACAACCTTTGGATTACGAGTCGAGCGCTTTAATCATCTGGCTGTGCTGGTCCTATTTTGTTGTTACTCAAGTACCTTAAAAATGTCTTCTAAAACGTTACATAACTATGGATATCTAGCCTAAACACGACATTTTTGTTTTTATTTCCATCCAGACTTCAACAAGGATATCATGCAAAAAAATGGCTTTACAAATTAATATAATATCTACAGATTTTGCATAACTTCCTTCATCTTAACCTTGCGTAATATAACACAAATCTAAGCATTTCACCTTCCATAGTTATTGTGTTATTAAATACTAGCATGAGTTATGCAGAGTCAATTGTTTTCCATGGTGTAGTCGTTGAATGCGTATAGATCATGTAACTGAAATATTCAATACAAAATATAAATAAATTTAGTCATCATAAACTTTAAAACTCCAAGCAATTAACCTTTCACATTAGTATTTATATTCAGTTTCATCAAACATTACGCTGACCTACAGAACAACTTTAAGGGATAGAATAATTAATGTAATATATAAAAATACAATAACCTTCATACAATTGTCTTATTATAAATATAATTTATTATAATCACGTTTCTCCAGAAAAAAGGTTATGTTTTATTTTCATAAGAAATTCACGTTGGGCTATCTGCTGTTCTACTAATATTCTTAACTAATTAATTATTTTGTTTCAGTCATTTTCTCGTCTTTTCATACGCCGGAGATCTCCATATAGATCAATGATAAGATTATGGACATAACAACACTAAAATCCGAAGTGTGGCTGTGTAGTTCTGCACTAAAACTACATTCACATACCAGAAAATTGAAATATTTCAATTTTAAGAAAAACTCAACATTTTCATGCTGTATTATTAAATATACATTATCTATATATTACATAAATTCATTAATATTCTTATTACTGATAGTAAGCAATTATATTATTACATTAGTTTTTGCAGTGCAACATTTTCATCACTTTCTAAACGAGTGATCTTAAATTACGTATTCCTTCACCATTTATTTTTATACATTTAAGTAAAACGCAAAATATCCGTGTTTATTCATTGAAAAAAGATATAGTTTGAAAATAAATTTTACTCATTAACTCGAACTGTTTTTATAATTGATTAAGTACACAATCCATCGTAACAGAATATGAAGGTAAAATAATTTGACTGTGATACTGAAATATCTAAATAGTATATGACTAAGTAAGACCATTAATGATAAATATGACAATAAATTAATAATATCCATGACAGATGAGCAGAATCGATTTACGCCGATAATCAGTTTGTAATAAATGTTTAATATACAGACTTTCAGCCTGGACCAATAACACAGCTAATGTTCCCTACTAATATTTTTTTTTTTTTTTTTTGCTAGCAAGAAGAAAATGTAATGAGAGAGAAAAGTACCGAGGGGGAGGGTTTCTATTTGTTCGGGAGTTCCTTCTTCGAGAAAGACTTTTTCTATTATAAGCATAAAAAACTAATAACTGGGTTCATGAAACTTGGGAGCTACATAAGAAAAATTCTTTCAATTGTTCCGTTTACTATGCAGGAGTTAGCCAATCAAATTATAATAGAATATGAACTTAAGATTTTTAAGTGAAAAAAAAGAAGTCGAGAAATCGTGTTTAGTAAGACGAAAAGAATCATAGTTTACTATATATAAGCCTAAGCTGATAAACTCAGAACTCCATGAAGTGCTTTCAGAGTGTCAAACATAAACAAGCAAATCGAAAAATGGAAGGAAGAGTCGCCATGATTTACCATAAAAAATGATGAACTTGAGGATAAGGGCTATTTGTTCGTGTTCAACATTTATCATTATAAATAATATTTCTGTTGTTTATGTCATCAGAGAACCTTTTGTTATGCTATTTTATTCTATATTTTAGTAGGTTTTGTTTTCAAGAATCTTTTACACCCATACACAATCAGTCTCACATCACAATATGACTAATACAAGATAGAAACTAAACATAAGGCATATCTACAGTACTATGTTAGGGCGAAGTCAAATACAATATTTCAGACTACTTCCAAAGAACAATGAAGTCATAGGTGAAACATCAAAGTTTTATTAGTCTTCATACTTAGTACAACAGAAACCCAGTGGAAGTGTTTGAGTCCATTAAACAGTTAATATTTTATGTGTCCTCCTTTTGTTTTAATAATTACAGATTGTCTTTAAGGCATTGTTTCAACATGTTTGATCAAAGTGTCTATTGGTATTTGACTTCAAATGTCTCTAACACCCTCCCATATTTCTTTGGAAATAACGTCTGATTTGTCAAGTTTTTGATCTATAAGATTCTAGATCTACTCAACTAGGTTGAGATCGACGCTTTGTGAGAGTCAACGCATCATTTAAATAACTCCAGTTGCTTCTTTCTCAGCTAAGTAACAGGTTGTATGAATGTTTAGGGTTAAGATCTTCTTGGTAGTAGAATCCTTTGCCAATAATATGCAAACCACGGGGTATATCATGACGGATCAGTATCTGATGATACTTGCACTGGTACATTATTCCATTTGTTTTCCAAATATTTTTGTAACCTCAGAAGCAAAACACCCCCAAATCATCACACTGCATCTTCCATGCTTCATGTTAAGTGCTATGCTTGAGGTACTATAAGTATCTTAGCTTCTAGTCATGGAAGACGCATTATTCTAGCCAGGAGATAATGCAATCGGGGCCCGGCCTAGCCAGGTGGTTAGGGCGCTGTACTTGTAATCTGATGGTTGCGGGTTCGAATCCACCTCACACCAAACATTTCAATCGTGGATGCGTTATAATGTAACGGTCGATCCTGCTATTCGTTGATAAAAGCGTAGTCCAACAGTTGGCGGTGGAAGATGATGACTAGTTTCCTTCTCTGCAGTCTTACACTGCTAAATTAGGGACGGCTAGCGCAGATAGCCCTCTTGTAGAACCCCCCTAGTGACACAGTGGTATATCTGCGGACTCATACCGCTAAAAACCGGGTTTCGATACCCGTGGTTGGCAGAGCACAGATAGCCCATTGTGTAGTTTTGTGCTCAATTCAAAACAAACAAACAAATCCTCGCGTAGCTTTGCACGAACTTCAAAAAACAAAAACAAAACAAATGCCACTGTAAATGTTACATTTTTAGAAATCTACTTTATCGAGATATATATTATATATTTTCTACACACAAAACCTAAAATCTGATTAGGAGAACGAAATTAGAAATCCACTACGCTTAATGATCACATTTTTTATGGGTTCTGTACTGCAGAAGTGATTATCGATCTTATAGAACGCGAATAATAATCTAGACTCGTTTAGTAGAGAAAACCTCCACCATTCTAAAAACAGAACGCATTTCCTACGCAGTTTAGTCAAGCTCGAAATATATATCACAATCATGGCACAGCCCGCCAGTGAACAAGGTAGCTAGCTTGCCAGGATATAACTTATCACCTCACTTTCAATGCTTTTACTCTGTACGTTATGGCTCCTAAATCTCGTTTGAATTTCCGTGCACAAGTTAAAAAAAACAAAACGGAACTGGAACAATGAACTTATGAAATACATGCACCAGTTTAGTAGGTAAAAGTTTGCATTTTTTGCCAGAAAGCCAAATAAATGTGATTATAAGGCCTTAGAATGAGATTTTGTAGTGTCGCAAAATGTTCATGTATGTTTATTTGGAATTAAGCACAAAGCTACACAATGGGCTATCTGTGCTCTGCCCACCAGGGGTATTGAAACTCGCTTTTTAGTGGTATGAGCCCACAGATATACCGCTGTGCCACGGGGGTGAAGAATGTTCATGTAATTCGTTTCACATTACAACCTATTGAAATTAAAATCTTATATTACAGTGTACAAGAATGCAAGATATTTTTACATAAAAAAAATAAATAAATTATTAGAAGTGAAATAAAATATGCATATACGAAATAAACCTTTAAACTTTTCTTTTAGGAAATGGAATCCTTAATTAAACTTACCATTGCTCGATTGTTTATTTGTTTCGAATTTCGCGAAAAGCTACTCGAAAACTATCTGTGCTAGCCGTACCTAATTTAGCAGTGTAAGACTAAAGGGAAGTCAGCTAGTCATCACCGCCAACTCTTGGGCTACTCTTTTACCAATGAATAGTTGGATTGACCGTCACATTATAACGCCCATACGGCTGATAGGGCAAGCATGCTTGGTGCGACCGGGATTCGAACCCGCGACCCTCGGATTACGAGTCGAATGCCTTAACATGCTTGGCCATGCCGGGCCCGTCATTGCTCGAAAAGACTTAAATGATAAGACTTTTTTCAAACGGATAACTTGCAAGTTAATGAATATATATATATATATATTTGGTTTCTGAATTGTCCCTGGTGGCTCACCGTTAAACTAACGGGTTTATAAAGTTAAAAATTAGATTTCGATCCCAAGGTAGGCAAACCATAGATAGCCCATTATTTTGTGCTTAATAACAAACCAAGATTTCCACTCAAAATGTAGCAGAAGTAAAGTGCAAATATTATCAAAATATTGATCGCAAAACAGCAGCTCGTACGAAATTAGAAACCAGTGAAATCATTTTATAAACAAAATTATAATTTCCAAGGTCTTCCATTGGAAGTGGATGGCAAATTCGCTACACTTTCTCAAGTTTGACATACTGCAATTAATTTTGGTTCTGTTCTGAAATGTTTTATTAATATACAATTAAACGTTCCCAACGAAAAGATTATTTTCACACAAAAATAAAAAAAAAACGAAAAGAAAGAAAAAAGTTTGGAACTTGAAGGTAAAATAAATTATTTTGTTAGTGTTAACGGACAAAATAATGAAAAAGATTGAAATAGGATAATATATGGCTTTCAGTTTTCAAGAGAGCCAAACATCACTAAACGGAAATGTACTCCACAAGTAAAAATGAAAGACCATTTTTTATGTTGGTCGGGTTTATCTAATATAATTATCACTTTTTACTGGAAATAATTTTAAATCATTACAGAAGAAGAAATGAAACATGTCGACATTCGTCATCTTTCAAATATTTTTGCTAATATTTTGGTAATGTAAAATATCGCGTACATAATTTTACCAAAAGATGTAGCTGTGAGGTAGAAAGTGTTAAAAATATAATGCAGGATAATACAGAACAGACTTCAAGCAAAATTATATCAGCCAAAAGTGTTTTATTTCCTTCCAGAAAATCAGGATTTTACTCTCATATCATCAACACGAAAAATTTCCAAATAACTCCAACTTCTGAGTAATATTTTTAAGTCTATGTACTGGAATGACTGTTTTTGTAAATCGATAAAATAGCATTTGACAGGTTTAGTTAACAAACAAATTTATAGTTGTATTCTTGGTTCCACTAGGTGGATTGGAAATTAAAATATGATAACAGTTTTCAGTTTGTTTTGAATATCGTGCAAAGCTACACGAGGGATACCTGTTCTAGCCGTCCATAATTTAGCAGTAAAGGATTAAAAGGAAGATAAAAGGGAGTATTATTTTATCAACGAATAGTGGGATTGGTCTTCATATTATAACATTCCCACAACCAAAAGGAAATGGCAGCTTTATCTCTTAACACAATGCGCTTAGCAGCCAAGCACCCGCCAGAGGCTCAGAGATAAGCTTGAAGTTTAAAAACACTAACCCTCCCTCCCACCTAAAACAAAACAGGTGCTTTGAGTGTCACAGTTAAACTACACACAGTTACTCATAGGAAATATATGTACATTTTTTCGAGACAAAAAGTCATATTACATGGAAAGATATACATAAATTACATTTATGTGTAATTACTCTAAATTATTTAACAGCGATAGGTTTTCTTTTGATTATAAATTATTACTTAAGATAAAGCACGGTAGCTTTCTTCTAGTATAATTCTGAAACTTCCTTATTTTTCTATATAATACTAGAGCATAAAATAGAACATTTATATTTGGCTTATATGAGTCAAGCCTTAAAAGTTTAGCAAATGGGACGCTTCGCACAGATCGTGGTTATTTAGAATTCATCTGGCGTATTCATCTCTCGAAGGAGGTTCTGCCTATGGCGACAGCAAGTCCAAACGCCTATACAGCGAATGAAAGGCAATCCAGACTCGTTCCATGGAGAAGCAGGGTATAACGGTAACTAATCTTGTTTACCATAACCGTTGCATCTCGCTGAAACAAATAAAACGGAAATTTTCTTCCTTATATCGCATGAATTTATCCATTCGTATCAGAAATTTATTATTTCATCTGTTTGTTTGTTTCGAGAGATATAGTTTTAATAAACATTGTTTTTGTTTGTTTTTTGGAAGAGCTAATATGCGCAAACACGTCCCAATGTGAGGATTTGATGGATTCAGGGAAATGGAAAAAGTAAAACGTCTAGGAAGAAGTAAACTGGTTCAATACAGTTGCTGCGTGGAAATACAACATAGATTTCAAATACAAATAAAGCATTTTTGGTATATATGTTTAAAACTACACAGTTGTTCGTGACAGCTACGAGTTTCTATGTTTTTCTTTAAGTGGTGAGTTTGGGAAGTTTTAACTTCTAGAAACCTACACTGAACTTAAACTGTAGTCCTAGCTGTTATACTTTCTAAAGTATTTTTATACTGTTTAACTCGACACCCAAAACTGCCCCGGCATGGCCCGGTGGGTTAAGGCGTTCGACTCGTAATCTGAGGTACGCGGGTTCGAATCCCGGTCGTACCAAATATGTTCACCCTGTCAGTCGTGCGGGCGTATAATGTGACGGTCAATCCCACTATTCGTTGGTAAAAGAGTAGCCCAAGTGTTGGCGGTGGGTGGTGATGAACAGCTGCCTTCGCTCTAGTCTTATACTACTAAATTAAGGACGGCTAGCGCAGATATCCCTCGTGTAGCTTTGCGCGAAATTCCAAACAAACACTACAGCCAAAACAAAAGGTGTTTATAAGTACAATAAAGTATTTGTTGAAAAAATTGATTAACTTGTTTTGGTAGCAGCTGTTGTCATCGTCAGGACCAGATCTCTTAAGGTTTATATCAGTAACTATTTCATTATGCGTACAAACACCTCTTGTTTCAGTCTTAGATACAGTAACTGTTGTTATATAGGGTGGATGTTACCCTAATAGAAACTATGGATATGAAATATGTCAAAATTAAGAACTACCAAGTGTGTGAGTTTCATTTTCAACACGTGGTATCTGGTATAAAAGTATGAAAAATTACCGTCGTATGCAGATGTTGACAAAAAGCTAATAATATATTTTTGTTAAACAAAGAATAAACTGCTCACTTTGTAGCCTAGCGTTAAAGCAACAACGATACAACAAAGTTATGTTGTTTTTTTTTCTTCTTCTCCGGTCTTTGTTTTTTTAAAAGCAATAACAAAACAAGTCTGCTTACTCTGGAATCGTGTGAATTATATACAGTAGTAACTTCAGATTCATAGCTTCATTGAAGCTGTAGAATTTTAACAGGTTGTTTACTGGTGGTGTTGGTAAATTATTTCTCTCTACCCGATCACAGAGTTTGAAAACGTTTAGGAAATGTATGAAATTCTTTTTCTGTGCATTTTGGGATCACCATGATTTCCCGAAGGATTTTATTCATTCAAAAGGACTATTTAATCTAATTTTTTTTTCAAAGCGAGCATCTATAAAACAAGAGAGGAAAGAGATATTGATGTCTCGCATGGGTAGTGCTACTCAAAAAACAGCATTAATTATGCTTTATATAGAGATACTGCTCTATGGATGTATAAAAGAAAACAAAACATATTTCAGGACACTCAGAATGAATACACCATTGGACTTATTATGAAACTAAGAATAGAATTCGCACGAAAACATTACAACGACAAAAAACAACAGTCACCAAAACTCAGTTTACATTACCAAGAATTTTATCTTCATGACTCTTCAGAACACGTGGGTTGTTATTTTTGACACGTTTTTAGTTAACGAATAAAAAGGTTTTATAGAATCATTAAAGAAAAAAAGTAGTTGTAAAGGAAAAACATAACCGGCATTGTGTTTCATGGAGAAATTAAGTTTTATATGGATCTGGTATGTTGTATAAGCTTGATCTACTCGTTTGAGTCGCTTCTGCATAATGAATAATGAGCAGAATATCGATCAGGTTTAAACTTATTCTGTAATTTTGATAATGGATGTTCTGGCAGCAGCGTTCTGAGCTAGGCAGTTTCATCTATCAACACAAAGCGGTACAATTTCTACTTTATGAGGTTGTTCACTTGATCCGAGTGTGATCTGGTGTTCAGTTAAGATAGAAGACCTGGTAACAAATGGCATCCTTAACGTTTGACAACTCCATCGTAAGACTAAGCAACAAACCATTGCGTGTGAAGAATAATGGTTCAGATAGACTACAACAGCTCCAATGTTCCAGAAGCCCCCTACCAGCGAAGTCGGAATAATTTTTCAGCTTGATATGGTTCTAACTATATGACAAAAGAACGTTAGTTAACTACCATGAGCTCCCTCTTCAAAAAAAAAAAAAAAGATGGACCTACAACCCACTTAGTTTTAGAAATATAACAAAAACTATATAAGAGATTTATTGTTTTACTTGGCCACCATTGTTACGCTGACATTTAATCGGGGAAGAAGTGTAAAAACTGACTTATTTTTCACACATAAAGTCCGAAGAACGACCTCCCAAGCTCGCAGTTAGTAGTGAAAAAAAGATAGTGAGATCTGTTCGAGTTACTGGCAGTAGAGTGTCTCTTATTTAACAGAAGCAACTGTGAGAGTGGACGAGAAACTAATTTTCAAACTTTCAACTTCATCACGACCACTAAGACCGACACTGACATTAAGTGGCAATCAAGCGCAACCATGAAAATTTATGGTGGACGCCGATCACTAGGCGACGGACAAAAATAAAAGCACACGAAGTCGTGTTAATGGAATATGACGGGATGGAACAGTTTCACCCCACTAAATTAGATCACCATCGAAATATTCCTGTGTTGTTCAAGGGAGAAACACTGATTCTTTGTTCATTCTAACATCGTTAGAAACTGAAGCGCTGTCACCAATCTGTTAAGAAAACAGCTCACAGAGAAAAAAGTAAGGAATATAAAAACCACAAAATAAACTCAACGTGAAATATATTGGATTATTGAATTAATTTCTTGATAAACATATAACAAACTTCAACAAACGAGTAGAAAAATATTATTGAGCCAATTTTAAATATTTATATTGTTGAATATACTCAAACTAACAATTGTTGTTTAGAACACAGCCACATTTGGTTATCTGCTGTGTCCACCATGCGGATCTTATCCCGGATTTTAGAGTTTTTAGTCCGTAATTTTACAGTTGTTCCACCAGGAGGGATTACAGTCCGAGAGCAACGCAAGATAACAATGCTATCATGCATGCATATTAACTGCGTAACAAATATGTTATAAACACGACTTTTGGAAAGTATTAAGTGCAGTTTTTGGTTCTATCTATTAATAATTACCTGATATATTTTGATGTGATTTTCGTATAGTAAAGCCACAAAGCCTCTGCTCAGCCCACCGAGAGGAATCGAATCCCTGATTTTAGCGATGTAAATCCGGAGACATACCGCTGTACTAGCGGGGGGCCGGTATATTTTGACTCTAATTTAATGAAATAAACGGTTTCTATGAGAGCAACTTGTATGCTTACCTGTGTAAATTTCTACTCTGGAAAACGTGAGATTATTTTCACATAGAATTTATATTTTTTCATATTAATTTTTACGAGAACCTAAATTATTATCGCACGAACCACCTTAACTCTGTCAACAATAATTATTTAATGACTGAACTTAGTACAGGATTTACCCTGTCAGAAAATTACATAAAAAAGAGAACATGGAATACTAAAATGACCTCGGCGCCAAAATCTATTTTGGAGTCAGCCATAACTTTATAAGAAGTCTCTTTATATCACCTGACTCATTAAACATCTTGCTAACTTGTTAATGGCCAAAAACCTCCCTTATCAACCACCTTATAAAGCAAGCAAAACGTTTTATTAACTCGTTTCTGCTCATTAAATATTCTTTATGAACTCTGCAGGTCATTAATCATATGACATGAAAATTTTCTTCGAATATTGTGTGGGTTATTCTACAGATATATATAGATGCCTTTACTTTGAGATATTAAAACTAGAATCGACTTTATTTACATAATTACCAATGAGCCTTCCAATATATTTCAAAACGCAGTAATTACTTTTTTTGCGGTACCGGAAACACCTGTTCCCTTGTAAGATAAGCATAGCCATTTTCATGGTTTTATATCACTTAGTTTTTTCTCATTTGCATTGGAAGTTAATATTTGTAGAATATATAAGAAACAGTTCTCTTAGGCAAACTCTCTGGTTTATCAGAACTGGCTATATTCTCGTAAGAACTTATTTAGTTTCCCTGTTATCAGGTTTAGTTAAATCACGTTTTGTAATATAACCAAAAATAACAAAAATTGTTGATAATTGCCAATTTAAACAGCTATCTACTTGCTTACTAAAACATGGAAGTTATGTATTTCTTACAGCTTAGCTCCAATACTTACTAGAATACAGACCCTTCGACCAAAACACAGAAGTTATATACAGTTTACCTATCAATATAGCTTCAGTACTTACTAGAATACAGACCCTTCGACCAAAACACAGAAGTTATATACAGTTTACCTATCAATATAGCTTCAGTACTTACTAGGACATACCTTTTGACCTAAATGTGGAAGTTATATCCCGTTTCCCTACCAGTTTAGCTTAATAGAACCCAACCTTTGACAAAGTAAAATCTTTATAGCGCTTTTTTATGATTTTTCTCCTATACTTGTTAAGATACCTGCCCATCTACTAAAATAAAGAAATCATTTAACGTTTTCCTACCAATTTAGCTTTTATACTTATAATAATACCTGTCCAACATTCTTTAAAATATATAATTTATCTACCTGGATCTACTTATTAAATAACTATTGGTATCTCCGAAGAAAACTCTTTGGTCGAAACATAATTCCATATTTATATTCGACCTCTTTGAATGTCTTTTCATAATACTCAAGTTATCCGTTTATCTAAGCCATATATGTCTATATATTAGTTTTAATTACTTTCAAAAATACATCAAGCGTTCTGGTTCTGTTTAAAATTATCTCACCAGATTAAGTATAGATGAGCGAATCAGTTTATTTATTTATCTCAAGATGTATCGTTTCGCAATACAAGAACTGTAAAAGGATTATGATTGATAAACAAAATAAAGCTTGTGACATCACCACTGTGAGAATTGTAAACTTTCCAAAATTAAAAATGTACTTGGTGCTAAAATTTCTTTTGAATACAACAATTCTAGGCATTTTTATTCCCAAATTATTATTTAATGAATAAAAAATGATATACTTTGGTATAGAACAGATGAGTTTAAAAAGATACAATACTTCTTTCATGCTATTTTTCAAACAGATAAAATAACTTAAGGAATGAGAACACATGTCTTGGTGAAGTCAGCGATTGGTCAGAATTGCTTTGTAACTTACCGTATTACAAATACAATCTCGAGTAGAACCATTTCTATGAATTACTTTACAGTTGTCTTTTCTGTGTGGCCCGGCACGGTCAAGCGTGCGACTCGAAATCTGAGGGTCGTGGGTTCGCATCCCCGTTGCGCCAAACATGCTGGCTCTTTCAGCCGTGAGGGCGTTATAATGTGACGGTCAATCCCACTATTCGTTGGTAAAAGAGTAGCCCAAGAGTTGGCGGTGGGTGGTGATGACTAGCTGCCTTCCCTCTAGTCTTACACTCCTAAATTAAGGACGGCTAGCACAGATAGCCCTCGAGTAGCTTTGTGCCCAATTCAAAAAACAAACAAACTTTTCTGTGTTTACAGTTTTCAGTTATATGTATACTACTAGTCAGTTACAATTCAATTATATTGAACTAAATAATAACATTGTAATATATGTTTGGTCATTTTTTAAAGTATAAAATTTATTGTGTTATGCATCATACAACTATATATCAGTATAAATGAGTGATTTTTTCTAGCTTTTTCCAATAAAAGGTTATTTTCTTGGCCCCCAGTGTCATAGTCTGCGACCGGGTTTCTATATCCATGGTGGGCAGAGTACAGATAGACCCTTGTGTGCTTAATAACAAAAAAAAAACAACAACTTTCTTCTGATCACTTTTTTGTTCCCGTACCACGAAATAAAACATATTTTGCAGCTTGAATGGCACTTCTGCGACATTACTGAAACATCGCATACATTAAAGATTTGTAGATTTTTCTCCCAAATATGAATTTCTTCTACTAATTCACTTAGAGTTTTTTCACTATAAAAAATGTTATTACAGACGCATTTAATTAAATATACTCTCTTTCATATTTGCCTTTTTTTCACATTTATGTTTATTGAAATATACGACACAACGAAGGAATACTCTTATCTTTATTTATTTAAATATACGACCCATCAATTGTTTGTTTGGGAATTTTGCACAAAGCTACTCGAGGGCTATCTGTGCTAGCCGTCCCTAATTTAGCAGTGTAAAACTAGAGGGAAGGCAGCTAGTCATCACCACCCACCGCCAACTCTTGGGCTACTCTTTTACCAACGAATAGTGGGATTGACCGTCACATTATACAACCCCACGGCTGGGAGGGCGAGCATGTTTAGCGTGACGCGGGCGCGAACCCGCGACCCTCGGATTACGAGTCGCACGCCTTACGCGCTAGGCCATGCCGGGCCACGACCCATTAAAGGAATGCAGTGAATTTTGTTTATATAAATATATAACCCATCAAAATAATACTCCAATCTTTGTTTATTTAAATATATGACCCAGCAAAAGAATACAGCAATTTTTGTTTATTTAAATATATGACCCATCAAAAGAATACTCCAATCTTTGTTTGTTAAGACATATGATCCAATAAAGGAATATGCCAATCTTTAAATTCTCTCACTACTCAACAATCAAAGTTTCGATAAGAGCTGCTTGAGAAAGCAGTTAACAAGTTATATTTATTTGGTACAAAATTATGATTACTTTCAGTTCATAAGTGATGTAAATGTTTAACATGGATCCTTACGGTTATAATATGCATCGTTTGTCAAAATTTCTATTTGAGAAGAATGCTAATTTACTTCAATACAAAAATATACTCAAATCTCCTGACTAGTAACAAAGTTTAAATTTTATGTGTTTGAGAAATATACGGTCTTCAAATTCAACTTCGCTTCACTGAACTTTCACAACCGAAGTATTATCACAGACCATTACAATGTCATATTTCATTTTCCCAAATAAACTGATGACTCATTTAATACTTGTGTGGAAGGATTTTGTTGTGAATCTTTATTTGAAAGCATTAGTGTATTGCTTGGTATCTTGGTGAACTCCATTAATAATGAAGACAAGTGACTAAATAGTTATTCCCTAAGCTTTCAATTCTATTTCGACCCCATGTAGTGTCTCTGTGGTAAGTTAGAGACTTATACCCTGAAAATTCGGGTTTCATCACGAACGGCGAGCACAGCACAAATAACCCATTATGGTAATTTGCTCTTAGCAGGAAAACAAACAACGAATACCAGTTCTAAATTAGATTTAATAAAATGTTATTGATCAGACTGTGGGAATGGTGGTTCCATGATGGTTCTAGGTAAGCATTCTCATTCGGATAAATTACTATGTTCCGTGTACTTATACACTACCATAGAGAACGTTTTATTTTGGAAATAAATGTGCTTATTTATTTATATTAGTTATTTGTATCTTTATGACAGGCACATAATAGTGAAAGTTGAAAATACTTTTCCCTAAGAATATAAGTTTTAGTGAACGCGTTTCTTTCAGTTTGATGAGATTCAATTTTTATTCAACTTCTGTATGCCATTCAAAAACTAACAAATACTTATGGGAACAGTTATTAAAATATTAAATTCTAGCTTCTGATATTGTGTAAATGGAATTCTTGTTAAATACAGGAAAAGCACGCGAAAGTTATCCTAAAGTGGCAGCAACATACAACCGAAATGAAACAGGTACACATGCATTTACGAACCTTTGCTCATATTTGGTAACCAATGTGTTGTAACTTTATTAGAAATCTATTCGATCTAAGACTTTATAATTTCAGATCATTCTTCACAACAACAGGTGGTTTTAATCAGTTCAAGTAACTTAATAACAATTCCTTACAAATGGGAATGTATTAATAAGTAAATGAGTTCAGCACACAGAAACGAGCAGTTGCGATTTTCATTTAAATGTATATAACTTTAGAACCACTTGGTCATGAAGCTACATGAAAGGTTTAGCCTTATTATAAGTATATATATATTGGTCATAGTTCGTAACGACACATTTCTTCTCAGCGCTCATTACAACACTTACGATTTTATATCTTACTTTATACACGTACACATGAGAACGTTGCTCATGGGATAATAAAATGAGAGCCATACGAATGTAAAAATTCTTCATGTTTCACTTTGTTGCACAGGTCTAAGCTAACTGATGTTGAGAGACATTTTCAAACATTTGGTAATCTCTGACTGAAATGTTTATTCATTAACTGATTTAATTGCTCATTAGTGAATTGTTACAATTATCTTATTAATATCTTCTCTGCTTTACAAAACGAGAGTAAACTTATTTGTTTGTTGTTATGTGAGAATCTGTACAATGGACTTTCGAACCCCGGATTTTAACGTTATAAGTCTACCGTTGAGCCGCTATGGGAGGAAAGGTTTGCAAATAATAAATTTAATTTGTATTTCAATATTAAATATTTTGTAGTTCATGTCTTTCATCTCACATGTAAACATGATACTAAGTCCTGACTATTGTTTGTTTTGTTTTTTTGAATTTCGCACAAAGCTACTCGAGAGCTATCTGTGTTAGCCGTCCGTAATTTAGCAGTGTAAGACTAGAGGGAAGGCAGCTAGTCATCACCACCCACCGACAACTCTTGAGCTACTCTTTTACCAACGAATAGTGGGATTGACCATATCATTATAACACCCCATGGCTGAAAGGGCGAGCATGTTTGGTGCGACGGGGATGCGAAACCGCGACCCTCAGATTACGAGTCGCACGCCTTAACACGCTTGGCCATGCCGGGCCAAGTCCTGACTACTTGGTTCATATTTGTTTTCAACTTGTTAATCGATGTTGCTCCCTGTGGTTGCCTTTAGACTAAAGGATGTTCGCATTTAAAAACAATACAGAAATAGAAAATGGTCGTGGTTACAATATCGAGTGAGAACTCTGACAGTTTTAGTAATACGTTGTTATGAACGGTTAGTTTTTTGTACGTGGTCAATTATTTTTTTTTAAACTGGTGGTATTTTACCTCTTTTTATTTTAAACGATCTGCCTCAAAAATTACTCATGGTTTTACAATCATAATTTGAAAATACACACAACAAGTAAGCTAGATGATGGAACATGCATACACGTTATTTAGTGCCTACAGTGAACTATACACCAATGCAAGTTTATTCGAATGGAATTTATTTTGATATATGATTCTTTAGCACCAAGATCTGTTAAGTATGATGCATTATACTGTAGATAAAAGTGACACTGTTTCGTAGTAAAAATAAATAGCTGATTACATGAAATAACTTTTACCTTTTTTTTGAATGAAACAGATTCTTTTGATGAAAAATGCAGTTGATGGAGGATTAATTAACGTGATACACGAATTCTTCAGAGTAAAACAAAGAAATATCGGATATCTGCCTAAAGTCAGCTGCCCGAATGACAAGACTTGTCACAAGAGCTGAAATCTTTTCTGATCGATACTTCCCAACTACAGGAAAAACACGAACCTTAACAAAGAGCGACGAGGAGAAATGTCATTACCTCTAAATTCTGGAATAACAGGACAAAAAAGCCCAAGTTCTGGATCACCAAAACCTAAACAGCTGGTTGGCGGCTCTAGAAATTGATGTTGAAAGGAAAAGAAATTCGAACAAGAAAACAAAAGGGGGCATCTTCTACTTGATCATACAGGGTTAACTACATAAAAACGAAAGACACAATGACACTTACCATTGTGCTATAACTGAACTCAAAACCGTAGAGTTCCTCTAACCACTGCCACAAGTAATATTATTTCGATTTATAAAAAAAAACGACAAACAAGAAACATTAACGATTTTATTTTTCTATGAACGAAATTTACGATATGTTTAGTCCAATTGTATATTTAAGCACGATATTTTAATACAATATTAAATTAATTAAGAACTATTCATAAGCGTAATAAGTTTCTTATATAAGGAAAACACTATATAAAAATTTCACCATATTTATAAACCATTAGTGGTCAGTATCCAACTATTATTTTTCATTATTATATATTTTTCTGTATTTATTTATATTCGTTCGCTTGCTGTTATTTTTCAGTTATTTTAACACCAGAGAATCTTAAGCATTTTCAGCAGGAAGTAAATAACAAACATTCATTCTGGATTCAGAGTAACTCTAGAAACAGTCTTCTAAAAAATAGCAGTTTACGGTAGCATTTCGTATTTTTGGACATTCTAGCAAAGTTTTACAGAATTTACTGTTTAATCCTAAAGATTATTTTTACAAATTAAATTTAATGTAATAGAAATAGATATGTTTTTACTCCGTAACGATATCATACAATTCTGAATTCTCAGAAAATAAAGTTTCATTTTTTAGTTTATCAATGTTATCTTGATGCTCGATATATCTAAATTATATTGCATTATATATATCTATATCTATATACATACATACATGTACATATTTGTGTATATACATTTATTATATGTATTTCAACGTAAATCCCATTGTTCACTGCACCACGAAGTTTATGAAAGTCATCAGCTATCATAATGGTGAGTTGTATTCATTATATGATAAGATATTGACTTCATGACCTTTAACAAGGAATGGGTATTGAACAAAAGTAAGTTATCGCTGATTCATGCAAGTCGCTAGATGTGTTGTGAAAGAAAAACGCCCAGTTAGCGTTATAATCCTCACCCACCCAAAACTGGATCTCACAGTAGAAGGTGCAACCTATAATCCACTCACAACAGCAAGGAATGCAAGGTGTCATCTCCCAAGGCGATTTAAATATTCCAGTTTGGGCTACAGGTAATGTATCTACATCTTACTGTCCGTTTTGTGCTTTAAATGGATTAGTTTGGATTTGAGGAAAACTTGAGAGTAACTGGATGTCGCTGTGCCATCCTAATTCTGAAGGATGGCAGAGATAGTAGGAGCTTGTACTTGATGGTGCTGTATGGACTGGTGGCTAGGCATAGGACTCGCAATTTACGGGTTGCAGGTTCAAATCCTTGTTATCGAAAATGCTTGTTCTTTCAGCAGTGGAAGAGATATAATGACACGACCAATTCCTCTATTTCTTGAAAAAGAGTAAACAGTGGTTGGTGTTGACTAGTTGTATTTTCTCTTGTCTGTGACGGTTAAATTATGGACGAGTAGCGCAAACAGCCTTAGAGTAGCTTTGCACAAAATTTGACAAACAAATAAACATAAAAATCCTGCGCTACAATTTGCACCAATAATTGGTGATACTTATTAGTAAAAGGTGGATACACATTTTAGAAATAAAGCTTCAACAGCAAAACACCGTATCTCTTCCTAGATACCTTTGGTAAGATTGGAGATATAGAGAAGTTAATCACATTTAATAAAAATAATGCTTCATTTGCCATACCTCCTTTGGAATCAGCACTGTTCTCCAACACTGCAATTTCCATTACAAAAATCTTTCGTGTATGACGGAAAAGCTAATTTTTACTCTAAATACGAGTATATTGAAACTGTCTGAAAATTGTTCATTACTACATTAAAGTAGATAAAAGAAAAGGATGTTGTCTGTGTGGGTTGTCCGTGAGGACGAAAGTCAGAATGTCCTAGGCAGGAGGCGAATACACCAAAAACATAAATACAACACTTTTTTTGAAAACAGTGTACACTCAAAGCTACCATTTAGTGATTGTATTTTACGCTACAAAAAATGGAATCTTGTTACATATCGTGCTTCAATAGTAAACTGATATTGAAGAATTAACACAATTATTTATCAAGTGCAATTTATTCATATTCAGCACATTGAAAAGAACGTTATTTTTGTTTCTGAAAACCCATCGCTGTATGAAACATTTTAAAGAGATTTTTTAAAAAATATTGATAACGATAATTAGCTAAAAATAATAAGAAGAAACAGACTAAATACCTTACGTACATAAAGTTTGAAAAAGCTTTGAGTAGTTACCAAATATTCATTTTATTGAATTCTATGCAAAATGTATTTACATTATTTTAAAAATATAAAAAAAACGAGTTGCGTGAATAAGAAGGATTATCTTAACATTTTCTCATTAGCAGCTGTCTTATTATAAGATTCAAAGAAACTTTTTGTGAGCTTCACTTTTCTTTCGTAACTTCACCACAAAGTTCAGTTCTCTAAGCGATAAGAACTGACTTTAAGACCGAGATTTTCCAGTTGTTGTTTTTTTATTGAAAAAGGGCGTCTGTCGTATTTAAAGAAAAAATCAGTTCTAGTAAGGTTACATATAAAATCAAAATATTTTGTTATTCTATTTCAGTGAAATTATACTTTAAATGGTTCATTCTTCTCTCACACACCGAAAGTTTAGACATGTTACTTTAAACTATCAAGAGGGTATTATTATTTGACACCGTACTGAAACAACGCAAAGGGTTTCGTTGTTTTTTTTTTAATTTTGCTCAAAGCCATTCGAGGGCTATCTGTTCTAGCCGTCCCTAATTTAGAAGTTTAAGACTAGAGGGAAGACAGCTAGTCATCACCATACATGCAAACTCTTAGGCTACTCTTTTACCAACGAATAGTGGGATTGACCGCACATTATAACGCTCTCACGGCTGAAAGGGCGAGCATGTTTGGCGCGACGGGGATGCGAACCCGCGACCCTCGGATTACGAGTCGCACGCCTTAACACGCTTGGCCATGCCGGGCCAAATTAGTGAATTATTGTTCTATTACCGAACTCTTAATTTTTTAGAACTTGATTCCAAGTATATTTGTTAACTTGAACATTTTTAAAAGTACATTAAAAAATTGTAGAAAATTAAAATAGTGATAATCTAATAAAAAACAGGCGAAAATAAAACTTTTTGAATTATCAGGTTTCGGATCATATTAATTTGGGTTATATTATAAAAATACAGTTCAACGCTCAAAACAAAATTTTATAGTTACATAGATATATATTTTAACTTTAGATCAACGATATATCTAGAAATTGTTCTCTTTAAATCTTCCTCACAAAGATTATTTCGCAAATCGAAAAAAAGTAAGTAAGAATAGCATTGGACTTAAAAATAACCATTAATTTAACAAAGAATAACCTTCTTTTTCATTACATGAACAAAGATACAGGAAATTGGAGTAGCAAGTCAAGTGTTTCAGTTGCTTTCTACTTATGTGCGTGCTTGGGTAAATAAAAGAAATTTAATTTTCCCTCGTGTTATTAAAGTACTAGGCTGCAAAACAATTATTTTAAGACGAGAAACGATAGAACGTTCAATTAATTATGCCAACACGAGTGTTGACCACCCACTTAAAATCGTAGATAAAATAAAACTTAATGTTGAAAGGAAGATATTTGGAGATTTTTGTTGAGCACTTACATTTAAAGCCAGATGACTTCTTTAGCTTTTAAATAAAGACTAACTTGACGACCACTTGTTTTACGAGCGCGATCTCTTCCTGTAATCAGTTTTTACTTTTTTTTAATATGTAATTCCGTCTACAGCTGCGAATAATTAAAAACACTTGAATATTTCTGTTTAGAATATCAAAACACAAACTCTGACTTCCTCTCCTATTGGTCACCTTATCATTAAGAGGATCTAATTACTGTTCCCCAGTGTAGTGATGGATAAATATAGTAATTTCATGCACACCCGGGATGTTTTATATATTTATCACTGAATGTTTTTTTTTTTCCACACGCGAAATGTCTTGTCATAAAACTATATTTCAAGCTGAATAAAGATTGAAGATGATAAAGAAAAAGACAACAACAAAAAACCCAGCAAATGTATCGTTACATGGAGTTGAAATATGAAACGTTACAGGAGCCTCATGGAGTTGAAATATGAAACGCTTGTTATTTTCTATGAAAATACATTTTTCGTGCTTACTGCATTTGTTACTAAAAGAAAATCCTACAGCGACTTATGATGGCCATAACTTTCAACAAATAAAACAGATATGTTGGACTGACAAACTTATATTCTGTTATTATATCACACGTTTTTTTTTCGGGGGGGGGTGAAACTGATTGTGATACTCACTATGAAATTTACGGATTGTTTTACTCGAGCAAAAAGATGATACTTCACTTGATTTTAACTGTACATGTGTAATGGTGGTATAAAAATATGAATGGTTACGGGGAGTCGGTATTTTTAGACTCTTCAGGATATATATATGTCTTAGTAGAGTTATACTATTATTGTACGGTGTCATATGGTACTGTTCATTCGTAAGTTATTTCTCAAGAAAAGTTCTACAGTTTAATTTATTATGGTTTGAACACTAGAAGACGGCGAAAAATTGGAAAGCAATAAACCTAAAAATTGTTAGAAGAACAAGTTAACCACAGATGTTTTGGTTTTGTTTTCCAAATTCCTTTCAATGTTTTGGACAACGTAAGTGAAACATGGATAAACCAACTGCGGTTAACTTTTTTACAGCAAATTTAGGTCTATTGGTTTTCCAATATTTCATTGGCTTTCAGTGTTCAAGCCATAATTTTTAAAGTATTATACTGCAAACATAAGTAACAATATTTTGTCTGTAATCATTGTAAAGTTAAAATTATGGTATCGTCTTTAAAACAATTTACTTGTCATATCTTTATAAACAAAAATGTTCATAAACGATTATTATTTTGTTTGTTTAGAGATGTAAGAAGTATACGTGCGTTTAATTTCATAGTACTGTTATACAAGATAACGCTTAAAATATGACGTTAACGCATATGACACTGCCCTCTTTATACCTGCATGTTTAATATTAGGCATAAAGTCTAAAACTGTTGCAAGATTTCAATAAGCTGTAACTGTACCCACTTTGTTATTAATAGAAATCTACCTGCAGTACTACTTTGCTCGAATGTAAGTTTGTTCTGTAATTTACGTAATACAATACCTGCTTCTTGTTTATATTTCGTTAGTTGATGCTGTTTGAAATGGAAGATATTTTTATGTTAAACTAGGCTTTAGTGTCATTCCAATATATAAATATATATAATATTTCTTCTTTTTCTTTCGACCCTTTCTGTGACAGTGGTAAGACTTCAGATTTACAACGCTAAAATCAGGAGTTCAATTCCCTTCGATGGATACAACAGATAGCTCGATCTGGCTTTGCTGTAAGAAATGACTCTTTTTCTTACGAGCTTCGTTAGTTCAAATAACGTACACACATACATTTAATTTGGATACCAACTCGCGTGTACTGTTAGCATCATTTAGTGTGGATATGACGGTTTTTTTGCATGCGCTAACTTATTAAAAGGTAACATATATTTTCAATTAAAAGCTTAGAGGTACGAAAAACAATGGTAGAAAGAGTATTCGTTTATCTACACCAAGTACACAGAAAGTGTATTACCGAGACGTTGTATTAAATAGGCCCAAGATATATCAATCTCTCTTTAAATTTTTTAAAACCTTATTTGTCCGTATGATAATGTTGTTTGTTTTTTTACAACTTAGAAGTTATTTTTAAAGCTTTCAAAGATATCATATTTTTCACATAATAATACAAAGTAATATGCTGGTAATTCTGTTCTGTATAATAAAAATTAAGTCATTCTGTTCGTGATACCCATAAAACAGGTTGAATCAAGTAAATAAATAAATAATTTTCCTCCTTTAATTCACTTTAAAGCTAAACCACAAAAACAGCTAACGAAAAGACAAAAAAATGTGTTTTTTTCCAACCAGCAAACAAAGATCCTGTACAAACTGAAATCAGGATTCTGTGAAGGAGTTGCAATTACAATTAATATTATCCACTTAAACGTTTTTTGCTTTACAACAATATACATGCTATACATGTGACTGCTAACCTGTTGAAACGTCTTATAAAATGAAATAAGAAACAAGTGTTTGAGTACAGGAGTTTGGGCCATGAGTAGAATGAGTAAAATATGCGTTGAAAACACTGGACATTTTTATTTATTGTCAGAAGTATAGCTGATTAACAAGGACACTGGGTGATAGCGTGTAATCAAATAAACGTGGTTGACGATGAACACTAATATTAGCATCGAAGTATCTAATTGGTACTTGCTTCAAAGATGCTATTACGTTTTAATTTCCCACAGAAAAATGCTACTCGAAATCTGAGAAACGTTCAAGTTTGAAGTAAGAGTTCCTGCACTATTCGAAGAAAGGCAGGCTTCTCTGTCTTGCAAGAATTGATCGCTGAAATCACGTCTACTTGTAATCAGGAGGACACAGCACAATTAAAGCACTGACAGATCGTGATCATAGGGAGGGGAGACACTCTGATTGTGTTCATTTCAGAGGAGAATTGGGAGTCCAACGTTTAGAATCTCTATCAATCTTCAAAGCCGAAGTGGTCAGGCGACATTTGCTGCTTATCGTGGAAGTTAATAAAGTTGATGGTCACGACTTACAACTGCAATAAACTAAATGACATGTTTTTGGGCAAGCGAAATGGTGATTAGATACCTGACAGTGAAAAGTTAAATTTCGTTTTTATGATAGAGGTTCAAATCATTGAGTTGTTAAACTCAATACATAGGAGTCTGATAATGTTCATGTGTTTTTTTTCCGTATACTATCACTCTATGGACAAATATTATACCAAATACTTTAATATAGTTGTTTTTTTTTTACATATAATGCTATGATTTAATAATTTTTCTCAAACTGAGGTGGTTTTCGTGAATAATATTTTACAGAAGAAAATGGCACATTAAATTACATAGAAAACTTATGTGAGACATTTGTTCCAGCAGCTTTCTGCAACCAGAAAATATGTGTTTTGTCATACAGCTACATTGTAAGGACCTCTAACGTTATTGGATTCAGAAAGCTTCTTTGTTTGTTTTTTACTTTTGCGCAAAGGTACACGAGGGCTATCTGCGCTATCCGACCCTAATTTAGCAGTGTAAGACTAGAGGGCAGGCTGCTAGTCATCCCCACTCACAGCCAACTCTTGGACTACTCTTTTACCAAGGAATTATGGGATTGACCGTAACATTATAACACTCCCACGGCTGAAAGGGGGTCTATATTTGGTGCGAAGGAGATTCAAACCCACCATCCTTAGATTAGGAGTCGAGTGCCTTAGCCACCTGACCACGCCGAGCTGAAGTCAAAACGAATGGCACTATATAACATTTTAAATGACAAATGATACGTTTTTTAAGCTATAGGAAGAAACCCCCAAAAACCTATTACAGTTTACATTTTGCATTTTGTATTTCAGTATATGTTAAAATATTTAAACATTTATATTTTTAAATGGATATTTATAAATAAGGTTCAGCTGTCGCATTACTATGAAAAAAAAATTCAAGCTTTGTTTTTGAATTTCGCGCAAAGCTACACGAGGGCTATCTGCGCTAGCCGTCCCTAGTTTAGTAGTGTAAGAGTAGATGGGTGGCAGCTAGTTATCATCGCCAACTCTTGGGCTACTCTTTTACCAACGAATAGTTGGATTGACCGTCCCATAATAACGCCCCCACGCCTGAAAGGGCGGGCATGTTTGGTGCGACGGGAATTCGAACCCTCAACCCTCAGATTACGAGACGAACGCCTTAACCCACCTGGCCATGCCAGCCCACATTTCAAGATACCAGATGGAGTTAATATGTTTAGCAGTTTTATAACACAGTTAAAAATCTACTACAGGAGATAAGATTGTAACTTAGTAACTGTAATCTTAGAAAACAACAGAAAAAGTATAACGTGTTCTAATTGTTTAAATGGTTATTATGTAGACGTTGGCAAAATTTTTTTAATTTTAAAATGCCGCAAGTGTTTATTAAATATTTATATCATAAAAGTATTTCGTTATCTTCAACAGATCATTAAGTCTAAGTATAAATGTCTTAAATTAATATTATTTTGAATTGTTTGTTTTGTTATAGCAAAGCCATATCGTGCTATCTGCTGAGTTCACCGAAGAGAGTCGAGCTCCTGATTTTAGCGTTGTAAATCCGTAGACTTACCGCTGTACCAGCTGGGGACATTATAACCATATTTATCTGCTTTTAACTGACTTTGATAACGTTTTCTATTATTTTATGTTGGAGCATCCCTGCACACTAAATTCCTCAAAAGTCCACCAGTCGACTGGGTTTACACATGAGAAACTTTTAGAACTTTATCGAAAAGAAAATTAGATTGTTAGTCACCATACTTTTATACTGAGAACAGTTTCACAGCTACTGACAGAATTCACTTGTTTAGGCTTAAATACTTCATGCCCCGAAATAGAGACTTTTTGGAAGAAGGAGCTTTTAAACAAGACGTCCCAGCCCTCATGCACTTCAATCATAACATCGTTAACAAAACAGAATAAACCCTTTCACCAGCTGCCTCACATGTTGGCTTATCTATTAGTCCGTCACCAGGAATATTCCATCCACTTGACAGCACGCCAGTGAGGCAAACTGGGTTATTTATTCAGCAAGAAATTGAACCTCAGCCGCTGACAGATAACCGAAAAACTTAGAACCAATTGCAAAGTAAATAAGTATGGAGAAATTTATAAAAAAACTGAATGAATATGAGCAATATGACGGTGAATTAGACAAAAAAAAAACAAACTCAATCTTCCTTGACGTAATATGTTAAGTACACACTGTCGTCCTCAGCGTTAGCGTCTAAGTACACCTAGCAAAATGGCTGATAAACTGAGTTAAAGGGAAATGCTGGTGTCCAGTTACATTCAACATAGTCTGGGTATTCTAAGTACATGCGCGCTAAGTTATTTAACGATGCACTCAGTTGAACAGCCAAAAGTAGGTCCTTGGTATCCTCACAGCTGGGTTACTTCCCAGGATTCTCTGCACTATCTACACTTTTTCGGTTCATGCTGGAGTCCCTATACTCCTTCATTCTTTTACCAAATTTATTAGGTTCGTTTATTTCTCTGATGTACATAAGCATAGGGTAAGGCTTCATTACCAAAAGTAAATACATTCCTCAACCCCTTCCCTTTGGACTGTACAAGAAATGTGCATAATAAAGCTGAAGCAAGTGGCTTTATGAAGAGTAAAGTTTAAATAGATGAAATTTCCAGTAGAGATATATGGTTGGTTAATCCTTTAACTTAAGTCTAATGATATCGTCAAAAGAAAATTTGCAAGTTATTAAAAATGAGATATTCTAATACTCGTTTCTTAGCAAAATATTTTCATTATAAAATAGCGCTATATTTTGTTAATAATCATACGTTGGTGTTTAGAGTTTTGTACAAAAATTACAATACCCCACAAAAAAATCTTTAAAATGTGATATAAGCTACAAGTCTCACGTACTGTAATTATTTTGCAAAGCTGTCAAAAACATTAAAGGAAGTCGGTCTGTAACGAAAGAAAAGAATAACTAAAAACTAGTTAAATGTGTTCCACAACAATTCTATTTGTATAACTTTCACCTATGTTTCTCTAAATAAAGTATAGATAGACCTAGTCTGAGGTAGGTGGGTGTATCCTTTAAAAGTAGTAGACATGGGAAATAAATTTCTCTACTGAATCACACAACTAAGTATCAGCGTTGTTACGTTTTCTGCCCCTCGTTAGTACAATGATATGTCTACGGATTTACAAGGCTCAAATCAGCGGTTCGATTCCCCTAGGTGGGCTCAGCAGATAGCCTGATGTAGCTGTGGTATAAAAAAACACACACACTCTTAGGTTTCCAACGATGGGGTCTTTCAAAAAATAACAGATAAAATAGAATCGTTGAAGCTAGTAGAAATATTGATTAAACAAATATTAATAAAGTTTATAAATTAATTAAATCATAAAGTGTTTTTTTTTCTAATTCACGTCAGTGTGCTTTAACGTAACGATAAATGATGCTGTATAAGCTATTTTTGCCTTCGCGAGCTCAGACGATGTAATTTGCACATCCTGGTGTTCATTCATTGTTTCAAGTTCTTTTTTTCAAAATGTGTGTGTGTTTGCGTGTAACTACAAAATGTCTAATACGCATACAGGCTACACTATTGTAATTGTATTTAAAGTACTCATTACCCTGTAAATTTAACACTGTTTTAAAAACAGCAACAATAATCATGTGCATTGAGCACTGTGAAGAAAAATCTCAACAGGTTTGTTTCTGGATTTGTTAAAAATGCTTAATGAACTTCTTATTTAACATTTGCAATGCCGTCTTTAGTAGTTTGTGTATAATAGCCTAATTTATTATCATTTTCTTATTTCATTAAGAGACATTACTTACCCACGCCCGAGATGGCCAGGTAGTTAGGGCACTCGATCCAGAAACATGCTAGTCCTTTCAGCCGTGAGGATGTTATATGTGACGGTCAATACTACTATCCGTTGGTAAAAAGGTAGCCCCAAAGTTGGCGGTGGGAATGATGACCATATCTGTCTTCCCTCTAGTATTTCACTGCTAAATTAGAGATGGCTAGCGCAGATAGCGTTGGTGTAGCTTTGGGCGAAATTTAGAAATATACCTACCCACTACTGGCCGCAGATGATAATAGTTAACTGTGAGTCGTTGTGGGCTGGGACACTGACATTCCCTCTCAGTTCTAAATATAAATTAGTTCTACATGTTAAGCTTGTGAATAGACATCATATCTGATAGATGGCGTATCATTACAGCTGTGAGGGTTCACTTTTTAAAAGCGTATATTCTCTATTACCGAATGAAATATTACCTTATAGACTTTACTGTACATTTTGTTTTCGGGATGATTGAATATATCCGTGAAAATCAATGTTTAAATGAAAACTGTCATCTTTTCTTTTCACAACGCGTGGGTAAATTTCTTTGCAAAGAGTAAATAAAAGCTACTCATAATTAGGTCACATCGAGCTGTCATGAAATTGTCTGTTAACTCTTGAAAGTAAAAGAGTACGTATGACAGAATAGAGGTCTACCAAAATATTTACAACATACATTAGCTGTCATCACACAAAAAAAATCGAATTCAAGATTTATTTAGTTCTTACACAAACCTACGATTCCTAGTACAACTAGAAATACTTTTAAAAATAATAATTATGAAAATATAAAGCGTACATTAATATTCTTAGCCTGTAGGATATCTACTCAATTCAGTTATTTTTAGATATGGTTCATCTTTCATATAGAGGTGTTAGGTTTCTTGGATTTGATAAGATTTGCATTTTCTGTTTATAAAGGCACTCCTTTTAAAATTCCATTATTTCTACGCAGTTAAAAATATTACACGCTAAAACCTATGAAAGCTAGAACATTATACGAGTTCATTTACGATTTGTGACATACAGACCGGACTTGATAAGTCCGTATACTGACATTGCATCTCCATTTGCGGCTACGACCACTTATATCAATCTAGAAACAGGTACTTTATGATTGTAACGAACTGGTTTAGACAGATAACATTCCTCTGCTTCTGTTGTGAATGATAATCTACATAATATTTGTGTCCAAACTGCTTTATTGTTAGTTTGAAAACAGTTCTACATCATGCTAAAAACACTTGACTAAAAACAACAGTCTGCTGTGAGTAGTTGGATCCTATTGCTTCGATGGCTTTTCACACACGTAAAACATATATATATATATTCTTTAAGACGAAGATCAAAATAAGTTTATGGCAGATACTTTGATTCTTAAAGGCAAACTACTATAAAACTCAATTATCCTCTAATTATTTTGTGTGGTGTATTAAAAATAATCTTTATTATTAAACTTCGTGGTGAAAGAATGCACTCAAGAAAACTTGCTTAAATAATTAAACTTTTTGCCTATAATCAGAAAGAAATAGAAAAGATTGTTCCAGACGTCGTAAGATATGTTTTTGCTGCATATTTTAAATATCTTTCTTCACATTACATAATGAACATTTTAGAGATATAAACGTAAAAAAATTCTGAATGTCGCAAAATAATTGTAGAAATAACAAAACATAATCTTTTAGTGAATGTAATATCTTATTCCCTAAATAAAAACTCTAATGAAGTTATTTCTGATTAGATAATACAAATAACATTATTACGTATAAGGAAAAAGTTGGAAATTTTTACTATTGTTTTGGATGTCCTGATAACTGTGTTTGGTCAAAGTTAAAAGTTAATAGAAGAGTTGTATTTTCAGCGCCTACTTCTAGGTGGTGCTAATTGACATGGAGGAATGTGTCAAGTAGTGGTCGGCCAATACAAAATTAAATTAGCTCCACCGTAATAAGATTGGAAGTAACCTCTGAGAAACTTCTGACGTAATGTGAACCAATGAGCTCTTTCGATTGTACGTGTTAATGGTTTAAAAAAAGAGAGAGAAAAATTAATTTATTTTCAAATTATTATCTTTTTTTCTCTGTAAAAAATGTCGTGAAATCGTTGATAATTTTGGTTTTTACAAAACTTGATGAATTTCAGATACCTGCCTTCAAAGTTGCGATTATGACTGAACTTGAGGTCTCACGGTTTGCGTATCGTTGCCGCAAAAACGCACTTCGCACTTTTGGTCTGTGGATGCGTTATAATATTGATGCATAATTTTGTAAGAATAGTTCATTTGTTTCCGTGGATGTATTTTCGGTTCTTATTGGTGGATGAGAACCGTGCTGCTAAGTGTAGTATGTGTTCAGGAAATTGAGATATTTAAAGAAAACGCAGCGTGTATTTGATTTATGTGTAAACGTTATAAAAGTGTCGTCAGAATAGTGTTTTAATATTCTGAATATTATGGTAGCTATCTGTAGAAATTTGCCATCACATTTTTTTCTTAGTTAACCGCTTCAAAATTAGAGATGACTTGCGCAGATAGCTCTTGCGTACTTTTGTATGAATTTATGAAACAAAGAAATGAAAATAGAATAACAAATAGACTTTTTTCTTGAAAATGTCTTTATAATTTATTTTATCTGAAAGCTTTTTGGTGTATGAAGTACAGAATAATGTTGGCATGAAAAACTAAAAGTAGAAAATCATTATATTTAGCATATACTAATCTAAATGTTAGTAAAATGATAACATAGCAAAACCTTAAAAATAACGAACACAAATTTTTGCTTGCTCAAATATTTATGGCATTGTTTCAGTTACTCTCAGTATGGGCCGGCATGGCCATGTGATTGATGAACTCCACTCGTAATCGGAGGGTCGCGGGTTCGAATACCCGTTTCATCAAACATGCTCACCCTTTCAGCCGTGGGGACCTTATAAATTGACGGCCAATCTCATTATTTGGAGATAAAAGAGTAGCCCAAGAGTTGGCAATGGGTGGCAATGACTAGCTGTCTTCCATCCAACTTTACACTGCTAAATTAGGGACGGCTAACGCAGATAGCTCTCGGGTAGCCTTATGCGAAATTCAAAAACAGACAAACGATCCTCTAAATACAATATATTTTAATTCAGTAAAGAATCCTTGGCATTACTTATCTGTCGTATTTGTGTGTGTATTTGGCTGATTAAAAATGTAATAAATCTTAGTAATTATGCAACAACGACGATGTCTGTTGATCTTTTATCATTCAACGCTTCACTAGGTTAGAAAAAAAATGCCTTTGCAACATATTCAAATAAGGAAAACTGGTTACTGTGAAAGGTGTGAAGAGTAATCATCAAGTTTTTGTCTATGCAACTACGTACGTTGTTTATCTTTTTTTTTGTAATAGTCATACAGAAGTGAAAACAACCTTCGTAGCTACGTTTATTTTAATATACGATCTAAAGAAAACAGAAACATCAAGGGACCATCAAAAGACAAGAGATTCAAAATTAAATCAAGTCGACTAATCTTAGGCAAACTGCTACATCACTAAAACCATCGAAGACCAATGAAGCCTTGTTCAAATGAAGAAAGATAAGTTATCGTGAATTCCAGACATTACATGCCTTGGCCAAAGGAATCCAGTAGGCGATCTTCTTTCTTATTACTTACATTATTTCACTCCAGCTGACATGATCAACTTCGATGGAAACTAGCCTTGGAAAAGAGCTTGAGAATAGGACAAAGGGAGTGGATGCAAAAAGATAGAGAAGTCTCGATAATTGCTACAGACTTGGCAAGTAGATGCAGCGGAGAGAAAAGAAAGGAAACTCTTAGGCGCCACACAAATCCCTTAAATCCTTCATTGCATTCCCATTTCCTTAGAACGACAAAACCTAGGATTTCATAGGAGAATGTTTCGTAGGTCGGTAAAGTATTTCTACAACTACAAGAGCATGTACTTGAAAGAAAAATCCAAGAAGACTAGTCATTGCTTTTAGACGTTGGATTAGATGAATGATCAGAGGGTAAAACATAATAATTACTTACCAAGTAACATCTTCCTCTTGTAGAAGTCTCGATGTTTGAACATTACGTGTTTTAGTTTGAATTTATGTGTGTGTACATATGCAACCACTCAAACGTAACTCAAAGGAACAACAACTTTATAAATAAAAAAAAAAAACACTAAATGCGGATGACAAATGAACTGATGGGCTAGTTATTATGTAAATATATCACGTCTAATACCAGTAAATAATCTGTAGCTTACGTAATATATTTTTACTTTATGATATTTATTTGATGTATGGCTAACATTGGCCTCTTTAACAAAAAAGGTCATAAGTATGTAAGTTATAAAACATATCAAGATTAAACAAGATGCATTTGAATCACATTAACCCATCTTTGAGTTGTTTCTTATAATTATTTTAAAACCAAAATAATACTCACAAAATAATAACAAATGCATTTTACGAGGACACAAGAGTTAATTAAATATTTGAGTATTTACTCTGTTTGTGTTTTCAGTAACGTTAAACAAATCCATTATAATTAAGTTTGCTTTCTGAATAAGTTTTCGATTGATGGTACTTTTTGGCATTTCTATTCAGATCAGATGTCAAATCTAAACAGATTCCAACTACACTTCAAGAACATTATATGTTGCTCAACATATAACTTCTTTCAAACTGAAACTGTCTGCCAGTAAACGAGTTTTTTGTTTGAGTGCTTAAAAGATGGGATATGTGAGCATGTCATGTAGATTCGACGTTTTGGCTTATTTCTCTACAAATGAAGATGATTGGAGGTTGTAAATGTGCGTTATTCTTATAAATAATTATACTATAAGTGTGTATTTGTATCACAATCAAGAGATCATAAAAATAGAAACAAAATCTAAAATAGGTAATTCGATGCGAAGAAGAGTCACGTGAAGCAGTTTGTTTGTTTTTGGGTTTCGCGCAAAGCTACACGTGGGCTATGTTCACTAGCCGTCGCTAACTTAGTAGTGTAAGACTAGAGAGAAAGCAGCTAGTCATAACCATCCACCTCCAACGCTTGGACTACTCTTATATACCAACGAATAGGGGGATTGTCCGTTCATATAACGCCCCCACAGCTGACCCTCGGATTACGAGCCGAATGCCTTAACCTCTTGGCTATGCCAGGCTTGTGAAGCAGTTGATTGACACTAATTATTAAGCACAAGGCTACACAAAGAGCTGTTTGTGCTGTGACCATCACCGGAATAGAAACCCAGACTTACTACTGTACCATTGGAGGTCAAGTGAAACAGAGAAGTGAATATTGAGAATATATTCAAGTATTTTATTTTGAAATTAACAAATTAAAACTTATGTTATATTAGGATTTGAATTACAAACTACATTTTGATGCCAAGTTTGTTGATATAGATTGAAAATAAAGTAGTTAAAATTATGAATGTATCTCTTTAAAAGGTCGTGACATATGCACTTTGACGTATCCGTATAAACAGGGTTAGCTTTAGATTATAAACTAAGTCAAATTAACGTATTTTATGATGTATGAAACCAACTCTAGATGCAACAACATAACTTGTTTCCTTCGAAAACATGGCAAAGTTGTGCCGCCAGGAAATCAACTTCTCAGAAATAGATAGGGGAAAATAAAATCTAGTGTTGCTGAATAATTACATTAAAAACTACTGATGTTGTCATAAAAGGTAATAAACAGAGCCAAGATAATTCGATATTTCAACATCACTGCATTCACGAGGTGAGTTTATCTCGATCGAGTGCTTTTATCGTTAATCGTCTATTCCTCCAAAATTCTGGAAGCGAAACTTCGCTAAATACGGCGTATCGGGCTAAACTAGTCCTACAAATATCTGGTCACCTACGATGACTCAAATTCCTCCTTTTTTTTCTTATAGATCTCCACTACAGCGTTAACAGTTGGTCACTTACCCTTACGTGACCAATGGACTCACGCATATACCGACCATTCAAGCAACGTCGAATGAACCAAAAACAACAACGAGCGCTCGATTAAACAACCTACAGACTGTGGGTTTTTAAGCAAGACCAAATCGTATCATTGTAGCAAGAAATTTGATCTTGGAATATGGAAGTAACACGTGAAAAGAATATTGGTACCTTTCACAACGTTTGTTTGGTTTAACTTAAAAACGTACATTTTTCACAACTGTCAGATTAAGTGAAAATATAGTACATTTCGCCTGGTATGTTAATCCTAAAAAATGAAAAACGATTCCGCAAAATATAAACAGGAACTTAAGCGTCTTAATATATTGGATTACATACTAAAACAGCATTATATCAAACGTCGAAAGTTTATATGCAAAAAACGGCTCGTTTGGGTTGAGAAAATATTTTTCATAGAAGAGCGAACAACGTTTCGACCTTCTTCGGTCATCGGAATATGAAAAATATTTTCTCAACCCAAACGAGCCGTTTTTTTTGCATATAAATTTATCAACAAGTGGGTTTCTCGACATCACTGAAACGTCGAAAGTGTTTTCTTATAGCAAAGCCACATCGGGCTACCTGCTGAGCCCACCGAGGGGAATCGAAACCCTGATTTTAGCGTTGTCAAACGTCGAAAGACTCGGTTAAAACTAAATGTGCGTGTTACATGAATAAAACACTTAGTAGCATAGCTGAGAACTGATACAAAAAAGTTGCTTAAGGGATTACTTATACATGTACAACAGATAAACATTACAGAGTAAGTAGCATTATTATACTGTTTAAAATAGTTGGTGGTCCCTAGCTTTAACACAGATGGAAAGAACTTTGTAAGTGTGATTCAGCCTACATTTTATAAATTAATAACTGAAACTAATCAACGGATAAAAGTTATTCCTAGTTTAGCCCTGAAACACATGTTTAAAACACTAAACAAATTTTATCGCAAATTTGAAGTTCATCATAAATTCATCAAAACAAGGTGAAAATATCATAACCATAAATGTAACTATAGACTGAAAGCTTTTAGATTGATAACTTCTGCACGCTAAAATATCATATTATTTTTTTCCTTGGCCACTAAGAGCGTTGTTAAAAATCACTCAGTGTTGTATGAGGTATATATAAGGATTTAACAAAGAAATAACAGTTAATTTCTGTAATATATATGGTACAATAACTAATTGTGTATAATTAAATATATACACACAAACATATATATATATATCTACAATACTAGGCAAAAGTGATAGGATAAAGTCAAATACAATATTTCAGACTACTTTCAAAGAACAGTGAAAGGTAAGTCATAGGTGAAACATCAATACTTTATTAATATTCATGTTTAGTACAACAGACACAAGGTGGAAGTGTTTGACTTCAGTAAACGGTTAATATTTTGCGTGTCCTCCTTTGTTTTAATAACTGCAGATGGTGTTTCATGCATAGTTTTAACGTGTTTAACCAAAGTGTTTATTGGTATTTGACTTCAAATGTCTCTAACACCCTCCCATAAAGTTTCTTTGGAAATATCATCTGATTTGTCAAGTTTTTTTTAATCTATTAAATTCAAGATCTGCTCAACTGGGTTGAGATCAGGGCTCTGTGGTGATGATTGGGTTATTTGATTGACTCCAGCAGCTTCTTTGTTAGCTAAGTGATTTCTACTTAGGGGTGGATGAGTGTTTGGAATCAATTTCTTCTTGGTAGTATAATCCTTTACATATAATACATAAACCACTGAATATGTATCTGATGGTACTTGCGCTACCCATTATTCCACGTATTTTGCAAATATCCCTTGTCGTCTGAGTAGAAGAACACCCCCAAGCCATCACACTGTCTCCCCCACGCTTCATGATAGGTGCTGTGTATTGAAGTTAGTATATTTGACTTTTCTTCCACCTGACATACAACCTACAGTTTGAACGAAATATTTCAAATTTGGACTCATCCGTACATAAAACCCTTTTCCAATCATTAACAGTCCAGTAATTGTACCTCTCAGCAAATTTCAGTCTTTTGATAATATTTTGAGATCAAATTAAATTTTGTTTAACTGCTACAGGTCAAAATATTCCATTTTCGTTAAATCTTTTTGATACTATAAATCTGGACACTTTTCTATCATTTGGTATATGGTTGTTTATCTCATTCAGATCAGTGATAGTCTTCTTCTGTCCCGAAGGTTGCATGAACAACGATACTTAACATTAGTATCATTTACTTTAAATGTTCTGCCTCTTACTTTCCTATTTTCAAATTTACTTGTCTCGGTCTCACGATTTAGGATGTACTTGACAGTGTCTGAAGAGCATTTCAAGTCTGTAGCAATTTATCGGAGAATCCAAAGCTTTTATGCGAACTTTCTGCTTTATTAACAATTCCATACGATTTTGGTGGCATGACAACAAAAGTTAATATACAGTGTTAAACATTGTTTTTTATATGAAGGTTTACTTGTGGAATGCTATTAAATTTATTTCTTTTAGCATATACTGGTACTATACGCTAGCTTCTTTCTATATAATTAAGACACTGCATGTGGTACCGTGGCAATTATTTCAGATCTTAATTTGACCAGTATGTTCATTCAAGCAGAACCCTTATGATATGCCCCTGGTACTAGTGTATGAGAATCCTACAGAATGATAAGTATTCTCACCCTGACTTGTTCAGTTGTTAATGTGGGTCAGTGAAACATTATCATAGTGTCGAAATTTACATTATGGACGAAGTAGCCTCATAAAATGGAAAGAATGACAATATATTCTCTTGTCCTTACACTATTGCACAATACTGTATATATTAATTTAACTACATATTTCTTACAATCAACCGTAAGTGATTTAGTACAGGCAATTTCATTAAATCTCACGCTTTGTGAAAAGTAAGACCATAATTGAAAAAGTGATTCCTCATATTCTTAGATAATAAACTAAAAAATACAAAAATAAATAAGAAAAAAGTTAAGAAATCGACTTGCAAAAACATTGAACATAAAGAGATTGTGTAAGGTACGGTTTCACCAAATTTAAGTATGAAACTATTCGTACTAAACATATGACGTCAATATATATTTCTTTCCAACTGAATATTGTGTTCGACAACTAAGCTGGACTATTGACATTTCTCCAAGCCAAAGCAAAAACTATTGATCATAAAAATACACACGTTCCCTTTTTTGTGTGTGCTAAGAATGATAATTTTAAACAGAATAAAACACAGTAAATTTAACTTTTATTATTCAACTGCTACTATGGTTACAATTCTAGATATTCGACAAAAATGTTTTAACCATTTTAAAAATATTTGTTTCATTTGTGACTTCATAAATTATACGAGAATGGTTGAAACTAAATTTACTTACTTGAAACTATTCCATTGAATTTTTGAACATCAGCAAGAGATCTGAGCAAATTAATCTGACGTGTTTTGTTGGTTGAGAAGTTTATCCTAAATAAAGAAAATAAATTTTAATTCATATGTATATATTTTCTAATCAAATTAATATACAATGCAATTTCATAGCATTGATAATTAATAGTTCCATTACCAATAAAATAACACATAAGGTGTTAGAGAATAGTTTTCGTTTGGTAGTTTCTGAATTCACATCAACGTAAAGCCATATTCAAAACTGAAATGACAGACCAGAGGAAGCATCTATTCAGAAAACTCTAGTCCTAACTGTTGAAAAAAATCCAGTCCAATCGAATAAAAATCCCTGACTCCATTCATTGTTTCAAAGTTTAAATTGGATTTCTGCGGCAACAGATCATGAACTTGAAACCTTGGATTCACTTTGAGCAAGTTGGTCATTTGGGCTACGCCAGACTCAAGAAAATTGTATTGTTAATAGTTGACATCTAAATATTTTGAGGCGGTTTGAATTTGTGAATTGTACTGAAATTTTTCAAATAGAAAACGAGATTATTTAAACATTCCTTTGACATTTAGGTATGAATAAACTTCGATTTCAAATAATATCATGGAACTTACAGATATTCAATTAGATCTAGATGAATTATTTTCTGAACACTTAGATTTCTTTCATTACCTTAGGTTTTTGAAACTTACACTAACTTGTTTTAGAATTTAGAGGTTAGAACTAGGTATATATATATATAGCTTAGAAACATATATTTATATATATATAAACATATTATAACGGACTCAATGTTATTTTAATATCTACATTTGTTTTAGTATAATATATAACTAGAAATTTTTGTGACTTATATTTTTAATGTGTATTGTACACTAGAAATTTAGTGCTTTCTAAATTTTTAGAAGATTTTCAAGTGTAAGATTCAACAATTTATATTTTACGAAATCACTAGCGTATCTTCAAATATTGTTGCTAAGTGGATTTTCGAGAATCTTGCCTAATGAGTATAAAAGCTTGCAATCGCACCACGTGGAGAAACAGTGATAGATTATTGTTTTGTCAGCTGCAGTCAGTACACTATAAACCTCGGAAGCTATAACTGTTATTAACCGAAAAACTACAGAACATGACCAGGAACGTTTATAAATTTCGAACATTACGGAACATTCAGCTTCGGAAAATTAACTTTGGATGTTAGTATTTTTACGAGAACATTAGGTATCTTCCTGTGTGAGAGGTAAGCTTGTAAACTGCGTTATGCCAAAAAAGAATAAAGATAACTAACATTGCCGTCAAGTGAAGTGTGTCTGTGTATCAACACAAAATCATTTCGCTAGTCCTGGACCTTCGATAAAATATTAATTTTCAGACGAGATAGAATACTGTATATTGTTTGTGAATTTGTAAACTTTTTGTGTATAAAAATTTATTTGTAATAACCGTTAATATAAATTGTATTGCTGTTTGTATATTAAAATATATTTGTGTTAAAAAAATTGTGTGTATCAACCTTGTTGGCAAATATCATAAATTTGATAAATATTGACATTCATTTAACTTCCGAATTCAAAATCAAACTACCGGCTACTCGAAATCGTAAGACGTAATGTGAGTAACATAATAACTTGGAGACGCGTCCGAGATAAATTATAATACGTCACAATACACACACACACATATATATACGACTGTTGTATTTAGACTAGATATGAACTGAACAACATAAAATTGTATTAAATGTGAACTAAATAATAGTTTAAACAAATGGAAGGAAAACTGAGTAAACATGTATAAGATATTCAAATATATACACAAATATGTATATACCGTAGAAACCAATAGCAGTAATGACTTTCCACTGTTATTTGTCTTAATTATAAAATAAAATTGCTTTTTCTTACGTTTTATTTAACACGAAAAAGGCTATTAAAGAAGAAATTGTAACTGTTATACTAGGATAATCATTCTAACTCACCAAATGTACACATTTCTGCTAACACTTAAAATGGTTCTAAAGTTGAGTTTGAAGGGGGAAAAGGTTGAGGAATTCTTTAAGAAAAAATTAACTGCAAGAGACATTGGCAAAGATATTGTTTTCGAATGATAGAGTGCTTAAAAATTAATTCATATATATATATATATATGTATATTATTTTTATCACTATTTTTAATTCTAATATTATCAAGTGGAAGTAAATATTGTTCACTCTTTAGTTAGTAACCTCTGTGTTTTTTTTTTTTTTTGCTGAATTATTGCAATCAGATTATACTTTTTAAAATTAATTAACATCATTGATTATGTTTCTTTAGCATACCTTTTCGGATTTCCTTTCGCTTCATCTGATTTTTAGCACAAAGCTATACAATGGGTTATCTGCGCTTTGCCCACACGACATATTCAACCCCAGTAAAGAGACACGAAAAGTTGACTCATCTGGGCAGAGTAACAATACCCAGTAGTCTTTTTCTGACAATACTGGTAAACTGAACTAAATTTGAAGTTTATTGTTTAGTGATAACCGTTCAGTTGTGGACCTACAGTAAGCTTCGGTCAACTGTAAACCTATAATTCGCTTTGGTCATCTGTGGACCTATAACAAGCTTCGGCCAACTGAAGACCTACAACAAGCTTCATCATGAATTTTAGTTCTTGCCACATGCTCGTAAATAGTCGTTTCATTTGCTGTCGTGACGTTCACAAAATGATTATTCCTAGGTTATTTTGTACAATAGGAGTTAGTTGACTTTCCTTAAGATTTTCAAAGCTTTCTATTGCAGAAATCACTATGAACTTGTATATACTAAACTAAGCTACCACATTTCTCTCTATTTCTACAGTTATCAATGTTTCAAGAATTTTGACTCTGTAATTTACATTCCTTTGCTTAACACTATCAAATAAAGTTTTCACATACTTAGGCTGAAATAATTATCAACTTTCAAGTGAACATCAAATTTAAAAGGAAGGTACTGCCTTTTTAGGGCAGGTAACACACGTAAAATGCATCCAAATAACTGCATTATTTGTAACTTTTCAGATCATATTACGTATCTGTTTGCTCTTTTACAATCTTGTTTGGTCTACTGCATGTAAGTTATGAAAAAAACAACAACTGAACGCGCAAAGATTGAAGCAAATATGACACTGAAGATCAACTTTTTATAATGATGAAATTAATATTTTAACTCAAGTTTTAGTAATCAAAGGTGTAAAATATAAACTTTGATATACTAAATGAGAATATAACAGAAAACATATATATATATTTATAATATTTAAATAACTGGAACAAACTTAATATTCGTGACTAATGCAAAACTGTGTAAAAAGTCCACCCAAAATACTATGAGATGTCTCATTTACAGTTTTAGCAAAATAGAAGCATTTGTGCCTGATTATTGGCCGCCTCTTTCTTTAATGTTGTCGTAATGGTTTCAAGTTTTCATTCTCTCAGGAAAACAAACAAGAACGTAAAACAACTAGAAGAATGAACCTATGCTTCAGAAATGTAAACCCTACACAAGTAACAAAGAAGAATGAACCTATACTTCGGAAGTGTAAACTCTACACAAGTAACAAAACTCATACTGACCTGTACCGACATTACGCCGAACAGACAGAGAGAAATATTCGTACTTTTGAAACCACCACAAAAAATTAAGGAAACCAGCGTTTCACACTATGGAATAAGCGTATATAAACGTGCTTGAGAAATGGAAAGATAAAATGTTCATAAGGAGTTTCTCATATAAATCATGTTATATTGAGAAAATATAATTCATTATTTGCCATGAAATTTGTTAGAATTTATATTCTCAAAAGAAGAATAATAATGAAAAATAAACGTACGTCAGTCGGTAAGTTAAAATTATAACAGCTGGCCATGTTCGCGAATGCTGTTAAATATAAGCTCTGTTTATCCCAAACCAAAATAATTAGCTCGATTAGTTTATTTAACATTAGCTAGGCCTAATTGCATTTTAACTACATGAATCGAGTCTGTACCTATTTTGTACGACTATTATACACAGAAAACGTGATAATTAACCGATAAAAATGTACAATAGAACATGTCGCGTTCGTTTTTAGTTGCAAAGGTACATGTTTAAGTATTTTCGTTTTGTCCACCGATGGGAAACAACGCCTGAATTTTAACGTTGTAAGTTCGTAGCCTGGTAGTCAAGATTGTGTTAATTTATCAACAATGAAAAGCACAGAATATAATCTAATTCAAGCTAATTACATAATATGTTTAATAATAAAGTATAAACATAATTTTTCGTAAGAATCTGGTAAGAAAGTTTCTCCAATGATTTAGTAGTAAACGTACAGACTTAACATTGTTAAGTGACTTATTTCTTCATGGCAGATAGAGAGTATATATTTTAATGTGTAGTTTTTCGTTAAAACAAAGAATCGGTAAGAAAAAAACTACTACATTATCTTTTGTTTGTTTGTAGCTAAGCGCAAAGCTACACAACGTGCTGTCTGTGATGAGTTATATTTGTAAGTCCAAAGACTTATTGCTGAGCCATTGGGTGGCGGTTTTATTTTAAAATCTTCCTTATACTCCTGTTTATTTATTAGCTAATTGAATATATTCATGTACACGATTTTTATTGTGGTCTGGTTAATGAAATATAAATTTTATTTTATGATGTTTACATTTGATTTGTTAAATTTTTACCTTACTTTGACAAAATGAGATTTAACTGTTTCAGTAAAGTAGAGATGAAGTAAAAACTGACTCAGTAAGTAAATAGACCGATTCAAAAGTATAACTTGTTATTTTTTTTTTTCCTCTATCAAATCCTTTGTTAAGCCATGAAGGCTTATTATGAAGCTATAAATAGTTGGCTCTAGTTTCACATTTTGCATAATATTTATACTGCTTTATTTTATACGGGGTACGGCTATAACATGTATTATTTCTGTGTCGCATGTCCTCTTCCAGGACAAATACCGACCGTCCTTTGGAACACGATGTATGACGAACGTGATTCAGGGGAGAGTTATTGTGGACTGGAACGTAGGCGTTTACTGTCACCAATGATTGATCGCGTCTGCCCCGTCTTCAGTTATGAAATAACTCAGGAATGTGCTATAGAGTTGAGCTCAGAGAGATAAGTGTGGTCGCGTATGAACACCATTTTGATCTTCGAAGATGTGATCAGTGCGAGGCCATCCATTGGACAACACTTATAAAGCTTTTTAACAGCTGACACAAGGCATCGTATAAACAGACAATGCACTAGATATGTCTTGTAGTTAAATTACTAGTACAGTTTTGGAAGATATTGAAACATTTATTGAAACGCAAATTACAATAGAATTCCTTTATCCTCTACCATGAGCGTTAAGAGGAGGATGACAAACGATCTGAAATATGTCACGGCACATAAAACATTAATTGTTATGAGTGAGTTTTCCAACCAAACTTCTGACGTGACTTATATAACAACACCTCCAAATAGTCGTTCCAGGTTACAAAGTCCAATATTTATGCCAGTTATGCACTTAATAATTTAACTTTAAAACTGTTTTGTCTTTGGAATCAAGCACAAACCTACGCAATGGGCTGTCTGCGCCCTTCCCACCTAGGGTATCAAAACCCGGTTTCTAGTGGTGTGAGTCCGCAGACATACCGCTGTGCCACTGGGGGTGGACTCTAAAATTATCGATTGGGTGGATACAAACTGTTTTTTAAACGAATTGTTATAAACTATCAATCCTTCAAATTGGAGTCATGGTCAGGTTTGATTTGAATTTCGCGCAAAGCTATACAAGGGCTATCTGCACTAGCCGTCTCTAATTTAGCAGTGTAAGACCAGAGAGAAGGCAGCCAGTCATCACCACCTACCGCCAACTCTTGGGCTACTCTTTTAACAACGAATAGTAAGACTGACCGTCAAATTGTAACGCCCACGCGGCTGAAAGAGCGAGCATGTTTAGTGTAACGAGGATTCGAACCCGCGACCCATGGATTACGAGTCTAGTGCCTTAACCACCTTGCCATACCGGGCCATTCAGTTGGTGAGTCTTTTGGTGTGTAATTTTTTCACTCTATTAATAATTAAAGGTATGAAAAAATTAGAAACAAGATGTTTAACACCATATGATTACCATCAAAATATTCAAATGAAAGCATCATCAATATTGCAATTAAAGTCACTAACTGAAATCTCGTAGAAAATAAGTGATTAAGCTTAATCATTTTGTTCACTTCTTTACACTGAATGTTATAATGCCTCCACTTCCCCAGTGTCTCAGCGGTAAGTCTGATGGCCTATAATGCAAAAACAAACAAACAACAAGAATAAAACCAATAGTTGCGATGTTCGTACATCACAGGATGGCCAACGTGTAGTTTTGCACATAACAGTAAACAGGGTGTTTAAACTGCCAAAACATGAAATTATTCCATGCAATACGTGGAAGTCAACGGTATTGGTCTGTTAGTAATTAGAGAGTTGAATAACTGACATTCAACGCATAGGGAAAAAAATAAAAAAAAGACCGTACGCAATACTGATAAACAGTGCTCAAACCACTACAACATTTGCGTATTCCAGCTGGATTGATGAGTCTTGGTATTCAGAGAAAGGTTTCATAAGCGCTGGATATTGAATATGCAGTGCGGTTGACGTATCGTAACATTCTTTTTTTCTGCTTTGACTTATAAGTTATTAAAATAATAAAAGAGGTAAAAACAAACGAAACACAGGCACGTGCAATAGATATATATATAAAGGCTATTATGGAAAATACCCGAAGAATGAGATAAAGTAGTAAGCTCAAAACGATTTCAATTTGTCAACGTAGATAATTAAAAACAAATGAAATGACATAATAAAGTGAAATCAATATTCAATGTTAAGAAATTTTTCAGTTTTTGACCTTTCAATCTGGCATTATCTTATCTGTCAGGATGAAATTGTTTTGAATCAAATATGTTATCTTATGTTTTAACTGGCGTATCTAGTAAAATTATTTTACAATTCATTATATAACCATTGTAATGGCAGATAAACCTTGCAAGATTGCTTCAAAATTGCGAAGCTAATCTTTGCCCTTTATTTTGCCAAATATCTAATTTTATTTCTATATCTTTAAAGTCTGTAATGAGTACAGAAATTATGTTTCCGAATGCAAGATAATTTTATGGTTGAAATTTATTATCCTATGAAAGAGAAAGCACAGTTTTCTCTTACACAAGATGTGGTTTTACCATTTCTGATCTGTAGAGAAAACGGTTTCATTGCATGCAGTTTTTATGACAGATGTTTCATCATGGTGAGCGCTTTGTAGTTTCTTATAATAACATTTTTTGTATGTTTGTCGGTAAACATAAAACTACACAATGTATCCACTCTCGAATATCTAAATCTTGGCGTTTAGTTTTATAAGACCATAGAACGACTTGGAAAAGAGGCTGACAGCGAAAAGGCAATGTACCTGAAGAGTGAATGCAATTAAAAATATTTAATACAGTCTACAAAATAGCCATACAAAATACAGTGTTAAGCCCTAAGTATTGTTTCTAGGAATTAACGAATAACATTGGCATCTTAACTTAATTGTATTGATACAATAAATCACCGTGTTATCATTGTGGTGTTGTGAGCATACATAATGCTAATAAATAACATTTATGAAGTTATGTAAATAATGTTCATTTGAAGGATTACAAACAGAATTATGTTATATTTTATTTCCAAAAGTTAGATATGGATGACCTATAAAATAATCGTACGCCCCAGCATGGCCAGGTGGGTTAAGGCGCTTGACCCGTAATCTGAGGGTCGCGGGTTCGAATCCCGGTCGCACCAAACGTGCTCGCCCTTTCAACCGTGTGGGCGTTATAACTTTACGGTCAATCCCACTATTCGTTGGTAAAAGAGCAGTCCAAGAGATAGCAGTTGGTGGTGACGACTGGCTGTCTTCCCTCTTGTCTTACATTGCTAAATTAGGGACGACTAGCGCAGATAACCCTCGCGTAGCTTTGCGCGAAATTCAAAAATAAAACATTCGTTGTGGTAATATTTATTATTCACTCAGGAAAATGGACTGTGAGTGTAATTTGGCTTGACAAACAGGAGTGTAAATTTGTATTTGTTCAATGTTCATATATTCTTATCTTTACAATAGGACAGATTCTTGACAGGAAGCATCATTCTTTAGGCATTAACCCAGGGTTTAGACAGTTTTTATTATGTATTTCTATAATGTTACGAACCACTGGCTTTCACGTGCATTCCGTTTCTTTCGTTTACGAAATTTCACAAGATTTATTGCTATGATATGACTAACGTAGATAATGCAAGCGATAAAGAGCACAAGGAAAGTAAGTCGTTGCCTTAGTGCATATGTAATTATTTCAGGATTTCATTAAAGATCCAACGTTATTTTTAAATTAAGTGAAATCTGTAAAACATAAATTTTGTTTTTCCACAAACCTGTGTAACATTAATCCTTCCATTTGCATAATTCATATAAAAATGTTTTTATTGGACTTATGTATAATAAGAGTTACAATTTACCAAGTTCAAAGGACAATAACCATTAAATTGGACTAAGCACGGCCTAGTGGTTAGCGTGTCGGTTGTAGTTTGAAAGGTCCAGCGTTTGAGACATGATGCTGGTGCTGAACATGTTCTGGATTATCAGCTGTGAGCGTGTTATAAAAGTAACAGTATATAGCATTATTTAGTTTAAAGAACCAGACAAACTTATTGTGGACAGTAGGTCAAAATTACAAACGTATAGATCTGAAATCTAGGAATTTCTAAACTTACTGTTAAGCTCAATTCTGACTCTTAATTAAATTGCTTTAATGGGGTCAAACTAAGGCAGTCACACTAAGGGAGTCACAGTAAGGCAGTCACACTAAGGCAGTATTGCTTTCCAAACACATATAAATTATTTGCTATGTCGAATTTTGAAAATGTTTTAACTAATATGTTTAAAACAATGAATCTACATTTATATGGAAAAACGGCTCGTTTGGGTTGAGAAAATATTTTACGTAGAAGAGCGAACAACGTTTCGACCTTCTTCGGTCATCGTCAGGTTCACAAAGAAAAAGGTAACTGACCGAAAGCTGACCACATGTTTGAAAGGGGTTGTGTAACTGAGTGTCGGAATGTAGAGGGCGGTGGTAGATGTTTGAATATATAATTTTATTTATTTTATTATTTTAATATAGGTATAAAGGCGTTCCTTTATATTGGTTTATTTTGGGTTTAAGTTGTTGTATAAGTAAGGCTTCTTTAATTTTGCGTTTGTTTATGTTTGTTTCTTTATTTAGTATTTGAGTGTTTTCTATGGTTATGTTGTGTTTATTTGACTTGCAGTGTTCGAAAACGTGTGAAGGTGACTTTTTTACGTTCTTTGAATCTGATTTCCATTTTTCTACTTGTTTCTTCAATATAGAAGTCGTGGCAGTTATCACATTGTATTTTATAAATAATGTTGGTATGGTGTTTGTCAGTATAGTTTTTACATAATATAGACCTCAATTTTGTGTCTGGTTTTTTGAATAAATTTGGTATTAACTGGAATGTCATATTTTGTTACTAGTTTTTTGCCAAATGTTGGTTATTTGTCTGCTGATGTCGGGAATATATGGTATGCAGCAGTATATGGTTTCGTGATTTTTTGATCCGTGAGATATATTTACTTTTGTTGGTTGATTTTGCTTTCTGTCTAGGTGTGTGTGTATAATGTTTTCTACGGTTTGTGGAGGAAACTTATTGATGTTGATGAAGTATTGTTTTATTTTGTCTAATTCATCGTTAATTTTATCTGGTGAGCATAGTTTTATGGCTGTGTTTATTTGGTTTCTTAGTATGATGAGTTTTTGTTTTGTTTCATGTGCTGAGTCCCAAGGAATGTATAGTCCAGTATGGGTGATTTTTCGGTGGATTTCTGTTTTGAATTGTGTGTCGGTTCTTGTAATTTTGAGCTTCAGAAATGATATTTGATTGCTTTCTTCCTGTTCACATGTGAAGTTAATGTTAGGATGTATAGAGTTAATGTGATTGAAAAAATTAAGTATGTGTTCTGTAGAATTGAATCCCGCAACCGTGTCATCTACATATCTGTACCAGTATAGTGGTGGATGTAATGCTGTGTTAATTGCTTGTGTTTCAACTTGTGTCATAAAAATATTGGCTAGAACTGGTGATACTGGGTTGCCCATGCTTAGGCCATTTGTTTGTATATAGTTTTGGTTGTTGAACATGAAGTTTGTCTTTATCGTGGTGACTTCTATGAGGGTTGCTAACTGGTTACTGGGAAATTTTATAGTTGGGTTAGGGTCTCGGATATAGAGTTCTAAGGCTATCTTGCAGGCTTCAGTGGTTGGAACTTCTGTAAAGAGGGATATAACATCGAAACTGGCCATTAAGGCTTTATGATTAAGTTGATTAAGATTAGACTTGAAATTAAAAAAGTCTTTGATGAATGAGCTGGCTGATGTTACATATTTGGAGAATGCCCATGCTATGTATTTACCAAGATTGTAATTAAAAGATTCATATGTGGACATTATTGATCGTAATGGACAATCTGGTTTATGAGATTTGGGGATGCCGTATATTTGCGGTGTGCGTGAGCAAACAACAGAAAAGACACCAAAACGACAAACCGTTGACTAACCTCATAATTAACAGATCCGACCGACAATTAAACACAGACGAGATACATCTACCTAACAAAGGACTGAACTTCGCAATAGCACCTAGGTACATTCCAACCATAGAAATCAAAACATGTTTAGAAGACCTAGCCAGGAGACTTGTGATACTTTCTACAGAGAACAAAAACAAGGAAACAACCAAAAACAACCAACAGAAAGAAAACAACTTAGATAATTTTATTGACATCCAACAGCCAAACTTCCCAGGTAAAATTACAAATTTATATTTTCCAGAAACACCTGAAAACAACATCTTAAACGATTTTTTCAAAGAATTTTCTCACAAAACCATCAACATAATTTCACAAAACAGAAAACTAAAAAACAACCTTACAAAAAGAGATATTAATTCCATTAAAAACCTAAAACAAGACAAAAACATAAAAATTCTAAAAGCAGATAAAGGTAACGCTATAGTCATAATGAACACGAATGAATACATCCAAAAAATGAATAACATCCTATCAGACACGAACAAATTTAAACCAATACACACAAATCCAACAAAGACACACGAGACGCAACTAAACAAATTACTACTACAAATGAAAAAAGCCAACACAATTTCACAAACACTTTATTCCTACCTACGTAAAACCGACTCACGCACACCGCAAATGTTTTTGAATGTTTTTGAATATGTACACTAAGTGACTTAAGGACTGTCTACGTTAGACTTTCCTGAAGATATACTAGACAAAAAACAGCTAGTCGGTAGAAAACTCGCTGCTAGGTATTGGGCTATTCTAGTGTAGCCGAATAGTGTACTGAAAAGTCACCCTTACAACTCACCCATAGCCCCAACGTGAGGATTAAGATGCCTTTTTAGTTTTTTGTTTGTTTGTTAAGACCCAAACGAAGGACCAGGATATCTATTGTTTGACACGCAACTACTGGACCACACTCGGCCGAGACTTACCAGATATAGCAATGTTGACCCTTACAATGAATTAGTTCCAAATGATTAATTTCAGGCGACCGAGAAAATTTTCGTTTTCGTTCCATTTCTCAACTACATTTGATACCTATGAAGTAAAGGAATACAATTAACGCAAGTAATAAACAAATTTGTTACAGTGTGTCAAAATGTAAAAATACAAAACTAATGTGTTACAGAATGTAAAGTATGAAATTACGAGACTAATGTGGTACAGAGTGAAAAAAATCTGAAAATACAAGACTAGTGTGTTATAGTTTAATAAAATAAGAAAATTCGACACTAATGTAGTGCTGTGTGATAAAATATGAAAATGTAAAGAAATAGTTAAAATAATTTTAACAGTAATTAATTGGTCTGGCCAACGTTTCGATCAAATGAACCTAATCGGGAAATTAAGATACACTGTTGTACGTAAAACTCGTGAATTTTATTCAGTCACTTTCGAAATCTTCCTTGTAGAAATTAAAGAGATAAGTAAGTTAAAAAATCACGTTAAGCTAAAAATACTTTTCTTTACTTTTAACTTCATTTGACGAAATCGTTTTAAAAATAAAAATGTTGTTGTTTTTGGAATTTCGCACAAAGCTACTCGAGGGCTATCTGTGCTAGCTGTCCGTAATTTAGCAGTGTAAGACTAGAGGGAAGGCAGCTAGTCATCACCAACCACCGCCAACTCTTGGGCTACTCTTTTACTAACGAATAGTGGGATTGACCGTCACATTATATCGCCCTCACGGCTGGGAGGGAGAGCATGTTTGGCACGACTCGAGCGCGAACCCGCGACCCTCAGATTACGAAGCGCACGCCTTAACGCGCTAGGCCATGCCGGGCCCGTAAAACAAAAAAATAATACACCTTAACGGGGTTAAGCTACCTTTACTATCACGTGATATATGTTACTTAATCCACAAGTTCTGAAATACATAATCACATAACATAATAAAGTCAGTTACGTAACATTTTTCTTTCACAATTATATTGTTTTAGTTTCTAGTTAATTTAAGTATCTAAACAACATAAACTGTACTATATGAAGGGCCGTCTTTCAACATTATGCAGTTTCAGAATCTATATAATAACATTTCCATACCTATTTTATTTACCTAATGATAGGGTGTAACTGTAGTAGAGTGTAAAGTAATGGTTTTAACAATATCTGAGAGTGATTAAATCAAGACTTGGTATTTGTGTATTCCTTCGTTTTAAATCACCTTCGCCTGACTATATAATTTTATTCATGTAATATTACCAAAAGCCATTATAAAAACAGTAAAATATTATATCTGTTAATGTTAGATTTCCGTCCACGTAGCCCATTTGCTGAGAGTAAATCTGCAAGATTAAAATCGAAACACTCGGATTCTGCTAAAGCTAAAACGACTGTTAACAGACTTGCAAGTTCTTGACTTTAATGACCTCTCACGTGTGACTTGAGTTCTTTGATTAATTTCTTATCCTCTACCCCCATTCACTTCCAAAAAACAAACTGATAAAAAACATGTATCTGCAAACCTTTAATTAGGCTTAATCTAGACTGACACTGAAGGTTCATCTTGATCAAGATAATTCTGTGTGAAGGTTGTTCATGTTAAAATGCCAAAGCTGACACTGCAGGTGTGTCATATAAAAGTTCTATATTACATACACTAATCACTTTTTTTTTTCTGTGGCTGATTAAAGAGTAAATGTGAACTGGAATATGATACCGCTTAAAATTTTCATTAATGGACTAGATGTAGGAAGTAATACTTCATTCTGAATTTGACATATGATCTTACCTGGATTTAACAAGCTATATACTAGAAATTAGACAAATTTAATTTTTCTTCTGAAAATGCAACATATTCTAAGGAAAATTAAACAGCTCCAAACATCCTCTTCTTAGCCCTAGGTTTGTTCATAAGCTTACTTAAGCTTTACGACATGATCCTTGAAGGTTGAAAATATTTTGCTCTTTAGCGTCTGATCTGTTTCAGTTCTAGGTATATCAAGGGAGTTCCTAGGAAGGCAGCATTGTGGTTATTTTATAGTAGGTGCATCTCTGCTGCTTATATGATGCTGGACTGTTTTCGTTCCTCTAAGCCAACTATCAGATTCAACAAATACATTACTGAAACCCACAAGTAGTGTCCCGATGTTTCTCTACTAACTGGTTCTTATAACGTCTACACAAATTTGATCAGGCGTTTTGGTAACAGTGTCTTTCTCGATTAGCTCGGGGTAACCAAAGTAACACTAGTTTCAGTTACTCCTTTCTCATGTATTGTGATTATTACCCAAGTCGTTATACGTGGCATGTCTGCCATATTTTAAACCATAACTGAAATGTATTTTTCTCTTAAAATACAACTGTTTGAGCACGTGTGACTTGGTTCTGTGCAAGAAATAACCGGGTTAAAGGCATTACTTAAATCATAAAATTAGTAGATGGTAATAAAGAATTTAGTAACAGTAGTCCACCATGAAACATTATTTGTTTATTAGACACAACTTTAGTGTTACAGTCTACATATATATATATCCTTACAGTACACTTCTCTTATCTTTTTTATGGTTAACAATGTATAGCTTCATCAGATACCTGTATTTCAACTGGTGCATAGGTATTACTACTACATATGACAGTAGTAGGACATCTAAACCTAAAATAACTATAATTCAGCCAATATCTGCTGCTACATCTTTTTTATATATCTAATTATGTCATCAACCATGATAAGAGCCATCTTTTTCCAGTCAGGTTACCAGTATTTTAGGACATTAAACAAACAGGAGACACTGTATCGTTTGTTTATGGGCCTAAATTTCCATGCAGTAACCTGATTAAACGTATTGAGGAAGTAATTTAAACCTTCCTTTATTGAATCGTTGAATTAGTGACGCAAAATGTATTTCACGTCACTACTTTTTGCTACTTGTAGCTAGGAAAATTTATCATATTGTAATAACAGTTATTCAGGAAGACTGAAGAGTCAAAGCCAGTAGGGCAATACCTCATGTCTAGCAGTTACAGTCCCTAAGGTTTGATAAATATCAAACATGAGGTTCAGATTGGTGTAAATTATCAACACTCCTCTCATAACAACAGAAAAAACTCCTGATTTGTCCATGACAAATCACGTGCTGGATAAAATGGTGAACATGCTTTTTGAAAGTTGTCTGGCAGAGACGGTTCGTTTACCATAATTCATCTCTGGCTAGTTCCGACGGCGTTATTCAATACTGGGTACCGATCACTGTAGTTCATTGTCCAGACCTCTTCCAGTTGCATTTGTTAAGGCATGATCAGAAACCTCTTCCTAACAATTTCGTGTTTTTATCTTTGACCTTGGCTGATCTGCTCAAAATTGGCTGACATTATCAACAGTACCTGACGGACCAGGCCATGAATAATTTGTCTAGATGCTTAGACCAGCGTAGCGAAGTTCAAGAAGTCTTAGTGGAATCTAGGAAAATATTTAGTGTTCAACAAATAATTTCTCGGAGTTAATCAGAAGTATTTTGTACTTCCTCTCTGGTTCTCTTCCTTTTTTACTTAAGTTCTTTCCAAAATGTACAGGTGTCTATTGGATAATATCTTATTACGAGTATAATAGAGAAATGATATTAAGGGTGTGTGTGTGTTTTTTTTTTATAGCAAAGCCACATTAGACTATCTGGGAATCAAACCCCTCATTTTAGTGTTGTAAATCCGTAGACTTACCACTGGACCAGCAGGGGACAATATTAAGGGTTGTGTGAAGTTGCGCACAAAGCTACATAAGAGGCTACCTGTATTTTGTCTATTAGTTCTCGTGTTGTAAGCCAGCAGACATACCGAATTGAAGAGAAAAATCACTGCTGCTTCCACAATAACTAAAACATAACCAATGGTATCCAAATGCATTTTATTATGGTAATCTGGGTAAGTAAAAGATAGAGGTAGTACATCGTAACCTGATCTTAGCAAAAAATGAGAGGTTCTAGAACTTACTACGTGGAAGGATGGGTAAAATAATTTCTTGCAGGTAAACCATAGTGAAGAAACGTAAACAAAATAAAACACTTCATTAATTGAAGTGTATTGCGTGATTATTAAAGTGATGGACAGTTAGAGAGGAATTGTTTTAAGTACAAATAAATTAAATAAAGAGAAAACAAAAGTATTTAATCAGAAAAAAAGAAAATAAAAATAAAGTGGATACAAAAACAACAACAAAAATAAAACTAAACAATAATAATGGAGTGTAAAACAAAGACTCAACAAGCATGTCTTGGTTTTTCCAAGTTTGAGACAAATCTCCTTTCTTCAAAATCGAATGCTATTTCTGATACTGGAAAAACTACGTTCACGAAACACTTACCTTTTTTATCTTTAGCTGACCAGTAGGAATATGGCACTGGCTTGCGAAAATGATTTTGTTCCATTTGGTATTCACAAAGCAGTCCTTTATATACAATATAACTATCTGATGAAACTATACATAAGTTTCTTGACAAGATCAGTTTCGGAGAATAATGCATCAAACTGAATTTAGCAATATGACAGTAACCGGTTCAATGAAGTTCCAAACAAGATCTTAAAGAAAGTTTTGAATGTCTCAAAGGTCATGTGACATCGACTTTATTGGAAAAAAGAAAATTATGCATAGAAAGTCTTGCAGAAGTTAATTATTGAGTTTAACGTAAAACTAGAAAGAATTCAAACTTAAACTATCAAATATTTCGAATGGCCGTCTAGCAAACCAGTCCATAGGTATTGAAGGGATTTATTTGCATCAGAACAAATTTGTAGAGATAGAAGGGTATAAATGGGTGCTTATTAATATATATTATAAATCATATTAGAGTAGCTTTCTCTGAAGTTTCTAATGGCAAATTAATTTTCATGGTTTGGAACTTCGGCTGCTACAGTTAAAATTATAACAGGTGTTTTTAAGGTTCATTAACAAGGAAAGGCTTGTGTGGGTGTGTTAATAAAATCTAGTTTCATGTTATTAAAATCTTAGTAAAGCCAGAAATGTAAGGTAAGGCACATTATACGGTGCTTTTGTTTCCATGATTTTGTATGTTTTCGTGTTTGCTTTAATTTTCAGACTTATATATCATTAACTTATTTAAAATATATTTTTCTGATTTTGGTAAACGATTCAAATAGTTTATATTTTCTCATTTCTAATTTATTTCAAATATTGCAAATAATTTAAGCGTTATGGTAGAGTGTTCTTATAATAGTGCCATATTTTTGTTACTGTAGTGTTTTTATAATAGGGTCAGGTATTTAATATGGTAGGGTATTTTTATAATGTTATGTGTTTGTTACGATAGAACGTTTTTACTACTCTATTTTCTTAATAATAATGCAATGTGTTTGTTATGGTGGAGTGTTTTTATAATACCTTGTTTTTGTTATTGGAAAGTGCGTTGTTAATGTCATCTCTTTACCATGATAGCAGTTTGCAATAATGTTGCGATTTTGTAATGATAATGTTTTTATAACGTTATGTTACTTGCGATGGAAGAGTATTCTATAATACCACATATTTGTTACAGTACGGTGTTTTTATAGTGCTATATTTTTATTTGATATCACGTACGGTACACCGTCTGATACGTAACTCCAAGTGAGTAGACTTTATACATAGTTCAGTAATAAACTTCCTTTGATCTTTAGAAGCTAAAACGTTTACGAACGGAAGTGAACCATTTGTACTTTCCTCTTAGTGATCTTCATGGTGGAAGATGGTTCATTTAGGTGTCTGTAAAATGATTACAACGAATTTGGCCTGGTAAAGCATTACCCTCATACCATAGACAGAAAATAGTGGTGCATAGCTATATTAACTCTTTGTTCAATCTGGTTCAAGATATTAAAAGATAGTTAAAGTTGCTGTGAATTCTAGAAGTTTATCTAGAAACATACGGTGGAGGGAAGTTATCTTTGTACAGGAATTATAAAGAACCGTTGCAGGTTCCTAATCCAGATATTGTTCTGAATCATTAAGTTAGACCAATCTGACTACGAAGAGTGATAGGAGCGAACCTGTCCAATTCTTTAAAAAAGTATTCTGAGTTTTACAGCAACGATGAGTGTTCAGAAACATAAGAAAAACCCACATCACTTATTTCAATAGTTTATATATGAACAAAAACCAATATACAATTTTATCAAAACCTGACTGAACATTTGATAACATGCTTTTAAAAAGTACAAATGCAAAAACACATAGAAGCAAATGTAATATATTATGTGTAACGGATTTACTGTTATACTTTTATTTTAATATACATGTTTGTTTCAGTTTAATACGTGTAACTTATATTGTTAAATGTATATTGCGCAAGTCCTGTGCCGTTGTCTAACGTTATAAATGATTTTCGAGTGTAAGAGGCAAAAATTTATGTTTTAAGCAAACACTAACGTATCTTCGAATATTTTTGCTAAGAGAATTTTCGAGAATCTCGCTTAATGAATATAAAAGCTTGCCATCACAAGACGCTGAGAAACAATAGAATATTGTTAATTCTCTACGGTCCGTATACTGTAAACCTAGGAAGCTATAAATTGAGAAATGCTTATTAATCGGAAAACTCCAGATATTTGACCAAGAACGTTTATAGATTTCGAACATTACAAATCGTGTAACTTCAGTGAATTAACTTCGGATGTTGGTATTTTTACGAGGACATTGATTATCTTCGTCGGAGAAAAGTCAACTTGTTTACGAAGTGAAGTGTAACAATTTCAACACAAAATTCGCTCATCGTGAAACGTCGATAAAATATTCAATTCCAGACCAGATTCAGTATTGTTTGTACGTTTATATAACTCTTGTATATAAACATTTCTACTAACCGTTATTATAAATTATATTGTATATTAAAATATATTTGTGTTAAAAACAAAATTATGTGTATCAGTCTTACTAGCAATTGTTATAAATTTAGTGCATATCAACATTCACTTAACTTTTAAATTAAAATTTAAATTTCCAGCTATTGGAAATCGTAACAAAATAAATAGGAGACTCCTCCAAGATAAATTATAATACGCGATAAATATAATTGATGTAATGGTAAATATATTTGCGAATCAGGAAGGAGTCTAGACATTTGACTCAATAAGCATGAATGTTTTACTTGCTTATAAACATTTGCAGATCTGTAAGAACCTTAAACACTCAAAAATTTAATTTATGAAAAGCATTCTTTTCGTTTAAATAGGTGAAAAAAATCTAATACACTCTTATCAAGCTGCCAGATAAGCACCCAGGTACTCTCTCGTATTTCCACAAAACACAAGGTCTGGCATGGCCAGGTGGTTAAGACACTCGACTAGTAATCTGAGGGTCGCGGGTTCGAATCCCTGTGATCGCCCTTCCAGCTGTGGGGACGTTATAATATAACGGTAAATCCCATTACCCGTTGGTAAAAGAGTAGCCCAAGAGTTGACGGGGAATGATGATGACTAGTTGCCTTCCCTCTAACTAAATTAGGGACGGCTAGCGCAGACTGCCCTGGAGTAGCTTACGGACTGTTTGTGTTTGATTTATTCTTTATGTTTTGTTTAACTTGATAGTGCTGAGTTAAACTCAGCGAAACGTTGTGTGTGGGCTGTTATTTTTTAAAAATTAAACTTTGTGTTGTGTTATATGCTATCTAAAACTGTAGCTATTCTAGTGATCTCGGGACTCCTTATTTCATATCTGTCTAAGTTATAATCTGAGGAGATTAAGTTTCTTCCTCTTGTCACATATCTTGTGTAAGAGAGTGACTCAAGTGTGCCACTAGGACACGTCACGCGAAAAATGCTATAAAGGCTAATATTATCGATCGATTGGATATGATGTGATTAAACTAGGCACGATCCTTTCAGAAACGTTTTAAAGGTTTGGTACTTTTCTCTGAAACATAGATATTTTCATGGGGAAAGACAATATTACACAAAAACATTTTTATCCTAAAATAAAACATCATTATATATATTTTAACTAACTACTACCAATGTCACTTATGTTACAGTATACAACACGAAAGACTGTTGACAGCATAGCCATTCATCTCTTTGAATGGTATCCTTCTTCTCACTTCACAATGTTAAACGTACAAGGTTATCAACTATTACTTGGAAAACGCGACACGTCCCACCTTGTACGCTGCAAAGCAAAAAAAAAAAAAAAGAAGAAAGGAAAATTAAGATGCCATTTTTATCTTTATGGTTCGCATCATGTTCACGTAACGAACAGAAGATTCAGTTCATAAATGGCGTTGGAAAACCGTTTGGCGTTTTCATGCACGTTAATAGGGTGATTTCATTTAAACGAAATACTTTTTAACAGTTTTTGGTGGAACATGTAAAGAAGCAAACATTTCCAAATTTGGAGAACAAAAGAATCCTTTAAACTCTCAAGTGCCCCGGAAGTGATCTGGTTATTCACTTCACATTCTTGTTTGATGGATAAAAATAAGCTTGCTAATTATAAAAAAATTCTGCAACTGAGGTCAACTTCCTGGTTTATTTGAAGTAAAGTCAGAGATGGTTGCGTTCCTACTCATACCAGACACTTTGAATATTTGTTGCCCTAGGCAACCATCAAGGTCGAACCTGATTCGATGTAAAATGATTTAGTTTTGTTTGTTTTCAAATTTCGCGCAAAGCTATAAGAGAGCTATCTGCGCTAGCTGTCCCAAATTTTGCAGTGTAAGACTAGAGGGAAGGCAGCTAGTCATCACCACCCACCGCCAACTCTTCGGCTACTTTTTTACCAACGAATAGTGGGATTGACCGTCACATTATAACGCTCTCATGACTGAAAGGTATTGGTGTGACAGGAATTCAAACCCACGACCCTCGGATTACGAGTCGAGTGTCTTAAGCACCTGGCCAATGATTTAGTTAAACATTAACAAGTGTTTTTTTCTGTAGATGTTGGACTTTATAAAAAAACAATCTCAATAGTTGTAATAATAATACTTATGCAGCCTTGCCTTTATTTCCTACATATAGCTGCTACTAAGCGATAGGTTAGCTACATATTAAACTTTAACTATGGAACTTTAAGCAGAATGGACATAGGAAGTTCAGGAATTTTAATGGTGGACTGCAGCTGGCTGTTGAATGAAATGGGGACAACATTTCGTCTACTATATTGAGGTTTGTGACCTGATGAAGACCTTAACTTAGAAATCAGAACGTTGTCTCTTCTCCATTCAACAGGCAGTTGCAGTCTATTAAAATTTTTAAACACAGTCGAATAGGGTATTGATTGTCGACGACGCGTTTTTCTCAAACAAGAACTCATCAAACCGGATGGGACAAACACAGTAGTGGTTGTAACACTATTACATTTGTTAAAATAACAATTGTTATTGTGTAAACACCATTCTGAAGCTGGAGAAGCATGAGTGTAATTAAATTAATAGATATTAATAGATATTCAATGCTGTGTTGAAATATATAATAGGCCTAATACTAATGTTTAATGAGAAGTAGCTTTGGTTTTCAATTCGTTTGCTTTGGTGAGTATTCTAGTTGTTCACACTTGCTTATTAAATTATATGACTGGTTTTATGAAGTTGAAAAATACGTTCAATATACATGAGAAACATATTGTAAAAAGTAAATAAATATCTAACAATCTTAATTTATTTTGCAAAGACTTACAGCAAGAAATAGAACAAAACATTAAATTTCTGTATTACAATATTGATACTGTTTCCTATTACTTAACTCGCAATATTTACCTTAATAGCGGTAAGGCCCGGCATGGCCAGGTGGGTTAAAGCGTTCGACTCGTAATCTGAGAATCGCGGGTTCGAATCCCGGTCGCAGCAAACATGCTCGCCCTTTAAGTCGTGGGGACGTTATAATATGACGGTCAATCCCACTATTCGTTGGTAAAAGAGTAGCCCAAGAGTTGGCGGTGGGTGGTGATAACTAGCTGCCTTCCCTCTAGTTTTACACTGCTAAATTAGGGACGGCTAGCGCAGATAACCCTCCTGTAGCTTTGCGCGAAATTCAAAGCAAACAAACAAATTACTAGCAGTAAAAAAAAGTTGCTTGTTGTTTGGATGGTAAACTCACAGCTGCACAGCAGAAAATCTGTGCTGTTATCCCCATATACACATTTAAACCCGATATTTGACATTATAAACTTTCAGACTGACCCCTGAGCCATTGAGGGGTAAATACAAATTAGTAATAATATATAGTCCTTAATGTGTTTGAAATGTGAGTTATTAAATCTTTAGCATGTAAGATCATAAAGCCAGGTGTGGACTGCTGGTTAACTTCCTTTGATTGTGAGCCCAAAAATGCTTGGTTCTTGATTCGTTTTCACAAAAAGGCATTCTGTAACCGTAGGCATGTAATAAGAGTGACTGTAGAATACTATTTCATCAGCCAAGATATGGCGGTTGGTGCTCTTGATTAGCTGCCTTGCTATTAGTCTGTCAGTGTGAAATTAGGGCCCGATGTTTTTGCAAGTACCGTTGTGCAGTTTTGCGTCAAAATTTTTAAACAAACAAACACCCCGAAGATCCTAGAAAACAAACTGTGATATCAGGAAAACTTACGTAAATACTGGCGCAACGTTAAGGATTTTTCCATGGAAAACAGTTATGTACTTAGATTAATCTTTTATTTTCTATAATATATAAAAAATATCGAAGTAAAAATTATTATATCTTACAAAAAGCAATGAACTGACAAATACACACACACATTTATCCATAAAATGAACAGTTTCTCCTCGCACTAATCGATTGCTACGACACACGTCGAAAGTTTTGTAGTTAGTGATATTTTTAAGCAATTATAGATAACGCTCGTTTCAAAGAAATCGGCAGTTAAGGTGGGACTCAGAGATACACGGAGTTGAGAATATCTGTTTGGATTACAATTGACACACTTTGTACCACTTAAACATTAAGCCGATGTTTTATGTACAGTAAGAACGATTTTTTTTTCACTTATCCTAGTCTGTTGGCGTCATCTTTGCGGTTTTAAAGCCAAGTCTTTTCTGAGCTTAACTCATAACTCGAGGCCTCGAAGTTTTGCTGAATTGACAGATGGTGAGCTTTGTCTGTCTTCACACTACAGAAGTTTTTTGCTGAAAACCGAAGAATATTACTGAAACTTTGGAGGTAGCCAGTTGTTTAAGTGTAGATTTTGCTGACATACATCCATGTTCTAATGTGTGTTTTTTTTCGTATATTGTCAGCGTAAGTGTTTTTTATTAGTTCATTCTCACAAATCAGGATGCTCATATCCTTAATATTATCCATGTACACTACAACCAGTTAAATGTGCGAAGCATACATTCTTAAAGTTAAATTCAGTGTAACCTTTACAAGGATAGATTGATGTATAAAATATTAACTTTTCTATTCGAACGAGTGAAGTGAAAATACAAGATATTTATTCACTCACTAACACTTTTATTCAAACGATAAAAAACAACGACAACAAAAATTACTCCAATATAAATTGATAAAACATCTTGATAAAAGCAATAAATAATAGGAAACAATATAAATAATGAACATAAAAGTTATTCTTGGAAATTTACTAGTTTTTTTTTCTTTTAAAAAGCAAAAGTGTACAGTAGATTATTTACTCTCTACTCGTTGGAGGGATCTAACCATGAATTTTAGTTATAAGTTCTCATGTTTACTGCTGATCCACTAGGGTATTATTGGATATTTGTACTAAAGTGTAAGATATAAATGTGCTTCAAAGGCGAACTCTTAAATACGTGTAGAAGAAATACATGTTCTGAGAGCACTATTTACTAAAATAACATATTATAAACACGAAAGGTAGGTGTAAATAGAAAAGGTTAATTAACAGAAATCTATTTTGTTGTAATAATAGTATATTTGTAATGTAAAATACATCATTTTAAAAAATTTCAGAGGATAATATTTTCATTTTGGCCAACCTTCCATATTACATGACTAATGCTTGCACGTTTCTTTGTTTGGTTTGTGTCTTGTGTGTTTTCTTACGGCAAAGCTACATTGGGCTATCTGCTGAGTCCACCGATGGGAATCGAAACCCTGATTTTAGCGTTGTAAATCGGAAGACTAGCCGCTGTACCAACAGAGGGCTTCTTTGTTTGGAATTAAGCACAAAGCTACACAATGGGCTATCTGTGCTCTGCCCACCACAGGTATCGAAACCCAATTTCTAACAGCGTGAGTCCGCAGACTTACCGCTGTGCTACTGGGAGGCTGCTTGCATATATGGAGAACATTTAGAAGTAAACTTTCACGATACAACGCTTTAATCATAATAATCATTTCTTAGAAATATCCACGTTTCAAAGCCTCGTAGTTGATTGTTCCTGTGTAATAATTCATCTCAGTTTAGTTTGGTAATCATTTACCAATAAAAATTTGTTTGTATTCGGAGGAAGAAAGGTGTTATTTTTTTAACCTCAAGCTAAAATTACCATAATCACAAAGGTATAATTAATTCTACTGTATTATATATCTAAACATACGAGGTGTCAAGTTTCCAAGGCAACCAGTGTTAGTAATATACTCGGAACTTATAACTGAATTAAAATAACAAATGTAATGAAATATATATTAAATAGATTTTCAGGAATTACCTCCCTAGAACCAGAAACCTACCTCCTGGGATAGAAATCTACGACAGGTGGCGCAATCAGAGGCAACATCATTGATTTATTAAGATGTATAATACTAAAACTGGCGAGCATGATGCTCTTTAATTTAGCAAGTGTATCTTAGAGGTGATCGATTGTTGGGCGTTTCCAGGTTTCATACGGCTTTTCAACAGTGGCGCTCCAAGTGGATGAAACGTTAGGCCTAACGGGTCTATTTTTTTATTGATGAGATAATAAAGTAAGTTTAAAATCGAATGCTGGACAATTTACCGTGTTTTATATCCATACTTTTATGTTTTTGCTAAAAGATTGTTTTTTAATTAAAATGTTTCTCGACGCAATATTCTCACACTTATATACAGTTTATGCCAACGCTTTTATCACACTTTATTAATATTTCACACTCTTAACATAGAAGGAACAGTTAAGGTTTAAGTATCTTATATTCTAATGGTTTAAGTAATGATGCTGTTTTACCTCGTCTTAACCCACAATATATATAATTAATTTTATAGTTTCTTAGTTGTTGATAATCTAAGTATAATGCTAGAATGCTTTTGATAACAGTTACTATTTAGTGAACAGGAATGCGTAGAAATAAACAGGTAACAACGAAACTCTTGAAACAACTTATTTTATTATATATTTCTGTTCTAGACAGAACTGATTTTTATTAGTTATAGAAATACAATAATTTAGTTTACTTACAATTTTGGTGACGTTTATCACACCTGAAGAAGAACCTATAATTATTAATTAGTTATATTTCTTTTATTGTGAAATACACTCAGTGACCACTTTATTAGGTACACCTATCTAGTATCGGATAGAACCCCCTTTTGGCCCCAGAACAGTTTGAATTCTTCGCGGCATGGAGTTAACAAGGTGTTGGAAACATTCCTTAGGGATTTTTATCGGCCACACATTCATGTTACGAACCTCACGTTCCACCTGATCCCAAAGGAGTTCTATTGGATTAAGATCTGGAAAGTGTGTAAGTCATTGGAGTGCACTGAAGTCACTGTTATGTTCGTGGATCCAGCTTGAGATGATGCGTGCTTTGTGATAGGGCGCATTATCCTGCTAGAAGTAACCGGATGCACATGGTCAGCAACAATGTTAAAGTACGATGTGACATTTAAATGATGCTCAATTGGTATTAAAGGAATGTGTAGCAAGTATTAATGTGTACCTAGAAAAGATTTCCCACACCATTACACCACCACCCTCAGTCTGTGCCGTTGACACAAGGCAAGATGTATCCATGCATTCATGCTATTTACGCCAAATTATGATCCTACCATCTGCATATCGCAGCAGAAGTCGAGATTCGTCAGATCAAATGACGTTTTTCCAATCTTCAATCGCCCAGTTTTGGTGATCCCGTGCCAACTGTAACCTCATCTTCCTGTTCTTAGCTGACAGGAGTGGAACCCAGGGTGGTCTTCTGCTGCTGCAGCACATCTGTTTTAAGATTCGACATGTTGTGCGTTCAGAAATGCCATTCTGTACATCACTCTTGTAATGTATGGTTAGTTGAGTATTTGTGGTCTTCCTGTCAGCTTGAACGAGTCTAGCCTTTCTTCTCTGACCTCTTTTATTAGCAAAGTGTTTTCACTTACAGAACTGCCGCTCAATGGATGTTTTTTTTTGTTTTTTGCTTCATTTTCTGTAAACTCTAGAGATTGTAGTGTGTAAAAATCCCAGGCCAGCAGTCTCTGAGATGTTGGAACCATCACCAACAGTCATTCCATGGTCAAAGTCGCTTAGATCACTCATCTTCCCCATTATAATGTTTGGTTAAATGACCACTGAACCTCTTGATTATTTCTGTGTGTTTTATATATTGAGTTACAGTCACATGATTCGCTGTTAAAGAACAGGTGTACTTATTAAAGTGGCCTCTGAATACATGTGCAGTCATTACAAAATGTTGTCTTTTAGCTCCTCTAACAGAACTAGTATTGGTCCATGGATACATGAGTATAGTATATAAATAATAATAGTTATATTGAAAATATCTCTCACACAACAAGCAAATGGTTCATGGATGTGTGAATTTTGAAGAATGGTGTGTATATCATAATTTGTATAAGGGTTCTATTGAAAATACTTTGATTGGATTCACTGATACATTAAGCTTGATCCTTATAAACTTATTGTTGAAAGTTTCTGAATCATATATTTTACTGCAGTAACAATTATCACAACATACTTTACATACCCAAGTTGTTTTTTTTCAAAAAAATAAAAAAGTAAATTCATACTATATAACTATTGAAGTAAATGAATGGAGCAAAATGGGTAATATTAGGATAACTAATAAAATGTTCTTAGAAAATACTGAGTTTAATGCTTTAGGATTTATGTTTTTTCATGGAATGGAAGGTTTATCGTGTCAAAACAGAGGAAAGGGCAGAAAATTTTATTTTTGTAAAGTTGCTGTGCCCTCAAGATATACTTTGTGATAAAAATGAAGAACTAATTTTTCACTAAAGAAACTTTTATATTTTGTCTTTTTTCTTTTCAATCTGATATAGCCTTTACAAAACTGAACAATAAAAAAGCAAAGACGCTAGGTTTAATGCAGAGGACTTAGCAAATGTCAAAGGTCACCTGTAGGTTAATGGTGATTCTGCCAATCTGCGAATTGGATGATCCAAGGTTTAAGTCTGCAGTATGTCGCTGAACACACTCCACATTCTCATTCCTGAGCGAGTTATAAAAGTGATAGTCACTCTCAGGATTTGGTTAAGAATAACTGAGTAGACGGAAGCTGCTATTGATTGGATGGAAATCCAATTTAGGGACGATTATGCTTGAATATAGGACGTCCCTGAACTGACCACTTTGTCTATGTGTCGTATGAGGTACCGTTCAGTTTGAAAACATCATATACCCAAATTCTTAGCTTAACTGGGTATTTAACAACCAAGAATTTCAGTTAAAACATACAACGAAACGATTGTATTAGTTGCCCGTCTCTTTTAATCAGTTTCTTATTACAAGTAGGTTGTGTCACTTATTACATACAACAGTGCATAACTTCACATTACCAACGTTTTTAAATGTTATTCCTTTAATTATCCAAAGATACAACTGTAATTACGCCTGGATAACCTAGTTGATAGAGCGTTAGGCTTTTAACCTAATAGGCTCGGGTTCATGGCCACAGTCGGGCGAGCGTGTGCATTCCTACACTTATTTTCAAAGCTCCCCCAGTAGTTTAGCGGTAAATTTATGGATTAACACCGCTAAAATCAGGGGTTCGATTCCCCTCGGTAAATTCATCAGATAGACTGACGTGACTTTGTTATAAGAAAACACAAATGTACTTATTTCATATTGAATTCAAATCACAACATTTCGTGTTTAACATAGTGGTTTTGGTTTTTTAATTTTCCTCCCCTAATATTGTACAAGGGCTATTTTCTTATAGCTTTCCTAATTTTGAGTTAAACGTCTAAGGGAGGGGGAAGTAGCTAACCAACAGCACCCACCAACGTCTCTTGGACTAATCTTGTTCGAGCAATTAGTGGGATTTTATCCTGATGGTTATAAGCGCATTAATGGCCCCAAAGTAAGTTATGCGGTAACGGGGCATGAACTTTGAATTTTCGAGTTCACAGTCAGGAAACACTAACCATTAAAATTGATGACATATAAAATAAACTTAAACAGCGTAATCTAATAATGTAAACTGGGAACTGAAGTTTATAATAGAAATTAATTAACTCGTAAAATATAATAAAAATGCTGTTTTCGGCTTCAGGATACTTGATTTAAAACGTTAAAAACTAATAAAAATACGTATATAGATTTGGTATGTACTCGATTATCGTGAATGATTAAGCCTTGCCAACTATCTTGCTTCTAAAACACAGTAAATATAGAATTTTGTAAAACACAGATAGGAATAAAGTGGAGCATATACCAAGATAGCAAGAAATATAAAAAAGAATCGTCATTGAATTCAAAGTAAACTAGAAGTAATATTGAAAATCCGGTAAACTGGTTGTTTTTTTTTTAATAGCATGAAAATGAATAATTTATTTTACATTATTTAATTAAGTTAGTTTTTTATTACGTAAGTTCGTTTCGTAACAGCATGATTCAATCTAATTTGTTCGTGATGCATAAATATAATTTAGAACAAAAGACCGAAAACTTATAATTGGATCTGTGATAAATTAACTGGTCAACGAAGTCTCTGCAAGTTCTTTCCATTAACTTACATTCACAATTAAATGTAATTTATTAAAAAAACATAAAAGTAAAATGGTGTAAAAATCAATATCAACGGAAGTTTGTTTGTTTGTGTTTAAACACAAAGCTACATAAGGGGTTGACCATGCTCTGCTAACCTCAAACATCGAAACTCGATTTTAAGTATTCTAAGCCTTCAGATTAATGCTAAGCCACCGAGGGCAGGGGCTTGGAAGTAATAAAACCTTCGAATTTATCTTTAAAACTCGTTATTAAGCTTGAACTAATTAACTTCTTAGACGAGATTCCATTTGTCCACTTTATCAGTACATGAAGCCATTTTGATTGTAAACATAAAACTTGCTAAGTAATAAACACTAGAAAAAATTGTCGATTGATCGAATTGTCAAACAAGACATGTATTACAGCTGTAACGTATTATATTTTATGAAAACTACTGTCCATGTCATGAAAGGTTTGTGGGTGAGAAATATTGCAATGAACTAGGACTTTTATCTTGTTTGCACAAGGATTTGTTGATGGAAATTATATAAGCAGAAATGGCTTGTTATACCTTCTGTTTATAGCCCGTCATTAAAAATGAGTAATGAATGAGATTAAGTGGTAGAAAATGCTCAAATGTATGTAGGTCCATATACGATAGAAACAACTGTCGAATCGAAGAAATCTCGTACGTCATTTACAGACACTGCGGAGGTAATGGATTAACCAACTGTATTGCTAGGCTTAATTCGTGAAACAAAAGAATTATATAATAAGAAATAGAAACGATATTCATCACTGTTTTATGTATTTAGTAAGAGGTAAGAAACACGTTGTTAGCAAAATACAAAACCTCATCCAATTGTTCCAACAAAGTAGCTGTTACAAAGGTCACCATTACATACAATTCAAAGCTTCTTTTTGTAATAGTTATATCTTTGAGCATTAAATACTAGCCTTTTATAGTAAGAAGCTATAAACAATGACGTAAGTGACGAATTGTAGGAAAATAGCAAATAGTATAGAAATTTTCTTGTACACTTCATCTCTCTCTCAGTTGGGCGATTTTACTACATATAGTGAAACTACCTCTTACTAGATGGCGCCACATAAGTTACAAATGAAAGTTTTCCAAGCAATTCGTTATTATTTGGGACAGATAAAAAATAATATACCTTAAGAGAAATTTGACACCATGGTGCAAAGCTTTTATGAAGTGTCATTTCCAGAACACAAATATTTTACACTTGACATGTGTCAGGTAAGTACTGGCGTGTATGTCATATTTACTGGATGGAGTATATATACTTTAACTTTGGTGTGTTTGTTTGTTTTCAATTTCGCGCAAAGCTACTCAAGAGCTATCTGCGCTAGCCGTCCCTAATTTAGCGGTGTAAGACTAGAGGGAAGGCAACTAGTCATCATCACCCACAGCCAACTCTTGGGCTACTCGTTTACCAACGAATAGTGGGATTGACCGTCACTTATAATGCCCCCATGGCTGAAGGGGCGAGCATGTTTGGTGCAATGGGGATTTGAACCCTCGACCCTCGTATTACGAGTCGAACGTCTTAACCCACCTAGCCGTACCGGGTCCACTTTGGTAAGAAAAAACAACAAACAGCAATTAAACTTCAAGTGATTTCAATTTCAAAAACTGGTTATTTCTTCAATGTTGATAAAGAACAGTGAACGTTTTGTATTGCAACACTTTCCTAATTTATTCACGGCTCTAATCATGTGACAAATTTAGACGAGTTAAATATTTATTATTAGTATAATTACTATTTATAACCTGAAAATATTATTACGAGGAAAAAAATGGATCTTGCATAATTCGCACTAAAAAGTCGATAAAAATCCTACTTGGACATAAATCATCACTCACAAAGAGAAACAGAGCGAGAACATGGTAGAAATGCCATAGCTCGATTATTATCAGCTTGTTAACATCTCAGTTTATTTATTTTACTATCAATAAACATACAGAAACATAACATATTGCAACAGTATACAACAACGCACTCCCTATTGTGTTCATACACATCAACGATATGTCAAACATTTATTGCTTCCATCCAGAAGATTTACACTTTCCAGATAGGTGTTAACAAAGTGGTACTAACATGGCTACTGTCATCACAACCTGTTGTTAAAGGATATAACTATTCTGAACTCTATACAGCCTTTAAAATAGTTTATTGTAACATTTAATTTGAAAGAGTGTTTATCATTAGATGGAAGCAGATGGTTAAATTACAAACATACACTATAGACATAAATCAAAACTATAGGAGTTAAACGGTTATAGTTAAAAAAACAAACTTTTGAAATTCAGCATAAGAAGAAAGTCTCTGTTTAAGATTGACTGTTTTTTTTCTTAAGTTAAGTACGAAGCTACACCATCGGCTCTCTGTACTCTGCGCACCATGAGTATCAAAACCTGATTTCTAGCGTTGTAAGTTTGTAGACATGCCGCTGTGTTACTGGGGAGCGCTTGAGCTGGGAAAAAAGTACATACAGACTGGATTATTTATAGCTGAAGAGATTTCTTGATAAAATCTAAAGCGCATAAAATTTTTAAATTGGAAAATGAGCAACCAGTATTAATATGAAGTAAGATGTTTCCTCTGAAAAACATTACTTAGGAAGCAAACTCATAATAGGTTCTTGCTCATAGAAACTAAAGTATTTGTCAAACACTCCTTGAGACTCATTATTTTCTACAGTGAAAAAGGAAGCTAAGATTTATGTAATAATATCAGTATATAATTTAAGTTTTATTTCCTTTACACATGTTCCGACTAATGGAAAGATATATAAGATAGCTGTGCCTATATTTATATTTTATGCTATTGCTTAATGGCAAAACATAATTACAACCATACGTTTCCTTCCATCGTTGAATATTTTATGTCACGTAAAACTTGCTGGATAGATTTAAACAATAAATAAGTGTCTATACAGCCAAAAATGATTATAAATAGGCCATCTTTTTTCCAACATTGGCTATAAATACACAGTATGATTTGTTTATTTGTAGTTGAGCAAAAACTAACACAATGGGATATCTGTGGTCTGCCAACAACTAGTATCGAAACCCAGTTTCTAGTGTTGTAAGGTTGCAGACATACCGCTGTGCCACTTGGGGTTTAATACATATTGCATTTTTTATACAACCACAATTTCTCGTTACCTTCTAATTTATCATATATTTCTTGTACAAGAACTGATTCCTAGATTCTTCCATAAAACAAGTAGGATTCTTAGCTTTCTCTAACTTGGGAAGGAGCGTATAGTTAAATTTGCTGATGACGTAGGCTAGCATCATGTATTGAGTTCATTTCTTCAGCTAATGCAACTTCGTGGGGTAAGTAGTTATGAAAAAAAATTCCTTCAACTTTAAAATTAATCTGACTTCTCTGACGTCAACACTCTACTCAAGTGGGCGTGCACAACTTTTGTTTCAGATTCTGCTGAATTGTTTGGAGTTTGCTCGTTCATTTACATTTCACCGCGTGCGTGTGTGCTGTTGACATTTTTGTATCTATACGAACGTGAATTGTAACACCCTGATCTGGTGTTAACTTACAGTACCAATCAAGTCTTAGTGAAATTTTCAACAGAAATATCATTAAGAACTCGATCTGCAGAAATTCGAATGTTTGTCAGCTGAATACCAGACTGGTTAGTCTTAGTTAAAACAAACAATAAAGAAATAGACGAATAACGCCGGCATGGCCTAGCGCGTAAAGCGTGCGACTCGTAATCCGAGGGTCGCGGGTTCGCGCCCGAGTCGCGCTAAACATGCTCGCCCTCCCAGCCGTTTGTATAATGTGACTCAATCCCACTATTCGTTGGTAAAAGAGTAGCCCAAGAGTTGGCGGTGGGTGGTGATGACTAGCTGCCTTCCCTCTAGTCTTACACTGCTAAATTAGGGACGGCTAGCACAGATAGCCCTCGAGTAGCTTTGTGCGAAATTCCCAAACAAACAAACAAACAAACAAAAGACGAATAACGCGTAGCCTAATATCATTATTAACCTTCCTTTGCACTTTTCTGTTTCTGACTAACCAATCGTGCAGTTTGTATTATATAGTTGCAAATCAGTGGAGATTTAACGACAAATTTTACGTATTTTGTCACTGACTTTTAAAAAAGATTATATTGGTTCGTTTGCACATATTAACGCGTACATTAAAATCATCTCGCGTTTTAAACGCATATTATAAGAAAATTAACGCAATAGTTTGAGAAACTTGTGATCATTTATACGACGAACCGTAAAATTTATGTAATTTAATGTATGTCTTACATAGTTTATTGGCTATTACAAAGCTTGTGATAAATAAGATACGTCACCAAATAATACGTTTTCAGAAACTGGAAGTTGATTCTTTTCGAATGTAATAAAACATATGATTAATTGCTTGAGACTGTTAGAAATGAACCTTGAAATAAACGAACCTCTTTTTCTTATTTGCTCTAAGCTTTCTAGCAGATATATTAACTTGCTAGAGACGGACATAGTATGGACTAAATTTATTCAAAAACCAGGTACAAAACTAAAGTCCATACCATGTAAAAATTACACTGACAAACACAACACCAACATTATTTATAAAATACAATGCAACAACTGCCACGGCTTCTATATTGGAGAAGCATGCAGAAAAATGGAAACCATATTCAAAGAACACAAAAAAACACCTTCACGCATATTTGAACACTGCAAATCAAATAAACACAACATAAACATATAAAACATCCAGATATTAAATAGTGAAACAAATATAAACAAAGGCAAAATGAAAGAAGCCCTTCTTATACAACAAGTGAAACCAAAATTAAACCATTATAAAGGAACACCTTTATACCTAAACAATTAATAACGTAACATCTAACTGCAACGCCCCCTACAATCACGTACCCGCTAACACTCTCGTCCCTAAGATATGTGCCTGACAATGCTCAGTTGTAAACTCTCTCTTTGTTAACCTGAAGATGACTTAACAAGGTCAAAACGTTGTTCTCTACTTTATTTTAATTAGAGTGCTAATACTTAGGATACATTCTTACTTCAAGTAAGATTCTCGTCATCACGGAATTTTAAAACACCAGATGGCACTGCAATCTTATCTAATTTCTGTTAATTTCTTGTGCTGACTACATTTTTTTAGTATATTTGAACACATCTGTAACCTAGTGGTATAATATATATTTTGTTTAGAAATGAAACAATATCTCACAATAATTTGATAACAAAGCTCAATTTCCTTTCAAACTGTGGTTGTAATAATCTTCAGGCTTTCTTGCATGTTCATTTTGGCCCAAAAAGATATACAAATTCAGCAACTGATGTTATAATATTGACCATGGAATAATACTGAGCATAATCTGTTAAACAGTAAGCACACCTAATCAGCTCCTTTTTCTAAGCTTATATAATTACACTTATTTGTAAGACAGCAATATTTGTGCATAATTTCGCAATGTATTAGATTTACAAATGAAGCACGCCTATATTAAAGATGTACATTTCGGTTACTGAAAAAGCCTACATCTAGGCCTAATTATGTAATTCGATTGGTAAGAACACGAGAATCACAAGAATAAACACACAATTTGTAGGCCTGTGATGCAATAAAATAATTCAACAAACCAAACTGTAGGGGGGGTGATTGTATGCACCATACCCCCCAACTATTATGAAGGGGGATGCATACCCCCAGGATCTACGCCCCTGCTGACCGCCATACAATCGCATGCGCAAAAAGTGTCCAGGATTAAATATAGTAACAATGCTAATCTAAGACAGTTATCTATTTAAATGATCAAATTATTTTTAAAATTATATATATGAATGTCAGTATTGACAACAATTACGTTTCTGGAAACGTAATAATGTGTATATTATTAGTGACGTCGACATTCTACTAGCATACTGCACACACTTTTTAAGTTTCTATAAAAATTAAAACAGTTTTCGTTCGATTGTTAAAGTTGTTACTTGAATTTAGGGAAAAAATAAAACTTAATTTAGTCTTTAAGTCTATCGTGACTCTTTCACTTTTACGTACAAAGTACGGTTTCAAGACGCATAGTTTCTGAAGAAGTAAGATTTAGGAAATATATTTATAAAAATAGGGCTACAGTCAGATGGAAATTTATGGAACGAAAATTAAATATCAAAAACAGGAATCCAAAAAATAATCAAAAGATACAACGGTACTGGGACCATTGATGTCGCTAGTTGGTCCCGGAAGACCAACTAACCTTTTAGATCAGATATTAAGTACCTTAGGCTTAATTCGCTCACAGAGAGGTATGAATTTAACAGCTAAAAGGGTGAAGTGTAAAAAGAAAACATTTTCTTCGGAAATTCAGAAACTTAAGAGACTTAAATTTTCCAAAAGAACAACAACAAAAAAGACCAACCTGTACGAAGAAAATTTCTTTGGTCGAATGAGTCAAGGTTTTAGTTTGTTTTTTTTGTTGTTTTTTAAAGTAGACGTCAGTATGTTGCCGCAGGATGATGGCAAATTAAAGGAATATCGTCTGCAGTTGTGAACGGAGAAATTTTGTTTTACAGCATGATGACAATTCCAATATCTTACTATAAAGGAAGCAGATGAAACTCTGGAATGCTTACTGTGGTTTCATTTATAGATAATACTTCAATATTGTGGGATTATCTGGATCAAGAAAAGTCAGAAAAATACAATACAATCGAAGTTAAAAGAGAAATTTCAGACAGTACTTTATGATACATGGATCTTAATTTCCTCAAAGTATCTTCAAATAATACGTAGTATGAATTTATTATCGGCTATTAGAAATTAGGCCTAACATGGCCTGGTGGTTAAAGTATTCGATTGGCAACCTACGGATCGTAGGTTCAAATAACATTACCAGTTCTTTGGTGATGGAGTTTTTCAATGTAACGGTTAATCTCGCTGTTTTATTAGAGGAGTCTATCACTTATAAACTGGAGACGGCTGTCGCAGAAAACACTCTAGTAACTGCTTGAAGTTCAAGGAACAAGCAAAATTTGTACGCATTTATTGTGCCTTTAGACGTTATGAAGTTATAAACTCTTTGCACTCAAAGGAACTCATCATATTTTGAAATCAAAATACGTGGTAAAAATAGAGTGATCTCTCATTTATTCACAATAAATTACCATTATTTTTTTTTTCTCTTAAGAATATTGGAATTTTTTTCGATAAACTTTCTTTACTTAGAGAAGTTTATTGGAAATGAGTTAATTTTTTTTATTCGGTGATATGACCATTAAAAAAAGGAATAATTAGATATAATGAAAATCTTATACCGCTAATTACAACTCAAATTAACAATAAACAAAGAAACAGTTGGATATAGACAGTAATTAATATATATCTTAAGAGACGTGAATTGCGAACCAGTCACGTGAGTGAAGCTTAGAAAACCAGTTTAAAGGTAATATATTTTTACTGTAAATATAAAATATAAAATAACAGAAAACTCACAAGAACTACATATATGAAAAAGTAAGAAAATAAACTTATTTTAAAATAATAATATAATCAAATGAAATGTAGAGAAACATACACATGATAACAGATTTAAGCAAACAGATATAAGAAAATGAATATCAACAATGCATAGTTTAAAGCCAATGACTATGACACTGTTTAGTTTTACTATGTAGGGCTGAGTGAGGCTCAGTGGTTTGTATAATATTGTTTACTTTTATCATCTAGGGCTGAGGAATGTTCAGTGGTTAGTATAATATTGTTTAGTTTTGTTATCGGCCCGGCATGGCCAAGCGCGTTAAGGCGTGCAACTAGTAATCTGAGAGTCGCGGGTTCGCATCCCCGTCGCGCCAAACATGCTCGCCCTTTCAGCCGTAGGGGCGTTATAATGTAACGGTCAATCCCACTATTCGTTGGTAAAAGAGTAGCCCAAGAGTTGGCGGTGGGTGGTGATGACTAGCTGCCTTCCCTCTAGTCTCACACTGCTAAATTAGGGACGGCTAGCACAGATAGCCCTCGAGTAGCTTTGTGCGAAGTTCAAAAACAATCCAAGTTTTGTTATCTAGGGTTGATGGAGGCTCATTAGTTAGCATGATATTATTTAGTTTTGTCATCTAGAGCTAGAGAGGCTCATGGTTACTTCGCCTGATCATGGATACAGCAAAAAAGCAAAAAATAACATAATCGCTCTCAACACTTAGGAACCGTGGATGAGAGTAGCAAATACTTTGCTGGTAGGTGGTGTTGATTAGCTGCTTTCCGTATATTTGATCATTTCATAAATTTGAGACGTCTAGCACAGATAGCCTTCGAGTGGCTTCACACGAAGACCAACAAACAACAACTTTGTAGTGATTCAAATTTGTTGAAGCACTTCGTAACACTGTGATATTCCAGAATACCTTGACTAGTGAAAGGCCAATCATTTACCAATCTTCTGTTGGTTAATGTTAATCATAAAAATGCACAATTAGTTAACTGTGCTGCGCCCACCGCAGGTATTTAACCCCGATGTTCAGAGTTATAAGCTTACCATTGAGCCACAATACTTTATGGTGAGAAGTAATATCCGTATTTCCAAATCATCATAGTGGAACATGAAGTAGAATTGTCTTCTTTAAGACTCTATATGGAGAAAATAAACAACTGTCATTCAAAATGTGTCACCGTAATGTTTTCACAACAAGTGTGTAACTGTTTCTTGATCCGCTGCCTCAGCTGAACCGTAATAATACACAGGAATGACGTATGTGGAGACATACAAGCTGTCGGGACCCATAAGTTCGAGAGGACGTCGTAAAATCACGCGGCAAGAAGTTAATGCATTTGTGTTAAGATATCCTTGTACGCCATTAGATTGGCAATGGGATATTTGAGAGCCGCTTTTATCAAAACAATGCCAAAATATAGAAGCGGTTTCTGTTATGGGTGTGAGACTTACGAGATATGATTAGGTTGTCTAGCCAGAAAAGGCTCGCAAAGAGCGTGATGAAGCTTTACGTGCAGGAAGATAGTCGTGATATGTCGCATGGTTAAGATACTGTGGTTATCTAGCGTGAACTTTATGATGTTCTATTACGCCCTCGCCGGGAATGTGAAGACAAGAGTTTTTCTAGAAACCGCAGATCTTAAAACCAGTTACTTTCATCGGTTCCCCTCTGGTACAGCGGTAAGTCTACGAATTTACAATGCTAAAATCAGGGGTTCGATTCTCCTTAGTGAAGTCATCAGATTTACGTGATGTGGCTTTGCTATAAGGAAACACATACACACACTTTCTTCGTGAGTGTTTTTTAAAGAGTTAACGCAGCATTTTCAGCTGGTTAATAATGTCTTGGGATTTCTACAAACTAATGACCATCACAGCATTAGCGGTTCGAGAAACAATTGCCTAAGATAATGTCTAGGTAGAAGATTCGAGAATAAAATAAAAGAGAGAATTTCGTTTTTTGTTAATAAGTTTATTAGTTTTTTGTTAATAAGTTTATTAAAGTTACTAAAACAGAGGTATGTATGAGGTATTTGTGTCATAAATAACAAAACAATGGTTATCGAGCAATCTTGACTCATTTATGTTTCATGTGCCGAAAGGTTGTACACGAGCCTACTACGTGTTGTAGATATTGCGAAAAATTTACTGTTATATAAATATTTTAATATCGGTGTTTATTTAAGTTAAATTTATATTTAGAAAAGTACATAACATATTGTTAAACCTGTATTGTGAAATTTCAGCCTATTCATTAAAGTTGTAGAAGATTTTTGAGTGTAAGAATCAACAATATATGTGTGCATGTAAACAACAGTGTATCGTCTATATTGTTGTGCAGGCTATAATTTCTAGAAACTGTCCATACGCCTATAAACGTAACCAACACGACGTGCCAAGAGACATTATATATGATTGGTTTGCTACAGTTGGTGTGATATAAACCTCGGAAGCTATAATTGTGATTAACACTTATTCATCGCGAACTTCAGTATTTGACTAGGAACGTTTATAAATTTCTAATATTAAAAAAAAAACCGTTTAACTTGAGTAGATTCGCACCTGACATTTACGAAGATATATATTTTCAGCGGTGAAGATCGCGACGTGTGATCGTTGAAGAAAGAAGAAGGCAGAGCTAGTTGGCTCCCAGTTAAGTGAATTGTATTATCATGAAATCGAAATTAACTCTCTCATCGTGAACCCTCATTAAAATATCAAGGAAGTTCTGCACCAGAAAGAAGACTCGATATTATTTGTAAGTTTGTAAAACTTTGGTACTTAGATAATTATTTGTAAATTGTAGTTAGTGTAAATTGTATTATTGTTTTCATATTAAAATATAATTGAATTAGAAAAAGAAAATTGTGTATATAAATCTTGCTGGCAAATATCATAAATTTGATATATATCGATATTCAATTAACCTTAAATTTAAATTACAGTTAACCTTAGTTTTAGGCTATTTGAATCTGTAAATCGTAACAATATGTTTTAATACACATACACATATATACACAGCAATACTCATTTGCAATTTTGGTTCTTCCATGCTATTATAAACAGCACTTATGGTTTTATCATTCTCATATCGAACGATCTGCCAAGTGTAATTTATTACCTTGTTTAAGGTATTTAAGACATATTGATCCGTCTAAGCCTTTTTATTATTATTATTGTAGGACGCATAAGAAGGCATTATAGGAATAGATGATTACAGAACAATTTCTCTTCAAAATCTACACATTACGTCGTATTGTCAGAACTCCTATAATTTTCTTTTAAAATTTTATCTATTAACAGCCTGTCCCTTCTCTCTTTTATCTTAACTTTTCAAAGTTACTTCACACTTAAAAATTAATTATGCAAATTTTTAATAATTCGACAAAAAAAAAAGTGTAATACTTATTTGACAACATTTATATCTTGCTTTAGCCCACAGATATCCCATTGTGTAGCATTGTACTTCATTACAAGCAATCAGTGATGAATAAAGAATCTAGTCCTCCCAACTGTAAACAGATATCGAGAGAAAGAACGACCCCTATTTGCCAAAAAATATATGGTTAAATATCATAAAAGTTGGCATATAATAAATTCTACGCATAATAATTTATTTATAGGAAACATACTGCATTTCTCGACAGAACATTAGTCTGACTTCCGTGGAAACATGGTAGATGTTCCCCTCAGAAATAAGTCACTTTATTATGACTATAAATCATTAATTGCTAACTTGTTATAATGTTAACATAATGTCCTTCCTTACTCTAGTTGAATAACATATTATTCATTCGGAAGATCAATTATTTCGTTTTGGTCCATGAAATGATAATTGTGTTATTCTTAAACGTACGGGTTTTCTGACGAAATACTATATACATATTTAAGTACTATGAAGACTATCCACAAGACGTGAGTGGTTTACCTCGATGCAAGATTCTATTAAATAAATACACACATAAATTATTTTACATGTTCTCAGTGATAGGATGACCCCTTTTTTTCATCTCTTAGAAAAATTTTAATACTGTTATTAAAACGTCTGAAACCAGTTTCAGCATCCGGGTATGACTTGTTATGTCGCTTTAGCGGTATTTGTAACAAGGCTGTCTTAGATGTAAATGGTTTATATTCCACTGGTGTCAGTTTGGGTGTTTAGGTATTGTGTATCCAAGCTGCACAAACATTTCACTGAATCACGTACTTGACATTTCGGAACTTATAGTTTGGTAAATTCCCTTTTCAATCATGAAAGTTAAATAACTCTAAAATAAACAAAAAGGCATTGAATGTTCATCTGTGAATATGCGAAGAAGTCTTTATGGTCCGGCATGACCACGTGGCTTAAGGCGTGCGACTCGTAATCTGAGGGTCGCGGGTTCGAATCCCGGTCGCACCAAACATGCTCGCCCTTTCAGCCGTGGGTGCGTTATAATGTTACGGTTAATCCCACTATTCGTTGATAAAGAGTAGCCCAAGAGTTGGCGGTGGATGGTGATAACTATCTGCCTTCCCTCTAATCTTACACTACTAAATTAGGGACGGCTAGCGCAAATAGCCCTCGAGTAGCTTTGCGCGAAATTCAAAAACAAAACAAACACAAGTCTTTGTAAGAAGCTTATATCTTTAATGTAAGGGATTAGCTAATAGACAGTGATGTAATGTTTTAATTAGTTTTACAACATCTCAGGTGACCTAAACTAATGTTGGTTCTCAGTTCTTTTTGTAATATGTGGTCAGTCATTACTACCTTCTGCCTTAACTCTATGATAATAACTTTAATCATACCTATAAGATTTAATCTCAGTTTGTCTTGGTTAGTTTAGTAGAATGTATATGGATATGATACATGCTTTTAGTTCAAAACAACAACTACACTCTGACGAGAGTGTAGTACAATTTGAAAAACGATTGGATATTTTGGTGCATGGTCATGGTGGCTTGACTACTTCCGTGACAATTTTTATGGTATCCTATCCTTGAAAAAATAATTTTCCACCTTTACTTTGTTGATAACGAGTGCTTAGTCTGAGATCAGTTTTTATTCAAATTTGCTATGGATTTCATTCTTAACTTTAAGCTTGTGGTAAGGCTTACATTTCCTACGATTTGAATGTAATCTTCTCTGGAAGACTAATATTTCACCCACTTATCAGACTCACCCTTCAACTAATGAGTATAATTGTGCTGACGTATTTCAGTAAAAGTCATGCTTTCTTCAATCAGCACGAGATCGTTTAGCTTTGGTTATTTGGCGATAATAAAGCTGGACATTTATTTAGTACAGTTGTTGTGTGCAACACAAGGTACGACACTAACATTACGTAAAAACAAAACAGTCATAATGTCAACAAATTCCTGTTTTAACTACACTTCTACAATACTTATACGCATTAGTGGAATCAAGATAGAGGTTTGAAGCTCGAGAAAATAATGCAGACAGAAGTTCCAGCCTAGTTCGTTTACTTTTTGTAGAGTCTCTAGTTGTGAGCTTGAAAAATATAATTTTTACATTTTGATTCTACTTGTTTCTAAACTTTCTGACTAGAGCATGTCCAAGCGGTTAAGGCGCTCGACACGTAATCTGAATATCGCCCTTTCAGCTTTGGCGATGTTATAACGTTTGGTCAATCCCACTATTCGTTGGTAAAAGAGAACCTCAAGAGCTGGAGGTGGGTGATGATAACTAGTTGCCTTCCATCTAATATTATTCTGCTAAATTAAGGATGGCTAGCGCAGACAACCCTCGTATAGATTGCGTGAAATTCAAAAGAACAAATAAACAAACGTTTGTCCTATGACCTGTTCATTAGTTTTATGAAGTTTCCTCAGATTTGAATAATATATTCTTAGCTTTTTTATAAGCTTGTGAAACAAGAATAAAATGAATTATAACAATAAGAAGAATTATAAATAGATGAGTTTTACCTAAAAATTGGAAAATCAACTTGTTTGTTATTATAATGTTTTAGCAGTCTTAGCTATAGAGATAGAAATTCTTGAATGTTGTTTCAAGAATAATTCTGCTATTTTAAGATTGTTTTTAATCTGTACGTTCCGTTAGAATATTTGTGAAATTAATGGTCGATTCCTATTAGGGATCATTATAGTCATTCATGATTAATGATCAACTTGGTCATCAATTCTAATCCATGCCTAGTGTTTTTGCAGGTTTCTATGTGCTTCTATTATATATATATATATATATATTTATGAAAGAAAAATGAACATAATAAGTAATGAAACTTTTGATTCACACTTGACGTTTGAACTGCACAGTAGGCATGACCATCTAATATATTTTTGATGTCAGAAAATCATGTAGATTCGATAAGTTTTGATACAAAATGATGAAAATCCTTTAGCCAGAGCGCTTTCGAAAAGTGAATCTTTCTTTTCAGCGTAAACATTTCCAAAGCGCTCGAGTTGTAGGATTTTATCATTTTGCACCATCTAATATATGTTAGATCTACTACTGATGGAGACTTCAGCATCGGAAATGCCGGACTGGTTTGAACAGAGCTGAAAGTTTGATAGTATATTTTAAGAAACTAACTGTTTAACTTCTAAGTTTTCATTACTTTAATAGTACATAAATATGTAATTTTTTTCTAAACTAATATTGCCCGTTCCCATACCACAAGGGCCCGGCATGGCCTAGCGCGTAAGGCGTGCGACTCCTAATCCGAGGGTCGCGGGTTCGCGCCCGCATCGCGCTAAACATGCTCGCCCTCCCAGCCGTGGGGGTGTATAATGTGACGGTCAATCCCACTATTCGTTGGTAAAGAGTAGCCCAAGAGTTGGCGGTGGGTGGTAATGACTAGCTGCCTTCCCTCTAGTCTTACACTGCTAAATTAGGGACGGCTAGCACAGATAGCCCTCGAGTAGCTTTGTGCGAAATTTCCAAACAAACAAACAAACAAATCCATACCACAATTAAATGTTTATCAGGAAAAGAGCGTCAGCAGATATTATTTTCAAGTTTAAATTGTATACAAATATTTACAGACTTTTAAGTTAATAAAATACAATATTTTTTAAACACAAAGGGAGAAATGAACGACGAACCATTATTGTTTTCATTACGCATCTCGTGTTATATTATTTTCGTTTTACTACAACAGTTTAATCAGCTTGTTGAAGCTGATTCCTAGCTCTACAACCTTCACAAAAGATTGTTTCGTAGTTGTGCATCGATATCAAATTTTGCTGAGCCTGTGAGTGTTCCTAACAAATTCGTTGTTACTATAAGCAATTCAAAAAGAAGAGGTAACAAATAATAATTTTTTAGTAAGCTGGCAGTCTGATTACAGAGGAAGCTACAACTTCACATAACTATGAATACAAAATACGCTTATAAAAGAAAGAGATGGGATACTATCTATTTATCGAGGTGGTGTAGAAAAATAAAAACAAAATCAACAAAAAGTGAATTATTCTATAAAAAATTAAACCAAATTGTCCCTAAAACACACGCAGTTTTAAACGTATATTTGGTTTTTTTTGGACAACAGGTGAAAATATTATGCCTCCCAGCACGTACGAGCGATATAACATCACTCTAGAGAAGAAGGTGGGGGTAAACTATTTTAATCTTATGCAAGTCTTGCTTGAACGCAATGACGTTTCAATAAAATATAGCTTTTTTTTTGGCAAAATTCGGGTAGATGAGTACTCAACACGTGCTCCAGTTTCTAAAACTGAGACAGATTAAAGTTTTAATACCTTAATCTGTGTTCCAGGCGAAATTTACAAAATAAGACTTTGAAAATTATTTTCATTAGTTTCGTAAACTGGTTTAATTAATTTCATCTGTTAGAAGTAGTTAGACTCGTTATTTTAGATGGTTTTTAAATGTAAAACATAAGGTACCCCTTCAAGTTTTGCCGAAGTATCACATAACAAAACCAGGACATCGTAGTTTATATCTGTTCAAATGACGTGAACAGTTTCTTGTTTAATAGTAACCTCATATCATTTGTTAACACTCGCCCCAAAACACTACATGTACATGAAAATATCACTTTTTTTTCAAATAATTGGTTTTAGAATGGTGCTTGGTACGTCTTATGCAAGAACACAAACATTTCAATTTCATTGTTCTCTAATATTATATCTGGTTACTATTGTATCAAAGTTTCTCGTTAACCTTGGTATTCTCAGTTATTTTAGTTCTATTTTCAAGTATTTTACTAATAGTTAATTCCCTGATTATTCTTGCACTATTTGTTAAACAATGTGATACCTTATGTTCTTGTGAAAAGGATAAACAGTAAAACGTAACAAAGGGCTATCTGCGCTCTGCTCATCACGAGTATCGAAATCCAGTTTCTAACATTATAAGTCTGCAGACATATCTCTGTGTCCCTGGGGGATCTTAAGTTTTCATTGAAATGACAAAAAAGTCATGTGGTAGAGAATTTTTACCCTCCTGACGGCTCGTGCCATTCAGAGTACTTAAAACGGTCTGAAAGGTAATTAGTCTCAGAATCCTTCACATCTCTGCTACTAGTCTCTACGTCTATATTCAGAACTCTAAAGCAATCGTTTTCGTCAATCTCTACACCTTCCAGACTGAAGTAAAGACAAACAAAAGGATCACACAAAGTTCATAGGTTTTAGATCATGTGACTAGCTCTGTATGCGCGAATCCTACAAAAACATTAGGCGTGATCTAGTGTTTAGCATGTTAATATGATTGTATTGAAGATAACATTTTACAGTGTTTTATCTAAAAACTGTTACCGAGTTGAAAGAGCCGGAGGAAGCCCTTGTGGCGACATGTGCTGCTGGCTGGCTGCACATCTTCCGGTTAGTAGTTTAAAATTAGAGACAGCCACACACACACACACACACACACCTAAATCCAAGAAAGTTTTTATCCGCCCGCTACATTCATATCAAGTATCGTGCAAGTTTAAAACTATAGTTTTATATAGGAAATCAAAACCTTAGAACCTATTTATATGTTCCGCAGTGGCTCAGATATAATTCTGAGATTGATAACGATATAAATCAGACAGAGCTTCGCAACAAACAGTACAAACAATAACAATTAGAGCATATATTCACTTTGGTAATGTCTTGTTCACAGTACAAACGACAACAAATAGAGCACATATTCACTTTGGTAATATCTTGTTCACAGTACAAACAACAACAATTAGAGCATATATTCACTTTGGTAATGTCTTGTTCACAGTACAAACAACAACAATTAGAGCATATATTCACTTTGGTAATATCTTGTTCACAGTACAAACAACAACAATTAGAACATATATTCACTTTGGTAATATCTTGTTCACAGTACAAACAACAACAATTAGAGCATATATTCACTTTGGTAATGTCTTGTTCACAGTACAAACAACAACAATTAGAGCATATATTCACTTTGGTAATATCTTGTTCACAGTACAAACAACAACAATTAAAGCATATATTCACTTTGGTAATATCGTGTTCACAGTACAAACAACAACAATTAGAGCACATATTCACTTTGGTAATATCTTGTTCACAGTACAAATAACAACAATTAGAGCATATATTCACTTTGGTAATATCTTGTTCACAGTACAATCAACAACAATTAGAGCATATATTCACTTTGGTAATATCTTGTTCACAGTACAAACAACAACAATTAGAACATATATTCACTTTGGTAATATCTTGTTCACAGTACAAACAACAACAATTAGAGCATATATTCACTTTGGTAATATCTTGTTCACAGTACAAACAACAACAATTAGAGCACATATTCACTTTGGTAATATCTTGTTCACAGTACAAATAACAACAATTAGAGCATATATTCACTTTGGTAATATCTTGTTCACAGTACAATCAACAACAATTAGAGCATATATTCACTTTGGTAATATCTTGTTCACAGTACAAACAACAACAATTAGAACATATATTCACTTTGGTAATATCTTGTTCACAGTACAAACAACAACAATTAGAGCATATATTCACTTTGGTAATGTCTTTTTCACAGTAAAAACAACAACAATTAGAGCATATATTCACTTTGGTAATATCTTGTTCACAGTACAAACAACAACAATTAAAGCATATATTCACTTTGGTAATATCTTGTTCACAGTACAAACAACAACAATTAGAGCACATATTCACTTTGGTAATATCTTGTTCACAGTACAAATAACAACAATTAGAGCATATATTCACTTTGGTAATATCTTGTTCACAGTACAATCAACAACAATTAAAGCATATATTCACTTTGGTAATATCTTGTTCACAGTACAAACAACAACAATTAGAACATATATTCACTTTGGTAATATATTGTTCACAGTACAAACAATAACAATTAGAGCACATATTCACTTTGGTAATATCTTGTTCACAGTACAAACAACAACAATTAGAGCATATATTCACTTTGGTAATATCTTGTTCATAGTACAAACAACAACAATTAGAGCATATATTCACTTTGGTAATGTCTTGTTCACAGTACAAACAACAACAATTAGAGCATATATTCACTTTGGTAATATCTTGTTCACAGTACAAACAACAACAATTAAAGCATATATTCACTTTGGTAATATCGTGTTCACAGTACAAACAACAACAATTAGAGCACATATTCACTTTGGTAATATCTTGTTCACAGTACAAACAACAACAATTAGAGCACATATTCACTTTGGTAATATCTTGTTCACAGTACAAATAACAACAATTAGAGCATATATTCACTTTGGTAATATCTTGTTCACAGTACAATCAACAACAATTAAAGCATATATTCACTTTGGTAATATTTTGTTCACAGTACAAACAACAACAATTAGAACACATATTCACTTTGGTAATATCTTGTTCACAGTACAAACAACAACAATTAGAGCATATATTCACTTTGGTAATGTCTTGTTCACAGTACAAACAACAACAAATAGAGCACATATTCACTTTGGTAATATCTTGTTCACAGTACAAACAACAACAATTAGAGCATATATTCACTTTGGTAATATATTGTTCACAGTACAAACAACAACAATTAGAACATATATTCACTTTGGTAATATCTTGTTCACAGTACAAACAACAACAATTAGAACATATATTCACTTTGGTAATATCTTGTTCACAGTACAAACAACAACAATTAGAACATATATTCACTTTGGTAATATCTTGTTCACAGTACAAACAACAACAATTAGAACATATATTCATTTTGTTAATATACTTCCACTTCTGCTGATGTTACATTTTCTTAATTCATTTGGGTATTTTTCATAATTTCCACGGTAATCGTGAAGTGCATGTTTATAATTTTAGAAACAATCAGACAACAGAAATTAAACAAAAATCGATAAATAGAGCATCAAACAAGTATTTGTTTGTTTTTCTTATAGCAAAGCGACTTCAGGCTATCTGCTGAGTCTACCGAGAGGAATCAAACTCCTGATTTTAGTGTTGTAAATCCGCAGACTTACCGCTGTCCCAGAATAGGAAAAGACAGCTATGTGCCATTTTTTTTCTTTTGTTTATTGAATGGGTTTGAAGATAATATTTTAACGCACTATTTATAGTATTTCGTCGTAAAAAAGTATCTAATCGTAAAAAAAACTGGACGTTTCTTATAAAAAGGCCATAACTACTTAAACGAAACTGCTGTCAATTAAATTAATTGTTTACACATGCCTGTAAAAGCATTATAAATTGTAGCAATAACTGTACATAAACAGTTTTATTCTGTTTGTTCAAATATCTGATTTTTATAACCTCAGAAACTATTTGTTTCACTGTGATCCCCATAATGATTTCCAAGTATGTTTAATTAATTGTCTCCTATATATGCAAATTAAGAAAAAAGTGTTCCACTTATTTTTGGATTTATGGATACACAACCACATTTCCCGATATAGATGATATTTGATCACTAGTTTATAATATTGTCTAAATGTAATCATTGTAATCTGATATCATCTCATAAGGGTAAGGGCCCGGCATGGCTAAGCGTGTTAAAGCATTCGACTCGTAATCCGAGAGTCGCGGGTTCGAATCCAGGTCGCAACAAACATGCTCGCCCTTTTAGCCATGTGGGCGTTATAGTGTGACGGTCAATCCAACTACTCGTTGGTAAAAGTGTAGCCCAAGAGTTGACGGTGGGTGGTGATGACTAGCTACCTTCCCTCTTGTCTTACACTGCTAAATTAGGGACGGCTTGCGCAGATAGCCCTCGAGTAGGTTTGCGCGAAATTCAAAACAAACAAACATAAGGTTAACTAAGATTAAAATAAAAATCAGTAAATTAAGTAAAACTAGCTATACTTAAAGCATCAATAAATTTTTACCCACTTATATTACAAACTATAAATAAAGCAGCTAAACAGTATTTTTACACTTGAGCTTTTTCTTATATAATAAAAGCTTTCTTTTCCAGTTGTGTTTCAGTAGTAAGGCTTGTAAGACTAAAATGTAGGATTTGATCCCTAGAGAAGGCAAAGTTCAGATAGTTTACTGTGCAGTTATGAGCTCAGTAATAAACAAAAACAAAAGAAAATATCATATTACAGAAGTTTCACTCGTATAGTTATTACTCTTTATGTTTTACTTTCCAGTTTTATAGATTTACTAAGAATCAGTCCTGCAGATTCAAGAATTAGGTTACAAGTTGATCAGTATCTTTATATATTTGATGTGGCTTTAAAAAAACGAAGCATTTTGATAACTGACCAGCTAAGTTTACAACTTGGTAAAACTGCTTTGTTCTTTGATAAAAGTGACATTGCTGTTTTGTTACATTTTACGGAAAGCTACTGATGTTTCTCTACCCTAGACGTTGCTAATTTAAAAGTTTGTTTGAATTGTTTTGAATTTCGCACAAAGCTACACGAGTGCTATCTCCGCTAGCCGTCCCCAATTTAGCAATGTAAGACTAGAGGGAAGGCAGCTAGTCATCACCATCCACCGCCAACTCTTGGGCTACTCTTTTGCCAACAAATAGTGGGATTGACCGTCATATTATAACGCCCCCACGGCTTAAAGGACGAGCATGTTTGGTGTGACGAGGATTAGAACTCACGACTCTTGAATTACGAGTCGAATGCCTTAACCACCTGACGATGCCGGACCAATTTAGAAGTGATATGGAAAGCAATTAATCAAAACCACCTACCACCAACTCTTAGGCTACTGTAAACGAATAGTAGGATTTGACCATTACTCCTATAACACACCCATAGCTCCAAAACTCAAATCGCGATTGTTTTTATGGTTACTGGTTTGTGTATTTTTCTTATAGCAAAGCCACATCGATTTATTTGCTGTGTACATCGAGGGGATCGAACCCATGATTTTAGTGTTGTAAATCCGTAAACTTACCGCAGTACTAGCGTGGTAGTTGTAATAACAGAGCGCGAACCATGGAACCCTAGATCTATAATCCAACACTCTAACTCCTGGGCTGCGCTAGGGTTCGCAAGTGACATAATAATAATATTTTTTATTTGACTATCAAATATATTTTTTGTGATTCAACAAATCTTTTAAAATATTCTTTGAATTATGCTATTTCTATTCTTTCGACCGGCATTATTGATCGTTCTGTTATACTGAAATTTCTGTATGCATTAAATGGTTGAGTGGCTTTTTGTTCCTGTTGGATATCGAGCTACTAAAGAACAGAAACTGGAAACATTTTGTTGTTAAAAGAAGTCCAAATTAACTTGAAAAAGAGGTGCAATCACAAAGCAAAACAATATATAGATACGAACAAAACAATCTATAGATACGGACTACTTATTTCCAGTCAACGGAAACATGTCAACTTTCATCTGGATTAATTGATGCTTTTATATTGAATTTGCAATTTCTGTCAGGTTTGATTTTGAGGAAACACACATATATTATACTTTTAGATAAGATTCAGGGCTAGCTTATATCAACTTGGGTTTCAGTTTTAATGGCTAATCCGGTTTGTTACTGAAGAGCTTCTCTCGCTAGGGAGCAGTTGATGGGTTTCGTTTAAAAAAAACAAACCTGATACAACTTACTGAGCCGATATAATGTAATTAACCGAGTCCTAGAGTATGTTCCACATTAAACATATATTATGTGAAAGTATGTCCAAAGCCAGGTTCAATATAATCTGTAGAAGCAATTCCAAAGGCAGATTCAACATAATCTATATCAAAGCAAAGTATATCTAAAGAGAAGTTTAATAGACACCTTGCCGAAGTATGTCTTTATGTCGATCGAACATGAAATATTATCGAAGACATAGCATAGGAAAGGGAAACCGAACTTAAATAATACTTGAAATATGTTAACATTGACGAGTTCAAACATAATTTAATCAGCTTTGGTCTTAACCAATATCAATAATAGTTTCTTCTTAATAAAATTTCTTTTGGAAAATATAATTAATCCGTTTCATCATACCAGAACGGTAAATCATTGTTCATTTGAATTCCAAATAACGTTTATAACTTAATCAGATACACTTTGTGGAGATCGAATCCAAAATTAGTTAGTAGAAATAAGACTGTGTATATATTATTTGGCTTTTAAACCAATAATTTTTTGAAACACTAAACTTTAAGTTGTAAATATCCACCCCGTGATTAGAGTAGAAGAGAACGTAAATATGTAATTTTAGTTCCTAACAATTCGAATAATTTTATACTACTAACTTATAATAAGTTCAATAGCGGTGTATTTCGAGTTTCTGGTTCGCGTTTTAACAAACTATTTATAGCTAAGAGCAATTGTAGTAATGATATATTTCTATAATGGAGTGCAGTTTGTTTCTTGATAAAGCTGAATAATAGGCTATCGGGCTAACTGTGTTTTGCACTCCAATGGTATAGAAACCTTACTATTAGAGTTATAAGCTTTATGAGTTACTGTTGAGCCGTTTTCTTCACATATTTAAGGAAATATTTTCCACTGCAAAGATTTTATGTGATATTGAATACTTTGTTAAAAAATTTAAGTTATATTGTATTTGAAACTTCATTTTTTCAGCTCTATAATGGTACATGATTAATTTTTTATAACTATGAATGGAACAACACACACAAGTCATTTCTAGCAAAATGACAGTTTAGACAAATTGTCACATTTCACTTGGCGCAGATTGACAAGTATTGACCACAATGAAAAATTTACATAAATTTGTTTTATGTGCTTAAAGTAAAGAAAGATACAATATAAAAAATACTTTATTATATTAAAATTCCACTATTTTTTTGTGATATTTTTCTGAAGTTCGAACTTCAAATTGTGTTGGGAAGCATTATGGTGACAAACAATTAAAGTATTGTTGGTCACAATAAGTATAGTACTTTTGCCTTAATTTCGTCCGTGTCAACGTACTCTAAGACGTGTATCAACTTGCTGCGTACTCGGGGTAAGATGACACACAGCGAACACACTCTTCTATTGTATTGCTTTCTGATTCACTTAGCAAAGAGCTAAGCGATTTCTTTGTGCTATGAAATTGTCCAGTTTATGTTGGTATCGAAATATGTTATCTTGAAGGTAACAAGCAATTTTTATTTAATAATAATAAAATAGAGTCAACCAGCCCTTCATTCTCCCACTAGAGTGATCAGGTAATTGTAATTATATATAAACAATAGGCATAAAAGCAGTAAATAAAGTAGCAACGTAGCATCACTCACATTGCACACTTTTATTTACGTGCTGTTAAATTGAACTTATTTTGTTTGGCTCCTACCTTACATAAAAATAATCAGCGAACGAAATACGATGCAATGAATGTTATGTACAATATAATCTCTATTCAAATACATCCCAGAACGGCTGGTCTGGGTATTAACAGTTTTACTAATAAAGCAGAAAACAACGTTTCGACCTTCCTAAGTCATCTTGTTAACCATCTTGTTCTCTGCTTTATTAGTAAAAGTGTTAATACCCATACCAGCCGTTCTGAGATACATTTTTATTTCAAGTTGGTTTCTCATTATCAAAAAGAATAAACAACAGTGGAAAAAACCCTCTTTCTTCCGTCAAGGAAATATCTTCTGTGCTGTGCTTTTACGATTCCCGAATTATCCAGTCTGTCTGTCGGCTTTCTTTCGCATTCAAGTAAAATATGAATTATAAGAAATAAAGAGTGAAAGTAAATACAAATGTATGACCATATGAAAACCACATTATATCTGCTAGATCTGGTGCCGATTAGGCCTTTCACCCAACACACTAGGTCAGATGCCCAAATGAGTTTCTTGTATATCGCTACCCTGTGCTTAACAAAATATGCCATTTTAAAGTTAACACTACATCTGTTATGTCTTGCCTGCCTAAATCTTTTCTTTTTCTTATAAACAACTAGTTAATGCACTTCCTCAGACAACTTTAACAACATTCGGTGTAGTTTGAACATGGTGTTTGTTATTAAAACCTTTTTGAGTGTTATGCATTTAGAAATTACTTAATAAATACAAAGAAGCGAATAATTTTATTGTAAGTCTTACTTCTATTGTCCAAGCCGTTAGAAACGGAGAAAAACGTACAGGTGCCTTTGGGAGTTTTTCAACACTTAGGTCCTGGTCGCCATGACGACAAGAAACGAAGTTGGTGCCTTGGTGACGGACACGCACGCTAAATCTAAGGAAATAGAGACATCACGCATTGTATGAAATAAAATAAGTTTTATCATAACGAAGAAAAAAAAGTATGAACATGATACTTTAACGTAATTTAAGACGAAAATATAAAACAACAATAAAAGCAAACCATATCATGGTTTTAACTTAAAGTAATAGTTACAGTGAATAACTACTTTCCGCGTTAATGCTTGTTGTAGGTTGTTTTATGCGGTTATTCGCGCAAAGCAATAAGCACTAAGACTGTCTGCGTTAGCCATCCCACGACAACAAAGAAACGTTTAATGTAATTGTGCATAACAACTTTTTTTTTTGTTAATATATCGAATTATAAGCTTATTTTTTAAACCATTCATATGGGTATGTGTAAGATACATTGCTGCTAATATTAGTTTTTGTTATAGTAAGCTAATTTTGTATGTTTTTGAATTTCGCGCAAAGCTACACGAAGGATATCTGCGTTAGCCGTCCCTAATTTAGTAATGTAAGACTAGAGGGAAGGCAACTAGTCATCACCACCCACGGCCAACTCTTGGGCTACTCTTTTACCAATGAACAGTGGGATTGACCGTAACATTATAACGTCCCCATGGTTGAAATTGGCGAGCATGTTTGGTGTGACGGGGATTCGAACCCGCGATTTTTAGGTTACGAGTCAAGTGCCCTAACCACCTGGCTATGCCTGGCCATTTAGTTGGTGAGTCTTTTAGTATGTAATTTTTTTCACTCAATTAATAATTAATGGTACGAAAAAAGTAGAAACGAAATAATCGAAAACAGCTTTAACAAAAATAAGCTTGAAATAAAACTTAGTTTTGGATATAAAACTAATTAAAAATACTTCTTATACACCTTACTTTAACTACTATTTTTTAATTAGACAGTGAGTGAGGATAGTAAAGGATTATAAGCACTTTTAAGAACGTAGGAGTAACAAAACCTTTTAATTTAAAGGTAAATTCCACCATGTTTTTAGTATAGTTGGAAGGACTTCTAAACATTTCTTGACGTTTCAAGGTCACCACAGCTGTAAAACAGAAGGTATCAAAACGTTGTTGTACATGTTTACCAACTATAACATGGCTTAGGATAACACTTGTAGTACGTTTTTGAGTTTGTGGCCGCTATTCGATGATATTAACAGAATCACGGAATAGTAGAAGCATGTGCTTCATAAAAAATCACGTTTTTTATTTGTATTTTTACAATTATTCCGTAGGTTTTGATTAATACTAATAACCGAAGCTCAACTGAAAACATGATATTTGTTTTTGGATCATTTTGCACTTATTAATTGTTCTTATCATAACAAAGTACAGTAGAAAGGTTTAGGTTCGTAAAATATCTTAGAGTCGCAATTAATCCTTAAAATTCATCTCATAAAGTCGTAAGAAATAAATTGTAACAGCCACACGTTGTTGAATATTTTTGTTCATTGCATAAAATAGTCACGTTCTATTAAAATACTGATATTTCGTCGTGAGGACTATTACGCAACTATATCGATGTTTCATATATTAAAAATACTATATATAGACACTGATAGCTATGTTGACTAGTGATAAAAAACGAACGTGGTTATGTTTAGTAAACGCGTTTAAAAGATGGTATGCCAACATTAAAATTACTTTAAAAATTATTTTGCACAGATGTTCATAAGATTAGCATTTTAACTGTGCGAGTTTTAATAAAACATAAGGTTTTTAGAAATTATGGTTAACTCTAAAATACTTGTGTTTATGTTGGCAAATTAGAAATAGGACGTTTTACCATCTGTACATTTTCGAGCCTTGAGCATAACCATCTGTAACTTACCAAGTAAAACCATCCATTTTTTTTTAAACCTTATCTTATATCTGTTGTGGTACTTTTCGGTTAGCAGGCTGTCTAGCATAACGGATGGAATGTGTACACTAACCATTAAACATATTTTTGGACCAGCATTTAAAAGTCTAAAATACAGAAATTCGTTTATAGGAAGCTTAGGAATCGTGGTTTTAGTTGATTTATAAATGTGGTATATTTATGTTTACTAGATGTTTTGTGAAGATCATTAAAAATTTTGGATTAAATGTTGTGTGAAATGTAAAACGTTCGTACTAAGTAACTGTACCGAGACCATTTAAGGAAAAGCAGTTTCGAACAGTATCAGATCTATTCTGGCTAATGAAGTAAATGTGTGAAACATGTTTTATTAGATGGTTGTACAAAAAGTAACAATAAATATATAGGTAACACTATAAAATTAAGATATCGTGGGAAGGAGTAATTTTGTTTGTTTGTTCCATTGAATTTCGCACAAAGCTACACGAGGGCTACCTGCGTTAGCCGTCCCTAGTTTAGCAGTGTAAAACTAGAGGGAAGACAGCTAGTCATCACCACCCACCGCCAACGTTTGGGCTACTCTTTTACCAACGAATAGTGGGATTTGCCGTCAATTTATAACGCCCCAACGGCTGAAAGGGTGAGCATGTTTGGTGTGACGGGGATTCGAACCCCCAAGTACGTTTTGTGTTTCGATTGTTTACGCTTAGCATCTTTTGATAACACGTGTGTGTGTTTTATTATATCAAAGCCACACCGGGTTGTCTGCTGAGCCCAAGGAGGGGAATCGAACCCCTGATTTTAGCGTTGTAAATCCGCATATATACCGCTGCACTAGCGGGGAACTTTTGATAATTTTTGTTTGTTTCCAATCGTCTGAACGTTTCTTTAAAAAAATCCTTAATTAAAACCTTAAACGAGGATCATTTCGATTTTGCTGAAGGATAAAAATAACTGAATTTGAAATATCACTCTTAGAAAGCCTGGTATAATTTCTCGTCGAAGGCTAGAACGTAGGAAGAGACACAAATAACAGGTTTTTATTTCCAACACATCAGCATCGTATTTAGTTGACACGCATAAAATGAAGTTCTATAATTTAATTTTAACTTTTAACAATGAAGGAAACCCAACAAAATATATTTATGTCGTAAAGTCCCATTTTGTTGTTATATTTAAATTAATCAGTTCTTAACAATTACAATATCTACCACATTTGTTAAAATTCGAGTAATACAATAGAAATGTTTGTTACTTGTTTACTAGCAGCTATACAGAAGCAAGAGGCCAAACATCAGGATTGAATGTCAACCAGTGAACTTACAAAGCTTTCCTTGTTGAGTTCTTTCTTTTTTAATTTTAATTAAATAGACGCAGACTTTAGTGAAGTAGCGACCTCTAGTTTATTTGATTGATGTTTCCTTGAAGAAAGAACGTGCTTTGAACTTCAAACCTAATAAAGTAAGCAGCGATTTTAATATGACCAGTTAATAGTAAAGAAAGGTCAAAATTACAAAGAAGTTTGATCACCATTCGTTCACTGACTACAAGCTGACTTGTAAAGGTCAAGAAGATACACTGCTTTTAATTAACTGATGGAAACAAACAAAACATGGGATCCGGTTTTACATTTAAAACTAAACGGAGAAAGACATTTTTAATAATTTGTATTTTATTGTTATTGGCTAAAAAAGTCTAACTTGTTTTAACAGATTAGCTATCTGTTGTACGTTCTTTGATCTAAACTACGAATAAACTGAGAGAAAGTAACATTTTTAGCCACAAGAGAAGCCGTTACAAAGAGCATGTTGCTGTTATACTGACCATATAAAAATTATTTATATAAATATCCATGTTTACGAGTAACTTACGTCTAGATGTTCCCTAATTCTAAGTGTCTAAACGTCTAAGTGAATGAATTAATAGCACTACAGACATTTTCCATTTTGCGACTTATATTTTTGACTGAGATTAATGATTGAAATTCAGTGTAAAAATATTTCATAAATTAATTCTATTCATGGACCTAATATTCATCCTTCTGTTACATAAAAATATGTTCTGATTTCAATAAGTTATTTTAATCAGTAAACTTTCCTAGTTAAAAACATGAAGTTGAAGCATATCTAACTACTTTTTATTTCTGATCTGTACGAGTTTTAAAAGATTTGTTTCCATATATTTATTTAAATAAAAGTATATTTTTGGAATAAAAAGATTCAATTGAAACTCTAAATAGAGTATTTGCTTTATGAGTATCATACTATTGTACTATCTTAGTATTTCTAAGTTTATGTGTAAACTTTGTCAAACGTTATACCAAATAACAGGTACTGCATGTCCTAACAATGAAAGTGTAGATTTCCAAGAAAACTATTTTTAATATATTAAGAAAATATTTTAATTTTATAAATATAATTATATTAATTACCTATATATATCTCGAAAAATAAAAGCGTAAAGGCTATTGTGTGATTCTCTTAACAAAAATGTGTTTTAGAATAATAAAGAAATCCACTTAAATTCGCCTAAGTATAGAGGTTTATGTTTAAAGGCGATTTTTACCAGTATTTGTTATGGATTAATAATCGTACTGAAATAGTTGTATAAACGTTAAGGTAAAGCCGGCTGTATGTGTGTGTGTGTGTGTGTTTTTTTCGTATAGCAAAGCCACAAAGGGCTATCTGCTCAGCCCACCGAGGGGAATCGAACCCCTTATTTTAGCGTTGTAAATGCGGAAACATACCGCTGTACTAGCGTGGGGCATGCCGGCTGTAAAGTAGGGTAATATTTATAATGGTGGTATAAAAACTACCACAAAGTTGTGGCCATGCAGTGCCAGATCACATAAAGAAAGAGAGTTGGAGAGATTAAAAATTGACTTTACTACGTGACCTTAAGTCTAAATAAATTTTAATGAAACTTATTTCATAATAACTACTTTCGGGTCAGCTTTTTTTTTTTTACCAAACTTTAAATGTGTAAATCAAGAAGTCGATATAGAAAGAAAGATAAAGAGTGAGTTCTTTTGAAACCAACTCCATCAAAAAATATTGATAGTTGTCAGGGAAAAATCCTTTCCACTCCTACAACGCTAAAATCAGGGGTTCGATTCTCCTCGGTGGGCTGAGCAGATAGCCCGATGTGGCTTTGCTATAAGAAAAACACACAAAACACACCTTTCCACTCCAAGTGGCGCTGAACGTAAGCTTACATAGGCGGGTGAGAATTGAAATAACACATTCTCTCCAGACAGGATGACGGTCCATCACAGATTAACCCCCAGGTTAACAGCTGTTATCTATCAAATAATTGAGTAGACCGGCACAATTTGGGTAAGATGTCTCGCTCAAGGATACAGCATCACCTTAACAAGCTTCGAACTCGTAACCATCGGACTACGAGTCCAAAGCACGTAGTCACTGTTTATATTTATCAGATTATGAATACCCAAACAAGTTCTATTGTAGACTGAGCTCTCAATTCGTTGATATTTAGAGTGCTTGCTCATGCTAAGAATATCATGTGAAATGTGTGAAAGTTGAACATCGTTTCAAATATCGAAAAATGTGTAGGACTAAATTAAGTTTTATTTACTCCAGTTACTCTTCCATTTGTCATTAGCTCTTATCACTTGTTTTATTCACGTGCAATACGTAACCATGAACCGAAGCTAAAATTTAGGTTTAAGAGTTTAAATAATTTATTAGGGCGAAGGCAGTGTTGGTCGTATTTAAAATGATTAAATTATTAATGTTAGTGGGTGTTTATATGTTCTTGCACTAAGATTGATTTGGTAAATTCACAGCTTATGCAACTTAGTTTTAAGGGAAGGAAGTAAAATTCCGTGTGTCTTTTATTTGTAACATGCTTGATGTGACGTAATATGATTCCATTTTAAATCACAAGCTGTTATTTTCTATTTGCTTTCGATACGACTTTAAGTGATGATTATTATTTAATTTGTGAATTAATAATATTTACGTATGTTTATATTGTTTTTTTAGAGGATCTATGGAAGATGTCGTGTAAAAGGACATTGAGTTCAAGGATAAAATCTGTTGTTAACTGCATTCAGTTGGCCAAATGGAGGAAACTCTTTTACTAGCTAAAGCATAACATCCATGCGACTGCCAATTTATATCAGCTGAAGCACATCAGACGCGCGCGCTACATTCGCTACTACATAAGACGCATGCGCAATACTCCTTACTTCAACAGTCGTGTGCGCAACATTCTCCACTAAAAACCGCACATCAAACGTACAGAAAAAAATCTTTCAGTAGGTCAGCACTTCAGACATATGGAATAAATTCTGTAACAAATACAGTACATGAGTGATGAAAGATATTGTATAGCATGTATAACACATTTATTGGGAGACAAATGTTATATTTGATATTTTATAGACCCATGTAGATGACCAGATGACATTTTTCACTACAAAGAATAAAACGTATGAACTGAAAACATTTTACAGTGGTCGTAGCTTATGAAACGATTTGTTAAATAATGTTTTATAGAAATTAAACACATAAGATAATCCAGAAACCTGTTTTGTTTTTGAAGAGTAAAAACAGTCATTATTTTAATGAATGATTTATGGTCTTATGCATCAGAAGCTCCAATATTTAGAGGTTTGCGGCCAAAGTAGATGGAAATGATAAACTTATTACAAAAAATAGAAAAGAACAGCATAATTCAGATTAATGTATCCAATTTTGAAGTCTTAAAAGAACCACATTAATAACGGATCATGTTTTTAAACTGGACTGTAATCGCTATAAGATATACAGTGTATATACAGCATTGAAAAGGTATCTTTTAGGTTTGGGAAGACTTACTTGTGCTCTTTATACTTTCATGTTTATGACAGTGGGGTTTTGCTACTGCGCGTTGATGACCAAAATTCATTATGTTGGATTCTATGGAAAGTTTTAATTAGTATAAGTGAATAGACAGTAAGGTATGCATTTGTCTGGCACTAAAGTGCCAAGGTCTTTATCGATTTGCTCTTCTTGTTTTGCTGTGCAATGAACAACATTGAATATTTTAAGTGGAGTTTTTACTAGATGAATGGAGTTAGTATATCAGCTTAGTCCGGCATCATTAATCATAATACGATTCTTTTTGTGTTTTTGTTTGCTGGGAGTTTCGTCATTAGTTTGAATACACAGCAGAATTTATTTAAACGTGTATTTATTGTAAGCAAACAAGCTGCACTCCTGGTAAGAGAAATATGGTGAACCACATAACACGATTTAATTAATCATTATACATCATGCAGACTTTTGGTACTTCTGTCAATACATAACAGGGCACTCTTTTCTTCCTCCGACTGGCTCAATGGTAAAGATGATAACTTATAATTAAATACTGGGACTTAATACCCGCGGTGGGCACAATACAAAGAGCTCATTGTGTAGGTTAGAAATATATAAACAGCAAACAAGGTATGAAAGAAATTACAAAATCGTTTATATGGAACCAACATATCGAATTTGAAATCACTTGAAAATGTATGTATATATAAAGACAGTTTCATAATATGGATGTGTTAATAGTATTTTGTTTTTACGTGATTTAATGATCAACATTAAGCTAACTGCACAGATAAAAAACCAAAACGTAATTTACAAGTCAGTGAAACTAATCTGGTATAACAAACTGAAAAATACGTAATATAAGAAGCCACTACAGTAGAAAATTAAAATCTACAATAATTAAGTAACAACAATCCAAGGATTAAGGTCTAACGTTGTCAGGTTAGACGTAAATCCATACACTAAGCTAACAATATAAAATAATATTTGTAATCACAAAGATTAAAAACAATATTGATATGAAAATGATATTAAACATTAAAATCAATAATAATAACTGTAAGGAAAAACAGACTATGTAATTAAATGTTCCCATAGGTTTTAATTTCATATTATTCTTACATCGTTCGTAGTGTTATATTCCATACCCAAGGCGCTTCTGATGGTTCATAAAATAGATAAGTACCTCTTTCCTAAGCGCTTCCAAGAATAAACAAGGTCAAGCGAGTAGTTTTGAAACTGAATTGCGTGAAAACTATAAGAGGTGTCTCTGGTGTAATTCAAAAGATTATTTCTATATGTTTTATCATATGACACCAGGCTGTCAGTAAAAAGACATATAACACCAAGCTGTAAGTAAAACAAGACACAAAACGCATCAGTAACAAGAAGTACCCTACTATGAAATTACACATTTTCATGATCACTGTACACTATTTTCTAAAAATTGACAATATAATGCTTTATAAAGTTAACAGAACATTGTGTTTATCAGCTACTAATCCAGGAAAATAACACAAATAAACCAAAAACATTTTTATTAGGAAACTTAATATTTTTTTATGTACTAGCCTTGTCAAAATGGCTCTTTTTAAATAAACACTCACAAAATAATAAATGTAATTTGATAGAGGTAAAATATATTAAAGATTTACTTTCTTACTTTGCTTTTGATTATTAAAATAATTTTTGTATATTGTCTTCGTTACTTTTAAAAACACTTTTGATTGTAATTGATTCACTACGTTGTTTTTTTCCAAGAGCTCAGCCAAATATCACGTTTTCTTTTAATTGTCACTTAATTCAAGGGCTATCTACGCCAGCTGTTCCTAATTTAGTAGTGATAGACTAGAGGGCAAACAGCTAATCAACATCATCCACCATAAATTATTGGGCTAATCTTTTATCATCGAATGATTGTATTGACTGTCACATTGTAATGCCCTTATAGCTGAAAGGGTGAACATGCTCGGTTGCATTCGAACCCGCGATCATCAGATTGTGAGTTGAACAAGATAGCCATCAGGCCATGCCAGGCCCATTTAAGAAATAAGCACCATCCAGTGGTACAGCGGTATATCTGCTGACTTACAACGCTAGAAATCTAAGTTTCGATACTCGTGGTGAACAGAGCACAGATAGATCATTGTGTAGCTTTCTGCTTAAATACAAACAAACAATTAAGAAATAATTAGCATCGTGAGCTAATGTGTTTGTATCACCGACAAAAACAATGTTACAATTAAACGTAAGAATATCATAAATCAACTGGGCTTTGATTCATGAGACTTACTTCAGTTGAAGGGTTTGTGTTATTGGGACGTAATGAAACTTTTTATGTTTGATATGTTGAAAGTATGCTGGCGTACCTTAATGTGAATACCAATTAAAATGTTTCTACGGTTACTACATTGGAATATGTGCAATCATCGTTCATTTAAAAACTATCCCAAGCCACTTACAGTTAAATTAATCTTACATAAAACTGTAATATAAAGTAGAGTGAGTCTTGGGTTTGGAATTTAAATCTTGGCTTTTCTTTTTTTTTTCAATGTAGAATTATGTTGGAATGACATAAGTTATGTCAAGATGTCTACATTTCACATTTCTTAAATTATCAAGTAACAGCTTTATCTTTACTACTTCATCTTCTTGGTCCCCCCGTCTGGAATAGCGGTAAGTCTTCGGATTTACAATGGTAAAATCAGGGGTTCAACTCCCGATAAGCAGATAGCTCGATGTGGTTTTGCTATAAGAAAGAACAACATATATTCTAGTTCAGAATGTGTGTATATTGTTAACGTATGCATTTCATACACCTCCCACAGTTCAGTAATAAGTCTATGAGCTTATAACTCTAAGAATGGGGGTTCCTTACCCACAGTGGGCATTGCATAGATGACCCAGTGTGTAGCTCTGCTGTTAATAAAGAACTAAGATATTGTGGAGCTTAAGATGATTGAAAATGGAAGGACTAAGTTAGTTCCTTTGTTTTCAAAATCCAATCTGATGAATTAAAATAAGCACTTTATAAAAATTGATAAATCATTGTATTAATACTTATAGAATTGTCTTAAATGATGTTTGCAGCAAATACATCAAATTAATATTCCGTCGCAACCAGGGGAGTAGATTTCTTACACCCGATGGGGGGATGATTTTTGGAACCACTTATGTGGACTGTTCAATTTGCAAATTGGTAATCTCTGATTACGTGAACCTGAAAGCTGTAAACATGCAGTCACAGAGTAATCTTGTTGCCACGATACTTGCATGTATACTTACGCCTACTGACTGATACTTACGAACTCTCGCTTAGATCGAAAAGCTTAGAAGCACGCCTATATTAAAGATGTACATTTCGGCTACTGAAAAAGCCTACATCTAGGCCTAATTATGTAATTCGATTGGTAAGAACACGAGAATCACAAGAACGAATACACAATTTGTAGGCCTGCGATGCAATAAAACAATTCAACAGACCAAACTGTAGGGGGGAGGATGATTGTATGCAACCATCTCCAGAATTAAGCAATTTAGTTAGTGAAAAGAGTAAAGGATAACGAATTTTCAGCTCTGGATTTAGTCCTAGTTCAAGATTAAACTTAAACAATTTGCTTAATATATTTCAGCATAGCTTCAAATTTTTTCTATCATTAACAGAATTGAAAAGACTAAAGCTTACTGGCCTGTTTCTTTTTTCTTGTTGTTGCTGTTCTACATTTTCAGAAGCTTACAATATATGGCAGTTGACAGTGACTCAGGATACAGGAAGTTTACCTACTTCGTGGTGGTGTGTGTATAATGTAAAAATTAAAGTCCTACGCGAAAGAACTACAAGTACCTTGCTTCCTTCATAGGCTTCTTTTAGCTTGTTTAGATTAGAAAGCCTGTTTAATGTACAAGATGTCCTTGTTGCCATGACAGTGCTGAGTCGTTACAAGAAGCTAAAAATCCCCTTCTCCTGTGGAGAGGTTTCACTTTGAACTATTTGTTTTAGTCATGAAGAGTGACATTAAGACGAGACCTCCCGAAATCGTTTATGTGCTTTCTCTTGAGGAACACGTGTATGATCTTGTGAGGATAATTAACCAAAATCGGATTTCAAATATTCTGACAGTAAATGAGTAGTTAAAAGTCACATTATTCGAGATGTGACAGTAAAAGTCCGAAAACAAAGGCAGAATCAATCATTACTGTGTTGTTTAAAATTTTATATATATATCGTTGTACAAAAGTTTATCCAATATTATAAACAGGTTCGTGAATTTCAGCAAGGGTAAAAAGCAAGTAAGTTATAACTCACTTAACACAGTGTTAAACAGTCCTTAACGTAATTATGAAATGCTGTGAAATAAATAAATCTAATGAGAAATTACACTTCACCAACTTTATACTAACAACATAACAGTTGTTATCAACCATTTTATAAAATAAATAGCGTCTTAACCACGAGTTTATGGGTGTGCCGTAACATATTTGGTCTGTAAATATCTCCTCAGAACCGAATATTTCAGATGTATTATGGTTGACTTATTATTATAGAATCTTTTTTCACTTTCCCTGAAAAATTCTTCTTAATAACACTTGTCACATAAATGTTAAATTAAATGCTTACAGTGTGCAGATGCGTTAAAAGTGATTACGAAAAATTGTATTCCAATCTTTCTGGTGAGCCAATAAAGAAAAGAGTTTCTCAATTCGTAAAGAAAAACGTAGCATTAGAGAACCTGACCTGAAAATAACATGTTAAATGGTCTCTAACGTGCTAGCACTTAACGTAAAATAATCAAGAAACTCGTATAAACTTGAAAAATAAATATAATAAACATCAACTGCCTAGAATTTTGGATAAACCATTTTTGAAGTAAATTATTTAGATCATCCAGTTAACTGATGATTTGCCATTGATGTACATTACTCTGAAACAGACCTTTCAACATAAAATTTAGTAACATAGTGACCCAACGTTATGGAGTAATAGTCTCTGTGGATAATATTTGAGAATACAGAATCTACCAATATTTTAATGTTACAAAATTCGTTGAATTAAGGTCAAGGTGTATTGTTGGTAATTGCAACTAGTTACTATAAGCTGCTCATGATATTCGTTAACTAATAATGATCTCGTAAGTATATAATAAAAAGGTAGTAATATTACATCATGTTAAAAAATAAAGAATTAGTCATAAAATTGTTTAATTTCAATAAGTTTTTATATTTGCTTAGAATTAAGCACAAAGCTACTCAATAGACTGTGTTCTGCCCACCACAGGTATCAAAACCGAGTTTTTAGCAGTGTGCATTCGCAGACATACCACTACTTAGGGAGAGCAGTTTGAATAAGAATTCCAAAGTATGCAATGCGATGAATAAAAATAATTAAATAGAAATCGAACAAACAGTAATCCATTTTTTTATAACTTTGAATTAAACTGAATTTATATGAAATTCAGGATAAATTCGCTTTGTTTTATCGCTTGAATATCATAACAGAATCTTTTGAAGAGAAATCTGTGAGAAAATATAAGTTGTGCCTCCTCTGTCAGCCAAAAATAACAACAAATATCCTGAAGACAATACGAATCAGAGATATCTCTTTTGCTGAGCTCGGTTCTGTTGTTTTAGGCTACAAAGCTCTGTATTTTTGTTAGAATAAAAAGAACATAAAATAACACTTCTAGAACTTGATACTTTTACAAATCCGGATCAACTGAATCACAGCATAGAATCTTATGACCTGAGTATCTCAGTACCAGGAATGTATGATGCGTCGCATGAACTTCACACGAAAGAATGAACATAGATTATAAAATGTTATCTTGTATAGTATTTCTCTTATTGATTGCTTACCCCGAATAAAAATATACAAACACACACATACGTAAATATAATTGAAGGTTCGGCTGTTTTGTTTTACAGTTGTTTATGCAGTTAAATAATAGAATATAATAAGTACATTTTTTTTCTATATGTCAGATCGCTATAGCCTGTACAAATTCTACATGTTTACACATAAAGCATTTATACTGCAATATTCGAGGGTAAGAACTACAATTAAATTCGTTTCAGTTTCTGAATGCATATGCAGAAAGAGAGGTGGTCGAAAAATTCTTAATCATATCTTACGTCGTGTATTGAGTATAATGAAGCTGTAGGCTACAATACGCCACTAGACATAATCAGTACTTACGTAAACATTGGTATTTTGTACGTTTCTCTGCTACAAGGCTACACAAACTCAAATCTACACATACCATAAGAGTAACAATAATACAAAATAGTGCAAACGAAACATTAACACGAGAGCTGTATTTGTATAAATACAGAAGGACATTTCCCAATTATGGAAGACAAACTACGCAACTTCCATCGTTAATACATAAAGTAAATTTTACATGACTTCCTGTAAAATGCCCTTGGTGGACTCAGTAGTTAGACCAATATGGCTTTACTATAAGAAAACAGAAATATACTCAAATGAAATGCATGTTTGGTGTGGTTAACAGAAAGTATCATTCTTCAAGTAAACATATATATACAAAAGACAGTAGATTTTCATCAGACTTTACCATCAGGGACATTTAAAACATTCTCTTTCAGCTTTCTTTTCATTAGGCATTAGTAGAGAGGTTTTCAGTTGATAAGAAGTTGAAAGAAAGAAAGAAAAAAAAGACCAAATAGCTTGTAAACAAACCAGGAAATAGTTTATCAACATACAGGTTTCAAGGCTGATGTCATGAATATTGAGTGAAGGTTTTTTTTGTTTTACTCTTTAAGTAGGCAGTTTGGCTGGTGTTATTTTTCCTGAATACTTAAAATGCACTTGCCACGCTTTTCAAGATCTGTTCAAAACCACGTTGAGAAATTTATTACTGTTTACAGCAGTGTAAAAAGTAAATTAATGTGCTTTTGAAATAACATGCAAAAATAATAAATACCAGCGTACAGCAATAACAGCTTAAGTATTGAGTTAAGTATTATACTGTGAAAACATATTTAGCGAAGTTAAACAAAAAGTGCGATTAATTTTCACCTTCCTCTTCATTTCACCACATAAAGTAAAACATTTTATAAACCAATTACTAGGTAAATGTATATCCTGCTTGCTAATGATGCTACTTTAACCGTGTAATTTAAGCAACTAGGCATTATGTGGATTATAAAGCATTTTTTTTTTGCCTTATACATATTTTGCAATGTTAACAATATATTTATATATTTCGTTTTGCCATTTTTTTCTTTTTACCTTCGAAACTTCTTATTAGGTAAGTTATATTTTTAACAGATTTGTTTTATCCCTTTTCGTTTCATATAAACCTAAGCCAAGGGAGTTTTATAACATTTGCCAAAATATTCTCACTGAAACGCTCTACTGAAAGACATTCAACTTTAGTGAACATTTATGCGTTAAGCACTATTGATAAAGTAACCTGCTTTTGGCCGGAAATTCTAAACAGCACACCTTACAATACGTATTTTTAGACAGTGAATTACATCATGTGAATATCACGAGAAGCCACCTACTCGGACAAACAAATCAACGAAGCCCATAGAGTTATGCTAAGCTTCTGAATAGCTACTGCTCTTACGTTTATAAATACAGCGTGTGTGGTAATGATTTTAACGAGATTAAAATTACAAGTAGTTTTTAATTCGAAATAAATTCGAAGGAAATGGAAAGAAAATATGCTTACGAATAATACAATATTGATTTTAGATACGCATATACGTGGAATATACACACATTGTAATATACTTTCAAATTAACTTTACGAATAAGTAATAATTACGGAATTAATAGTATTATTATAAACAGCAGCAAAGCCTTAACCTTGATAATTAATAATTTCCTATTTTTCTTTGTTGTACTATTCAGTATTTTGAAACACAGTTTGCCTGACGTTATACATCAGACATATTATTGTATTTGTCTAAATCAAATATAACTTATTTAAATGTATTTCATCTAAATGAATACATTCCATAATGTAAGCCTGTTTTTCAACATACCATTAAGAACTGGAAAATAGCTCAGTTCCGCGTAATTGATAAGCGTAATTGTTATATTAAGTGTTCCAAAATAAATCACTATTGTAAAACACCCACACACAAAATACATATTTTAACAATAAACGCAAATATAAAACAGTTTTGAGTATTGTTAGTTTTATTTGGTGAATACAGTAAAGGATAATACAATAACGTTAAAATAAGAAAACAAAGTTTAATTGTTGGACTAAAGCGTTAGCGCAATTGTTCAGTCTAGTACCAGCTAAACAAAGAACGTCTACTATTACGCAGATTGCGCTGCGTCATCCAAACTTGATAACTAATACCGTGTTTCTCCGATAATAAGACCTACTCATAAAATAAGACCTAGTGTGATTTTTGGGGATAGTTTTAATATAAGCCCTACCCTTAAAATAAGCCCTAGTTAAGAGTGGCAGGAAGAGGAAAGAAATAAAAAAAATTATTAATTAGTTTAATAGTTAGTTAATTAGTTTGTTAAAGTATTAATCAGTTAGTTTAATAGTTTAATAATAGTTTATTTTAAATGGTTAGTTTAATAGTTTTACTTTGTAACTTCATTTTTTTAATATATCAAAATAAGACATCCCCCCGAAAATAAGCCCTAGTGTCATATTTTAGAGTGAAAATTAATATAAGCCCTGTCTTATTTTCGGAGAAACACGGTACAAATATTTTCAAAAGTGCCTAATCTTCGAAACTCCAGCCACCTACAAAGACGGGTAACAGTATGGCATTTTAACTTTGCACAAATAAGCGTCACATAAAGTTGGGTAACAGAAACTGTTGTGAAGACGGTATTTCATTGATTTCATAACTTCTTTGTCAGGGCTACAAAGATGACATTATTCATAACAAGTTCTAGAGAATGACTTTCACTGAGCCACAAGGTTTTTGATATCATAGTTTAGTTATTTAGTCACTTCGAGTTATACTTGCCACCAGTAAACATTAACTTTTCTGTTAAAATCCACGGGTTCTTGGTATCATAATAATCTTCAAATATTTAAAAGGTCTTTTAGTCTATTGAAACAGGTCTTTAATAGGTTTCATTATAACCTTCAGTTCTTTATTTAAACAGTATTTTTTTCTATTAGAAGCAGGTCTCTATCTAGTACGTGTCACTACAACCTTTAAATATTTAAACATTGTTAGTCTCTGAGGTACTAACTTTCATAACATTTAAAGTAAATAAGATTTTCGAAACCTAACGACACATTTTTCTTTTGTGCTAATGACATTAAAATGCAATACAAATTGTTTGAAGCAAGAAGTTTCCTTTACTATGTCCACCATTCTTTGGATACACTTTGTATAAAAAAGGTTTTGCTATGCCAAGATGTTACATTCTGTTTATTAACTTACTTTCACTAATTTTTCAGACTTATAAGTACATTTTATTTCAAAACGAATAATTACAATGAGCTATTTCGTTGGTTAAATATTGAACAGTTAATTTGCTTAGTGTATTTTAACAACACTAAATATTCAAACTTTATGTTTTCTGATACTATTACAAATTGTAGTAGCTCTCCGGTGGCTCAACTATAAGTCTGAGGACTTATAAAACTAAAAATCGATTATAAGAGCAGATTTAAGGGACGAGTTTCATTAAGTTTCAGATAAAAGAGCTTGCTGAACTTTCTCCTTGTAGTATAATGACCAAAAGTCATTCAAGACCTTAACAAGTACAGTTTATTATCCCAGGACCTAATACTAGTACAGTGTGTTACCTCGGGTGGATCCAAACATTCTAATTATACAGCTGTTGACTCAGTGGCTTCTGAAAGTTCTATTAATGCAGTATAATCAGAGCCCTAGAACGAGCTACTGAGAAACAAATGTTGCCTCAGGAGATTCTGACGATACTGATTTTTACGTATTACAAGTTCAAAGAGTCAGAAACAGAGTTGAACTGTAATTTAGATTTAGAAGTTAAATTGACGTCCATATGTATTCAATTTATGATACATGCCAACAAGACTGATACACATAGTTTCTTTTTGATATAAATATATTTTAAAATAACAATAATAATATAATTTACGATAACAGTTAATCACAAATAATGATCTCTATACAAAGATTTGATAATACACCAACTGTAGCAAGCCAATAATATATATTGTCTTTTGGTGCGTCGCGTTGATTACATTTAAAGGCGTGAAGACAAGTTACATAAATTTTAGCCTACACAACAATATAGATGATACAATGCTGATTCTTACACGCGAGAATCTTCTGCAATTTTAGTGATAAAGCGAGAATTTTGAGATTTATCGGTATGAGTTACGTACATTTTTAAGTAAAAATTTAACTCAAGCAAACATCAATATTAAAATAGATATATAATGATAACTCCATAACATGATTCAATATATTGACTCAAGGCTTTTAAATTGATTAGCGTGTTATCTCACGAGAATTTTTAATAGTTTACAGATATAATATATTGTCTGTAAGTTTTCTTACATCTCTGAAGAAACAATATAAATACTTTAAAGATATAGTAAACAACCTCAAGGGCCTCTGGACATTCTAAAGATTAATGTATTTCCTCAAGGCTCTCTGGAAATTTTGTATGTATTACTTAGTGTTGTTTTATGTTCTACTAAGATACTGTGCGTTTTCAAGACACTTTAAACGTTGAATATTCTACAGATATAATGTGCATTGTATAGATAGTGTGTATTTTGAAGGACTTCTATATGTTTCACACAAATAAAGTGCATTCTGAAGTCCCATTGGACATTTTGTAGATATAATGTACTTTTATTATTTTTATGACACCTGTGTGTTTTTCAGATATAAGCTGCAGCCTTCAGCCTTCTAAGAATTCTACAGCTGTAGTGAATAATTCTCATAGCAACTTAAATGTTCTTAGTATAGTGTGTTGTTAATTTGTTTTGTTTACAAATATACATATTTGTAAACACCTTGAAATATCATCAGGTGCTGTATATTGGCTCATTGGTTTTAAATAAAGTATTATACTGAAACAGTTTGGTTTTCAAATCGTTTTTGACAACTTAAAGCTATATTCCTCAGAAACAATAGCAACTACAAACAGGGATTTTATTATGTAGTTCTCCTAGGGTTTTTCAATAACAACATGTTATGTAACGACTCTCTGAATGACGAGGTTAAGGAGTCTTTTCTCATATTTTTTATGTTTCAAGTTTAACTGTACTCGTCATTGAATGATCTCTATATATATCATGTTGGAACTTCGCTATCTAGAAGTTTTTCCCATGTGATGTGACGGCTCATGGCTTCTTCTTGAACAATCTACATATATTGCAAACTTTTTCACTGTACTGAAACTAGTTAAATGTTGAAAACCACTCTTGTGATTACAAACGTTTTCTTTCAGTTTTTTTCTATCTGAACTTGTGATCATTTCTCTTCATCTTAATTTTTCTTTCCAATTTTAAAAGCAAGACTATACATTAAAAACAACAACTGGGTTTATTTATGACAATAAAGTGCGCGCAATTTCGCTTTTTTCTCTCCTGTTGTTACATGGATAAACAAATAAGTTGTGGATAAATATTTAAATTTAGGGAAATTAAAATGGTTTCTATCATATGAGAAACAGAAACAGCTGATAAAGAATGATTATTAGAGACTCAAAATGCATCTGGGAGTAAAACAATGACGAAACTTTTAAGTAACCTCCAAACATTTTATGGTGTGTGCAATTGTTATTAGCTCAGTTTGGGAACTTAAACAATCTGTAGGATGTATCATAAAACATCAGAGCAGAAAATGTCAGGGAAAATGAAACATTTTGGTAGGTCATGACAATTGTGCTAGGTGGCGCCACATTAGCAATTGTTAAGTATTTGTTTGTTTTTTAATTTCGCGCATAGATAAACGAGGGCTATCTGCGCAAGCCGTCCCTAATTTAGCACTGTAAGACTAGGGGTAAGGTAGTTAGTCAACAACACTCACCGCCAACTCTTGGGCTGTTTTTTACCAACGAAGAGTGGAATTGACCGTTAGGTTATAACGCCCCTACGGCTGAAAGAGTGAACATATTTGGTGTAACGGGGATTCGAACCCGTGACCCTCAGATTACGCGTAGAACGCCTTGACCACCTGACCATGCTGGACCTAGTAATTATTAAATACTACCACACTTATTTTCGAATACTGCGTTCATCACTGTAAGGGTTTGTTTTTAGTTTCGCGCAAAGCTATACGAGGGCTACGTGCGCTAGCCATCCGTAATTCAGCAGTGTAATACTAGAGGGAAGGCAGCTAGTTATCACCAACGAATATTGAGACTGACCGTCACTTGTAACACTCCCATGGCTGAAAGAATGAGCATGTTTGATGTGACGGGAATTCGAACCCGCAGCCTTCAGATTACGAGTCGAGTGCCCTAACCACCTCGCCATGTTAAGCTCACGATAACAGTATCCCAAAACATATAACAGGTAACAATATATCTGCGTCTTCAGTTTCAATCAGTAGCTAATAGGGAGGAGGACAGCAATCCGCGTTGGTCAGACATGCTAGAAGTGGCGCATTCTGTCAGTACGCAAAATATTTCTTACATTTTACATTTTAGGATTAGCCTTAGAGGCTGTTCTATTTACATGCATCCATTGTAACTTTTCAATCATCACAAAAAGAACAAATATCTACATTGCTGTTTAAAGACTATATTACTATATTTGAAACGTATTCTTTTTTATTTTGTTTATATATGCAAGAAAATAATCGAAAAGCTGAATCTTTTTGCCTCATTTTCAAAGTAATGTTTTCTTACCTCGAAACGTTTGCACAGTTTGTTTTTTTGAAGTTCGATAGTGATTTGTGCTACTCGTCCATGATTTTGAAATGACAATCTAGAGAGAAGACAGCTACCTAATGCCACACACATTCAAATCTTGAACAACGAATAGTGGGATTAACCGTCACATTATAACTCTTCAACAGCTTAAAGGACGAATATTTTCGGCAAAGGAATTCAAACCTGTAATTCACACATTGGGAATCGAGTGTCTGAACCACCGGATCATCTCCTACACCCTGACTAAGCTGAATTGTATATCAACTTGAAACAATGAACACTTTGGCGTTGTACATTTCTTACTGAAGAATTTTATAAAACTGAAATAAAAAAAATGGAATTGAAATATTGTGTTCTGAGCTTCACTTATTGACTTATTGTTTATTTTTTGACTCTATGTATTGCTCATGTTCAACACACGTATTTCCACCTTAATGATCATTTAATCGCATTTTAATGTAGGAGCTGGTTCACATAAATCGATAGATAATTTATATAATTTCAACTGTCTAGATACAAATGACTACAACTCACGTAAGCGTCCTGTAATTCTTATCTTTCAAACGTTAACTTATATTCTTGTTTATACCTCATGAATCTAAACATAATACACTTTTATTTTTGATAAGCAATTTTTTATATTATACACTTAGCATAAATATGATTTTTTTTAGTTGCTATAATTCTAGTAGTTTTAGTTGTTAACAAGATCCTTACTTTGAAGTAAGTTACAGTGGGTTAAACCTTTAGTTTGACCAGTTAGATCCCGAAAGCAAAAATGTAATAAAGTAGTAGAAAATAAAAATAGGATTTAAAAAAAGGAAATTGACCATCAGCTAGTTAATGGTTTGTTTGTTTTCAGTTTCACACAAAGTATTGTTTGTTCTTAAGTACAAAGCTGGACAATGGGTTATTCGTACCGTGTCCGCTCTGGTTATAGAAAATAAATTTTTAGTGTTATAAAAATGTATCTCAGAACTCAGTGATGTCGAGAAACCCACTTGTTGAGAAATTTATATGCAAAAACGGCTCGTTTGGGTTAAGAAAATATTTTACATAGAAGAGCGAACAATGTGAACCTGACGATGACCGAAGAAGGTCGAAACGTTGTTCGCTCTTCTATGTAAAATATTTTCTTAACCCAAACGAGCCGTTTTTGCATATAAATATCTCAGAACTGCTGATATCGGTATTAACACTTACTAATAAAGCAGAAAACAACGTTTGAACATTCTTGGGTCATCTTCAGGTTAAAAAACATTGTTTTGTACTTTATTTTAATTAAAGTGCTAATACCCATACCAGCTGTCTTGAGAATTCAATAACAATTTGAAACCAAGTATCGAGAACAAGTATTTATCGTTATAAGCTGTGTTTCTGGGAGCTACTCAAAGCTACTTGAAGGCTATCTGCGCTACCAGTTCCTAAATCTGAAGTAATAGACTAGAGAGAAGACAGTCAACATCACTAACCGCTAACTAGTGGGCGACTTTTTTTACCAGCGGACAGTGGGATTGAACATCACGTTATAATGCCCACACGGGTTTAAACAATAGCATGCTTGGGCAGTAGCCAGCAGCACTAGTACAGCTTCCTTTGTTTTTAACAACCTTGCCTCTTGGAGCGCTGCGATTAACTCAATTACATTAGATTGAGGCTTAGCATCATATGGTTTTAAGCAAAAATCATAAAAATGCACTTTAAATTTGCCCTGTATAGCTAGATGGATAGGGTGCTCGACTCACATTCTGAGGGTTGCAGGGTGGAATTCCCTTCGCACCAAACATGTTCGCTCTTTCAGCCGTGGGGGCGCTATTATGTGATGGTCAATCCTACTATTTTTTGGTAAAAGAGTAGCCCAAGAGTTGGAAGTGGGTGGTGATGACTAGCTGTCTTCCCTCTAGACACTATATACTACAAAGTGAGGGACGACTAGTGCAGGTAGCTCTCGTATAGTTTTGCGCGAAATTCAAACCCAAACGCTTTAAATTAATGCCAAATAATTAACGAGTAAATAATGTAGAGTGCTTAGCTGTAATAAAACATTTAGTTAAAAGTTGTTTCATTTCTCTTTGTATCTGCAATTAGAATTAACGAAATATCAGATACTAAGTTTGTAAATTATTTATGAAATCGAATACATCATTTATATAAGGCATGTTAGTAATAATGTATTAATAGTTTTCAAACATTTTTTTTATTTTGCTATTAATAAAAATGTTCATGATCTTTCTGGTATTATCTAAACTGTAGCATTCAAGTGGTAGTATAGTTTTACAATAGCTGACTGAATTTCTGAAGTTATGCATATGGAAAGATCAAGTTCAGCTTATTATACAAATACGTCATAAAGTGAGTAGTAAATTACATATATTGAATAGTACAGTAGAAATTTTAAAATCTAGGTACAACAACGAACACGTAAATTAATATGAAATGACAAGTATATCACATTCCTTTTATTATTAAGTAAACTGCTTTGCTTAAAATCTTGCAACATTACCAAATGTGTCTAAGTACGATAATATCTGTCTTAAGGAACCTTAAGAGCTAAAATTAAATCGAAAAGGATAGTAAGTAACCAAGCAGTTAATTATGTAACAAATTTAACAGATTAATATCTACATTTCTGGCTGAGAAAAGGGAATTTATAAAGGGATATCATTCGTAGAGAATGTAAGTGAATTAAAAATGACACTTGTGTAAAACAACTATTTATAATTGAAAGGAATATAACGTTAAAATCATTATAAACAATAAACAGTTATTAAAAACAGGGAGTTGCTCTTAAAAAAGATCCTACATAATTTTTGCGTCCAGAAGATGGTGTCAGAGGACACCGAAACACTATTTGTTGTGTAATGATTTTAGCATTATATTCATTTTACTTATAAATAGTACAGAATGTGTTTCCATTAATAAATAATGTAGTTACAATCCTAATGAAATAGGAAGAGTGTAGAAACTAGAAACTGCACTTGTCTTCTCCTTTGTATTATGCAGAGAAACCTATATTTGGTAAGTTTTAAAAAATTATGAAACTTACTTATTTATAGTATCCAAAGTAGATTACATGAAGATCAGATATTCATTGCCTGATGTATTAAACTAAATTGGACTAACTTTCATTCTTAGTTTGTGTACAATTTGTTGGTTTTAAATATTGGTCTTAAAAACTTCCGGATATCCGTAATTAAATCATATGTGTCGTGTACTTAAAGAAAACCGCATCCATATATATAGCAACTTCAAATTTAAACTTTGTTATAGTTGTAGATCATTTATCCGTCCCATTAACTTATACCAGCTTTAAAAACACAAACTTTCTGATTGCACAGTCTAAACTTTAATCGTTAGTCAGAATATAAATATTTTATTCAATTCTTGCTACATTTTTAAACAAAAAGTGGATTAAATTTTGAACTAGACTGTCAAACAGAACGATGATGAGTGTTTCTAACTGTTCTAAATCTAACTTTCCAACAGTCAGTATGTATTTTCTTCTTAACATGTGAATTGCAAACAACATTCTCACTGAATAATAAACAAAGAGCGAACTTTGGCTTGAAGATTAAATATGTGAGAATTATTAAAAATCTGTATCACGTGGTTGATACCTTATTTCTTTCAAGCAGTATTTTCTTTTCTTTCTAGAAAACTTGTGACAATTTGATTGTTTATTCAATTTCGAACTAAGCTATAGAATATTTACTTGAGTTAGTCATTCCTAATTTTAAAGTGATAGCATCATCAATCACCACCTCTTGGGCTAATCTTTTACCACAAAGATAATCAGGTATAAATTAGAGTAAGGATGAAAAAGTTATAAACATCATTATTAAGCGCTTCCAATAAACGTTCTTCACCATGTTTTATAAAACAAATTCATAAGGAACAAAATAAATAGTTCTTGAAAAGCTGAATTCGTTTTAGATATCAGGATACATAACTTTAACACTCTATTTCCAATATTATTAATCGAATGTACAGTTAAAAATAAAGCGTTAAGTTAAAATAAGCACATTTTAATACGTCATAAATGACAGTTATCTCAAGTGAGGACAACTCATAATTTATTCTTGTTTTTATTTGAAGACTGACTGAAACTCGAAACTCAGTATATTTTCTATTGGAAGAAAATATCATAATTTGAATGATGAATATATTTAAGAGCGTACTGTAAGAAACTAGAATTTTGAAACAGTGAGAGAATAATTCTTTGACACGCACTTGCGATAAACAGTCATACATCATAAAAAATAAACAAGTCCGAATCTGTATAATTTCATAGAAATGATACTCATAATTTTTCTCTCTCAGAAGATATAAACAACAGTATTGAACTATTAGCATAAAATCATAATATTCTATCGTTTTTAGTTATTCTATATATCTTTCCAATTTTGTTATTCTATAAGAAAGTTTCTATATCATTTCATAGCGTCTCATCAAAAAAACAGCTCAGCATGAAATATGAGAAGATTCAGTGTGTTTCGTTTCAAGCTTGTCGAAAAAAAATCTATGACTCATATCTGTGTGCATTTTCTGTTTATGACTTGCCCTTGAACAAAACCTTCCATTACCACACTGTTAAACGTAAATGTATTTAGAAAAAACAACAACTTTAAACTGATTTTTTTCCTTGAAAATAAATGTAACCTAGGACATATTATAATTCATATCATTTCTAATCAGGAAATAAGGTCTGTAGAGGTTTAATTACAGATGGCACTTAAATTAAAACATCCATATTTTATTGAAAGGCCGAGTATTAAATTAGATTGCTGATGGATCTATGGAATTTTATTTATTTGTTTAGCAAAAGTAAAAAACAAATATGAATACCTCTGCACGTCTGAAGTACAAAGTACGATTTATAACACTATATAAAATTAGCAGTTTCAGTTTCAATAGAAAAGGAACGTAATTGTGTTCGTTTATCTTTTTTAATCTGTTTAGCAATCATTAACTGAGTTATCCTAGCCACAATTTTCTTTGTTATCTATAACAAGCAATTTTCTCTCAAAGGATGTATCGTAAAAACGTTAATATATAATAGTAGTTTTTCACAACATTTTTTAAAAAGATTATTATATAGAGAAAATATTTAAAAATAAAGGAAATAAAACAATGTTGAATACTGATTAAAAACACTGAAAAAACATTAAATAAACAGCTATCTTGTAGATTTACAAGATATAAAAAGTTATAACAGTATGATATATTATATCCAGGTTTTATAGATTCTGTTAAAGTAGAGTCTAATTAAAAACACATGTATTCAGATGATGATAATAAATCTTATCAACCACCAAGAAGTCGCTAAAACTCAGCAAAAATTTATTTCCCGAAATAAATGGTTGTTGAAACAATTCGAAGGACAATCGACGCTTATTTGAAACATATAAACAGGTTCAGTCGTCAAAAATGAGCAAAGAGAAAACCTGTTTACTGAATACTTTTTCTTTAAAACGTTATAAATAAGATGCAATTTGCACAAGCTTTATTGAATATTATAATGTAACGAAAACGACAAAGTTCATATGTATCTGAAATGATAATAAGTTACTGACTTTTGTCTATTCTTCTATATTCGTGGGCTATTGTTAACAAGGGAAGTGTTACTCTAAGGCATAAGGCTGTGAAGAAAGAATGTAAGTTGAACATTTATCTACAATGAGTACACTAGATACTAGCAGTTGAAGAATTGTCTTCGTTGTAATCACTACATTTCATCAGTAGTCCACTGTCATGACATCACAACTTGAAAATTATGCCTAAAAACGCTAATAACGCCTTGGTTTATACAGTGAAAGTGCGAACTCAAACAATTCATCGCCAGCTGGTCTGGGCTGAGCCTACACCCCAGAACATTTTACCTTCAACACAATGCTACACCACAAATCTGATGGAGCAACCCTCCACTGATAACATCCACCTGCTCATGCTCGTGAGCTCACCTCGTGCAATCACCCGCCTTCATATTTGCTCCACTCGACATGCCATGGATGGCAGTGGTAGGTGGGGCGGTGAGACTTTCTCACCTTTAACCCCTAGCCGTGGGTGTGGGGTTAGGGGGGTTGTGTGTTAGTTGCAAGGCAAGTAAGCGCGTGTCAAAATGTCTTGTTAATAAAGGATCCTTGAGACAGAAGGCTATAATTATATTTTATAGTTATGTGTAAACGCTGTCTAAGCCTAACTCGCTAAACATTGACTGCTCGATAACGTAACCTGACGATGCTTTTTTTCTCACTTTTTATACACTTTGAATACCCTAAGGAAAAAACAAACAAAAACGATGTAGTTAATACTGAAACATAAGGAAACGTTATTTGAATTTTCGCAACCAAAGTAACAACTGTTCAATTTAAGTATCACACCCTACCCTTATTATGCGAATAAAATAATGAACAGTTTATGAAACATACGTTTAAATAGCTACATAAAGTCAGACTATAACGTTTATAAAACATTTAACTACCGCTAATATCTTCAGCATAGCAACTTCTGTAGAACCTGGTGGTTTTAGCTGCCACCAGGGCCCTTTTTAATTCTTAACAAATGTATACTGAACCTTTTTTGAAATGTTTATCTTAATCTTATGTTAATGTAAGAACAAAGTATTCTCCTAAGTAATATTTACAATATTTGTAAAATAAATGAATAACTTATTTATGTTTATTTTGGACTATAATTTTGAATAACTTTTTTCAATATTTCAACATTATTACATATTTTACTTTGAAATCGTAAAGCATTTTTTTACTATGTAATTTGTCAATTTTTGTGTATCGCCATAGATAGTTTATATCGCGAATATCATTAATAATGAAGGTACGCATATGATAAAACTAAGCATTCCAATGTTCTTAAGCAAGAACATGTAAGAAAAGTATATTTAATTACCTATATTCATTACCAAATTAGTTTCTAGTTTAGCTCTAAACAGGTAGGAAGCTCATATTTAAATACATTTTAGTTTTTTTATGTTTAAAATCATATTGTAGAGAGGCTTCACATTTGACTATAATAGTCTCCCGTATATTTATTTTGTAAGTATAAAATACCTGTTGCTAATAAAATCATCACTAATGCGATTTAATTTGTACTTATTTGGATTAATATTCATTTTAAATGATAAACTGCCTGAAACCAGTACACTTGTTATCATGAGCAACTTGTAAAAGGTTAAGCAACAGGTGGCGCTGTATCAAAGCTCCATTTTAATTTGTTAAATCTGTTTTTATATAAAGACTTCCACTCAAAACTGATTTGAATCGAGGCCTAAAACTTTTAAAGGCATAATGCTTTATTAGAGTCGCTAATGTTTAGGGTAAATCATTTGTTCTGTCCACCCCATATTACAGTCGGATCTAAAACTTTTGATTTCTGCAAGTTTAAATGACAAAACATTCGCTAGTTACCTTGCGTCTTTATTATTATTAATGAATTGTTTACTTTAATACGGAATGATGTATAATAGTCAGTAATAAAGCAGTGTTATCTATAAAAATTAATGTACGAAACTATATTTGAATAGTAATACTTTGAAAATTCATATTGTTTGGTTTTGAGAACAAGTTTTGTCAGATTAGTTAAAATGAGATTGTATATTTTAGCTTGATTTTACTTTTACCCTTCACAGTATTTTCGTGTTTATGTCAACAAAGCCCACTAGTGGCACAGTGGTATGTCTGTAGACTCATACCGTTAAAAACCAGGTTTCGATACCTGTAGTGGGCAGAGCACAGATAGCCATATTGTAGCTTTGTGCTTAATTATAAACAAACAAACGTCATTGAAGTTAAGTGCATTTAAAATATGAAACAGAACAATAATTTTGCAGTTTATTTTGGTCTAAAGAAAGTTTTTAACGGTATTGTTAGGCTAATGAAGTTAGACTACAAAACAGAAAGAAAGGGTGTAGCAGAATATTTATTTTACCCTTATGAAAAACAAGAGTAATATTTTATTACAGAAATAAAGCGTAGTGTCGATAAATAGAACAAGTAACAGTTGGAGAAGAAATGAGCGATAAAGGGGTCTACAGTAAATAGGCATCTCTTGTGCAATATTACTGGTCTGCTGGGCTTAATCGTAGAATGGTGTACAAAATTTTGTTAGCGCACTAAAAACATGTGACGAGTATGTCACCTGAAATGTCCTCATCTCTTGCATTTCTATCCTTCAAAGTGACTTTTTATCATTCAAAATATTTGTGTCTTATATGCGAAGTCCAGCTAATTTAGTTTCGGGATAAATTACGGTTTTATTGTATAATATTTAAGTGTTTGAGTACGAACGCTTAAAAATGGATACTTTTTAAGGTCAACTACCTTTTGTACGTTTATGTTTTTATCTTTTTGAACAGTTAAACATGTCAACAGTGTGCTAATCAGTCATATATGTCTTACCATTAAATACCTTCGTACTTTCTTGTTGTAACTGACTTGCTTTTGATGAAAACATCCGTATATGTGAGTATATGTTTGTTGATAACTCACCTTTAGGCATCTACTTTCTGACACATATATTTATACCGACCTAAAAAAGGATAATAATGTAAGATTAAGACTACAAAATTTTAGCTTGCTGACAAAATTATTGACTTAAACATTCTCAAAAGCGTTTGGGTGTTTTGTTTTAGTACAAAGACCCACAATGACATACCTGCACTCTGCTTACCGTGAGGATCGAATCCCGGATCTTAGTGCCTTAAGCTCATTGTTGAGTCTCCAGGTGACTTTTGAGAAAGTTACGACTATATAATTTGCTGGCTTACTGTGCATATCTTGAATGAGAAATTGACTGTAATACACTAAATAAATTTTAGAAACGTACACTTAAATTAAAAGAAATGTTATAAATAGGCAAACGTGTCGTAGACTGTGTGCTTAAGACAAGAGAAAGTAGCATTTTAGTGGTTAGAACTGTTTCTTGTCTACTGCATAAAATTCAGAGAAAACTGATCACTTGTCTAGTGATAAGAAACTTAACTGAATGATTAAAAGGTCAGTGTTTTTCAATGACAATGAGTAAAATACAGAACCAAAGTCAAAAGAAGTTAAAATATGAGTTTTTATACGCTAAAACCTTACTTTATATACGTATTATCAATGATATTGAAGACGTTATATTTAAGTTGCTATGAAATTAGGTTGTTCATTTCACTACGAAAAAAACGTTCATGCTACCACAAAGATAAATCTTATGTTAATGTGTTCAGTGTTGCGGTGAGACAAACAGTTCGTTTGTTATTTAACTAGGGACAAATGATGGAGAGCTTCACAATAGAATATAATACACACTGAAGTGGTCTAGCTGAAACCAAGCAGGCACGCTAAACACTCTAACTTCTGGAAGGAGAAACGTCACTGTGGCGACAGTTCTATAAATACCATTCATGCAGTTCTTAGTGAAGTATTGAAAGAAAAACAAAAAGTCTTTAGAATTTAAAAAAAAATCGCATGCCACAATAGAATAGAACTATTGTGTAAGACATAGTGAAAACTTCGCCTCATATGAATAGAACCATTGAAAATACCAAAGTTTTACAAGATGTCGGTGTAAGAAAATATGATTAGAAGTGTTGAGAGAGAAAAGCAATTTGAAACAAGAATAACAAACTTAAGCCAACTGTTCTACACACAATCATATTTTAAAATGAAAAATATTGGGAACTTGCAGTGTTAACAAAACTAATGAGTTTTACTAATTATAGTAATACATTTCGAGAAACTTCAACATTCAACAGATTTTGTTTTGTCTATAACAGTACAGTTATAGTTAAACGTGTTACTTTATGAAAGCGTGTTCTTAATGCATTTTTATTATCAGTTAATGATTAAGAAATTCGAAAATTGTGTGAAATTTACACACGTTTTAAGTTGTAAGATAACAGTTCAGCCAAGGTATGAAAGAGTGATTAAAAACTGTGTAATTGCTAATAGTGACAAAGGTAGAGAAAATGCTCTTTTAAATGATCTCTGACGGAAACTATCGAAAATCCGAAGTTGATGTATTAATTGTGCATAATAACAAAACGATTTTTCTCGAGAATACATTATTTAACACAAAAAACACGGAACTTAAGTTATGTAATAAATCAGAGACTGGATATTCTACATAACTATTGTGCTAAAAGAGTCAAGAGTTTGTAAATTAGTTGTTTTTTGCAATTCTTGTAAAATCTCTTGTTGTTTTCTCAGGCATAGGGCAAATACTAATATGATGAGTTGTTTCGTTTGAAAAGAAAGTATAGTTAAGGTTTTCCATTCTCTTTGAGTTATATAAATGTATAATTTAAATAACCGATCTTAAACAATATGTTCTAATAATATGCTAAATGAGGCTCATAAGGTATATAGAATGTTGTCCTTAAGCTTGGAATCCCCGTCACACCAAACATACATACCATTACACTTATCACCACTAACTGCCAACTCTTTGCTACTCTTTTACCAACGAATAACGGAATTGACCGTCACATTATAACGTCTCCATGACTGAAAGGACGAGCATCTTTGGAGGAACGGGAATTCGATCCCACGACCCTCAGATTACGAGTCGAGTGCCTTAACCACCTGGCGATGCTGTTTGTATATATACAATTTTCACGTAGAGTTACGTAAGATCTTTTTGCGCATTTTTTAAAATATTGAACTGATAGACTATAGAGCAGAAAACTAGTCAACAACATTCACTGCCATCTCTTCTGTTGCTGTTATCCTACCAAATACCGGGATTCACCTTCACTCCTATGACGCAGCTGCAATCAAAAAGTGCGGAGAGCGATTTTGGCATTATAGGTCACGTGCTATTTGTGAGACACATGATAATACTTTGGCTTTGTAGTTAGCAAGTTATATTGTACTATGATATACTTAAATTATAAAATGAAATCAAAGAGTTTGACTTTTCAGGTTAGGAGTAGCTAACTTTAATGTTAAATAATTACAAAACATTTAAAACAAAAAAAAGGGATATCAAAAATGAAAACTACGCAATCGGATATTTTTGTAGTGGGAAAAATGGTTTATCTCTTATCTTTAATTTCTAGTCGTTTATATTGTCTTATATCTTAATAACACAGCAGTTAAAACTTACGCAGTTGTTAAAACGGTATATTGCGGACCCGAAATGGGTAAAGCACAGATATATATCTCATTGGGTAGCTTTAGGCTTCACTTCAAGCAAAGAAATACAACTGAAGCATCCATCTTTGGTCTCCTTAATCATCAAACAGGATTAGCCCGCTTGCTGTTCATCTTATTTTCGAAGATTACATAGTTTCTTTTGCGGCTCTTGTTAAATTATGACATACATGGACTATATGTAAGCGAGCAGCACTCTAATGTGCAAAATCTTCCTTATGTAGTGTCATTCAAGGCATTGAGAACGTAATATGTGACATCACTTAACTGACATTTTCATTCTTTAGAAATGATTGCTGTTGTTTAGTCAAATATTTTGATGATAAACTATCATGCATCAACTTAATTTGTTTTACCCTTTACACTGTACTGTACTTTATACTCTACTGTACTTTACACTGTACTGTACATTATACTGTACTGTATTTAACACTGTATTGTACTTTATACTGTACTGCTGTTCATGGTGTTGAAGTGACAAAAGTGTTTCAGAGGGAGTGACATTGTGAAAGTGGCTAAAGTGACTTGAAATCTTTTTAGATATAGCTCAGTTAAGCAACAAGACTTAGCCAGTTAATTCACACAGTACAGGCTAAGACGTATAAATACGAGATAGAACGAAATATAAGTAGTTAGTGAAGAGAGAACAATTATCTTCTTGTTTATAAGCGATCATAATAGTATATCCACAGGCCCAAAATGTTTCTTTCTCCTTGTGAGTGCATATAGAAACACTAATCACTGTTCCCATAGTCAAGACAATGAATTGAACCAATAAGATGATGAAATAATTGCGATTAGTCTGAACATGCAACAAGAAAAAAGTTATGCATTTTTTAAATTATTGATTTCAAATCAGAAGCTTAAAGTATAGTAGATTATTGTTTAAGTATCATATAACACATCACAACGAATACATCAGCCTCGCGTCTGTTTTGCTTTGTTTTTTTATTTCGCGCAAAGCTACTTGAGGATTATCTGCGCTAGCCGTCACTAATTTAGCAATGTAAGGCTAGAGGAAAGGCAGCTAGTGATCACCACCCACCGCCAACTCTTGGGCTACTTTTTTATCAATAAATAATGAGATTAACCGTCACTTAAAAAGGACCCCACGGCTGAGAGCATGTTTGGTGGAATGAGGATTCGAACCGACGACCCTCAGATTTCGAATCAAGGGCTCTAACCACCATGTCGTGTTGGAACCATACGTTTTTTTAAAATTTTATTTTTACATCTTGGTTGAAAAAAAAACTGTTAAGGCAAAACCTAAACCTTTTGAGCAAGAGATTTTAAAATGTTTGTTCTTAAGTGTTTTATTTAATTTGGTTATTATTAATATTTATATAATGGAATATTTGAATAAAGATTAAAGGAATCATTACGTGTATTATAATAAAAATATGTAGTAATTAGTATAAGAATATATTTGTTCGACAAGTCTTTAAATATTTATATATAGTTATTTAAACGTTTCTCGATTGCATGTAAATTATTTTCTAACAGTTAGTAAGAAATGAAAAAAATACCCTGTACGAAACGTTGAGTGTTAAAAATCTCTTAGAAGAATAAATGATTACTTTAAATTGGAGCCATTGTTCAAAAACTGTTAACGGATATTTGTTTTTCCAATATCAGAGTTTCTTCCTGAAAAATAACAGTCATGTAAGTGGCTAATGGAATCCTAATAAATGTATAAGTTACATTGATCCAAGTAGTGAGCCATTTTAGTCACATCATTTTCTATACCTGTTCTGGACTCATATAGAAAGAAGTTTCTAAGGCGACTTTGTGCAAAGTACACTTAGCGATGAGATCCTTCATACCAATTGATGTATTCAGACACCCAGTGATTCGATGAACTGTTCTTAGTGCTGTGTTCATGCTTTTAGGTTTCCATTATCGTTGTAATACTCTTTTGAGATGAGTTATTTGCTATATGCAAAAGTGTATGTCTTGAACATTAATTTATCAGAAACATCTTTGGTTTTCTATTATGGTTTTAGGTTTTATAGTTAATTGTTTTCCAAATACTATGCGAAGATTAATTTGGTTTTTTGTCAACATGGTATAACATAGTTTGGAATAATATGTGTCGTGCAAGATTATATGATAAAACTTATTACCTATTACACAGTGTAATTATGGACGTATAGTAAACTATCTTCAAATCAGTTTAAACAGTAATATTTATTTTTATGGAACCAGTGGAAGACTGATTATAAAACGAAATCATCCCCTTTAATTAATATAACTGAAAATGTCAAAATTCCATATACATTAAAATGAAGTGAACATAAAACGACAAATATTCTCCGCACTTTATTATTAATTATTCAAAAAAAGATAGGAAAAGTGTTTTCACAACATTTACCAAACACCACGTACGCCCGTTTATCTCCTTCTAAAACAGTTCTTAATTGGTAAACATAGAGATGGCAAACTTCCAACAGAATTGTCAAACTTTTTGTTGAATTACAAATAGTCTTTTAAAGAACGGAACAACTAATCAGTGATCGACCTTATTATGTGAAATAACATATGTTAATATTTTATCTGCAGAACATACGATATTATATAATTGTACTGTTGCTCGAGTGCAGACGTGAATTTTCGTTTAGGTGATACGGAAATGGGAGGATTAGTAGTAATTATCCACACAAACACATGATCTCATAAATGAAAATTTATTTCTTTTTCAACTCAATAAATTACCATATTTAATATAAAAACATATGCGTTTCAAACTGAATATCTGAACATATAGGCTTTTAAGACGTAAACAACTTACAAATCAAGTTTATATTAGGCCTTATAAACTTCATAAGAAGAAATCCCAAAGTTACAATTTGTGTAATGATATATTATATAGCATCAATAGTTTCTTTTGAACGGTAAGTACCTTTCCAATGAAAATATTATTTAACCAAAATGTAAAGAGAGACAACAACAACCACTAAAAAATCCAAAGTCAGCACAAAATAAAAACTGTGTGCAGCTACTCACGTATTTTGGTACATTCATTATATAACTGTGACCTGTCTATTGAAATCCGTTTAAGTGAAGAAGAGAAAATTGCCGTTTTTCAAAGGATGAGTGAGGTCAACAAAAGTGTTGCACTATAATTATAATTTTAACTCCGCAGGCAACATTAATAAGAATATATATATTAAATAGCGAACATAAAAACAATATGCAAGCCAAATTCTTTCACAGAAATATAAAGTTGATATTCTGTTTAATACCTTTTTCTTAACAAACTCTAACAACTACAAAATTAATTACTTCATGATATTTCATTTATTTATGATTTTTTTCATAAAGATATTATTTTGAAACCCCATTTGTCTTATATTTGGTTTACATGAATGGATGATAAACTTCTGTATTAGTAACTTTGACATAATGGAATGAGTAGAGTCTTACATTTACTTCACATTCAAGTCATGTGTTTTAACAACAAGTCTGCCAAATCATGAGACTTAATTCGAAAATTGACGGGTGTCATAAGACAAAGTACTCCAATAAAGGACTCAACCTGCTGTCATAAGATAAAGTACTCCAATAAAGGACTCAATCTGGTGTCATAAGACAAAGTACTCCGATAAAAAATTTAATCAGGTGTCATAAGACAAAGTACTTCAATAAAAAATTTAATCTGGTGTCATAAGACAAAGTATTCTAATAAAAAATCTTAATCTGGTGTCATAAGACAAAGTACTCCAATACAGGACTCAATCTGGTGTCATAAGACAAAATACTCCAATAAAGGACTCAATCTGGTGTCATAACAAAAAGTACCTCAATACAAGACTCAATCTGGTGTCATAAGACAAAGTACTCCAATAAAGGACTCAATCTGGTATCATAAGACAAAATACTTCAATAAACGACTCAATCTGGTGTCATAAGACAAAGTACTCCAATAAAGGACTCAATCTGGTATAATAACACAAAATATTTCAATAAAGAACTCAATCTGGTGTCATAAGACAAAGTACTCCAATAAAGGACTCAATCTGGTATCATAAGTAAAAGTATCCCAATACAGAACTCAATCTGATGTCATAAGACAAAGTACTCCAATAATGGACTCAATCTGGTGTCATAAGAAAAAGTACTCCAATAATGGGCTCAATCTGGTGTCATGAGACAAAGTAATCGAATAAAAGACTCAATCTGGTGTCATGAGACAAAGTATTTCAATAAAGGACACAATCTGGTGTCAGAAGACAAAGTAATCCAGTAAAGGACTCAATCTGGTGTCATAACACAAAGTACTCCAGTAAAGGACTCAATCTAGTGTCATAACACAAAGTACTACAATAATGGACTCAATCTGGTGTCATGAGACAAAGTACTCCAATAATGGACTCAATCTGGTGTCATGAGACAAAGTACTTCAATAACGGACTCAATCTGGTGTCATAAGACAAAGTACTCCAATAAAGAACTCAATCTGGTGTCATAACACAAAGTACTCCAATACAGCACTCAATCTGGTGTCATAAGACAAAGTACTCCAATAAAGGACTCAATCTGGTGTCATAAGACAAAGTACTCAAATGAAAACCTTAATCTTGTGTCATAAGACAAAGTACTCCAATAAAAAATTAATCTAGTGTCATACGACAAAGTACTCCGATAAAAAATTTAATCTGGTGTCATAAGACAAAGTACTTCAATAAAAAACTTAATCTGGTGTCATAAGACAAAGTATTCTAATAAAAAACTTAATCTGGTGTCATAAGACAAAGTATTCCAATACAGGACTCAATCTGGTGTCATAAGACAAAGTACTCCAATAATGGACTCAATCTGGTGGCATGAGAGAAAGTATTCCAATAATGGACTCAATCTGGTGTCATGAGACAAAGTACTCCAATAACGGACTCAATCTGGTGTGATCACACAAAGTACACCAATAAAGGACTCAATCTTGTGTCATAAGACAAAGTACTCCAATAAAGAACTCAATCTGGTGTCATAACACAAAGTACTCCAATACAGCACTCAATCTGGTGTCATAAGACAAAGTACTTAAAATCAAAACTGAATCTGGTGTCATAAGACAAAGTACTCTAATACAGCACTTAATTTGGTGTCCTAAAACAAAGTATTTCAAAAAAACTGAATCTGGTGTCATAAGACAAAGTACTAAAATAAAAAACTTAATCTGGTGTCATAAGACAAAGTATCCCAATACAGGATTCAATCTGGTGTCATAAGACAAAGTACACCAATAAAGGACTCAATCTGGTGTCATAAGACAAAATACTCAAATAAAGGACTCAATCTGGTGTCATAAGACAAAGTATTCTAATAAAAAAACTCAATCTGGTGTCATAAGACAAAGTATACTCAAATAAAGGACTCAATCTGGTGTCACAAGAGAAAGTACTCTTATAAAGGACCCAATCTGGTGTCATAAGACAAAGTACTTCAATACAGGACTAAATCTGGTGTCATAAGACAATGTACTCCAATAAAAACTCAATCTGGTGTCATAACACAATATACCCCAATTCAAGACTCAATCTGGTGTCATAAGACAAAGTACTCCAATACAAAACTCAATCTGGTATCATAAGACAAAGTACTCCAATAAAGGACTCAATCTGGTGTCATAAAACAAAGTACTCCAATAAAGGACTCAGTCTGGTGTCATAAGAAAAAGTGCTCAAAAAAAGGGCTCAATCTGGTGTCATGAGACAAAGTAATCCAATAAAGGACTCAATCTGGTGTCGTAAGACAAAGTACTCCAAAAAAGGACTCAATCTGGTCTCATGAGACAAAGGGTCCCAACACAGGACTCAATCTAGTGTCATAAGACAAAGTACTCCAATAACGGACTCAATCTGGTGTCATAACATAAAGTACTCCAATAAAAAACTCAATCTGGTATGATAAGACAAAGTAATTCAATAAAGGACTCAATCTGGTGTCATAAGACAAAGTACTCCAATAAAGGACTCAATCTGGTATCATAAGTAAAATTATCCCAATACAGGACTCAATCTGATGTCATAAGACAAAGTACTCCAATAATGGACTCAATCTGGTGTCATAAGAAAAAATACTCCAATAATGGGCTCAATCTGGTGTCATGAGACAAAGTAATCCAATAAAGGACTCAATCTGGTGTCATGAGACAAAGTATTTCAATAAAGTACACAATCTGGTGTCAGAAGACAAAGAAATCCAGTAAAGGCCTCAATCTGGTGTCATAATACAAAGTACTTCAGTAAAGGACTCAATCTAGTGTCATAAGACAAAGTACTCCAATAATGGACTCAATCTGGTGTCATGAGACAAAGTACTCCAATAATGGACTCAATCTGGTGTCATAAGACAAAGTACTCCAATAATGGACTCAATCTGGTGTCATGAGACAAAGTACTCCAATAATGGACTCAATCTGGTGTCATGAGACAAAGTACTTCAATAACGGACTCAATCTGGTGTCATAAGACAAAGTACTCCAATAAAGAAATCAATCTGGTGTCATAACACAAAGTACTCCAATACAGCACACCATCTGGTGTCATAAGACAAAGTACTTAAAAACAAAACTGAATCTGGTGTCATAAGACAAAGTACTCCAATAAAGGACTCAATCTGGTGTCATAAGACAAAGTACCAAATAAAAACTTAATCTGGTGTCATAAGACAAAGTACTCCAATAAAGGACTCAATCTTGTGTCATAAGACAAAGTACTCCAATAAAAAACTTAATCTGATGTCATAAGACAAAGTATTCTAATGAAAAAACTTAATCTGGTGTCATAAGACAAAGTATTCCAATACAAGACTCAATCTGGTGTCATAAGACAAAATACTCCAATAAAGGATTCAATCTGGTGTCATGAGAGAAAGTACTCCAATAATGGGCTCAATCTGGTGTCATGAGACAAAGTAATCGAATAAAGGACTCAATCTGGTGTCATGAGACAAAGTACTTCAATAAAGGACTCAATCTGGTGTCATAAGACAAAGTAATCCAATAAAGAACTCAATCTGGTGTCATAAGACAAAGTACTCAAATAAAAAACTTAATCTGGTGTCATAAGACAAAGTATTCCAATACAGGATTCAATCTGGTGTCATAAGACAAAGTACTCCAATAAAGGACTATATCTGGTGTCATAAGACAAAGTATTTCAATAAAGGACTCAATCTGGTGTCATAAGACAAAATACCCAAATACAAGACTCAATCTGGTGTCATAAGACAAAGTACTCCAATAAAGGACTCAATTTTGTATCATAAAACAAAGTACTCCAATAAAGGACTCTATCTGGTGTCATAAGACAATGTTCTTTATTACTGGACTCAATCTGGTGTCATAAGACAAAGTACTCCATAAAGGACTCAATCTGGTGTCCTAAGTCAAAGTATTCCAAAAAGGTTTTAATCTGGTGTCATAAGACAATGTTCTTTATTACTGGACTCAATCTGGTGTCATAAGACAAAGTACTCCATAAAGGACTCAATCTGGTGTCCTAAGTCAAAGTATTCCAAAAAGGTTTTAATCTGGTGTCATAATACAAAGTACTCCAGTAAAATCTCTAATCTGGTGTCATAAGACAAGGTACTCCAATAAAGGACTCAATCTAGTGTCATAAAACAAAGTACTCCAATACAGCACTCAATCTGGTGTCATAAGACAAAGTACTGCGGTAAAGGACTCAATGTGGTGTCATAAGACAAAGTACTTCAGTAAAGGACTCAATCTGGTGTCATTAGACAAAGTACTTCAGTAAAGGACTCAATCTGGTGTCATAAGACAAAGTACTCCAATAAAGGACTCAATCTGGTGTCATAAAACAAAGTACTTCAGTAAAGGACTCAATCTGGTGTCATAAAACAAAGTACTCTAATAAAGGACTCAATCTGGTGTCATAAGAGAAAAGTACTCCAATAAAGAGCTCAATCTGGTGTCACAAAAAAAAGTATTCCAATAAAGTACTCAATCTGGTGTAACAAAACAAAATACTCCAATAAAGGACCCTTTCTGGTGTCATAAGACAAAGTACTTGAATACAAGACTCAATCTGGTGTCATAAGACAAGTACTCCAAAAAGGACTCAATCTGGTGTCATGAGACAAAGTACTCCAGTAAAACTCAATCTGGTGTCATAAGACAAAGTACTCCAATAATGGACTCAATCTGGTGTCATAAGACAAAGTACTGCAATAAAGGACTCAATCTGGTGTCATAAGACAAAGTACTTCAATAAAGGACTCAATCTGGTGTCATAAGACAAAGTACTCCAATAAAGGACTCAATCTGGTGTCATAAAACAAAGTACTTCAATAAAGGACTCAATCTGGTGTCATAAGACAAAGTACTCCAATAAATAACTCAATCTGGTGTCATAAGATAAAATACTCCAATAAAGGACTCAATCTGGTGTCATGAGACAAAGTATCCCAATACAGAACTCAATCTGGTGTCATAAAAAAAAGTATTCCAATAAAAGACTCAATCTGGTGTCATAAGACAAAGTACTCCAATAAAGGACTCAATCTGGTGTCATAAGACAAAGTACTTCAATAAAAAAGTCAATCTGGTGTCATGAGACAAAATACTCCAATAAAGAACTCAATCTGGTGTCATAACACAAAGTACCCGAATACAAGACTCAATCTGGTGTCATAAGACAAAGTACTCCAATAAAGGACTCAATCTGGTATCATAAAACAAAGTACTTCAATAAAGGACTCAATCTGGTGTCATAAGACAAAGTACTCCAATAAAGGACTCAATCTGGTGTCATAAGACAAAGTACTCCAATAAAGCACTCAATCTGGTGTCATAAGAAAAAGTACTTCAATACAGGACTCAATCTGGTGTCATAAGACAAAGTACTCCAGTAAAGGACTCAATCTGGTGTCATGAGACAAAGTACCCAATAAAGGACACAATCTGGTGTCATAAGACAAAGTACTCTAATAAAGGACTCAATCTGGTGTCATAAGACAAAGTACTCCAATAAAGGACTCAATCTGGTGTCATAAGACAAAGTACACTAATAAAGAACTTAATCTGGTGTCATAAGACAAAGTACTTTAATACAGGACTCAATCTGGTGTCATAAGACAAAGTACTCCAATAAAAACTTAATCTGGTGTCATAAATCAAAGTACTCCAATAAAAAATTTAATCTGGTGTCATAAGACAAAGTACTTCAATAAAAAACTAAATCTGGTGTCATAAGACAAAGTATTCTAATAAAAAAACTCAATCTGGTGTCATAAGACAAAGTATTCCAATAAAGGACTCAATCTGGTGTCATAAGACAAAGTACTCCAATAAAGGACTCAATCTGGTGTCATAAGACAAAGTACTTCAATAAAGGACACAATCTGGTGTCATGAGACAAAGTACTCCAATAAAGGACTCAATCTGGTGTCATAAGACAAAGTACACTAGTAAAGGACACAATCTGGTGTCATAAGACAATGTACTTGAATAAAGGACTCAATCTGGTGTCATAAGACTATATACTCCAATAAATGACTCAATCTGGTGTCATAAGACAAAGTACTTCAATAAAAGTCAATCTGGTGTCATGAGACAAAATACTCCAATAAAGAACTCAATCTGGCGTCATAACACAAAGTACCCGAATACAAGACTAAATCTGGTGTCATAAGACAAAGTACTCCAATAAAGGACTCAATCTTGTATCATAAAACAAAGTACTTCAATAAAGGACTCAATCTGGTGTCATAAGACAAAGTACTTAAAAGAACTGAATCTGGTGTATTAAGAGAAAGTACTCCAATAAAGGACTCAATCTGGTGTCATAAGACAAAGTACTTCAATAAAAAACTCAATCTGGTGTCATAAGACAAAGTACTCCAATAAAGGACTCAATCTGGTGTCATGAGACAAAGTATCCCAATAAAGGACACAATCTGGTGTCATAAGACAAAGTATTCTAATAAAGGACTCAATCTGGTGTCATAAGACAAAGTACTCCAATAAAGGACTCAATCTGGTGTCATAAGACAAAGTACACTAGTAAAGGACTCAATCTGGTGTCATAAGACAATGTTCTTTATTACAGGACTCAATCTGGTGTCATAAGACAAAGTACTCCATAGAGGACTCAATCTGGTGTCATAAGTCAAAGTACTCCAAAAACGTTTTAATCTGGTGTCATTAGACAAAGTACTTAAATAAAGGACTAAATCAGGTGTTATAAGACAAAGTACTCCAATAAAGGACTCAATCTGGTGTCATAAGACAAAGTATTCCAATAAAGGACTCAATCTGGTGTCATAAGACAAAGTACTCCAATAAAGGACTCAATCTGGTGTCATAAGACAAAGTACTTCAATAAAGGACTCAATCTGGTGTCATAGACAATATACTCCAATAAAGGACTCAATCTGGTGTCATAAGACAAAGTACACTAGTAAAGGACACAATCTGGTGTCATAAGACAATGTACTTGAATAAAGGACTCAATCTGGTGTCATAAGACAAAGTACTCCAATAAACGACTCAATCTGGTGTCATAAGACAAAGTACACTAATAAAGGACACAATCTGGTGTCATAAGACAAAGTTCTGCAATACAGGAATGAATCTGGTGTCATAAAACAAAGTACTCTAATAAAGGACTTAATCTGGTGTCATAAGACAAAGTACACAAGTAAAGGACTCAATCTGGTGCCATAAGACAAAGTACTCCAATAAAATCTATAATCTGGTGTCATAAGACAAAGTACTCCAATAAAGGACTCAATCTGGTGTCATAAAACAAAAGTACTCCAATAAAGCACTCAATCTGGTGTCAGAGGACAAAGTACTTCAATATAGGACTTAATCTGGTGTCATAAAACAAAATACTTCAATAAAGGACTCAATCTGGTGTCATAAGATAAAGTACTCTAATAAAAACTCAATCTGGTGTCATAAGACAAAGTACTCAAATAAAGGACTCAATCTGGTGTCATAAGACAAAGTACTCCAATAAAGGACTCAATCTGGTGTCATAACACAAAATACCCCAATACAAGACTCAATCTGGTGTCATAAGACAAAGTACTCCAATAAAATCTCTAATCTGGTGTCATAAGACAAAGTACTCCAATAAAGGACTCAATCTGGTGTCATAAAACAAAGTACTCCAATACAGCACTCAATCTGGTGTCAGAGGACAAAGTACTTCAATAAAGGATTTAATCTGGTGTTATAAAACAAAGTACTTCAGTAAAGGACTCAATCTGGCGTCATAACACAAAATACCCGAATAAAGACTCAATCTGGTGTCATAAGACAAAGTACTCCAATAAAGGCCTCAATCTTGTATCATAAGACAAAGTACTCCAATAAAGGACTCAATCTGGTGTCATAAGACAAAGTACTCCAATAAAGGACTCAATCTGGTGTCATAAGACAAAGTACTTTAATACAGGACTCAATCTGGTGTCATAAGACAAAGTACTCCAATAAAGGACTCAATCTGGTGTCATAAGACAAAGTACTCCAATAAAGGACTCAATCTGGTGTCATAAGACAAAGTACTCCAATAAAGGACTCAATCTGGTGTCATAAGACAAAGTACTTCAATAAAGGACTCAATCTGGTGTCATAAGACAAAGTACTCAAATAAAAAACTTAATCTGGTGTCATAAGACAAAGTACTCCAATAAAAAACTTAATCTGGTGTCATAAGACAAAGTACTCCAATAAAGGACTCAATCTGGTGTCATAAGACAAAGTACTCCAATAAAGGACTCAATCTGGTGTCATAAGACAAAGTACTCCAATAAAGGACTCAATCTGGTGTCATAAGACAAAGTACTCCAATAAAGGACTCAATCTGGTGTCATAAGACAAAGTACTCCAATAAAAACTCAATCTGGTGTCATAAGACAAAGTATTCTAATAAAAAACTTAATATGGTGTCATAAGACAAAGTACTCCAATAAAGGACTCAATCTGGTGTCATGAGACAAAGTACTCCAATAATGAACTCAATCTGGTGTCATAAGACAAAGTACTCCAATAAAGGACTCAATCTGGTGTCATAACAAAAAGTACTCCCATTCAAGACTCAATCTGGTGTTATAGGACAAAGTACTCCAATAAAGGCCTTAATCTGGTATCATAAGACAAAATACTTCAATAAAGAACACAATCTGGTGTCAGAAAACAAAGTGACCCAGTAAAGGATTCAATCTGGTGTCATGAGACAAAGTACTCCAATAAAGGACTCAATCTGGTGTCATAAGACAAAGTACTCCAATACAGCACTCAATCTGGTGTCATAAGACAAAGTACTCCAATAAAGGACTCAATCTGGTGTCATAAGACAAAGTACTCAAATAAAAAACTTAATCTGGTGTCATAAGACAAAGTTTTCCAATAAAGGACTCAATCTGGAGTCATAAGACAAAGTTCTCCAATAAAGGACTCAATCTGGAGTCATAAGACAAAATACTCAAATAAAAAACTCAATCTGGTGTCATAAGACAAAGTATTCCAATAAAGGACTCAATCTGGTGTCATGAGACAAAGAAATCCAATAAAGGACTCAATCTGGTGTCATGAGACAAAATACTTCAATAAAGGACACAATCTTGTGTCAGAAGACAAAGTAACTCAGTAAAGGATTCAATCTGGTGTCATAAGACAAAGTACTCCAATAAAGGACTCAATCTGGTGTCATAAGTAAAAGTACTCCAATACAAGACTCAATCTGGTGTCATAAAACAAGGTACTGCAATAAAAGACTCAATCTGGTATCATAAGACAAAGTACTTCAATAAAGAACTAAATCTGGTGTCATGAGACAAAGTACTCCAATAAAGGGCTCAATCTGGTGTCATAAGTAAAGGTATCCCAATACAGAACTCAATCTGATGTCATAAGACAAAGTACTCCAATAATGGACTCAATCTGGTGTCATAAGAAAAAGTACTCTAATAATGGGCTCAATCTGGTGTCATGAGACAAAGTATTTCAATAAAGGACACAATTTGGTGTCAGAAGGCAAAGTAATCCAGTAAAGGACTCAATCTGGTGTCATAAGACAAAGTACTCCAATAAAGGACTCAATCTGGTGTGATAAGTATAAGTACCCCAATAAAAGACTCAATCTGGTGTCATAGGACAAAGTACTCCAATACAAAACTCAATCTGGTGTCATAAGACAAAGTACTCCAATAAAAAACTCAATCTGGTATCATAAGACAAAGTACTCCAATAAAGAACTCAATCTGGTGTCATAAGACAAAGTACTCCAGTAAAGGACTCAATCTGGTGTCATAAGACAAAGTACTCCAATACAGCACTCAATCTGGTGTCATAAGACAAAGTACTCCAATAAAGAACTCAATCTGGTATCATAAGACAAAGTACTCAAATAAAGGACTCAATCTGGTGTCATAAGACAAAGTACTCCAATAAAGGACTCAATCTGGTGTCATAAGACAAAATACTCCAATAAAGGACTCAATCTGGTGTCATGAGACAAAGTACTCCAATAAAGAACTCAATCTGGTGTCATAAGACAAAGTACTCCAATAAAGGACTCAATCTGGTGTCATAAGACAAAGTACTCCCATTAAAGACTCAATCTGGTGTCATAAGACAAAGTACTCCAATAAAGGACTTAATCTGGTATCATAAGACAAAATACTTCAATAAAGGACTCAATCTGGTGTCATAAGACAAAGTACTCCAATAAAGGACTCAATCTGGTGTCATAAGACAAAGTACTCCAATAAAGAACTCAATCTGGTGTCATAAGACAAAGTACTCCAATAAAGGACTCAATCTGGTGTCATAAGACAAAGTACTTAAAAACAAAACTGAATCTGGTGTCATAAGACAAAGTACTCCAATAAAGGACTCAATCTGGTGTCATAAGACAAAGTACTCAAATAAAGGACTCAATCTGGTGTCATAAGACAAAGTACTCCAATAAAGGACTCAATCTGGTGTCATAAGACAAAGTACTCCAATAAAGGACTCAATCTGGTGTCATAAGACAAAGTACTCTAATAAAGGACTCAATCTGGTGTCATAAGACAAAGTACTTGAATAAAGGACTCAATCTGGTGTCATGAGACAAAATACTCCAATAAAGGACTCAATCTGGTGTCATAAGACAAAGTACTCCAGTAAAGGACTCAATCTGGTGTCATAAGACAAAGTACTCCAATAAAGGACTCAATCTGGTGTCATAAAACAAAGTACTCCAATAAAGGACTCAATCTGGTGTCATAAGACAAAGTACTTCAATAAAGGACTCAATCTGGTGTCATAAGACAAAGTAGTCCAATAAAATCTCTAATCTGGTGTCATAAGAGAAAGTACTCCAATAAAGGACTCAATCTGGTGTCATAAGTACAAAGGTACTCCAATACAGAACTCAATCTGGTGTCATAAAACAAAGTACTCCAATAATGGACTCAATCTGGTGTCATAAGACAAAGTACTCTAATAAAGGACTCAATCTGGTGTCATAAGACAAAGTATTCTCAATAAAGGACTCAATCTGGTGTCATAAGACAAAGTACTCCAATAAAGGACTCAATCTGGTGTCATAAGACAAAGTACTCCAATAAAGGACTCAATCTGGTGTGATAAGTATAAGTACCCCAATACAAGACTCAATCTGGTGTCATAGGACAAAGTACTCCAATAAAAACTCAATCTGGTGTCATAAGACAAAGTACTCCAATAAAGGACTCAATCTGGTGTCATAAGACAAAGTACTCCAATACAGCACTCAATCTGGTGTCATAAGACAAAGTACTTCAATAAAGGACTCAATCTGGTGTCATAAGACAAAGTACTTCAATAAAGGACTCAATCTGGTGTCATAACACAAAATACCCGAATAGAAGACTAAATCTGGTGTCATAAGACAAAGTACTCCAATAAAGGACTCAATCTGGTATCATAAGACAAAGTACTCCAATAAAGGACTCAATCTGGTGTCATATGACAAAGTACACTAATAAAGGACTCAATCTGGTGTCATAAGACAAAGTACTCCAATACAGGACTCAATCTGGTGTCATAAGACAAAGTACTCCAGTAAAGGACTCAATCTGGTGTCATAAGACAAAGTACTCCAATACAGCACTCAATCTGGTGTCATAAGACAAAGTACTGCAGTAAAGGACACAATCTTGTGTCATAAGACAAAGTACTCCAATAAAGGACTCAATCTGGTATCATAAAACAAAGTACTCCAATAAAGGACTCAATCTGGTGTCATAAGACAAAGTACACTAATAAAGGACTCAATCTGGTGTCATAAGACAAAGTACTTTATTACAGGACTCAATCTGGTGTCATAAGACAAAGTACTTCATAAAGGACTCAATCTGGTGTCATAAGTCAAAGTACTCCAAAAATGGTTTTAATCTGGTGTCATAAGACAAAGTACTCCAATAAAGGACTCAATCTGGTGTCATAAGACAAAGTACTCCAATAAAGGACTCAATCTGGTGTCATAAAACAAAGTACTCCAATACAGCACTCAATCTGGTGTCATAAGACAAAGTACTTCAATAAAGGACTCAATCTGGTGTCATAAGACAAAGTACTCCAATAAAGGACTCAATCTGGTGTCATAAGACAAAGTACTCCAATAAAGGACTCAATCTGGTGTCATAAGACAAAGTACTCCAATAAAGGACTCAATCTGGTGTCATAAGACAAAGTACTTCAATAAAGGACTCAATCTGGTGTCATAAGAGAAAGTACTCCAATAAAGGACTCAATCTGGTGTCATAAAACAAAGTATTAAATAAAAAACTTAATCTGGTGTCATACGACAAAGTACTCCAATAAAGGACTCAATCTGGTGTCATAAGACAAAGTACTCCAATAAAGAACTCAATCTGGTGTCATAAAACAAAGTATTCCAATAAAGTACTCAATCTGGTGTAACAAAACAAAATACTCCAATAAAGGACTCTTTCTGGTGTCATAAGACAAAGTACTTGAATACAAGACTCAATCTGGTGTCATAAAACAAAGTACTCCAAAAAGGACTCAATCTGGTGTCATGAGACAAAGTACTCCAGTAAAATCTCAATCTGGTGTCATAAGACAAAGTACTCCAATAATGGACTCAATCTGGTGTCATAAGACAAAGTACTGCAGTAAAGGACTCAATCTGGTGTCATAAGACAAAGTACTTCAATAAAGGACTCAATCTGGTGTCATTAGACAAAGTACTCCAATAAAGGACTCAATCTGGTGTCATAAAACAAAGTACTTCAGTAAAGGACTCAATCTGGTGTCATAAGACAAAGTACCTCCAATAAATAACTCAATCTGGTGTCATAAGACAAAATACTCCAATAAAGGACTCAATCTGTTGTCATGAAACAAAGTATCCCAATACAGAACTCAATCTGGTGTCATAAAAAAAAGTGTTCCAATAAAGGACTCAATCTGGTGTCATAAGACAAAGTACTCCAATAAAGGACTCAATCTGGTGTCATAAGACAAAGTACTTCAATAAAAACTCAATCTGGTGTCATAAGACAAAATACTCCAATAAAGAACTCAATCTGGTGTCATAACACAAAGTACTCGAATACAAGACTAAATCTGGTGTCATAAGACAAAGTACTCCAATAAAGGACTCAATCTTGTATCATAAAACAAAGTACTTCAATAAAGGACTCAATCTGGTGTCATAAGACAAAGTACTCCAATAAAGAACTCAATCTGGTGTCATAAAACAAAGTACTCCAATAAAGGACTCAATCTGGTGTCATAAGAAAAAGTACTTCAATACAGGACTCAATCTGGTGTCATAAGACAAAGTACTCCAATAAAGGACTCTATCTGGTGTCATAAGACAAATTATCCCAATAAAGGACACAATCTTGTGTCATAAGACAAAGTATTCTAATAAAGGACTCAATCTGGTGTCATAAGACAAAGTACTCCAATAAAGGACTCAATCTGGTGTCATAAGACAAAGTACACTAGTAAAGAACTGAATCTGGTGTCATAAGACAATGTTCTTTATTACAGGACTCAATCTGGTGTCATAAGACAAAGTACTCCAATAAAGGACTCAATCTGGTGTCATAAGTCAAAGTACTCCAAAAAAAAACTTAATCTGGTGTCATAAGACAAAGTACTTAAATAAAGGACTAAATCAGGTGTTATAAGACAAAGTACTGCAGTAAAGGACTCAATCTGGTGTCATAAGACAAAGCATTCCAGTAAAGGACTCAATTTGGTGTCATAAGACAAAGTACAGCAGTAAAGGACTCAATCTGGTGTCATAAGACAATGTACTTGAATAAAGGACTCAATCCGGTGTCATTAGACTATATACTCCAATAAAGGACTCAATCTGGTGTCATAAGACAAAGTACACTAGTAAAGGACACAATCTGGTGTCATAAGACAATGTACTTGAATAAAGGACTCAATCCGGTGTCATTAGACTATATACTCCAATAAATGACTCAATCTGGTGTCATAAGACAAAGTACTTCAATAAAAGTCAATCTGGTGTCATGAGACAAAATACTCCAATAAAGAACTCAATCTGGTGTCATAACACAAAGTACCCAATACAAGACTAAATCTGGTGTCATAAGACAAAGTACTCCAATAAAGGACTCAATCTTGTATCATAAAACAAAGTACTTCAATAAAGGACTCAATCTGGTGTCATAAGACAAAGTACTCCAATAAAGAACTGAATCTGGTGTCATAAAACAAAGTACTCCAATAAAGTACTCAATCTGGTGTCATAAGAAAAAGTACTTCAATACAGGACTCAATCTGGTGTCATAAGACAAAGTACTCCAGTAAAGGACTCTATCTGGTGTCATGAGACAAATTATCCCAATAAAGGACACAATCTTGTGTGATAAGACAAAGTATTCTAATAAAGGACTCAATATGGTGTCATAAGACAAAGTACTCCAGTAAAGGACTCAATCTGGTGTCATAAGACAAAGTACACTAGTAAAGGACTGAATCTGGTGTCATAAGACAATGTTCTTTATTACAGGACTCAATCTGGTGTCATAAGACAAAGTACTCCATAGAGGACTCAATCTGGTGTCATAAGTCAAAGTACTCCAAAAACGTTTTAATCTGGTGTCATTAGACAAAGTACTTAAATAAAGGACTAAATCAGGTGTTATAAGACAAAGTACTGCAGTAAAGGACTCAATCTGGTGTCATAAGACAAAGCATTCCAGTAAAGGACTCAATTTGGTGTCATAAGACAAAGTACAGCAGTAAAGGACTCAATCTGGTGTCATAAGACAATGTACTTGAATAAAGGACTCAATCCGGTGTCATTAGACTATATACTCCAATAAAGGACTCAATCTGGTGTCATAAGACAAAGTACACTAGTAAAGGACACAATCTGGTGTCATAAGACAATGTACTTGAATAAAGGACTCAATCCGGTTTCATTAGACTATATACTCCAATAAACGACTCAATCTGGTGTCATAAGACAAAGTACACTAGTGAAGGACACAATCTGGTGTCATAAGACAAAGTTCTCCAATACAGGAATGAATCTGGTGTCATAAAACAAAGTACTCTAATAAAGGACTTAATCTGGTGTCATAAGACAAAGTACACCAGTAAAGAACTCAATGTGGTGTCATAAGACAAAGTAGTCCAATAAAATCTCTAATCTAGTGTCATAAGAGAAAGTACTCCAATAAAGGACTCAATCTGGTGACATAAAACAAAGTACTCCAATACAGCACTCAATCTGGTGTCAGAGGACAAAGTACTTCAATATAGGATTTAATCTGGTGTTATAAAACAAAGTACTTCAGTAAAGGACTCAATCTGGTGTCATAAGATAAAGTTCTCTAATAAAAAAATCAATCTGGTGTCATAAGACAAAGTACTCAAATAAAGGACTCAATTTGGTGTCATGAGACAAAGTACTCCAATAAAGGACTCAATCTGGCGTCATAACACAAAATACCCGAATACAAGACTCAATCTGGTGTCATAAGACAAAGTACTCCAATAAAATCTCTAATCTGGTGACATAAGAGAAAGTACTCCAATAAAGGACTCAATCTGGTGACATAAAACAAAGTACTCCAATACAGCACTCAATCTGGTGTCAGAGGACAAAGTACTTCAATATAGGATTTAATCTGGTGTTATAAAACAAAGTACTTCAGTAAAGGACTCAATCTGGCGTCATAACACAAAATACCCGAATAGAAGACTAAATCTGGTGTCATAAGACAAAGTACTCCAATAAAGTACTCAATTTTGTATCATAAAACAAAGTACTCCAATAAAGGACTCTATCTGGTGTCATATGACAAAGTACACTAGTAAAGGACTCAATCTGGTGTCATAAGACAATGTTCTTTATTACAGGACTCAATCTGGTGTCATAAGACAAAGTACTCCATAAAGGACTCAATCTGGTGTCATAAAACAAAGTACTCCAATACAGCACTAAATCTGGTGTCATAAGACAAAGTACTGCAGTAAAGGACACAATCTGGTGTCATAAGACAAAGTACTCCAATAAAGGACTCAATTTTGTATCATAAAACAAAGTACTCCAATAAAGGACTATATCTGGTGTCATAAGACAAAGTACACTAGTAAAGGACTCAATCTGGTGTCATAAGACAATGTTCTTTATTACAGGACTCAATCTGGTGTCATAAGACAAAGTACTTCATAAAGGACTCAATCTGGTGTCCTAAGTCAAAGTACTCCAAAAAGGTTTTAATCTGGTGTCATAATACAAAGTACTCCAGTAAAATCTCTAATCTGGTGCCATAAGACAAAGTACTCCAATAAAGGACTCAATCTAGTGTCATAAAAGAAAGTACTCCAATACAGCACTCAATCTGGTGTCATAAGACAAAGTACTTCAGTAAAGGACTCAATCTGGTGTCATTAGACAAAGTACTCCAATAAAGGACTCAATCTGGTGTCATAAGACAAAGTACTGCGGTAAAGGACTCAATGTGGTGTCATAAGACAAAGTACTTCAGTAAAGGACTCAATCTGGTGTCATTAGACAAAGTACTTCAGTAAAGGACTCAATCTGGTGTCATTAGACAAAGTACTCCAATAAAGGACTCAATCTGGTGTCATAAAACAAAGTACTTCAGTAAAGGACTCAATCTGGTGTCATAAAACAAAGTACTCTAATAAAGTACTCAATCTGGTGTAACAAAACAAAATACTCCAATAAAGGACCCTTTCTGGTGTCATAAGACAAAGTACTTGAATACAAGACTCAATCTGGTGTCGTAAAACGAAGTACTCCAGAAAAGGACTCAATCTCGTGTCATGAGACAAAGTACTCCAGTAAAATCTCTAATCTGGTGTCATAAGACAAAGCACTCCAATAATGGACTCAATCTGGTGTCATAAGACAAAGTACTGCAGTAAAGGACTCAATCTGGTGTCATAAGACAAAGTACTTCAGTAAAGGACTCAATCTGGTGTCATTAGACAAAGTACTCCAATAAAGGACTCAATCTGGTGTCATAAAACAAAGTACTTCAGTAAAGGACTCAATCTGGTGTCATAAGACAAAGTACCTCCAATAAATAACTCAATCTGGTGTCATAAGATAAAATACTCCAATAAAGGACTCAATGTGTTGTCATGAAACAAAGTATCCCAATACAGAACTCAATCTGGTGTCATAAAAAAAAAGTGTTCCAATAAAGGATTCAACCTGCTGTCATAAGATAAAGTACTCTAATAAAGGACGCAATCTGGTGTCATAAGACAAAGTACTTCAATAAAAAGTCAATCTGGTGTCATGAGACAAAATACTCCAATAAAGAACTCAATCTGGCGTCATAACACAAAGTACCCGAATACAAGACTAAATCTTTTTCATAAGACAAAGTACTCCAATAAAGGACTCAATTTTGTATCATAAAACAAAGTACTTCAATAAAGGACTCAATCTGGTGTCATAAGACAAAGTACTCCAATAAAGAACTGAATCTGGTGTCATAAAACAAAGTACTCCAATAAAGTACTCAATCTGGTGTCATAAGAAAAAGTACTTCAATACAGGACTCAATCTGGTGTCATAAGACAAAGTACTCCAGTAAAGGACTCTATCTGGTGTCATGAGACAAATTATCCCAATAAAGGACACAATCTTGTGTGATAAGACAAAGTATTCTAATAAAGGACTCAATATGGTGTCATAAGACAAAGTACTCCAGTAAAGGACTCAATCTGGTGTCATAAGACAAAGTACACTAGTAAAGAACTGAATCTGGTGTCATAAGACAATGTTCTTTATTACAGGACTCAATCTGGTGTCATAAGACAAAGTACTCCATAAAGGACTCAATCTGGTGTCATAAGTCAAAGTACTCCAAAAACGTTTTAATCTGGTGTCATAAGACAAAGTATTTAAATAAAAGACTAAATCAGGGGTTATAAGACAAAGTACTGCAGTAAAGGACTCAATCTGGTGTCATAAGACAAAGCATTCCAGTAAAGGACTCAATTTGGTGTCATAAGACAAAGTACAGCAGTAAAGGACTCAATCTGGTGTCATAAGACAATGTACTTGAATAAAGGACTCAATCCGGTGTCATTAGACTATATACTCCAATAAAGGACTCAATCTGGTGTCATAAGACAAAGTACACTAGTAAAGGACACAATCTGGTGTCATAAGACAATGTACTTGAATAAAGGACTCAATCCGGTGTCATTAGACTATATACTCCAATAAATGACTCAATCTAGTGTCATAAGACAAAGTACTTCAATAAAAAGTCAATCTGGTGTCATGAGACAAAATACTCCAATAAAGAACTCAATCTGGCGTCATAACACAAAGTACCCGAATACAAGACTAAATCTGGTGTCATAAGACAAAGTACTCCAATAAAGGACTCAATTTTGTATCATAAAACAAAGTACTTCAATAAAGGACTCAATCTGGTGTCATAAGACAAAGTACTCCAATAAAGAACTGAATCTGGTGTCATAAAACAAAGTACTCCAATAAAGTACTCAATCTGGTGTCATAAGAAAAAGTACTTCAATACAGGACTCAATCTGGTGTCATAAGACAAAGTACTCCAGTAAAGGACTCTATCTGGTGTCATGAGACAAATTATCCCAATAAAGGACACAATCTTGTGTGATAAGACAAAGTATTCTAATAAAGGACTCAATATGGTGTCATAAGACAAAGTACTCCAGTAAAGGACTCAATCTGGTGTCATAAGACAAAGTACACTAGTAAAGGACTGAATCTGGTGTCATAAGACAATGTTCTTTATTACAGGACTCAATCTGGTGTCATAAGACAAAGTACTCCATAGAGGACTCAATCTGGTGTCATAAGTCAAAGTACTCCAAAAAACGTTTTAATCTGGTGTCATTAGACAAAGTACTTAAATAAAGGACTAAATCAGGTGTTATAAGACAAAGTACTGCAGTAAAGGACTCAATCTGGTGTCATAAGACAAAGCATTCCAGTAAAGGACTCAATTTGGTGTCATAAGACAAAGTACAGCAGTAAAGGACTCAATCTGGTGTCATAAGACAATGTACTTGAATAAAGGACTCAATCCGGTGTCATTAGACTATATACTCCAATAAAGGACTCAATCTGGTGTCATAAGACAAAGTACACTAGTAAAGGACACAATCTGGTGTCATAAGACAATGTACTTGAATAAAGGACTCAATCCGGTTTCATTAGACTATATACTCCAATAAACGACTCAATCTGGTGTCATAAGACAAAGTACACTAGTGAAGGACACAATCTGGTGTCATAAGACAATGTTCTCCAATACAGGAATGAATCTGGTGTCATAAAACAAAGTACTCTAATAAAGGACTTAATCTGGTGTCATAAGACAAAGTACACCAGTAAAGAACTCAATGTGGTGTCATAAGACAAAGTAGTCCAATAAAATCTCTAATCTAGTGTCATAAGAGAAAGTACTCCAATAAAGGACTCAATCTGGTGACATAAAACAAAGTACTCCAATACAGCACTCAATCTGGTGTCAGAGGACAAAGTACTTCAATATAGGATTTAATCTGGTGTTATAAAACAAAGTACTTCAGTAAAGGACTCAATCTGGTGTCATAAGATAAAGTTCTCTAATAAAAAAATCAATCTGGTGTCATAAGACAAAGTACTCAAATAAAGGACTCAATTTGGTGTCATGAGACAAAGTACTCCAATAAAGGACTCAATCTGGCGTCATAACACAAAATACCCGAATACAAGACTCAATCTGGTGTCATAAGACAAAGTACTCCAATAAAATCTCTAATCTGGTGACATAAGAGAAAGTACTCCAATAAAGGACTCAATCTGGTGACATAAAACAAAGTACTCCAATACAGCACTCAATCTGGTGTCAGAGGACAAAGTACTTCAATATAGGATTTAATCTGGTGTTATAAAACAAAGTACTTCAGTAAAGGACTCAATCTGGCGTCATAACACAAAATACCCGAATAGAAGACTAAATCTGGTGTCATAAGACAATGTACTCCAATAAAGTACTCAATTTTGTATCATAAAACAAAGTACTCCAATAAAGGACTCTATCTGGTGTCATATGACAAAGTACACTAGTAAAGGACTCAATCTGGTGTCATAAGACAATGTTCTTTATTACAGGACTCAATCTGGTGTCATAAGACAAAGTACTCCATAAAGGACTCAATCTGGTGTCATAAAACAAAGTACTCCAATACAGCACTAAATCTGGTGTCATAAGACAAAGTACTGCAGTAAAGGACACAATCTTGTGTCATAAGACAAAGTACTCCAATAAAGGACTCAATTTTGTATCATAAAACAAAGTACTCCAATAAAGGACTATATCTGGTGTCATAAGACAAAGTACACTAGTAAAGGACTCAATCTGGTGTCATAAGACAATGTTCTTTATTACAGGACTCAATCTGGTGTCATAAGACAAAGTACTTCATAAAGGACTCAATCTGGTGTCCTAAGTCAAAGTACTCCAAAATGGTTTTAATCTGGTGTCATAATACAAAGTACTCCAGTAAAATCTCTAATCTGGTGCCATAAGACAAAGTACTCCAATAAAGGACTCAATCTAGTGTCATAAAAGAAAGTACTCCAATACAGCACTCAATCTGGTGTCATAAGACAAAGTACTTCAGTAAAGGACTCAATCTGGTGTCATTAGACAAAGTACTCCAATAAAGGACTCAATCTGGTGTCATAAAACAAAGTACTCTAATAAAGGACTTAATCTGGTGTCATAAGACAAAGTACTCCAGTAAAGGAGTCAGTCTGGTGTCATAAGACAAAGTACTCCAATAAAGGACTCAATCTGGTGTCATAAAAAAAGTATTCCAATAAAGTACTCAATCTGGTGTAACAAAACAAAATACTCCAATAAAGGAACATTTCTGGTGTATAAGACAAAGTACTTGAATACAAGACTCAATCTGGTGTCGTGAAACGAAGTACTCCAATAAAGGACTCAATCTCGTCTCATGAGACAAAGTACTCCAGTAAAATCTTTAATCTGGTGTCATAAGACAAAGTACTCCAATAATGGACTCAATATTGTGTCGTGAGACAAAGTACTCCAATAATGGACTCAATCTGGTGTCGTGATACAAAGTATCTCAATAAAGGACACAATCTGGTGTCATAAGACAAAGTACTTCAGTAAAGGACTCAATCTGGTGTCATTAGACAAAGTACTCCAATAAAGGACTCAAGCTGGTGTCATAAAACAAAGTATTCTAATAAAGGACTTAATCTGGTGTCATAAGACAAAGTACTCCAGTAAAATCTCTAATCTGGTATCATAAGACAAAGTACTCCAATAAAGGACTCAATCTGGTGACATTAAACAAAGTACTCCAATACAGCACTCAATCTGGTGTCAGAAGACAAAGTACTTCAATATAGGATTCAATCTGGTGTCATAAGACAAAGTACTTCAGTAAATGACTCAATCTGGTGTCATAAGACAAAGTACCTCCAATAAATAACTCAATCTGGTGTCATAAGATATAATACTCCAATAAAGGACTCAATGTGATGTCATGAGATAAAGTATCCCAATACAGAACTCAATCTGGTGTCATAAGACAACGTGCTCCAATAAAGGACTCAACCTGCTGTCATAAGATAAAGTATTCTCATAAAGGACGCAATCTGGTGTCATAAGACAATGATCTTTATTACAGGACTCAATCTGGTGTCATAAGACAAAGTACTCCATAAAGGACTCAATCTGGTGTCATAACACAAAGTACCCGAATACAAGACTCAATCTGGTGTCATAAGACAAAGTACTCCATAAAGGACTCAATCTGGTGTCATAAGTCAAAGTACTCCAAAAAGGTTTTAATCTGGTGTCATAAGAGAAAGTACTTCAATAAAGGACTAAATCAGGTGTCATAAGACAAAGTACTTAAGTAAAGGACTCAATTTGGTGTCATAAGAGAAAGTACAGCAGTAAAGGACTCAATCTGGTGTCATAAGACAAAGTACTTCAATAAAGGACTAAATCTAGTGTCATAAAACAAAGTACTCCAATACAGCACTAAATCTGGTGTCATAAGACAAAGTACTGCAGTAAAGGACTCAATCTGGTGTCATAAGACAAAGTACTCCAATAAAGGACTCTATCTGGTGTCATAAGACAAAGTACACTAGTAAAGGACTCAATATGGTGTCATAAGACAATGTTCTTTATTACAGGACTCAATCTGGTGTCATAAGACAAAGTACTCCAAAAAGGACTCAATCTGGTGTCCTAAGTCAAAGTACTCCAAAAAACTTTTAATCTGGTGTCATAATACAAAGTACTCCAATAAAATCTCTAATCTGGTGCCATAAGACAAAGTACTCCAATAAAGGACTCAATCTAGTGTCATTAGACAAAGTACTCCAATAAAGGACTCAATTTGGTGTCATAAAACAAAGTACTCTAATAAAGGACTTAATCTGGTGTCATAAGACAAAGTACTCCAGTAAAGGAGTCAATCTGGTGTCATAAGACAAAGTACTCCAATAAAGGACTCAATCAGGTGTCAGAAAAAAAAGTATTTCAACAAAGTACTCAATCTTTTGTAACAAAACAAAATATTCCAATAAAGGAACATTTCTGGTGTCATAAGACAAAGTACTTGAATACAAGACTCAATGTGGTGTCGTGAAACGAAGTACTCCAATAAAGGACTCAATCTCGTCTCATGAGACAAAGTACTCCAGTAAAATCTTTAATCTGGTGTCATAAGACAAAGTACTCCAATAATGGACTCAATATGGTGTCGTGAGACAAAGTACTCCAATAATGGACTCAATCTGGTGTCGTGAGACAAAGTATCTCAATAAAGGACACAATCTGGTGTCATAAGACAAAGTACTCCAATGAAGGACTCAATCTGGTGTCATAAGACAATGTACTGCAGTAAAGGACACAATCTGGTGTCATAAGACAAAGTACTCGATTAAAGAACTCAATCTGGTGTCATAAGACAAAGTACTCCAAAAAGGTTTTAATCTGGTGTCATAAGACAAAGTACTCCAATAAATTCTCTAATCTGGTGTCATAAGACAAAGTACTCCAATAAAGGACTCAATCTAGTGTGATAAAACAAAGTACTCCAATACAGTACTCAATCTGGTGTTATAATACAAACTACTTCAATATAAAATTCAATCTGGTGTAATAAGAAAAAAATACTCCAATAAAGGCTCAATCTGGTGTTATAACACAAAGTACTGCAGTAAAGGACTCAATTTGGTGTCATAAGACAAAGTACTCCAATAAAGGACTCAATCTGGTGTCATAAGACAAAGTACAGCAGTAAAGGACTCAATCTGGTGTCATAAGTCAATGTACTCCAATAAAGGACTCAATCTGGTGTCATTAGACTATGTACTCCAATAAAGGACTCAATCTGTTGTCATAAGACAAAGTATTCTAATAAAGGACTTAATCTGGTGTCATAAGACAAAGTACTCCAGTAAAGATCTCAATGTGGTGTCATAGGTAAACAACAATGGGCTAATTCATTTTGTGTAATAACAACTACAACTAAAGTAAATAAGGAAGAAACTTGTTATGAGAACTGAAATAATTTGAGATTCATGACTTACTGTTATGGTATAAGCTGTATCTTCTTAGAGGTGTGGAGCCTGGCATGGCCAAGCGTGTTAAGATGTGATCCTCGTAATCTGAGGGTCGCGAGTTCGCATCCCCGTCGCGCAAAACATGCTTGCTTTTTCAGCCGTCGGGGCGTTATAATGTGACGGTCAATCCTACTATTCGTTGGTAAAAGAGTAGCCCAAGAGTTGGCGGTTGGTGGTGATGACTAGCTGCCTTCCCTCTAGTTTTACACTGCTAAATTAGGGACGGCTAGCACAGATAGCCTTCGAGTAGCTTTGTGCGAAATTTAGAAACAAACAAACTTACAGGTGTGTAAAAGCAAACTGCATTTCAAGGTTATCAACTACATGAATATGATATTAAAGTTTTACAAGTTCGTTTTGACCTATAAAATAAGACACTTGATATTTGCTTTGTTAAAGTATGAACGGCGGTTTATAACATTGACGAAGGTGAATGAAACCAGATTTTAAAATTGAGATGTTTGATTGCTTTTTTATGTATGTGGTCAAGCAGGTCTGTTCTCTGGTACGACTTTAATACAATAATACTTAGAAGGTAAAAACGAGATGAGAAAAAAACAGTAAAAGAGCTCGGAATAAAAAAAATTACCAAACAGAAATAACATTATTTCGTTTGTCTTGAATTTCGCGCAAAGCTATACGAGGGCTACCTGCTCTAGCCGTCCCTAATTTAGCAGAGTAAGGCTACAGAGAAGACAACTAGTCATCACCACCCACTGCCAACTCTTGGGCTACTATTTTACCAACGTAGAGTGTGATTTACCCACACATTATAACCCTCCCCTATCTGAAATGGCGAGCACATTTGGTGAGACGGGGATTCGAACCCGCGACCCTAGGTTTATGAATCGAGTACCTTAACCACCTGGCCATGCCGGACCTAAATAATGTTGTTGTTTACTCAAATCTCACATTTATTAAATACACTCTTGTCGTTTTCTTAAATTATTTTTTATAACTATTTGATCTATAGTGGACTCACTTTCGTGTGTCAAAATATACTTTTAAGACTCTCGCAAACATTTCTATTGCTCAAAACAAAAAAAAAAGGTTGAATATATACCCGGTTATTTACAGTGTATACGGTCTACGTTATGCACCGTGTAACTTTAATGTTAGAAACGTAAGCTCGTAATGTAGCAGTATTAGAATTAATCAACCATATTATTCAAACTTATCTTTAAGAAAAAAAAAGAAAAGCCACATTATGCAATTGTTCCATATAACTTATATGCAGGAAGCTTGACCTCAAATAAACTAGTTCCTTTGTTAAAATACCGAATAAAGTGCTTAGCTATATATTTCTCAATACCAGCTAAAAGTTTGATCTTTAGACGCATCTAATATAGTTTGAACATTGTTTTTTTCTGTCTGTAAAACTTTTACGTTAGAAACTGCAATTTTGATTTCATGTAAAATTTTTCATTCATCAAAATATCAGAAAAAAGAGGATATTATGTAATCCTAGAAATAATGAAATCGAAAATCCTTATTAAAACCAACGTTTCTGAAATTTTAAAAAAAGGTTGTTCGATGCAATAAACTAAACATTCCTGTGACAAAAGAAAAACTTAAAAAGGCATACATTAATCTAAATTGTTTAACAGGTAATTTAATATAATGAAAGGCGTTCATTAACGTAAGAATATATATATTAAATATATGTTGTGTGACATGTTTTTAAGTATTGATTAGTTGAGACAAAGTAATCTTTGTTTCAACTAGTTTTCTCTTTCATACAATTATACAAAAACCGTCGCTGAACGTGAAAAATTATTGTTGCCACTAAAATATTAAACTAAAGAAATAGTAGAACAATGAGTTATCTTGACGTTATTACAATTCAAGTAATTTTTATTTCTATTTACACCCGAAAAGCTCCCAAAAAGCTTTGTTATCCCAAGCAAGTATATAACTACCTTACCGTTTGAAAAACAGAAACAAAAGTAATAAACTTTAAACTTTGAGGAAAATAACGTGCTGCCAAAATGAATATGAAATTATTGTTTTATGTTGTTAAATAATGTTCTTTAACGTAATAATCATTGAAAATGTTAAAAGGATTACACGAATTTTTTCTTAAACATTTCTGGTTGAAAGGTTATGATATTTAACAGTATTTTGTAGATGTTTTTATATATCTTACGATATTTACACACTAATTTAATGTGCTTCACTTAAGAAGACTGGTAAAACTTAAAATACGGTTATGTTTTATTTTCTCGTGTCTCTTTAGTTGATTAAATATAAAACTACAATGCAGTAAGTTTTCTTTAAAAAGTGATAGAACGTTTTTCAGAACAATGTAATAAGTTCGCGACTGCTTGCAGAAACATTATGTATATATTCTACGAAATTTCTTAGCGTACAATGAAAATTGTAGACAATGAGTTGGTTTTACAGTGTTTGTTATTTAAGAATAACATTCATAGCAGGACTTTTTGTAATACAAATGAAGTCAGTATAAGTAATAAACGTTTGTTTTAAGAGCAAACCTCGATAATGAACTACCTCCACTTTCCTCAATGCAGAATCAAATCCCGAATCTTAGCTTTCTAGCCCTTCCTGCCTGCGAGTGAGTCACTTTGGAAACATGTTATATGTTTCAACAAGAATACGGAAAACTTAAAAATCAGGGTGTTGAAGACTGCTACTCAACGACAAACAATGAAGAGTACAATAATTGAAATTTGAGTTAATATCAAAAATCAATATAACTAAGCAAAATAAACTGAGTTAATTCATTTTGAGTTCAAGATAACGTAAAAAATCAAACTGAAACAAAAACGTGTCAAGACGACATTCATTACAATTTGGATGCAAATAAAATATTCATGAAGATCGTCCTTCTATTGCATAAAATTATGGTCAATGGAATGATATTTAGTGCCTTAATTTTGGTTTAAATCATAAACAGTGACAGATGTTCAATAGAATACTAGAATGGTAGCTCTTTAACCGACGTGTGTCTTGTTTAAGGATGTTCTAGAAACACTAAAATATATAAGCTGTGCAAACGTAACGTTTACGTAAATACAGGAACTAATAGCCTGTCCTGAGCAGCAAAGTGTTGTAGTTGGCAGCAAACATATTGACGATGCAACCTTTTGTATCCAATATCAATCTGGAAGAAACAGACTTAAAGAGCGATTTGGATAAAACCAAATGGTTGCATTTAGTAATATATATAAGACTGTGGGAAACTACCCTACCAGTGCCTTGTGATTGTTGCAGGTGTTTATACTGGCAAGTTTAAAATGTGCTTGCAATATATCTCAGAACCTACTTTCATGTTATCAACGCTCATCGATCAAATACTTGAATGCAGTATAGTCACTGTGAGCTTGGTAGCCGTACTTCAAGACAAAACACAGAAAGCAATCTGGTGATCACGACATTACACCCCAGGAATCTAGAGTGGCTCACGCTGTTTTTGTGGTTTCTAACATTTGTTGAGTAGTGGCTGTTATGGAGGACTGTTTTATCCTCATTTCTTTATATCACGTGCCTGATCAGTCGCGAAGTACAATCGTACAGTTTGTCCCATCTGTACCAGGCAGGGTAAACCAAATCACACGCAGACCTCTAGAGAAGGTAATATGATATATCAACTCAGCTTTCTCTCCGTACCAGTAACAAAGTAAGCTGAGAAAACACAGTCAAACACGAACTACGTTTTATTATGAAATGCCTTTAAGTTTTCGTGATTCTCAGCTATGAGCAGGTAATATTAAGTACACTGGTGATAATGCCTTACACAGTTCATGATCTTGTTTTTCAGTTAGACCTACATATTACTTTGGCTAAACATTTAGACCATCATTTCTTACATAGCAGTACTTTATTTACAGATAAATTAGTTAGGAAAAGACAACGTAATAAATAAAAATATTCAAGTGTTTCTTACTCTAATCGCACAAACTGTATGCACGGTTTGAAATCATATTACTAAAATCGTTGTTTTTACTTTTTAGAAACACTAAATAAAATTATTCCATGCAAAATCAATGTTGTAAGAATACTTTAAATTATATATGTAAAGTATAGTTGATGTAGTTTTGATCCTAAAGAAGCTACTGCCTTCTAATTCTTAATACAGTATCTAAATCAATTCATTTTAATAAAACAGATCTACAAATTACATCTCATTCTGGGAGTATTAAAACATTCTGAAATTACTGTATATGTAAAAATGTTTAAGATCCGTAACGTTTCTCCACAAATCATGGAAAGTTTCTCATCATAATGTTTAAGAAATAGTGAATAAACATTTAGTCAATAGTCTGTGATGAAATGGATATTGACATAGCCTATTACTGCTATGTAAGAAGCTTCATAAATGAGGTGCTTAATGTCACACCTGCAATTTCTCCAGCTTAATTTAAAAAATATACAATATAAACTAACTTATCACCTATTGATTTAGTATTGAATATTAAACACTAAATCAAGGTGATTAGCAAATGCGAGTATAAGAACCTCGGGTTTTAAAGTTTAAAATATTTCTTCACAAATATCAAAGGGGAAAAAATGATTTAACAAAGTTGCCTTACCATAATAAAAAAATACAAATACAAAGATATAATTGTGTATTGTACACAGATTGAAGATTTTATATCAAAATGATGCCCCCAGTGGCTCAGTGGCATGTTTTGGGCTTCCAACGCTTAAAACCGGGTTTCGATACCCGTGATGGGCAGAGCACAGATAGCCCATTGTGTAGCTTTGTGCTTAATTCCAAACAACCACAACATCAAAATGATTTTAGCGCCTCACCACATCATTATAGTCCATGTCGCCACCTTCAGTCATGCTCTGTGTTACGACTGTGTTTTTGACAACAACCAGTTTGTTTTTCCAGCCACTTCAGGTACACGATAGTTGAATAACAGACATGGCTGCTTGATAAACTCATATTCTGTTGCTTTCGTTCCCAGATAATAACTCTTTCTGAGTATGTTTTTTACTGCTGTCTGAGACAAGTGGACTGTTTTTACAATTGATCTTTGTGTTCCTAAGTTAACGCTTGTTACAATATGCTGGACTTTACTTATCACGGTTGAGGTAGGATTTGTCCCAAGTCTCTGGTTCTGATCCTAAGTTGACCAATATTTCCCAGTACCATTAAGTACAAGGGATGTCTATATCTCAGACATTCTAAATCCCTGATCTGAATACATTTTTCAGAATTGAATGTAGGAATATTTATTATCCGAAAAAAGACATTAAACGTAATTTATAAAAGCGATATATCTTTGGTAACGTCACACTATTTATAAAATTCTAAACATTTTCGAAATATGATTCTGATACCTCCCGTTCCACTACATTATATCGGTTGTGATTGTTAGATGGCGTGCCTATTTATCTATTAAGTAATTTTAATATAAAGTACTCGGTCATCTGTATTTAACAATAATTATTTTTGTACAAAATTTATTTGTGTTATCTTAAACAACACGTTACACCTGGAGTTGAACCTATCGTTCGGAGTTCCCAAAATACGCCACCGTTTGCAAAAATAATTATATCCATATTTCACTGATAATATTACAAATAATGCGTGTTTATCATGATTTATTTCAATAACATTTACATTTGTCGCGTTGCTTAAACATCAAGAACAAAGACGTTTCTTCAACCTGACTCATAATTTCGCTTTTGTTCTATGCTCACAAAAGATAACTGTGTAAGAGGGAACCTACCTGTAAGCGACTTGCCAAATAGCTGCATCCACACAGGAAGTTTAGTTCTTCACGCGTATTTGACATGAATAGTTTAAAGTTGATCGTAGTTAGTGGCGTTTTACGTTAAGTCTCTCACAAGAGAACTTTCAATGTCTGAATTACCTCGCTCTACAGAGATGTTATAGTTTGCGTTCGGCGGGAGATTCCTTCTTCTTATTGTAACTCTGGTTGTGAAATCCTTGCGTTATGTTATTGTCTCAAGCTTCCAGCAGACGCGTGGCTCAACTGAAGCTTTCGAAGCGGCCGCTCGACAAGGTAATGATCCCACAAGTGGGCTTTATGAACCTTTACGTTGTGAAGGAGAGGATGTTTGTGTCGGTTAGGACGATAGCAGCCAAGTGTTTGAAATTATTTGGCTTTTTGCCATGTGTAATTACAGTGGGACACAACCAGTGGCCAATCAGAAGAAAGAATTTGGTATGAAAGGACCGCCCTGGGGCTAGTTTTTGTGGTTAGATTCACATTGTTTTGGCTATGCGAGATAGAGATTTTCATGATGATAAATGAATACTAACGTGTGAAAAACATGACTATCAAAGATTCCTTTATTTGATAAGTTACCTGCAAAACATGGCGGCCTATTGTTTAGATAGAAAGCTCAACTAAGTATCTAATACTACGAGTCTTAACAAACAGTTGTTTCAGCCTATGTTGGAAAATGTTTTTTTTTTTCTCAAAAATTAGAAAATAAAATAACAAAGTGGATTTATCTGACGCTGCATTTGTAGTGTGATGTTTAAACTTAATATCACCTCTCGCACATAAACCAGAAATATTTTTCTTAAACTTGCCCTAACTTAGGATGTAGGTTATAAAAAAGTGAATTTGTTTGTAAAATATTTATAAGTGGGTTATTTCGGTCATTGACGCAAACATGCAAGAGCCATCTGCATTAAGTATCTTAAATTATGAACCGACAGATTACAGAGAAGGCACTTAAGTAACAGCACCTTCCGACTTTAATAATGTGATTTGACGTTTCACTGGCAGTTTGGCAAGCCAGTCCCGACCCACAACTGAAAGAATTCATCATACGTGTGTTATCGGGATATAATACAGAGAAGTGTTGTCGACTTCAAACAGTGCTTAGGTTTGTCGCTTTTGCACTAATAATGTGAAAAGTTTAGAAAAATATGCAAAAGAAATTGAATCACATACAGCATTATATTTCATATTTTCAGATTTACTATTCATCTTGTTTATAGCCACATGCCAATATAATTTTCATATTCGTTGATCAAATCTAAATAGAGAAATGGTGATTTCTTACTCAAATTTCAAAAAAATGTTATATCAACGACACCTAGTGACGAAAACTAGTTTTACACTAACGTAATAAATCGTTCCAAAATATTTCTCAAGGTTTTATCATTACAAAATATTAAGTTCACCAAATACAGTTTCTTTTATATGGCTCTATTGCAACAAAGGCACTATACAATTTAAGCATAATTTCTTAAATATAATTTAAAATGTTTGCTGAAACTTTAATAAATTACTCATCTGTCGTTTTCTTTTTTCTAACTGTATAAAACTAAATATATATAATTTAAATACTAGTCTATTTGTGGTATTTACGAGGGGGATAATGAAATAAATACTTATAACAGTTGTTGTTGTTCCTTTAAATTAAGCACAAAACTACTTATTGGGCTATCTGTGCTCTGCCCACCAAGGGTATCGAAACCCGATTTTTAGCGTTGTAAATCCGCGGACATTCCGCTGAGCCACTGGTGGGGGGGGGCGCTTATAACAGAACGAGAGTGTAATTAAATGTCCTTAATCTCTGGACATGACTTATATTAAGATATAGCATTTTGTCAAAATTATAGATAGAGCTGAGTACAACCTACACAAAATAACACTACCATAGAACTGATTTACTTAATTTAAGATGAGATAAAAATTGATAAAATCTGGCTCGCATCAAAAAATTAATAAATCACAGAGTAGCAAACTGCAGCTTGAATCTCTACTTTTCTTTTTGTTTTCTGAAACAGTAAAAACTATTTATCAAAGTGCAACACAAATATTGCAATAAAGTTTCTTAAAAACATCATTACGAGAAAGCCAGTATATGCATGTAAGTAAAATATTCAAGCCATAAACCAAAACACATTAACATGAAATTATTTTTTTTAATTCTTAAAATACGCTGCACATTTTTTTAAAAAGAGATCTTTTAGAAAAATTTCATCTTAATGTGTTTCAGTTTATGGCTTGAAGATATTATGGTTATAATATAATTTGTTTGTTTTGAACTTCGCGCAAAGCTACTCGAGAGATATCTGCGCCACCCGTTCCTCATTTAGCAGTGTAAGGCTAGAGGGAAGGCAGCTAGTCCTCACCACCCACCGCCAACTCTTGAGCTACTCTTTTACAAATGAATAGTGGGATTGACCGTCACTTTATAACGCCCCCACTGCTGAAAGGGCGAGCATGTTTGGTGCGACGGGGATTCGAACCCACGACCCTCATATTACGAGTCGAGTGCCTTAACCATCTGGCCATGTTGGGCCTATAATATAATTAATCAGAGGTTGGAATTTACTATTTTGAACGCAGTCCTTCCTCATGAATTTGTTTATTCATTTAACTTCATTTAGATATAAATAATTTAATTTCATTATATAAAAAGTTATACATACGTACGTAAATACGTATGTTTATATATATAAAGATAGAAAATAACAAAGTAATATTTAAGATATTTCTTCGTAATGAAAACTTATTTAAAACGTTTCATTTATATCTAATTAAATCTCTATGTCACATTTGGCACGTTGTTAATTTATAGGATTATTCTAAAGTGCAATTGTTGTAAGCTGCACTCTAATCGGTATATGAAACAAGTATTGAAAGCTCTGTGTTTGTGTGTGTTTTCTTATAACAAAACCACATTGGGCTATCTGCTGAGCCCACCGAAGGGAATCGAACCCCTAATTGTAGCGTTATAAATCCGGAGACATACCGCTGTGCTAGCGGGGAGCATTATAAAGTCCCCACAGCTGAAAGGGCGAGCATCTTTGGTGTGACGTAGATTCAAACCCGCGACCGATGGAGTATTGAAAGCTATTATTGAAATGTATGCAAGACTCCTGCTAAGGGAATGTCACACTTTTAATAGTACGGAAATAGACAGCACAAGAGTGAAGTTATACCTTGATAATTTACACTTTAAGTGGTGCAGATCTAGCAGTTAGCGTGCCTGGCTGGGATAAAATGGTCCAAGGTTCGAGACATAATGCCGCTAAACATGCTCCGCACTTTCAGCTGCAGAACTGTAATACAGAACCCACTAAAACACATGTAGCAGCAGATGGTGCAGGCTGACTGCATTTCTTCTGGCTGGTAGTTTAAAATTAGAGCCGGATGTGTCCCAGGGATGTTTGACCTGATTATTTGTGTGAACATAATTTGTGGTTTTGGTTGAAAGTTTTAACCGCATAATACACTGATTACCCAAAATGCCAGAAATACTACGTATAAAACAGATCTGCATTCACTTCATCTTTATACAGGGTGTTCGGAAAGTCACTGTGCAGTTTTGTAATCATATTTTATTCAGTCCATTTCAAGCGAGCAACTGATAGGCGGTGTTTAGAAACAAAATAAAAAGGATCCAGACCTGTATTGATGTCAACGGGGGTCACTTTCAACATTGTTTATAATTGTCATTCATATTTATCTCATGTATTCTATACTGAAACACGTCTGTTAATAAATATATAAGTGCACAGTGACTTTCCGAACACCCTGTATAAGATAAATATTTACGTCCTCGAGAAATAAAATCAATAGGGCTTTACAAATACGACGTTCGAGATGAATAACAAATCAAGGATCAATGTGTCCAACAAATGATCAATGTGTCCAACAAATGATCAATGTGTCCAATCAAGGATCAATGTGTCCAACAAATGATCAATGTGTCCAACAAATGATCAATGTGTCCAATCAAGGATCAATGTGTCCCGAGTCTACAGTACAGGATTATTTGACAAAAAACTCCAATTAAAAAACCCATGATCTGAAGAAAGAACCATCAAACAAAGCTAAGAGGCTAATATTGAAGATTTTTCAGTTAATAATGGTAAAGGAACAGTCATTTCTGTAGTAGAACAATGGTTAGGGATCTATGTGAAATTACGTTTTATAAGTATACCTTCCTACATAAGTCAAAACCGAAAAGAATATCTCCCACGGTACCTGTATCATCAAGATCAGACCGTTGTCCAATGGAAATATGTTTCATGAATTAAACTTTATATTGTTCTACAGTGTTGGCAGAATTAGAGTGCAGCAATAATCTAATGATGTCGTGAATCAATCCTGCACAGTCTCATTGGATAAGGTATATCAGATGGCGTAATGTTGTGGGACAGAGTTAAGTTTTTAGTTTTACTGAATGTTTATAATTTTGATCTACTAATTAAAATACAGGCGTCAAAAATATCTGCTATGCATAGCACCATGATCTCAATATCATCGAGAATATACGGGCTGTTTTAGAACAAGGTATTAGAACACTTAGGACTGGGAACAGTGCTGCATAAAGAATTATCAAAAGGCCTTATCTTACTTATAAGATTATGTATAATAACTAAGGGATCGTAAAGAAAAAGACGTGGGAAGATGTCAGGAGGAGGAATATGGATGACATCAGTGAAGAACGAGAACGAAAGAAGCGTACCATGTGGACGAGAGTACGGAAACGATCGTAAGATCAATCCATCAGTCCTCAGAATAAATGCAACCTGGTATATTTGATTACGGCAAGGCATTGTTCTAGTAAGTAAGTAGCTAAGTGATTGAGTGAGTCATTTCATTTCATACAAAGGATGGCGGGTCACTAGAGAGCTACGCCCTCTCTTCAGCTAGGAGATGTGACGAGGAAAAAAAAGAAAGTAAAAAAAACAATGGATGAGTGAGGAAGATCTGTGTTAAATGAGAAGAGACGTTGTGACAAAGCGAACTTATTGGCCTAGAAAAGGCACTATGTATATAATGCCTGGCTTGTAAGAGATTTATGGTTATAAATATCTCATATCTCCGCATTTTCTCTAAACTCCTCTGGTATATAATTACATGTCAGAGTAACCATCACATCCAAGAATGAGTTTTTATCTTATTCTATTTGTGAATTATATCTGTTCAGGTGATTGATGAATTCTTGATTCTTGTATTTAATGTGTGTTCCCCAGTAGCTCAGTAGTCAGTCTGCAGGCTTACGACGCTAAAAATCGGGCTTCAATAGCCATGCTGGACAAGGTACAGAATGCCCATTGTGTAGTTTTGTACTTAGCAACAACCAAACCTATCTATGGTTTGGCTATATAACTTTGCTATTGATAATTAATCACGCATGTTTCCGCGTGTAGCATAATCTTGCACAACAATCGTATATCCCTTGAAATAGTAAATAACCCATTTATCTTCATATGACTCACGTGTGTGAAAAAGTACGTTTAAGAGATGTTTCATGTTGTAACATTACAAGTTAAATTAGACCTGTCTGTTTTGAACATTTCGTTATTATAAGCAAACATTTGTTTTCTAATCCTTCATTGGTAATCCTCGTGGGCTCAGCGATGAGTTTCAGAGCTTATAACACTAAAAAGCCGGGATTCAGTTCCCCTTGGTGTACTCAGTGAAACACCCCATTGTGTAACTTTTCGCTTAAAAATAAACGAAACAAACCTTTGGTGATGTATACAAAAAATTCTTTTGTTGGGAAACTATTTAATTTTCTTCAAGCTGACAAATAACTTCTAGTAATATCATTTAAATAAGTGGTACAATTGTTTTCTAGATAAATGTATAGAATTCATCACATCTATTTTTTATACCAAAAACAGATTGATCTGTGTGTTTTAATTATTTTACCAGGAAGTCATAAGTCCTGATATGAATAACAGTAACATCTCTATGGATGTATTTATTAGTCTCGATAAAAATCATAATGAAATGAAAACTCTTACCTACACTGTGAGTAAAAACTGACATCACGAAATGCCCCAGTAGGTGAGATTAGCATGAAAACAAAGCGCTGTTACATTACACAAACATTAAGGTAAATTTTAAATGAATGACCTCTTAGCTTGTTAAAAAAAGTGACCTCTAACTCTACCAAATGAATAACTTTTCATTCTGTTAAATATAAAGTATTTAGTAAGTCTTTATTGCTGTTGAATATATGTGTGTGTGTGTTTTCTTATAGCAAAGCCAAATCTGTGATTTTAGTGTTGTAAATCCGTAGACTTGTCGCTGTACTAGCGGAGGTCTATGATATATAACAACAAAAATAGATATAGATAACTTTTCACTCTACTGAATGATTAATGTTGTAATATAATCAATGATAAACTTTTGACACAATTACGTAAGCAAGATTTCACAAACTCAAACAGATTATCTATAATACTTACAAACCAATAACAGTTTCACTTATTTCCATATTATCAATCAAAGGAAATATCATGCTGTGAGATGAAACTCGTTAAAATGAAAAACAAAAAAAACAACTTAACACTATTAAATGAATATATTTTTCATTAGACCCAAGTGCATCAGAGGTAAATCTACAGATTTACAAAATATAAATCTGAGGCACAATTTTCAGAGATAGACAGAATGCAGATATCCTATTGTATTGTTCTGCACTAAGAAAATATGAACAACAACGACCTCTTTTCATTACCAAGCATGTAAAACTTCAAATTTTCAACGGCTAAATGTTAAAACTATTGAGTGACTACCCGTATTAAATAGATGACTTTGACGTACTGAAACTTTTTGCAATAACAAATCTATATATTTTTGTATGATTAAATTGAAGAACATTTACACCGTTAACGATATACATATTTAAATGGAAAGGAATTCACTCATGAACGTTAAAACCTGTGATACATCGAAAAGGATAAAATTTTATAGCGTTATATAAAGACTTATCACATCATAAAGTGCATAGCTTTACATGATATCAGATTGGTAGCCTTTAACTTTCTCAATTGTATCCAAGGATTCAAGAATTTCTAGTGCACTAATATTTCGTTTAATACGGTATTTACAATGGTGAATATCATACAATATTTAAACTTGAACCTAATAAAAATACTTTAATTAAATATACTTAAGTAATTTACTTCAAAATCTATTTAAAATCGATTAAATAACTGAAAGATGTAACTTGGATTGATACAAAAATAATTTAGATTCTGAAAAAAAAAATTGAAATCTCTCCAGCATAAATCAGTATCAAATCGTTTCCACGTATCCTCAATATCCAGTCTTATTGAGTAATGACAAGCAAAACATTATTTGTCAAACTCCTAGCTTCTTTCGATCGTTTACTGTTTATAGTACACTTCAGGATTCTTAATCTTAAAAACTTGTTGTACGCTTAAGAATTCCATTAGAAAATTCCTACATTTATTCGTAGTCAGTGGTAAAGGAACTTAGAAGGATGAATGACTGACCGAATTAAGATTTCTTTATTAACTTTGTAGGTACAATAAGTGAATTTTGATAGCATATGTTGGCAACTCAACCAGATAGCTTTAGAGTATCTTTGTTAACACACATAATGATTTTTTTCTGAAGCAACGTCAGCCAGTGGGCCAGAGGTAAGTTTACGGACTTTAGGTTTTAAAATTCAGGGTTCGATTCCCCGTCGTGAACAGAGCACTGATAGCCTATTTTGTAGCTTTACGCTAAAAACAATATCAACTTGACCCCAGCATCCAGATATGAGTTGAAATGAATGGAAGTCTATTCAAAGAAAAATCTATTGGAATAATCTTTCTGCAGAACTTCCACACAGTCTGATGATTATTCTTCACTCACTTGGCGTAAACTGTAAGTATACACTACACAAAAGAGAGTTGAGACCTGATATCCCACAGGTATGGCGTATTATTCAGGATAATTAACGGGCAATAAATATCAAATAACAATACAAACAAAAGAGAGTTGAGCTCTGATATCCCATCGGTATGGCGTATTATTTAAGTTAACTAACGAGTAATAAGTGTCAAATAACAATATAAACAAAAGAGAGTTGAGATCTGATATCCCATCGGTATGGCCTATTATTCAAGATAATTATCGAATAATGAATGTCAAACAACGATATAAGTTATTCAGTTTCTCTGTATTTAACTTTCAACTTGAATCAATTGCTGTGGTTTTTTCTCGAGACATTTTGAATAGAGCAGTTTGGATCCAAAAGATGAAGTACGCTTTGAAACACATTATGTTCATATACATATAGTTTGAAAGTCATAATTTATAACTTATGTTTACTTATGATGAAAGTATTACTGTAAAGTTTGAGCTAAACGTTTTTTGTGTGTGTAAGACTTAGTTATAAGTCAATTTAGTCTTTTGTTTCTTGGTTATTTCCAGAAAAAACGGAGATTTTTGCAAAGTCTGATAGTTAATCATTACATTCATTTTAACACTAAATCTTTAAGTTATTTTACAAGGAGAGAGAAAAATTGATGTCAAAGACTTGGGTTAAGCTCAAGTTAAGCCTTTAATGAATCCACACTTAAACAGTAACATATGTCTCAGCAATTTATATCAGATGTTTAAAGGGGATTTATTGATCGCTAAACGTTCTCAGAAAGGACTGATGGTATTAAACGAAAGGCATAATCGGAATTGGACATGGTAGATACAGTGTGGTTGTTATATTATGACGTTTCTTTTTTGCTTCTACTCGTACGATCTTAAAATTGTGCTGTTCGTCGAACACTGAATCAACGAGAGTGTGTTTCGTTCGTATTCTGTTCTTTCATTAAAAGTGCTGGTTAAAATGTTTGATATATGTCGTTGTATCTTCAACAGTGTTGGTTATGATGTTTGATATATGTAGTTATATCTTTAATAATGTTGGTTAGAATGTTTAATATGTGTAAGAAGGATGCACTTATCATGGGTGTGTTAACTTTCAGTTTTGATCCAAGTAAGTAGTTTGTTTTGATCTACAAATGTGATTACATATTAACGCTTGTTTGCAATAGACTGCTGATGTGAATATCCATTCTATTACCATATTTATGGTTACAATAAAGCCTACTAATGCTAATATTCAGTCTACTTCTATGTTTATGGTTACAATAGACAATAACGATGCTGATATCAATTCTATTTCGAAAAATATTCTATCAATTGAAAGCAATCTGTTTACAACATTGGAATTAATGTAATATTGAAAACAAATGTACGACTTACGCATTTAAATTACTTGTATTACCATGTACTGATCACATGATAAACATACCCAAAACAGTATTATCTATGATAGAAAGTCTGTTTGTGTTTTTGAATAGCAAAACTACGTCGAACTTCATCGAAAGGAAACGAAGCCCGATTTTAGCGTAGAAAGTCACCGTTGTCCCACTGGAGGTCTATGATAGAACGATCTGCTTGTTAAATACTAACTTAATACACACAAAAAAAAAAACAACTTATGGAAAATAATAAGTGTTCTTAGTAAAAACAAATGAAACTAATGACGCTCATGATTAAGGAGGAAAGAAACTTATTTTTGCTCATTTTTTTATTTCACGTTAATGTAAACAAATGTATTTTCGGCATCTAATACTTTAGTGCTTTACTAGTAAGAAGTTATATCTATATTACTAAAATTTGTTTTATTTGATGAAAAAAAATAGCACCAAATTAAACGAACGTCACTCGCAGAATGTTCATTTATCTGTCACGTGAGTCCTTGAATCAGACGTCGCTGGTTATATCTTTTTTTCAGCCCCTGGATATGTAAGCCACACTGTATCCCTTGGGTACAGCTTACATGAAAACGTTTGAAATATAAACTGACAAGCTGTAGGTAAAAACCTATCATATAACTTTTATTATCTCATTTTTCGTATTACATTTAATGAAAAGAGATCATCCAAAAAAAAAACTCGCAAAAACACTCGCAAAAAAACTCATAAGGGTGTGATCAGTATGTAGTCATTTCATCTATAAGTTTATCCATTACATGCTGTATTAATAAAAAAAGGTTTTAAAACATTATATAATTGTAAGTGATTTGTCTTATATTTTATAAGCCCAGTTTAAATTAAGTCGAATAACTGTCTTAATTTTGTCATTTTAATAAAGAGTAGAACCAGTAAAATGTTGTTTTTTTAATATTCATTCATTTTACATAATTGATAATATATATTTACTCGCTGAGCACTTATAATCAGCCCCTCATCAGTACAGCGGCATGTCTGGGAGTTAACTACGCTCAAATCAGGGGTTCGATTTCTCTCGGTGGGCTCAGCAGGTAGCCCGATGTGGCTTTGCTATAAGAAAACACACACACACACACACATCAAGATTCAAAAAGTACATAGAAGATATAGGTTTGAAGTCTGAAACAAATTCAATGAATCACACTTCTGCCTGAATCAGGTCTCACTCCAGCTAGATAGACGATCAATGATAGAATTATAAAAGCCAGAATAATGATTAGATGTACTTTCTCAACGTTAGCAAGTGTTCCGTTTCAAGGATAAAAAAAGTAAAAATCCAAAATTAAGAGTAACAAATATTCTCATATCTTACTTTTGAAGCTCATATGTTGTGTTGTAGCTTACAGGGTACATAATTCTTCTCGTGATTCACGGCGTGCGCTCGTTTTACTGACATCACGACAGTACAAATTGCAATGTTAAGTTCTCTTATGTGACGTCATTGACTGACTGACTGACAGACAGTACACAACACTAAGTGGAGCGAGTGGTTAAAATAGGAGAGTCTTCCAGGCGTCATTTGGACCCCTTTCGGAGAAATAATTTTCACAATATTTTTGATAATCCAGCGTAGAAAAAACCTTTAGTCTTAAAAAAGCAAAATATGTTACCGTCAATGAATAAGTTACAATACAGATGCACTTTCTCACTTATGTTTAGAATAGTAATATGTACATTGATAATGAAGCCCATCAGGAAATGTATACATATATTCGGCACGTATTAAATTGTAAATTTGTTAATATAACACTATTATAACTTATTATATCAACTAGAATATAGACTACATGTTTTTAGTTATTATTAATCTTGAACATTTTTACACTACTTGTTAAGCTCGTAAAACACATGCATAACAAGATTAAAGATATCGTTTACTTACAAATACTGGAACTGGGTCTTTATTGTTTTAACAAAATTACTCAGTCGTTAAAACCAGAGATTGCTTAAGTTGGAAATACTAACAACAAATTTCTTCAGAGTAAATTACAAAAATTTATCATTACGTCCTGGGATATTAACTGGACTTTTAATTATATCTAATTAATTAATTATATCTGAATTAATATGGATATCATTACACTTTTTACTTAACGCACCAGTGGTTCGATTCCTTTCGGTGGACTCATTAGATAGCCCGATGTGGCTTTGCTATAAGAAATCACACACACACACATACGTAACGCACAGAGTATCATGGTTTAGTATATTTCATTGTTACTTTTAGTTTATGCCTTTAAAGTAATAACTACTTTCATTATGCGCGTGATAAACTTGTTTGTTCGTTCGCGCCAAAAAATCTATGTTATTATAATTTGTTAGCCTTTAAAATAATCATTTATGGGAATCTTTCAGTTTTCATCAATAAAAATATCAGAATTTATGATATTAGTTTACGAATTATGCTTAAAAATCAACAAAAGATGTAAAACTACGGTCATTTTTTAACATCGTTTGTATTAGATAGAATGGTTAACACTTTCTAGTTTTAAAGTTTTAGTATGATTGAACCTATTTCTCGTTCATATTTCAGCGTTATTTTAATCTTTGAAAATGGTGTTATGTTATGGACAGAGTATATTTTTCCCTCAAAATATATATTTTGTACTCGTAATTAATATAACTATATCTAATTTTCATACAAATATATAAGATGTTAAATTTAAAACTTTTATCTCAGTCATATTAGATTAGAACACTACATTTTAGCCAATAAAATAATTGTCTGCTGTATTAATAGCTTCGTTCTTAATAAATTATTATTAATTTCTGATCAAAATAATATTGGTTCGAATTCGGCCATAGTTCACAATGCAATATTCTGTAGCAAAAAAAGAAGAGTGTAATTTTGTTTTCTATTGCTACAATTGAAAAAAATCGAGATATTTTTACACAAAATGTACGAGTCGGCTTGAAAAGAAAAAAAAAGTCAAATAAAAACTTCTTTTCATTCCAGTAAAATTCAATTATAAAATAGAACAATAACGTTGTTGCATATAACGAGATTTCTTTTAATTTTAAAACGATGACAGTGGAAAACATAATTCATTTATTTAAATAAGATAACTTCAGCATTGTGAATAATACATGCTTATTTACACTCCACAGTAAACCAATAGTAGAACCCCAGAGCTTCGTCTAAAACAAACTTTCTATGTAGAATACTTTAATAACTGTTACATATAAAGAGTTGAAAGAAACTTCGTGTTAGGCCAAGCGTGACGTTATGCTGGCGCGAGAGGAAAACATCCAATCCTGATACTTCATCTCCACAGGCGCAAAAAGTTTTATAAGAGGTAAATATGCAGAATGTTAACTACTGACAGAAAAGTTCCCCCCCCTCCCACCTTTAGAGAAATAAATCCACCGTATTAAACAAGTATGCCCTAAGGACTTGTAAAAGGAATGTTTAGTTTACCCGCTAAACTACCTTCACTAAACATCGTTATATAAATAGGAAAATTATTGCTCAGAAAAGACATCGAGGATTTCACAGTTGTACTTCTTAAGAAAAAAAACAGGACATCGGAACGTAAAAATGTTGAATAAATGTATTAAATTCTATGTCTTGTTCGCGAATAGAAAGAAGATAATGTGGAGAAGGCAATTGCACAATGTAATGATGTGCTAATTATCACGTATCCTTAGTGCTTATAGTGGTAACATATCTTTAGAAATAGTGTCCGCCAATCATTATAATACGCAATAAGCATATTTTAAAAACAGTTCATACGTATATATTGCTGATAAATTAAATTATATGATTTAAAAAACAACAAATAAACGTGTGTACCACATGATATATTAAAGTGAAAATGTAAACAACTGCCTGAATGAGTAGCTTGTTCTTTTTAAAAAAACAGATTACAAGAACTTCAGTTTTATGTTAAGAACGAATGTGTCTCTATGTCGTGTGATAAGTCCTTCAATTAACACTCGTGCTTCTATAGAATTGTGTTTGTTCGTAATTAAGCACAAACCAACACAATGAGCTATCTGTGCTCTGCCCAGCATGGGTCTCAAAACCCAGATTATAGCTTTATAAGTCCGCAGACATGTTGCTGTGCCGCTGGGTGGCGCTTCCAGAGAGGCTCAAACCGTCAACCAATAAAATAAAAAGCTAAAGCATGAAGACCACTGAAACTGTAAATGATAAAAGTTAATGTAAATATAAGTTACATCTCTGGTCTCAAATTGAATTTTAAGGCCATTTAAAATAATTTCTTATTTTCCTTTTCTTTAAAACAAAAAAACAAACAAACAATATTATCTTATTAAGTTTATTGTTTAGTTTTTATAATCAACACTTCAAACTTCAGTGAAATAGTTCTGTAATTAGTGAACTACAGCAATACGTATATATATATATATATATATATATAAAAAGAAAACATCGGGAAAACGAAAAAAAAAAAAGAGTGATCAGTTTATATTGAGTTTCATGAAACTTGTCTGTGACAGTACGTGCGATTTTATATTATTAATGCTAAGCAAAGTAAATGAATTAGATTATAATCTGGTGGGAACTAAATTGTTATGACATATAACTTTCAGTCACGCATAGCTTGAAGAGTGATATATGTATTTATATGATGTGGTAGAAACTATAAATGTTGAAAACGTGAACAGAATAATTTAAAACAATGTAAAGCAGATGTGACGGTCACAGAACCATAGGCTCGGCATGGCACTCGACTCGTAATCCGAGGGTTACGAGTTCTAATCCCCCTCGCACCAAACATGCCCTCCTTTCAGCCGGGGGAGTATCATAATGTCACGGTCAATTTCACTATTCGCTGGTAAAAGAGTAGCCCAAGAGTTGGCGGTGGGTAATTATGACTAGTTGCCTTCCATCTAGTCTTAGACTACCAAATAGCTTTGCATGAAATTCAAACACAAAACCGAAGGATTACCCGATGTTTTAAAGCTGTAGCGTCATGCTTCTATAGCCAGTTGTTTTTAATACACTTGAAACGTAATTACAACCTTGGAACGTCTGTTTCAAGATAAGAAACAACGCAAACAAAGAACATTAGGAAAAGTTTTTTTTGTTTAAAAAAATTAGCCATTAAATCTCTTGGATTAACAACAAAAAACTGTTCACAGCTTGCTGACATTTTTTATAACTTATTTAAAAGAAATAGTTGAAGGCAATACAAACGAAAGAATGTGATTTCTGAGTAAAGGTTTGGTTTGTTTTGAATTTCGCGCAAAGCTACACGAGTGCTATCTGCGCTAGCCGTCCCTAATTTTGCAGTGTAAGACTGGAGGAAAGGCAGCTAGTTATCACCACTCACCGCCAATTCTTGTACTTTTCTTTTACCAACGAATAGTAGGGTTGAGCGTCACATTATAAAGCCCCCACAACCAAAAAGGTGAGCATGTTTGGCGTGACGGGGATTCGAGCCCGCGACTTTCACATTATGAATCGAGTGCCTTAACCACCTGGCCATGCCGGGCGTTTCTGGCTAAAGATATTCATGAAATGAGAATTAGTTTCTTCAACAAATTTAGGTGAAAATAAAAAAATTAATATACGTCATCAAATCATTAATTACCCAATTTATTCAATATTAGTTAAAACAACAGTAACAAAAGTTTTCATTATTTATCATCGTTTATCAGCAACTGAAATTTAAAAATGTAGATAAAGGCAGCTTTATTCTAGTTAATTAATTTTACCGCTTCCAACGATTTGCAAAATGAAAAAAGCTCATAATTTTTTCGACAGACAATTTAAATTATAAAAAAACAGTGAATAATAAAAAAATTATAAAATCGAAAAAAGGAACTTTATTGGAAAATTAAAAACACATTACAGAAGTGCAAAACACACCTTGGTAATTCGTGCATGCGTTGCTCCAAGGATCGCTGTTCCAGAAATTCACCGTACCTTTAATTTACTTTTTTTTTTCCGAATGCTAACCTTGGATTACGAGATTTCCATGAGCGTGAGTTAGTGTAGATAAATAACCCAGGGAAATTCCCATTCTCTTCCATGTCAATCACATCCTTGACCACTCTAGCTTAAAGTAAGCGGATCTAAAGTCGAGGAGGAGGTCGGAGGACACCCACGCGCACTCTCTACAACACACGGACAACAATATCGAGCAAGTAAAACAGTCTTTCTTAATGAGAAACAACTGTGTTTTTAATATATTTCATGTGAATGAAAGCAGCGTCTCTGTTAAAAAAATAATCGAGAAATTTCAAGTAGGAACAGGATTATGTAAAAACAAAACCCAACAGAGGAAATATAAACAGATCAGCTGAAGCGCATTGCCAACAGAAAAGCATCCTCATGTACGTCAATCAGAATTTTCAACTAACCTAACTCTTAACAGTTTAATGTTTATTGGATTTTGTCTAATACACACATGACAAAAACAATATTCAAACTGAAAACATATATATATTTTCTGTAAAGTGTTTTAATAAACCATTTGAAATTAGTAAAAATAATGGAATGTAAATACCTCACATGAGGTTAGTCTGTTTTAGGTTTTTTTCGTTGTATCTGGAACAGTAAATTTATACTCATATTTAACATTGCATCTCTATAAAGACTGAAGCATTTATTTGAGGGGTGGGTGGAAGATAGTAGGTATCTCCATACTAAACAATCTCCTGAAATCTACAAGTTAATTAGAAGATGCAACAAATATCTTGCATCAATAAAAACATTGTAAATACCATATAGATATATATATGGATATTACATCTAATTACAAGGAAGATATATTTATTCTCAATTATATTGGCTTTTAGCAAGATATAGAATCAAAAAAATATGTATATATCTATATAAAAACAAACTTTATTATCTAGTATTGCGATAGATAAAAATTGATTTGTATATTCCAAGTACTTTACAAAATACGAGAGAGACATAAACGATTTCTTTGTTCTTATATAGCCACTACTTTGGCCCTAAGTACATATTTCTGTACAGGCTAAAAATAACGTCTGATATTCATCAATTGTTAAATCATTACGATGATACGAAGCTTCATTTGAGTTACACGATCTACTTTTTTTAAATTTTATCTATTATCTGTGTAACATTAATTCTTTCAAAACCACTAGGAAATCTTCATGAACATTATCAATATTTTCATAAAAAACGATTTAAAAGTTAATTAAATCCATATTTAAATATACGATTTTCTCACCACTAGGCGAAAATACACATAATTCTCAATAATAAATTTCTTATCAGCTATTTATAACTTGACGTCAAAATCACAGGTAACTGTAGAAACAAACAGATATGCACAATTAAATTTTATTATGAAGCAAACACCATTTTTCAAGCGGTCTGTTTTGCAGTTGGTTAATCTTTTTGCTTAAAACAATCACATTTTGTTTGTACGTGTTGTAACGGATTTGCTATCATATATCTGTTTCATTATCGATGTTTGTTTAAGTTAAATTTACATTTAGAAATGTGAATAATTTATACTCTTTAAAGCCGTTCTCGAACCTCCCTCCTATTGGCTAATGTAGAAGATTCTCAGGTGTAAAACCAACAATATATACGTGTACGTAAACACTGGTGTATCGTCCATATTGTTGTGGAAGCCGAAATTTCTAGAAACTCTATAAATGTAACCAACGTGACGCGTCAAGAGACAGTATATATTATTGGTTTACTACGATTAATATACTAGGAACCTGAAAATTTATAACCGTGATTAACACTTATAAATCGGGAACTTCAGATATTTGACAAAGAACGTTTACAAATTTCGAACATTAAAAATCACTTAACTTCAGCGGCTTCACACTGGACATTAATATTTTTACTAAGACATCATATAATTTTAGCGGTGAAAAATTTGACGTGTGTTTCATGCTATTTTAAGTTGTAATACGTAGCACTATATAGTTATTTAACAAGTTTTTAACATCTTCTTTTAATCAAAATATATTAACGTTTTAACAATGTAGTATAATAAAATTAATTTGCTTGTGTTTTAGTTCTTGATTTGGGGACTCGGCATGGCCAACTGCTCGACTTGCAAATTGAGGGTTTGTTTGTTTTGGAAATTCGCACAAAGCTACTCGAGGGCTATCTGTACTAATTTAGTAGTGTAAGACTAGAGGGAAGGCAGCTAGTCATCACCACCCACCGTCAACTCTTGGGCTACACTTTTACCAACGAGTAGTTGGATTGACCGTAACATTATAACGCCCCCACGGCTGAAAGGGCGAGAATGTTTGGTGCGACCGGGATTCGAACCCGCGACACTCGGATTACGAGTCGAACGCCTTAACACGCTTGGCCATGCCGGGCCATGTGTAATAACAAAGAAAATAAAGTTTCATTTAATAATTCCAATATAGAGAAAACTGAGTTTCTAGAGACTCCAAATGAAAAAAAGAACTTTGGTGCGATTTGTTACAAATAATAGAACCTTGAAAAATTGGATTACGGTGCGGATATAAGTTCAATGTAATGAAAGGTGAAGTATGGCGAACTCAAATTATTAAAAGGATTAAAAAGTTGTGATACATCATACTAAATATTCCGTAGGATATAAAGCTGGTTTATAATGCATTTTCTTTTCACTATCACTTACAACTAATACTATACCAAAGTACAGCACACTGTACTTCTATACACTCAAATAAGCTCTGAAATGGATTACAGTATACTCAATAATGGTTGAAATAGAAGAAATCCTGATTTATAATAAATTTTCATAATAATTTGAAAGCAAAGAGAATTCTGATACATTTTATTAAATACTATAAGAGAAGAAAACCCAGATAATAATATATTATTTTACGAATTACAAGGTTACAAGCTAAATATCTCATATATAATGTTTTATGAATTCCAAATTAGGAAAATAAGAATTATAAAACACCTTGCAGAAACATATAAGAATATCTTAAAATTGATACATATAGTTGGAGACTTCAAAGTAAAGAGAACTGGGCTTCAAATACAAACTACAATGTGAAAATTGACATGAACAAGCAGGATAAGCGAAATTTTGAGCTGATGAATTAGTAAAGAGTATTAAAGATGTACATTCCTTTACAGACTCAAGTAAAAATAAAAAGACCACCGTGAAGGACAAAAATAATTGTCGGTTTCAGAAAATATCCATAGATTAAAAGGCGGGCCCTACATGGCCAGGTGGATTAAGGCATTCGACTCGTAATTTGCGGGTCGCGGGTTCAAATCTCGGTCGCACCAAACATGCTCGCCCTTTCAGCCGTGGGGCGTTATAATGTTACGATCAATCCCACTATTCGTTGGTAAAAGAGTAGCCTAAGAGTTGACAGTGGGTGGTGATGACCAGATGCCTTCCCTCTAGACTTACACTACTAAATTAGGGACGGCTAGCGCAGATAGCCCTCGTGTAGCTTTCCGCAAAGTTCAAAAACAAACAAACAATTGAAAGTTGCGTTTTGTATGCTACAGGCTAAGATTCGATAAACAAAATAATAAAATAATAAAATAAACTGTAAAAGCACATGTGATGACGAAGCGCAATAAAATATTTATTAGACTTATGTAGTTCAGCTTAAGCGCTTTTTTATGAAGCACACCGTAGACTATACTTTGAAGTTACGTAATCCATTTTTTGCCTTAGTTTCGAACAACTAAATATGTAATTATGAAGTTAGATGGTTTTGGGACCAATACTTTTTAAAATACAGCGCAATTAACGAGGGTGTAGTTCACTGTCTAGTAAAAAAAGGAATACGCACTCTTGTTTTAGGTAAAGTAAATATATTTTGTTTCTAATAAAAATATCCTTATAAATATAATGAAATCGAATAAAAGTATCGTTTTAATAAAAACTGCATCGACACTCTTCAAGATAATTACTTTCATCAAGTGAAAAGAATAGTAAATGGTGTGTTAAAGTGTAATGCGAAAGATATAAATTGAAGTTTGAGTAATTAATTTATGTTTCGGGCATCCGCCCTGACTCAGGTCCATTAAAAGTTGTGTAAAGTATATTATAATACTGCTTTTGATTAGTTTTCTTAAACTGCATTTGTACATCACTGGTTTTGTGGCATGGTATAGTACCGTATTTAGTGTTTGCTGCCGCTAGTTACATATTATACGTATTTCAGTGTTATTATCTTAAGCACTTAAAAGTGGATAATGAGAACCGCCTGGGATGATTTACATTACAATGACGTAGGAAAAGGCGTGAGCTACAGTTACTAAATTACTTTCGAACTAAACCACAACTCTGCTGTTAGTCACCAAGACCTGATTTTGATGTCATCGCTGTGAATAACAAAAGGAGACATCACTTCGATAATTGGGTGGAGGAAGGGTGGAGTCTGTGTGAGTTTGGTGATCTAATCACAGCAATCTTCTAGTTTTAGAAATCATTAAAATAATGAATAGGAAACCTCCTAACATTTTAGAAAGTAAGGTAATCGAGCGTATATCCTGTCGCTCTATGATATTCCTGAGAGAGGTATACTGAAAATAATGGCATATTTGAAAGTTTTAAAGATAAAAATTATCAGTAATGATTTCTTCTCTAAAATATTTTTGATTAATTTTATGATTCTGACTAAGCCTCAGCTGCATCAATTTGTTAATTAGGTATTCAATAACAACCATAATAAGTTTCTCATTTTGTAATGCAAAACGTTTCTAAATTATGAAATATTGTAAATCGTAATAAAAAACTGGCACACTTCAGTCGTGCACCGTTTAATAACGCGCACTTGCACATACAAGATTTCTTCTATTTACTTATATTAATCCATTAATTTATTCAAATTTAAAATGAGATATAGATTTCTTTTCTTGTCATTCAGAAAACATTCAACAGTGTCAAAAGGTCGTTGTAAAAATATCTTAATTCGCAAATAAATAGATAAACAATGCATTGGGTTGTTTAAAAAATAATGGCGGATCTTAATATCAAAATTTTGGTAATTTATAGGGATAATAAACCTGACTGTTTTACGACTTCATATACACTATTGGAAAACTAAAGCTTTTTTCTATTCATTATGCTTTTATTCTTTTATAAAACTTTATTTCCAATATTTCTGACCTTTCCAATTAAAACGTTTTCCATCATTTTTGGGCATGAATTCAAACTTGGTTATAATGCATTGCAAGCAGTATCAACCAAACATGGGGTGAAGGAACCACATCTGAACTTACAGTACAACGCTGGCTCCAGAGGTTCTGTGATGGAGATGTGAGTCTTGAAGATAAGGAGAGAAGAGGATGTCTTTCTATTGTTGGAATCGACTAACTAAGAACATTAGTAGAAAGAAAGTCGCGTCAAATTGTTCGAAAAATGGCATAAGGATTTGATGTTAGCATTTCCACAATTTTGGACCAGCTCGAGCAAATTGGAAAAGTGAAAAGCTTGACAAGTGGGTTCCACACGAAGTCAGTGAAAATTAGAAGAAAATGTCATTTTGAATTATGCTCTATGTTGATTTTTCGCAACAGAAATGACTCATTTCTTAGTCAAATTTTCACCTGCGACGAAAAGTGGTCCTTTTACAACGACAGAAAGCGATTTTGGCAATAGCTCAACCGTGACGAGGCTCCAAAACACTCCCAAAAGCCAAAGTTGCACCAACAGAAGATTATAGTCATCGTATGTGGCTGGTATTATCCACTGCAGTTGCTCAACCAGAACCAGAATATCATTAGGGAAGTTTACTGTCAAAAATTGGAAGAAATGCATAGAATGTTGCGTGAAAAAATGCCAGCATTAGTCAGTCGAAGAGGACCAATCTTGCTTCATGATAATGTTCGACCACACTTTGCTCAAATGACACTCAACGAATTGAGCTATGAAACATTGCATCCTCCTCCTTACTCCCAACATCTGTCACCCACTGAATACCACTTTTTTCAAACATTTGGACAACTTTTTACAAGACAAAATATTCATCAACAGAGCAGCAGCAGATAATTGCTTTAAGGAATTTGTGAATTCTAGAACTTTAGAGTTTTATCGTCGTGGAATAAATAATCTTGTTTCTCGTTAGCAAAAGTGTATAGATTTACTAGGTTCCTTTTTTGATTAATAAAGTTCCTTTTGAATTTTTTTGTTTCTTATTACAGTTAAAATTTAAAATCCGCCGTTATTTTTCAAACAATCTAATACTATTACAAATAAGTACAAATATTTGAAGAACAAATACAAAATTCATACGTCCGCATCCATTTTATTTTTCGCAGACTGATGTCGATTTTATCTAATTACAAGTTCGCAGCTCAATCATCGTCTACTATCAATTCAAATTATTATTTTAATTATGATATTATTAATTTGTTGTACAGTTAGTTAACTTTTATTATGATTCTCTTGTTGATATGGTGAAATAAAAAGTTGTATGCGAAGATGGAGCAGAAAATAGCATCTTTTAGGGGTCCGGCATGGCTAGGAAGTTAAGGCACTCGACTCGTAATCCGAGAGAGCCTCCCGCTGGTGCAGCGGTAAGTCTACAGATTTACAACGCCCGATGTGGCTTTGTATACGAAAACACACACACACAGCATCTTTTATTCGCTGCATAACTTTTAATTTCATAAAATTGTACAGTTAGTTATTTGTATCTGACGTAAAAAAATAGCCTAGTCTCTTGATACCTCTGTATGGTACCCTCATTATTTTTACACTATGATTCAGATCTTTCTATATACAATATTAGGCCTGGCATGGGCTAGCGCGTAAGGCGTGCGACTCGTAATTCGAGGGTCGCGGGTTCACGCCCGCGTCGCGCCAAACATGCTCGCCCTCCCAGCCGTGGGGGCGTTATAATGTTACGGTCAATCCCACTATTCGTTGGTAAGAGAGTAGCCCAAGAGTTGGCGGTAGGTGGTGATAACTAGCTGCCTTCCCTCTAGTCTTACACTGCTAAATTAGGGACGGCTAGCACAGATAGCCCTCGTACAGCTTTGCGCGAAATTCAAAAACAAACAAACTTTCCAAAAATCTAAGGTACTTCAGTAAGAATGTAAGTTTCGTTTACATCTGGAAACGAACATATATATATAAGTGATCTAAGACAAAACATCGTCATATTAAGATCATGTCTTACGTAATAGTTATGATAAATCCATTACAGTTGCAAGAAATTCTTAAGAACAGCATTAACATGAATAAAAGAAATAAACACTCTGAACTTTTTCTAATATGAAATATTTTTATATTATCTTAATATAAAAAAGTAACACAAAAACGATTTAATGTCTACTGGTTCATCTATCTTTCCTATTCGTTTTTTCTTTCAAATTGCACATAGTTGGAAAGTAGAAAAACCTGACTAATTTTATACACAGTAGTTATTCTCAAGTAGCATTAATTAGTAACATTAATTTGACGCATTTAACAATGTCCATTCTAATACGAGTCTTTACATTTTCTATCTTGATCGTGGTGCCTCACCGCGGGTGAAAAGATCACGAATAATTACTTTACTTACATTTGTTGCAAATTATTTTGTTAAATGATAAAAAAATAGCCAAAATCTACTTATAAATTACTGTGTGAGGTTTAACTTAGTTTATTGGAAATCTTATACTTTTTTATACTGCTTTCACACCTGCTCCATAATGTAAAAAATCACACTTGTTGCCAGTATGTTAATATTTTTTTAGTTGTCTTGTGGCCCCCCAATGGCTCAGCGGTATGTCTGCGGACTTACAAAAACCGGGTTTCGATACCCGTGGTGGGCAGAGCACAGATAGCCCATTGTGTAGCTTTGTGCTTAATTTAAAACAACAACAACAAGAGTTGTCTTGTGAGAAATAGAAAATTGTAATTGCCTTATTTCTGGATTGAATAGCTTTTTCAGCGTGAGTAGTGGGAATCTCACGTTGTACTTGTGATTGGAGAGCTGTCACACCAAACATGCTCATTCGTTCAGCCGCAGGGGCGTTATTATATTACCATCAATTCTACTAATCGTTAGTAAAAGAGTAGCTCAAGAGTTGGCGACGGGTGTTGATGACTAGTTACTTTCCTTCTCGTCTTACACTACTAAATTAGAGAAGGCTAGCGCAGATATTCCTCTTCTAGCTTTGCGCAAAATTCGAAACCGAACCAAGTGATTAGATAGCTATTTCTGTATTCATTTGCAAAGGAGGGGTACATGTATAGAAGATAATAATCAGATATGCTTATTCTGAAAAGAAAAGATTGTTACCAGTCTGGAAATTTAGTTTTCTTTAAGATAAATAATAAAAGTACGAACATAATGTCTCAAACATTAGTTATCTTCATAATTATGTTTCACCAAGAATTCGTTTAAAATGCCAATAATTTCAACATTTTCATTTATTTCCCAACATGTTTCATATGACCTAGATAACATTAAATGTGGTTTAACTTACACATCACTTTACATTCTAAATGCCCACATTTTTATTTAATATATTCATAAAGAATAAGCTATACTTTTAGTGACTCAAGAGAAAACACATAACCATGCAAATAAAAATAAAGCTATATCTTCATGTCTTTCTAGAAATTAGCTGTGTATGTCTACGCTTCTTATTGTATGTTTAAAAGCAAGTACTTTCTTAACGAATCAACGTCTTTTATAATTTCTCATAAAACTAAACATTACCATGTGGTACTTATTTTACTAGAGTTTTTTTAAGGGAATAATATTGATAGTAACAATAAATTCTAAGTTGTTAACGCAGATTAAAGCTGAGCAAGAAACTGGATTATTGTAAACTACTACTTGTTTAGTTTACCAAAATATGACCTATTGTGTACCTATTCGTTAAATTATATTTTACACAAAGAGTTGATTTTTAAGCTATATGCAGAGAAATAAAGATTATGACAACACCTGCGTTTGGACATAAGTGCTGAAACCATTCCCGTCAAGTAAACTTTCTAGGCTTACTTGCCGCCGGAAGTCAACTGTTTGCTTTTTCGTCGCCAGCTGCTCTCACCTGCATTAATATATCCTAGCTTGTTTTCTTTGATATGTGCTAAACCATGTTAAACAAGATGTGGGTTGTTATACCCTAGCGTGTTTCCTTTCATATATGCTAAACCATGTTAAAAAGGCTGTGGGTTTCTATGTTAGGGTCTCTGCTTTTTAAAGTCATAATGTCGCTTTTTTTTCTCTCTCTTTTTTTTTTTTTTTACAGACAGCTTCGCTCTTGTCTCAGCACCGCCGTCAAAGAAAAACTTGGAAGGAAGGAAGCCGAAGAATATATTACATTCTATTCGCACGCTCGACCTTCTCGAGACGTTCATCGAAGAAGTGAGAAAGCGTTAAGAAACAGGACTTCGCAATATTCTTTATTAGACTATATTTCGTTATCCCAGAAGGATAAGTATTATGTATCATATAAAAACTGTCAAAGATTTATGAATTAACTCTCTCGCTGAATGAGTTATTTGTTTGTCCTACGCTTTACATCTGCTCACGCTTACTGCTTAATGACAGTATTTTTGAAAGATTATGAAATTTGCACTCGTATGTTTCTAATATCGACATAGTTTAATATTTGACAAAATCTTATTTCAACTGAACTGCGTAACATACTGTATAAGTTTATAATGAGGATAGGAGCATACTATTTAAAATTTGTACTTAGTAAGCAATAAATAAGCTGTATTTAAGAAACTCTTATAGTGTATGGTATTCTCAGATAGGCTAAGCTCTATTACAGTAATCAGATAGGATCTGCAGACTAATTGATGGTGCATAAAGCTAAAAATGAGGTTTTGATACTCCCGTTGGGCATTAAAAAGATGAATTATGTATCTTTGTATTTAACAAACAAAGTGACTTGTTACTGTGTTTGCAAACAAATAAATTGACTTGTCACTATACTTAACAAACAAATAAATTGACTTGTCACTATACTTAACAAACAAATAAACTGACTTGTCACTATACTTAACAAACAAATAAAGTGACTTGTGACTGTGTTTTGCAAACAAATAAATTGACTTGTCACTATACTTAACAAAGAAATAAATTGACTTGTCACTATACTTAACAAAGAAATAAATTGACTTGTCACTATACTTAACAAACAAATAAACTGACTTGTCACTATACTTAACAAACAAATAAAGTGACTTGTGACTGTGTTTTGCAAACAAAACAGTAAAACAATTATTTCTACTGAAAACCAAAACTGAAACAAAAGACAAAAATGAATATATTTTACTGTAGTATTGAGAAATCTGAGAAAGATCTGATGGAAGTAGGTGAGTATTTGTATTTGTGAGTATTTCTCAGTCCGAAACACACCACTATATGTATAGGATACTAATGCTGTTCTTCTTAGGGTGAGTATTTTAACAACTCCACTCTAGGACATTCACATCAGAAATGAAGAGAGGAAATAGCTTCAGGGTATCATATTACCATCAGCGAAAAAAGATCTCTATCTTATTTCACGTAGTATGCTTGGCTTTACACAAATATCAGTCTCGAGTAAGCGTACATGTTACTATAGATGAAGGATCCAGAACACTAGATAACTAGAACAAAAAGAACTTAGGTACTTCCTTGATCAACGCTCTATAGTTTTGCGATGTTATTAGAGTCCAACAGAGGATAGAAAGTGCCTAATGAACACGTACATACATTTGTAAAACTCTTCATTCAGTAAATACCATATGTGATGAATGTAACTCATTATTGTAGAAGAGTGTCCTGTATATTGCTTCTGCTCTGTGTACTAGTAACTTCTGGCAGACTGGATGATTAGAACCTCAGTAAAAATAATGAAAAATCGTCTCCAAAACCAGACAGAAGGCCGGAACTGTTCAAAGACAACCATTCAACATGCAACAAACTATATAGAAACTTAATCTAAACGTGTAATTATTGTAAATTGTATATAGTCTGTGTGGTAAAAAGGACGGGCATTATTATTAAACTCTTATTACAAAAGTACAGAACACTGTGGTCAACACAGGTGAACAACAACAATCAACGCACTAGAAACTTCTTTCTCAACTAAAACTTCATTCACAACGTTTTAACCTTATGACAGTACAGACATCAATTCATATGAGAACATGAAAACAACAGTGTTAAAAGAGCAATGAAAAGTGCTCCATGGTCACTAAGTGCAGCTAGGTTGGTGAGAAACTAGTGATGCAATCTGTTTCTCTATATCTGTGTATAGGGAGGGAGCGCCAGTCGTCACCCGTCAAGTAAAGAAATGTATGTGGGGACCGAAGTAATGATGAAATTTCCATTTAGAAATTCTAAATTTTTATTATTCAAAGACAATTCAAAAACGTATATAAGATATAGTGTTACTAGTTATTCAATAACAATGTGTAGGTGATATCTGGCAATTTCAGGGTCGCTAAAAGTCGGTTTGGCATGGCCAGGTGGTTAAGGCACTTGGCTCGCAACCTGAGGGTCGCGGGTTTAAATTCCCGTCACACCAAACATGCTCACTTTTTCAGCCATAGGGAAGTTATAATGTGACGGTCAATCCAACTATTCGTTGGTAAAGAATAGCCCAAGATTTAGTAGTTGGTGATTATGACTAGCTCTCTTTCCTCTAGTCTTACACTGCTAAATTAGGAACGGTTAGCACAGATAACGCTCTTGTAGCTTTGCAGTAAATTCAAAAACAAACAAACATTATATTTATTATTCAGAACTAAAAATCGTTTTCAACGAAACCTTCAAATTCTGAGAGCAAATCACCGTCCTCGATTACTTAGCGCAACATTTAGCGATTTTACCGATACTCCAACATTATAATGCCCCCACGCCTGAAAAGGCTAGAATGTCTGATGCGACGGGGTATTCGAACCCTCGATCCTCAGACTACGAGTCGCACGCCTTAACCCACCTGACCATCAAGACATTAATAAATACGCTTATATCAACTTGCTGTGATGTTCTTAATAACCACATGGAAAGAGTAACAAATCTTCCACATGCCAATGAAGACCACTGTTCTGAGAACGAATTTTTCGCCATCTTTTTGTCTTGGAAGTTAAACAGAATTACGAGTAGCATAAGGATTGGGGAAATATTTTTCTACCACATCTCTACTGAACCTTGAACAATATTTCAAACCTTCATTTATGTTATAATATATCTAGTTTTTAACGTGGGAAACTGTTGGTTGTTTCAACTTCAGATAGGTAACAAACATAAATCTTTGGATATTTAAGGCTCAGTATATAAAGCCTCTCGAAATAATAAGTTTTATATTAAAACTACTTGAACCATGTTTCTGTGTGTTACTGCTTTTACACGGAGGCGTAAATACATAAACTAAATGTAATTGAATGAAATAGTATCAACTCGTATTCTAACGAACTACACATACATATGTGTCATGATAAACACAACTAAAACGTTGGGTAGATTTTACTATCAGGGAATGTATAAAGGTAATTACTTTTATAATAAATACATTAGGAAAACGAGTTCTGTTGAATTAGGCTTCACTATCCAGTAATCAAAACAGTATGAGCTGTTTTTATGAGGGTTAAAATGTTTCCTGGCAGTAAAACCTTGTAATAAATTGCTTAGAAACAAGAAGATAGAATTTTGGGAAATAAAAGTTGTAATTACCCTAGCCAAACACCTAAGACCTTCACTGTTTTTATAACCTTGATTTTCTAGCTTTAGCAACGTATTCTGAAGTTTTGTGGATAATTTATAGCTCAATGCAATTTGAAAACAAACAAATTATTCATTGCTTTTCTGAGTATGACCAATAATGAACGCAATATGTTTATTAAGTAAACATATGTATCTTATTAACGTGAACTACATATGTAAGTAAAGTGTATGTATCTTCTGTTCACACATTAACAAGGCTGAAAATTTGCTCGTAAAAACAAACTGTTGCTATGGTAACTAATTGTGTATTTAGTATGCAGCAACCCCGTTGGGAATTCGATTCCACGCTTTGGACACAGAGCAGATAACCTATTGTGTAGTTTTTCATTTAACAACGCCTAATCAACAAGTTTATACATATATACATATTTACAATGCTACACAACTTAACAAATATAATGGCACTAAAATATACCTTGTTTATTCATCAAAATTACAATAAATCAGTATAATATGATGTTACCTGCTTCTATGTATACCTGCAAACATAGCATTCTGACGTATACCTGTTTCAGTATTTTATCAGGAGATCAAACGTATCTATAAAGTTGCCAATAGAAAAGTGGTAATGCTTGAAATTGTACCTACAAATGAAAAGTGATACCTATTTCGTATATCATTTTCCATTTAAAGTCACTTTTTTATAACTTAATAAAATTACTAATACAGAAAACACAAATTACTCCGTGTAATGACTACTATTCATGCGAATCCTAGTTTAAGATTTAAAACTAATTACAGCAACCAAAAGGCTGCAAATTGTACTTTTGTTTTATTCCATTGTTCTTAACGCTTCAATGGCTTCTCAATAAGTATGGAGTCTTATATCGCTAAAAATATTGTTTTGATACTTATGGTGAGCACAACACAGATAGCCCATTGAGTAGCTTTGTGTTTACCAACAAAACAAATACATGTATTTAAATTATTTATAGAGAAAGATATATTTTTATTTTCGAGCTAAATAAATAACAGGATATACAAAAAATTATTTTAAAATGGATGTAGAAGAAGATATTTTATTTAAGTTAATTTCTTTAGTTAGAAGTTAAAATTTTATTACGTTTGTACAGCAAGTTTAATATTGTGGAACTTGTATAAAAAAATAGTAACAAATAACATTACCGACGGGGCCCGGCATGGCCAGATGGTTAAGGAAGTCGACTCGTAATCCGAGGGTCACAGTTTCGAATCCCCGTCACACCCAACGTGTGTGCCCTCACGGCTGATCCAAACTCTTTTATCAACAAATAATGGGATTGACCATCATATTGTAATCCTCCCACAGCTGATAGGGTGAGCATGTTTGTGTGACGGAGATTCGATCATGTTGGGTGTCGATTGCCCTAATCACCTGACCACAAAATAGAGGAGGTCAACTTTTATATTAGATGACCCAGCAACACCACACACAAATAAAACTGTCGGTTACCAAAACAAAGTTGCGGTTTCAAGGTATCCAATTAAAGTGATCAAGAGCGGATGTTTACTGTAACCAAAAACCTGGGAAATGTTGAATTACTTTAAGACATTTTACAAATTGAGTCAGAAAAATCTAGGTTCACTAGTTAGGACTATCAGCTTTTTCAAAACGAACTTTGTTGGTACATTTTGAAAATTTTATAAGTTTATCATGTAAATAACATATATTTATTAACCCACAGCTAAACAGTATTTCTAAGAACTAATTATAACGGTAAATATATTTGAATAATTAATTTCTGATAAAATATTCTGGTCATCGAATTTGTGCTTTAAATATTTTCTTTGTAGTTTCAACACTGCAAGGATGACGTTTGTTTCAACAATAACAATGAAAATACCAGATGTGAAAATCAAGGATTAAATATACGGATAGAAAGTTTATCACATATCATTAGAAAGATGCTGATAAAGTGAAGTATTGACACGTGTGAAAGTCGTGGCGCCATGTGTAAAATATTGAACATTATATACATTTACTTCACTCCAAATTCCCAACCACTCGACAATGTAATGTTACCTGGTATTTATGTTGAAATATTACGTCACGGTGCTGTTCTATGATGGTTGTTCGTACAGCAAATTTGTTAAACGTTGTACGATCAAAGAGCACGTTGAAAAATAGAGCCTTGACTACTCTACATTCAAACAAAATGGTTTTCGAATCTACATTCTCAGCTAATACGGAACACCAAAATCTTCATCATAGTGGTGATTACGAAACACATTTTTCCACTTCTACCCGCCCCCTAAGAAATTAACATTAAGAAGAAGTTGAACATACCTCTTGATACTGGTAACAAGGATTTAAAGTTAATAAGTTCTCACAAAGTAAAGATTCACACGGTTTCAATCACACTTTGAAATCACAATAAATATTCCAGAATAAATTAATGTTGCACAACATATATAAACTTGTGAATTTCCTGATACACCTCTAATAAACTTTTAACTCCTTGATTTGCTTAAACATGGCCTTGAAAGCCGGTGTTCAACCAGAATGAACAGTTTCTAGAAATGTTGTCAATAAGTGTGGTCTAAGATTGGCCTCGGCATTCTTCTCAGAAGCTAAATGGAAATTGTGGTGTTGGAAAATAGCGTAATAATGACCACCAGACTGAGCACGATCTATGATAAAAGACAGTTACAAGGGCAGTAGAGACCTGAAATAACGTTATTTATTATGAAATAAGGCTTAATTGCGCTGCTAAATCGTTATACGCTAATTTATTCCCGAAATGACGTACTAGCATAAAAAAGCGAGCATATATTTTATCTAGAAAACTGTTCATTCAAAATAATATAATGACAGAAGTATTCATCTTATAAAATGTAGAGGGTAAAGAAAAAAGTTTAACATAAAAATAGTCAGCTTATTTTTACAATATCAAGTAACATTAGTAAGGGTGTTGCTTTTTCTCAAAGCGTCGGAAGTGCAAGGAATAAATACGTAGTTATTCACAAGTACAGGTGTTGAAAAATCTATAGTCTAAGATCAAGAGAGACTCCATTAACTATTCGACAGTCTAGACTATATATATTTAAAACTGCAATAAAAGATAATTTATGACCAACTAAAAGTCAAAGCTTCGAGTCACTTTAAATTTCAACAGACAAACTAAGTCAGTCTTTCGATACATTTGGAGCATAAAATGCAGATTTAATATTTTTTTTATGTAAACATGAAAAGTTTTACAGTAACACGAATACTTGAGTAAGCTGGAGAAATCAGAAATTTCAAACGGTATTTCACAAAGTAAAGGCCCGGCATGGCCAAGCACGTTAAGGCGTGCGACTCGTAATCTGAGGGTCGCGGGTTCGCATCCCCATCGCGCCAAACATGTTCGCCCTTTCAGCCGTGAGGGTGTTATAATGTGACGGTCAATCCCACTATTCGTTGGTAAAAGAGTAGCCCAAGAGTTGGCGGTGGGAGGTGATGACTAGCTGCCTTCCCTCTAGTCTTACACTGCTAAATTAGGGACGGCTAGCGCAGATAGCCCTCGAGTAGCTTTGTGCGAAATTCAAAAACAAACAAGCAAACACGAAGTAAAAGATGGCAGTATATTGTGTTGGATTTACTATTACACATTTATTTTAATATCTATATTTGTTTAAGTTAAATTTATATTTAGAAAAATACTTAACTTACACTGTTAAATATGTATTGTACAACTAATGCTGTAGAAGATTCTCGAGCGTAAGAATCAACAATGTACTACGTTTGTTTGTAAATTGTAGTGATGGTAAACACAATGCTCCAAGATACAGTATATATTGTTGGTTTACCACAGTTGGTATACTATAAACCTTGTAAGCTATAACTGTGATTAATGCTCATTAATCGGTAACTTTAGGTTATTTTACTAGGAACGTTTATAGATTTCGAATATTACAAACCATTTAGCTAGTTCTCGATTAAGTGAATTGCCAATATATATATCAGCTCGAAATTAATTCGCTCATAATAAATCCTCGAAAGATATCAAGGAAGTTCCGGATTAAAGAAAAGTCTCGATGTGGCTTGTAAGTTTGTAAAACTTTCGTATATAAATTATTATTTATGATGACCATTTTGATAAATTGTATCATTGTTTGATTATTAAAATACATTTGTTTTACGAAAGAAAATTGTAAGTGTCGATCTTGTCGGTAAATATAATAAACTTGATACATTTATTTAAATTTAAAAGTTAATTAATGAAATCAGCTTAAGTCTATATGAAATTGTAGTACGAAACATAATAAATTCGAGAGTTATCCGAAATAAATCGTTTCACTTCAAAATGTGAAAAATTTTCATAAGGCAATATTCTTCCTTGTATTCATATAAAGCGCCATGTGGTGACAACAATGTATATATCTGGATGTAGTTGATCTCTCATGAATCACACCAACAAAAACTCAAAAAAAGTTAAGCGTTCATTACTATTTTAAACCCTAATCACATAATAGCATCGCTTTATGTTCTAATTACAATAAAACATAACATACCACATATATCCCAAAACACGTAACTCACAGAGCTTTTAATTATTGTAACGAATTTATTATTATACATTTATGTTAATGTGTATATTTGTTTCAGTTTAATATATGTAACGCATATTTTTAAATATGTATTGCGCAAGTACCGCCTGTTCTCTAAATTTATAGAAGATTCTCGGGTGTAAGAATCAGCAACATATGTTTTACAAAAACACTGGCGTATTGTTGAGCCAATTAAATTTTCAAGAATCTCGCCTAATAAGTATAAAAGCTAGACATCGCAGCATCAAAAGACAAATATATGTTGTTGGTCTGCAACAGTCAGTACACTACAAGCCTAGGAAGCTATAACTGTGATAAACGCTGATTAATCGGAAAACTTGAGACATTTGACCAGGAACGTTTATAGATTTCGTAAATTACGAACCGTTTAACAGTGAATTAACATTGGATATTACTGTTTCTATGAGGATATTAAATATCTATCTTTCTCTGTGAAAAGTAAGCTTGTAATCGGAGTTAGGCCAAACAAGAATAGAACTAGCTTGCATTCCAGTTAAGTGAAGTGTACCAACATAAAAATTAATTCGTTTGTCGATTTGTCGATAAAATATTCTGTTCCAGACCAGATAGAAGACTGAATGTTGTTTGTAGCAGTTTTATATATTAATAATTATTTGTAATAACCGTTATTATAAATTATGTTGTTTTTTGTATATTAAAATATATTTATCTTAAGTTGATACATATTAACATTCAATTAACTTCTAAATTCAAATTTATATTTTCGGCTGTTTGAAAACTTAATACGCAGTGTACGTTTGTTTTTGTTTTGTTTTTTAATTTCACGCGAAGCTACATGAGGGCTATCTGCGCTAGCCGTCCCTAGTTTAGTAGTGTAAGACTAGAGAGAATGCAGCTAGTTATCATCACCCACCGACAACGTTTGGACTTCTCTTTTACTAACAATGGGATTGACCATCACATTATAAAGTCCCCACGGCTCAAAGGGCGAGCATGTTTGGTACGACGTGGATTCGAACCCGCGACCTTCAGATTACGAGTCGAACGCCTTAACCCACTAGGCCATGCCAAGCCAGTTTTCTTTGTCACATCCAGTACATGATTCTACAGTGCTTATACCATTAAATGTTTCCAAAATAGAAAATGGGAATTTCATATAGTAGCCTGAAATAATTGGATCTATATAACAATTCAAGTAAGAGAGATGTCCAGAGAAACGAGTCACCGAAGCTAGATCTCACGATGTAGGTGATACGTGTACAAGTCTGCGCAGTCAAACCTTCAAACTATTTTCTTAATTTTTGTTTGACTAGATAGTTAGGGGTAAAGGACTACTTATCCATTTACCCAGGCGTGTCAGAGGTAAATTTAATTACGTACAGCATTCGTGGTTTGATTTCCCCTTGTGGAAACGGCAGATAGAGAGCCTAATGTTGTTTTTTCACTCTAAAATAAATAACTTATTATAAATTTATCGACACGGACTATTAATGTTGGCATCATATCACAATCACATATTTTTATTTTGGAGTGTAAACGTTGTTTAACTGTTTTGTATTTGAAGCTCCTTGGAAATTATTAAACATTTCTTAATTACTGATAAAGATTATTGTGAACTATTATTAATGTAGTACGACATGAACATAAGAGTTAATTGAGAAGTGAATAATAAATAAAGCTTAATCAATAGGTAAAATATACACCGTCCGGCATGGCCAGGTAGTTATAGTACTCGACTCTTAATCAGAGGGTCTCAGGTTTGAATCCTCGCCACATCAAATATGCTCGTCCTTTCAGCGGTGGGGCGTTCTGATTAGACGGTTAATCCCACTATTCGTGGGTAAAAGAGTAGCCCAAGAGTTAGCAGGGGGTGGGGATGACTTGTTGCCTTCCCTCTAGTTTTACATTGCTAAATTAAGGACGGCTAGCGCAGATAGCTCTTGTGTAGCTTTCCGCGAAATTCTAAAACAAACAAACAAGATATACATACAAGCCTGAAGGCGAACTATAGCAAAATTTATATAGAAAAACAGAAACTTTTTTTACGTTTTAATTATAAATATTTGAAATATTAAAGTGACAAATAACAGATGTATAAGAAAACTTCCTTAAAGGAAGAAATCAAATTATGTTTAGATTATCTCAATGGAATACTTTCGTCATTTCATTTCCAAAAAAACCCTCTATAATATACATTAAAAACGTATTTGAAGTAAATGCTAAAAATGATGTTTTAATCATAATTATTCTGTTTGTTTATTTCAACTTAAGATTAAAAATTAAAGACCTTCAAAGCATGATTACTTTAGTACATCGCCGGAATAGATAAGCCAAGTAATTATTCAGCGAAGAAAACAACAAGATGGGAGTTTCTGTCGTGATTCTTTCTGAGTCGCCCAGTTACCACAAGTTGAATGAAAATCAACCTAGTTGACCAAGCAGCCTTTGTAGTGCGACATACCAGATGAAAACTCTGTCTTTATTATCAATATTAAGAACAACATTTTGATTCGAGTGGAGGGCCTGGAATGGCTAAGCGTGTTAAGGCGTTAGACTCGTAATCCGAGGGTTGCGGATTCGAATCCTGGTCGCACCAAATATGCTGGCCCTTTCAGCCGTGGGAACGTTATAATGTGACGATCAATCCAACTATTCGTTAGTAAAAGAGTAGCCCAAGAGTTGGCGGTGGGTGGTGATGGCTAGCTGCCATCCCTCTAGTCTTAAACTGCTAAATTAGGGACGGCTAGCGCAGATAGCCCTCGAGTAGTTTTGCGCGAAATTCAAAACAATGATTCGGCTGGATTTATCATACGGTCATACATTTTTTAAATGTGTAACCAACAATTAAAAAAAAAATTAAACATTTATTTATTTAATATCTTCCTAATACTTATCACACGAAAGAATTTAATAGAAAGAATTCTTCTTACTTAATTAAAATATGAAACTTGTTTTCACTTCAACAGGAGCTACTAATTGTAGAATTGTTTTAACATTGTTATTGTACTTACTTCACTTTATTAAAATATAATGTATACTAGCAGTAGCGTTTACTGCACGCCTATCTGTCCGCGAGCTCAAAATATTCTAATTGTTTAATGTATCCTGTGTCTGCAAATTTACAAGTAGTCAATATTAACATATTATACAGAGCACACCCACCTAATTGCATGTTTGTTTGTTTGTTTTGAATTTATCGCAAAGCTACATGAGGGCTATCTGCACTAGCATTTCCTAATTTAGCAGTGTAGAGGGAAGGCAGCTTGTCATCACCACCCACCGCCAACTCTTTAGCTACTCTTTTATCAACAAATAGTGGGTTTGACCGTCACATTATATTGCCCCCACGGCTAACAGGGCGAGCATGTTTGGTGTGACGGGGATTCGAACTCGCGACCCCTCGTGTTACGAGTCGAGTTCCTTAATCACCTTGTTATGCTGGGCCTAGTTTAAAGATACTGAAAAAGGTAAAATTGGGTTTTAATTTATGAGTTGATTTTTTAAATAACTAAATACCTAAATGCATGTAGTTTATATGTTATCATTTTGTGCTCTCACACAAAACGGGTAAAATCAGATAACAATTACTAACTAAAGTTCGAAGCTCCAGTTGTTATAGTTAAAACCCCTCCAGAATGTACTTTGTACCCTTCACATCACTTGTTAAAGGATATGTAAACAATTCGTTGCTTTTAGCAGGCTCTTCTTTGTAAGTAAATGTGTTTTTTTTTTGTTTACAGTGAAGAGTATAAGAAATTTATTTTTTAACTTCAGCCACACGAACCAGCTCGGAATCTTGAAGTAAACAAAAAAAAAAAAAAATGTCATCCTGGAAAGGTCTGCGTCGTTTCGATTACACAGAATGAGACGTTTGGTATTATTTTCAATGACTTGACCGCTTGACTTGATACGAGACTATTAGAGCCAACACACGAAGTTAATTTTTACGTATAAAGTAAAGCGATGTAATGATAAAGCATTGTTGAAGTGTTCTATATGTAGTTGTGAATGTGATGGTTTAAGCGTATCGATTTAGGTAAACCATGAGTCCAGATCGGATGAGGGAAGAACTTATTCAAATATATTTCAACTGATTTGACATAGCAGCCGAATAAAAGACTCTTCAGTTTACTGCTGCATTAACACATCGTCATTTTCACATAGGAGTTTAGAGTTATTAGTTCCAATATCGTGTGAAAGTAATGCTACAGTAACTCCTAAAGATGCAGCTTTCAAGTTGAAACAGATGCGTGATGATTTATAAAAGAAAATTCTCAAATTAAAAATGTCATTTCTGCAATGAATAATAAATATATGAAAAACTGTTTGTTTGTTTGTTTGTTTGAATTTCACACAAAGCTACACGAGGGTTATCTGCGCTAGCCATTCTCAACTTAGCACTGAAAGAAAAGAGGAAAGGCATGTGGCCATGCCGGGCCCTATACGAAAGATGGTAAAATGTTCAGTTTGTTATCACCATAGTGTAATCCATATAGATTCGGCCCGGCACGACCAAGTGGTTAAGGCACTTGACTCGTAATTCGAGGGTCAAGGGTTCAAATCCTCGTCACACCAAACATGCTCGCCCTTTCAGCCCTTGGGACGTTATAATGTGACGCTCAGTCCTACTATTCGTTAGTAAAAGATTAGCCTGAGTTGGCGGTAGGTGGTGATGACTAGCTGCCTTCCTTCTAGTCTTACACTGTTAAATTAGAGACGGCTAGCGCAGATAGCCCTCGTGTAACTTTACGCGAAATTAAAAATAACAAACAAACAAACTATACAGATTTCCTTGTATTACATTTTCATTAATACTTAGTTATTGTTTTGTTTGTTTGTTTTAGAAGTTGTACTGAGCTTCATTCACATAGATTTCTCTAAATAACCCCAAATCACTGATTCCCAGTCTTCGTACAAATATGTTTTGGGCTGAATGAATCATGTGGCAGATGTTAAATAATCTAACCAAACAATAAATTCAAGTTTGAGCACGTGCTTAATTATAGTTGGTTGAGATATTTTCAAAAATCTAAAGGTTTAGCACATTTTAGCTCATTTCATTGAATAATTCTGTACCTAGAGTTACTCTAGGTTTAAATGTTACTCCTTTGTTTTAGAATATACTAATTACAAGGTGTTGTGAGCAATTCCATATAATAAGTTGTACTTTGTAAAAAAAAATTAGACATAATCACTGATTGGTCTCGAAGATAATCTTTTATTGTTATTATGTATGTACTTTTGTTCTTTTGTTTATCCTTTGAAAGTACATATGATGAACATGTAGAAATCGCGTGATTGTTGTAATTCTAACAATGATTATATTAATTCATTATTATTATATCTGTGCTATAATATTTATATAAATATTATATAAATGTATAATAATACAGTTATTATGTATGTACCTTTGTTCTTTTGTTTATCCTTTGAAAGTACATATGATGAACATGTAGAAATCGCGTGATTGTTGTAATTCTAACAATGTTTATATTAATTCATTATTTTATGCATTATATAAATAGTTCAGCTTACAGATGTTATAATGTAATCTATATTTGACACACACTCACTTGTTAGGGCATGATAACCTTGCTCAAAAACTGTCCCTGACAAGAACACGAACATTGACCTGATTTGGTTTTTTCGAAAGGCAGCATTTGTCAACATCTGCTAAACATCTGTGCTATTATTAACTTCTAATTATTGTTTAATAAAATTTGTTTTAGAGAAAAAAGAAAGTTTATGGTTTAAAATTTTTATTGGGCAATTTATATGGAGAAAAAATACAAGTAATACTGTAGGAAAATGTTTATATGTCTAGGACTGTTTATGACTGACTTCACATAGAATGCCTCTGCTCGTGTGAAAATGTCCTTCCATTCTTAAAAAAACAACTCTCTACTACATCTATACGTTTCTTTTAGCACTAAAGATGTTTAGGTTTTTTTGGCCTGTGTTATTCTTTGTTGAAAATACCTAAAAATAATGTGGAATTTCATATCTACAGACTGTAGTCAGATACAATTAACTTCGTTTTCTAAGTTGTTAATTTCGTTCATTTTTGTTGTGGGTTACTCTTTAAGTGTCCGACAAGTGGTTCTTTTTATAAGAATATAGAACTGCCATACATGACTGGCTCAACTACTGGCTTAAAGATTTAATTGTTATCCTAGTTTTGATACCGTTGATTTACTCGAGGAATTGGTTGTTACCTTAGTTGCGGTATAATCAAATAAGCCATAAAATTTTATTTTGTCACACTTTAATCAATCTGCTGCAAATACGCTAAGCATGGTGATAAGATGTAAACTACTTTTACAACTGAATTTTAACCTTTTATAGTCACTTAACAATATTTTGTAAAACGAAAGGGAATTTATTAACCATTTTTGAAATCCAGGTTAAATAAATGAAACTACTTTAAATTCAGAAACAAAGTACTATTAAGCTATTATTCTACAGCGCCGATTAGGTATAAAACGTTTGTAAAATCAATGGGAAAATAATTTTTATAGTGTTCCCTTTCTTACATAACTAAACACCATTTCGTCTTTAATATTTTTACGAACTTTAATTCATTGTGCTAGTTATCTACTGAATAAACAGTATTTTTTAAACCATATAGTTTTGATAATTGCTTACACAACCAGAATTACAAACAGAATAAATTATACTTTTTTTCCATACGCCTATAACGTATTTATATAAAAAGGGCTAGCTGCGCAGGGCATATGTTAAAGTTCCAGTACATTAGTAAGAAGTAGCAGTTCTTACTTTGATTCTGTATTAATGAAACTTCATACTTAACATGAATATATTTCCAAGAATAGTGATTTAATCAGTAGGCCTAAATCACGTTTATGTCAGGTTCATGGTTATGAAATGTTTATTATTATTAATGACAAGTTCCTATGCTTGCATGTAAGTTATTTAGGTAGTTAAAACACATGAAATGGTGCTGTTATTATTAAACACATATCTCTCAGAATCAGAATGTTACGTTAATAATGCACAGATAAAGTTCAAGACCTCTTATATACATGACTGTGACTTCATTTTCACTTTCTTATAAAATCCGTAAATTTAAGAGCACAGAAGTGTTCTAAATATGTTAAATTTGTATTTTTAAAAGAAGAGATTTTCAAGAAAATCAGTGTTAAATATTCAGTCTCTATGGTTAGATTGTTTCAAACGAAAACGTATGATGTTTCATGTACAAAAGTTTTATTAATAGAAATGTAAAGTGAAGAAATATTTTCGATGAAAAATTGACCCCTTTTATAGATAGTTGGACAAATCATGACCTTTGTCATCATTTTAAAGCTTCAGATGGAAAAGTTTCGGTTTAGTTTGAATCATAACTGAATAAATTTGTCTCTTCAATTATCTATATGAAATCTACTAAACTTGGAGATTTCTTTCAGCCAGAATTAGGTTAGCATTCTTTGAAAAAAGGAAAACTGGATTTATGTTGTCTGTAAGAACATTTTAATTGAATTTCTTGGCAATGAGTTTAATTCATTATTTTGTTCAGTGTAAAATACAATATAAATTTATCAATCAAACAGAAAGTGTAAATAAAAATAAATTAATTCAAAACAATACGCCATTGTGTAAACATTTTTCTACAGTGTATAATCTACGAAATGTCTAACCAGTATTAGAAATATGGTTAACAATGTTCAGTGTGTGTGACTCAGCGCTAAATCATCCTTCATCTGTGTACCATGTACAAACTGTAATCTAATGTTGAACATAATTAACAATGTTCGGTTTGTGTAACTTAGTTCCAAGTCATCCTTATCTTGCAGTACAAATTGCAGTTTGAAATCATTCGACAGTAGGCAAGGATTTGCTCATAAAGTTATACATTTGCACACTCCCAGAATATACTTTTAAAATCATGTATCAACATAAAAAACATGAATTAATAATGACATTTATAATATACACTTTTTATCTTGATGCGGTTTTATCAAACTTCAACATTTAAATACGTTTTATTTTCTAAGAAGTTAAGAGCAAAACTGTATGCAGAAGTGAATTATTTAAGTAAAAGCAAAAATGATTTATCACTGAACGTTTTACAGAATCAGGTATGGAAAGCTGAGACACTATATTGCTTGCTTAAAAACGAAGAAACTTGACCAGAACTGGATTTCTTCGATAACAACAAAAACGGCTAACACAGAACAGTATCGGGTGAAAGCCTATTTCTCTATAAAAAAAAACTGACATTTACGAGAATTTCAATTTTGTTGTCATGCGAGATAAATGGTCCCCGTCTTGTGCTTCGATTGTTAGACTTAAATTATTGTACGAATAGTTTTTGATAGATTGCGAAGTACAATAACAGAGAATACTCTTTGGGTGCTTTAGTTGGACGAATTTCTTATAGTTTTGAATTTTAAAAATTAATATATGTAGATGATAATGTCTTCTTTCTCCAGTTTTTGCAAGAAAGATGGAGATGATTCTCGTCCATAAATCTCACAACAAAAGCATTTTCAATGCTTGCAGGTTATAATAAAAGTACCTATTTGTTAGACGACAAAAAATTATTTTTAAACCAGAAGTTAAATATCGTGAAAGCTTGAACACAAGTTTGTGATCGTAATAACGTGAAAAATGATATTTTCTTGACTAGTCAAATAAGGCTATAAGTAGAGTATCAAATTATTCAATACATTTGGTTTCAATACTTCATTTGGATTAACATATAATTTTAAGTAGAACGTGAAAGATTTGTACAGAATCTATAAATGATCTGCAAGTTTTATTTTAACAAACTATAATAAGCGAGCAAAACGTTAAAAAGTTTAGTACAAGTTAAGTTTATTAAAGCGATTTTGTAACCTCACCACGTCGTTACAGTCCATGCTATCATGTCCAATTCTAGTCTATAGGACAATAGAAAAATGTCTTCTGCTCAGCTTTCTCTTTTAAACAAGAGTCAATTTAATTTTTCGAGACTGTTAGATAATCAGAAAATGTAGCATGGTTTAAAATATACATAAGAAAAGAAACAGAACACACGTTCGACATCTCGAAGAAGATGACTTTTGTCCTGTTGCTTATATTTTCGTCATCAAAGAATAATAGGCTCACGCTATGGAAAGAAAAACCTATGAAGCTCTGTGTAAATGGTTTGGTTTTGGTTTCTTTTGAATTTCGCACAAAACTAAACAAGGGCTATCTGCGCTAGCCGTCCGTAATTTAGCAGTGTAAGACTAAAAGGAGGGCACCTGGTCATCACCACCCACCGCCAACTCTTGGGCTACTCTTTTACCAACGAATAGTGGGATTCACCGTCACATTATAACGCCCCCACGGTTGAAATTGACGAGCATGTTTGGTGTGACGGGGATTCGAACCCGCGAACCTCTGATTACGAGTCGTGTACGTTAACCACCTGGCCATGCCGGACCCCTGTGTTAATACAGCCTCAAGAGGACTCTGAAGGAAAGCAATATGCTTGGAAAGTTAGATGATCGTAGTTTTTTTTTATAGAGCCAACTCTTTGCGTTTTTTCATCTATTTAGAATTGGCGAATTACTAGTGAACAAAATATTGATATTGAAATAATTATGTGGGCTGCTACAAAAGTTTAATACAATGGGCCAAATACTGGTGTCATTTGCAATAGACAACACTAAATCAAATCTGTTGGTGTTCTTTGATTCTACCAGACAGCTTTATTAATCACAATGTCAGTACTAGCTAAACAATCCGATCTAATTAAAATTAACTGCGTTGATTAGAGAAAAAGCGACAATCCAAATATATCAATCTAATCAGAATAATAAAAATAGGATATAAGAATATTAATAATTACTAAATTATAAAATCCATAACCATATTAGCGAAATGTTTTAAGTCTACATAAGAGATTACAACTTTACAAGCAGACAAATAGACACAAGTTGCACGTTGCTGAAACCTACCACGTCATAGTGGCGTCATAACAACGTTTGACACAGATGCAAACATCACATAATTGTTATAAAGGTACGTAATATTTACCTTCAGTTTATAATAAGGACAGTCTCAATAGATTTAATCAACTTGCTTTAACGCTCTGACGGAAACAAATATGTAGCTTGACTCATTAATGAAACTTAAATGCTCTTTGATTAAACCTTGGCCTAATTGTATTTAGAGTTTCAGTCGTCACTTTTAATAGTATAGTCATTTGAAATTAGAAGACTTGAAGCTCTCTGCGTTGTTTGAAATTAATGTATAAAACCTCTTTCCTTGTATATATACATATATATCATGCTCGTCCCTAAAAGTCATTATTCAAGAGTTTCAAGTCGACACCGTTCGTAGTTGAACTTCATCTAAACCTCCATAAGGCCATGTTCTCTACTTTAGTGCAAAATACAATGAGAAAAGATTGATTAAGAAAAACCTTATTTTTTCAGTTTGTTCATGACTGTAATTCTAAGTTTTTGTTTTGAACACAACTATTACATATGCATTTAATAATTTCAAAATTATGAATTCAACGAATTTTTCAATGAAACATTTCGCATTATAATTATCAGGTAGTTGAAGTTTATTGGAATCTAGCAATTGAAGTCACAATGATTTCTAATTAAACAAATTGGGAAAAAAGTAAGGCGTGCTGTACTAAAATAATGCTTTCCAAAGAAATTTACTTCTACGACTGTAACTCATGCCAGTAATTTGTGTTTCTGTATTCCATTAGTAGGGTGTGCTATGTTACCTATTTATTGTTATTTCTATTAACAGTATCGATTATACATTAGGTCATCCCATAAGTAATGTCCGAAAATTTAACACAGAAAGTGAATCATCATTTCTATCTTTGTAGAAGGTTTTAATGACTAAAATATGTAGTAGGACGTGTATAAAAGTATTCAGACAAATAAAAGAAACTAACTCAACTTCACTTTTTCAGGTCATTAATAAAATAAACCCTTATGAAGATGCATGTGTCTGAGGCATATAATGCTGAGTTCAAAAAAGGCAATAGTGCAGAATAAACTGCACGAAACATTTAAGGTGCTTATGGTGCGGGGTCTTTCAATGAAAGAAAATGTGGAAGGTGGTTTCAGAATTTCAGATCAGGTGACTACAGCTTCAGTGATGCGCCACGTTCAGGTCGTCCTGTTAAGTTTAATGATGACTTGGTGCTGGCTGCACTTGATGAAGATTGCGCTGTAACAGTTGAAGAACTAGCACAGAGGCTTAATTAAACTCATTCAACAGTTCACCGTCATCTGCAACAATTTGGAAAGGTGCCAAAACTTGGAAAATGGTTCCCTCATGATTTGACAGAAGCCAACCTGAGAGCAAGAGTGAACATTTCCACTTCTCTGTGCTCTCGTGAACGTAACTCATCTTTACCAGACAAGTTAGTGTCTGGAGATGAAAAATTGATACATTATAAATATAATAAGCGCCGCAGACAATAGCTCAGTGCAGGTAAACTGGCTAAAGCACAGCCCAAAATGGACCTTCACCCTAGGAAAGTTTTGATAAACGTTTGGTGGGATATTGTTGATGTAATCCACTTTGACTTGCTGCCACTCAATGTAACTATTACAACAGACATCTATTGTCAACAGTTAGAGGGCTTGAATGTTGTACTGAAAGAAAAGAGGTCTGCTTTGATCAGTTATAAAGATGTTGTGTTGCACCAGGAAATGCACAGCCTTATACAGCAAGGATCACATCTGCAAAGACTGAAGAGCTAGACTGGAAAACACTTCCACTTCCTCCTTTTTCTACAGACCTTGCTCCATCTGATTAGCATCTCTTTCGGAGTTTGCAGAACTATCTTGATGGAAAAGAGCTTGGAACATATAAAGATATCAAAACTACCCTCTCTACATTCTTTTCCTCCAAAACCCAAGAATTTTATAGAAGTGGCATTCAGAAGCTTGTGAATCGTTGGAAGGAAGTAATTAATAATAATGGAACATAAATTATTGATTAAATAACATTAAAAGCTTTTGAAATCCTTTCTCTTTACTTAAGAGATGCCCTGATATCAAATATTTTTATTTTGTACATTGGCTCTTAACGTTATAAGAGCGATTGCTTTACATTGTTAATTTAATTGAAGACTATCCTAACTCTCCCACGCTGTCAAATCTTATGAGATATTGTCGGGATTACGGCCGAAAATACCGCTAGTAATAAGAGTAACCAGAAAGTATATTTATTTAGCTATAGTGATTGCCAGGTTGGGATTACGGCCTAAAATACCGCTAGCAATAAGAGTAACCAGAAAAGTACATTTAATTAGCTGTAGTGATTGCCAGATTGACCTTCAGTCTTCGTTTTAAGCACATAGCTTATTCTGATTAGAAGGTAATATTAATTATTAAGTAAACATTTGGAGGACGATGGCCTCCATCGGAAGTCAGTGTGGGTTAAATCGGCCTAAACGTGAAACAGTTTGGTAAATTGACTATATCTGCTGGAGCAAAGATAATCAAAGTTATTGTTGAAGTGAACTAAAGAAAGTAGAATGCTGTATATTTCTTTGCCTATCCTGTAGAAGAATAGGTATACAAACGAAATTACATGGATTCTTGCATAGAAAATAACGATTAAAAATTGCTAACTAGCTTATGTTATTGTGGCTTAAAAGATAAGTCAAAGATATTAGTATTTTTTTACATTTGTTTATTAAAAGTGTTAAATACGCACCAGACATATATTACATATGTCGTTATGTGCAGGACCTGTCAGAAGCTCATGATGTATGTTATCTTTTTCTCATTACGAAGCCCGGCATGGCCAAGTGTGCTAAGGTATACGACTCGTAATCCGAGGGTTGCGGGTTCGAATCCCGGTCGCACCACACATGCTCGCCCTTTCAGCCGCAGGGGCGTTATATAGTGACGTTCAATCTTACTATACGTTGGTAAAAGAGTAGCCCAAGAGTTAGCGGTGGGTGGTGATGACTAGCTGCCTTCCCTCTAGTCTTACATTGCTAAATTAGGAACGGCTAGCGCAGATAGCCCTCGAGTAGCGTTGCGCGAAATTCAAAAACAAACAAACAAACTCGTTAAGAATATTCTGTGAATTACGATTTTTACATTTAAACACATTTTACAAGTTACATATTAGATGAATACATGATATTAGTAAAACATAGATTCATAGAAATCATATTTAAAATAAAAATACGAAACCCTATAATCCGAGCGCTTACTAAAGGTGAGCCTTTTTTAATGACTATATAGATACAAATGTATTACAAATGATGTGTAGAGAGAGTGTGTGTGTGTTGTCTTAAAACAGAACTACATCCTGCTGTGCTGTGTCACCAAGGATAATCTAAACCCCTGATTTTAGCGTTTATTTACCGTTGCTTCAACTAGGGTCTATAGTAAATAAATCACTAATAATTGCAAAAGAGTCGTTTTTAAATTATATTTCAAAAATACTTAGTGAAGGAAGTTATGTAAAATCATATAAAGATGTCAAATACATATGCTTTTCATACGCCAAGGTTCTGACTGTTCATACGCTGTTCCAGTTCTTCAAATTTTCAAATCTTCGCATTTGAATATAACAAGGAATAAATAATCAGCTTAAAATACGTAACCACGCATACTCAGTGAAACTGCAGTCTTTCTTACTGTCTCGAGTATCGTTTGACGCCAAAAATAAATAACATTTTAAAACAACCATAATACATATTATTATGACAGCCAATGTGACGTGTTGAAATGGGTGTCCAATATCGTTCTTGAAAAAATCTGGTAACTTTTCACGCATCAAATTCTCGTTGAACTTGTCATACAATAGAAAGTATACACCAATATAAAATGAAATACAATTACATTTGTCTCCATAATAAATATAAAATTTAACAATTTACTTTAAGTTTTAGTTAATACAATATCGATGGGAAAAGACAGTAAATGTGATTCTGTCATCATTTTCCATTAGAAATATTCGTTTTTTCCCAGAGAAATAATATTATCATTCTATATATATATGTGCTAAAGATAACACAAGAGATATATTAGCCTTAACATATTACCATAAAACAGTTAACCCTTATCTTCGATGATGTTTTTATTATTTCTAAAAAACAGCCATAAGTATAAATAATTGGTTAGATGCGCTAAACTGTACATGATGCGAAAGAGCATATTTTGCGAGTATGACTTGTGTCCGTTACAAAAGTGTACAAATGGGTTAACTGTAAAGAAATGAGTGTGTGTGTGTTTTCTTATAGCAAAACCACCTTGAATTATCTGCTGAGTCCAGCGAGGGAAATCGAACATTTGACTTAAGCGTTGTAAATTCGAAGACTTACCGCTGGACCAGGGTATGAAGGAACGAACGAAATAATTCAGTAATATTTCACAATTACTCAAACTTGCGTGCCTCATGAGATGGTGGTCCGCCACGGCCAGGTGGTTAAGGCACTCAACTCGTAATTCAAGGGTCGCGGGTTTGAATCCTACTCACACCAAACATGTTCGTCCTTTCTGCCGTGGAGGCGTAATAATGTGACGGTAAATCCCAATATTCGTTAATAAAAGAGTGGCTCAAGAGTTGGCGTTGGATGGTGATGACTAGTTGCTTTCACTCTAGTCTTTCACTACTAAATTAGGAACGGTAGCGCAGATAGCCCTCATGTTGCTTTGAACGAAATTCAAAACAAACCAAACTTGAATAGATGGAAAACATCATTTTTTTATTTATAGATTATCAACTTATTATATTTTTTTCATTTATTTCCGAACTTTTATCTGTATTTCTGGTTATCCTGTTTTATTGTATTGAATTTCAGTGAATGTTGATACTAAACGAATTTTATGAAAGCAGTTTGTGTTATTGTGAGTACTAGCGGATATGATAGATAGTATGACAGTCAGTTAACTCGTTATAAACTTAAAACATGTTGTTGCCGTATATTATGTGCATGGGATATGACACTCAAATAACAGTGCTCTGAGATGTATGTCGCCACCGATTCTTATAGAATCCAGGACGATCTTCTTAAAAGTTATGAAATAAAAGGAAACGTATTTACCTTGAGGAATAATTTACTGGCAACCGGATTCGATTTAACACCCAAAGTGTTTCGTTATTAATAGATCATGTGCTATTTTTGAATCATCAAACTTCAAACAGTTATTAACTGCAATGTTGTTTGGAAAGTGTGCCATTATAGCTGGCGGTAGATATACATTTCGAGCAAGTCTACTTCTCCTAAGCAGACGTTTTACGAAACACTACAATGATGAAGTTGAATTATTACAATATTTTAAACATTTTTTTCAATGCATGTGTTATGTCCCGCATTTGATTTAAGGCGCATTTGAAAGACATTTGTTTAAGTTAAATAACTGACTTGATGTGTCAAGAAACGTTTCTATCACGGAGATTGTTATACTTCTTGGACTTTAGAAAAATATACTTGTCCTAACCGCGAATAAAGAAAAAAATACTTGTCCTAATCGCGAATAAAGAAAAATATACTTGTCCTAATCGCGAATAAAGAAAAAAATACTTGTCCTAATCGCGAATAAAGAAAAAAATATTTGTCCTAATCGCGAATAAAGAAAACAATGAATAAATATGTGCTTCATTAAATCTAATCAAGTACTGCAGTTATTGTGAGATCCACAAATGATTAAAAACGTAATCCAAAGGAATATTATAATGAAGATTTATTATCAGATGTCAAAATATATAATGTTTGTATGTTTATATAATAGCAACGATATGAACATGAGAAAGAAGCTTATACCTCTGATAAAATGTTTCAACTTCTCAGAGGAAACATGTTTTATATGATTTTACATCTCTACACTCACTACAAGAAATAAACAAACAGTCTATCAAGGTTTACATTGATTTATCGCCTAGCAACAAACGAGAGCATAACATTTCACGTTTTAAAACTGATCAGTGGTTCCCAATCAGGGGTGCGAGAACATATTAAAACTTTTTAGGGGTGCGGGGCATAAAAAAGGTTGGGAACCACTGGTATAGATCATAAAATTCTACTTTTATGTCAAACAAATCATCGCTACTATGGCTTTTGCAAATAGAAATGTTTTCCATTAAATCATGTAAGTGGTTTTTTTGCACTTACAATTTTACACGAGTATCCCTAAATGTACAATATTAAATGTTTTACCCAAAAATTAAGCGAATACTGAAAAGAGAGAAAATAAGAAAACATATTAGGTGACGATTCCGTTAGATTATATAAATGATATATTCATTATTGAATTATTATATCAAAAATAGATATTATGTTAGGATCATAGAAAAATTACTTTCTAGTTTAAATTATACGAAATTAAAGGCCAATTATATTTTAATTAATCACAGAACACAATTAGCATCAGCATTATATCTTGTTCTGAACTTAGATTGATAGCTACAACCGGACAAATTTAGAAAGTTTTAATACACTTTTGTATACCGGTTTCATTTCTTTACCTGTTGATTTTTAATCTTTTAAGTGTAAGAATGTTTCAGGAAATATTCTTGAATAATATCGTAAATTTGAAATTACACGTGATATAAATAAACTTTACATTTCAAAAAGCTGCCTTCAAACATAACTGAAGTAATATTTACTAAATAAATATTACATAAAATCTAAACTTCCAAACACACAACGTTACGAAGCTTCCAAAAGAAATTTAAAATATATGCAGAGTAAAGTTAATAATTATTATACGGTAGAATAGAAACTGAGACCACATAAATATTAACCATTATTGTAGGTCAAACTACCCCATCAGTGGAAAGACAGGTGTTGTAGAATACGTAGTTTCCAGATTAAACAAAACTTGTAACATAAAAAATAGTGAGAAGTAAAAAGAAAGACTTCAATCGTCTTTGTTAATGAATAATCTGAAAAACTCAACAGAATACAATTAAAAAACAGACAAGCAGGAAATTACATGTATAGAACCACATCTTTCTATATCAAATAACTGAAAACAAACAAAACACATACAGATAATATACAGTCAGAATGTCATTTAAGAAGCCACAACACGATTACTAAATACCTAGTGGAGAGCGAAAATAAGTGTTTAAAACATACCTTGTAAGTGTGGAGTCCAGTACCATAGAGAAAAATAAAATCTACGAAGGGTAAGAGCATATTAATAATTCAAGATTCTTTATTTCGATCTATTTGTAATCGACCATCACATCAGAGAAGCAGACCGTGTAGAGAAATGAAATAATGCTAAAACATTGAGTTAAGAGCTACACACGAGAAAAAAAGTCTTCTACTTGTACATTCAGACATGTAAAAAAGAAATGTTCTACTGTACATTCACACATGAGAAAAAAAACACTTTCTGCTTGTGCATTTACACGTGAGAAAAAGAAACTTTCTACCTCTGCATTTAGACGTTCCTCTAACTCTACATTTACACGTGAGAAAAATAAACTTTGTACCTGTACATTGACATAAGTAAAAAAGTCTTCTATTTGTACATACAACAAAATGATATCATATTAACTCTACTTAAGCTAGAAATCAACGAAACATAAAAACCCTTCAAGAACCTATTTCTTTAATCGATTCAACCACCTAGATTCATATAATATCTTATTTATTTGTAATCTTCTCCAATGGGGAAGTGTTAAAAAAAGACAAAATGATTCAGATGGTTGTTATAAGTAAGATGATTAGATACAATTCAAACACAATAAAAAAGCTCGTTCATAGAGTTCTTGAATGGAAGAAAACCCTTCCAGTGATTCTTGAGTAAAACTTTCTCTTTACGAGACTATAAATAATTTTTTGTTTTTTTAGATACAAGAAGAGAAACATCAGATTATTAAGAAAATAGTTTAATCAATTACCGTTAAGGTTAAGAATCTTAATTTTGATAACTCCATCACAGTACTTCTATTTAATCAAGAAAATTATAAGAAAGTAATTATTTTTACATCAACAGTTTAGATTTGTAAAGAATATTCGTAGTTAGTTGTTTTAACAGTAAGGAAATTTATATTTTTATGGTTCAAAGTAAAGACTGAATTATAATTATTTTTTACTTGCGAAACGTCAGTGTTTGATATATTAGAATTAATGTGTTTAGAACACTTTCTATAAACCTCATACCTATAATATACATTTTTAGTGTTAGTGACGATGGGTGGAATTTCCCCAAAATCGGTATAACTTAGTGACAAATGGTGCATTAAGTAATAAATTTGGTTTAAAGTTTATTTTTTAGTATATTAACAGCTTGTCCAAACATGCCCGCCCTTTCAGCCGTGGGGGCGATATAACGTTAAGGTCAATCCCACTATTCGTTGATAAAAGTGTAGGCTAAGAGTTGGCGATGATGCCTAGCTGCCTTCCATCTACTCTTAAACTACTAAATTAGGGACGGCTAGCGCAGATAGCCCTCGTGTAGCTTTGCGCGAAATTCAAAACAAACCAAACCTATATCTATACACTATGGCGACTCAGTAGCCATATTGTGGGCTTGTAATGTTAAAACCAGGTTTCAGTACCTTTGGTGGGCATAACAGACATTCCATTATTTAGTTTTTGCTTGACGATAAAGAAATAAAACTTATATATGTTTAATTTTAAACACGCACATGCACACTCATAAATATGTTTACTGTGTGAGTAAAAGACGTTTACAAAAACCATACATATAATTTACATTATACCACTATATGAAACCTCAATTTATTCTTTGCTGAAATAATTAATCACAAAATAGTAACTAAAGTTTAGGATTCATTTTCTCATTCCATTGCTGTAGTGTAATATTAAAGCTACATTCTCTACTCTAATTGAATATAACGGTTTTTCAACACGAGATGAGAGTCTCGTTCACTGTCGTTAGTGAAGAAACGGAATTATTCTTCAAACTTTTAGAAATTTAGTAGTTTCAAGTTTCATATAAATAATTAATATAAAACATGTATTTCTTTCTATTATGTATCTAAAAATCAGCCTAACACTGTGAAAGATGTGTATTTAAAGATAACCTGACACCGATAGATTTATTTATCTAAAACATAAATCTAACACTTGGAGAGATGTGTATATAAAGATAACCCGAACACTGTAAGAGGTGTGTTTCTAAAAATAAATTTAACACTAACAGATTTGTTTATCTAAAATATAAACCTAGCACTAAAAAAGATGTGTATCTAACACTGTTAGATTTGTTCATCTAAAACATAAAACTAATAATGGTAGAGTGAATTGTTTAGCTATAAACACTGCAGTGGAGAAATTAAAAATCGTTAAGCTACTAAAATTAGTGTCCCCTAGTGGATTAATGGTAAGTTAAATCCGGGATTCGTTTTACCGCTGTTGAGAAAGTGTAGATATTCTACTATGTAGCTTTGCACTAAAATACAACAAAAATTAATTAAAACCAATAAGTAAAAACAGAAATCGCATCAAGGGAAATAACAATGAAAATAAATTCTATTGTTTCTGGATACAGTTTCTGTCCTCCTTAATATCATAAGCTATCACTACTCAAAAGGTCTTTGAGTAATATACGAGTTATCACTTAGGGCCTTAATAAATTTTACGACACCAACAGTATTTTAAAACATATTCTAAATATCGTTTCTAGTCATAATGTCACTCCTGCAATATATCCAAAGAAAATTATATTGGAACGTATAAACCAAGAATGAGCGACTACTTACAATATTTTCCAGTAGATTATTTCAACCTGTAATAAGTTTAACATTTATATTTCCTTTAAGATACTTATAATGTGAACATTTTACATTTTGTTCAAGTAATACGATCTATTACGTTAAAAACAGGCTAGAAATTAAGTTATTATTTATAACTTTGATACTAGTTTTAACTTCAAAACATTATTGGTACACCTCTTTACGATAGTCCTCAGAGTTATGACAAGTTAAAAAAAAGGATCGAGGTTACAGGAAATTCTCTGGCTCTAATAACATTCCCAGTATTAGTAAATATCATTTTTAATATTCACCGCTAGTATACAGAAATATTACAATTTCAAAATACACATATATCTTTAATGATACCACTCACATTTAAATTTTTTATTAAGTAATGTACTTCCCTTACAGTGAGCGAAACTCCGACCTCAATTAATTAAAGCTTTAGCGAATGCTAAATAATGTCTTTTTTTCTCTTTTTTTTTAAATATTTTAAATACGTTTATATGTTTTTGTTGTTTAGTTTATTGAAGATAAATTTTACTCTATGGAATGTTTAAACTTTCCATTTAAAACTTTGTTATAGGTAAATGGAATATCGGATGTAGCAAATCACAGTTTCAGTTATATTAAACATTAAATTTCACACTCTTTAGAAAGCAAAATACAATAACCTTTCCTAATAAAATTACTTTAGAACAACAACAAAAACAACATTTATTATACAGCAAATGAAATATTAAAACACGAAAATTACTGTTGATGTGTCACAATGAGTAACGTGGAGTTCAATCTTATAGTAAGCTTTCTAGTTTGAAAATTATTTTAACAGCTGAAGGTGTATAGGTTTTTATCAAGTATCCCATAATAACATTTAACTGTTTTTGTGTAAGCTTAACGACCTTTTTGATTATAACTAGAACTTATCAAACTGCACGGGGAACAGCAGTTAAAGACTGAATTGAAATTTTCATTAGTGTTTCCACAATGGAAAAAACTCTTCAGATAAAATTTGTGATGAAAGGATACTGTTAAAAATTTTAATAATTTCCACTACTTATGCGTTAGTTACTCGAATTTTGTTAAATCCAACTAAAAAATATACTCTGTGAATGTCTAATAACATTTAAAGCTCTTAACACGCCTTCTTAAGTACTCTAATAAAATACTCCTTTAAAATACGGACGGAATGAAGTAACAACAAATGAAATAAAATTTCCGTTTAAGCTAAATCCTCAAATAAGTAAGGCGTTTGTAAGTTATCACGCTGGTTATTAAATGTCGTACAAATAATGATATTTCTTACGTATAAGTAACAAATGTTTATTGGTGAAATGAGTTCTCTACTTTTGTCTTCAGCAGCCTAGAAATCATGCTTAAATTAAGCAGGCCAAAGCCCCTGTTAACTCTGTGGTCATTTGAATCACATTTGTTATTCATAAACATTTTGTAAAAATATGCGAGATAACTTGTTCATGTTATGATCACGTTTCTTTATCGTTGTAACTTTCTATAAAATAGAGTAAAATGTTAATATGAATATTAAAATGTTTTGGGATGTTAAACAGTTTTGATACGTATATTATACACGTGAAGATCAGATTTTTTTTAAAAGTTGGTATTTCATGTGCACGAAATAGAAGTCTTGAATACACATTTTGTTTATAGTTTATTTGGTTTTGACCACAAATCTGAATTTTATTTTAATTCACCAGCTACAAATGTAAACTTTATCCACAAACATTGAATTAGGATAACGATTACTTTATTTTAGTGGTTTAGAATCACAGTCCAAAGGTTATAGGTTGGAGGCTTGCCTGTGCCATATTAAGGTGTACTTTAGGAACTCTTTACCTTAATTACTTCAGTTTACCAGCTGTATAATAGGTATAACTAGATACCTGGGTTTTAAACTGGGAGAATGTGTCATCAACCCCTACCCTCGTGCTGCAGGAAACCTGTTTAGATATCCGATGTTTTCCATGCGTAAAAAATGATTAACTTACTTTAACTTATTCTTATTTTAATCCAGTTGAGAATATAACAGTCAATATTCCAGTTTCGAATAATTACGTTTGACCCTAAAGCCTGACCGTATCTTAATTATGGCTTGCAAAAGATACATTGGATACAGTTTTAAATATTTAACTTACAAACGTAAACCTACTAGAAACAACCGTTTATATAGATAGGTAAGTCTCTTGAAATAAATATTCAGAAATATTTATCAGTTCAGTTAAAAAGTAAATTTACTGAGTTCCTACTAAATATATAAGCTGACCGAAATCAAGCAATAATCGCAGTTCTAAAACCAATACTGGACTCGCGATTTATGCAGGTATAATGATACCAGTTAAATAAACTTGTATTAATGTGTTGTTCAGTATTTTTTTATAATCACTATCAAATCAACAGAGTTGTGTGAAGGATCTTGCGGGCTCGTAATGACCTTACAGTTAATTACATGAATGTATTTGAGAAACTTATGTATATACACTAATAATTGTAATAAATAGTACATAAATGGTGAATAGGTAATGATTAATTTACCTGTTTTTGCCTTTTTAATTTTTCTTTTCCTTTTACCCCACTAACTTATAATGATTCATTTTAGATCGAGTATCCCTGAGGACAAAAAGACTGGAAGAATGAAAGAAACAAAGAATAACTTTCGGAAAAACTATTTTCGAACTGGTCAAGTTTGAGGAATTTCAGCTTTTGCTAAAGTGTGCTAGGAAGTGAATTCATAATGAGAAAAATACTTACTATGGTAAATCAGAGAGAGGCAGAGCAGTTTGGTGAACAACATTTCAGAAAACGATTGAATGTAAAAAATATTGGACGATATATCAGAATAATGACACAGAAAGCAGACCATATGCATGACTTCTTGACAGAGACAACAGGGAGAAAGAGACAGAACAGGGCCTTATGACATCGAACAGACGCTGGGCATAACATGGTTAGCCATAGTGTAACTGAGGGATTTGAAAATTGTCTATCGTTTATTTTTGCGAAGATCAAAATTTAAGACGCAAAATATAGTTTTAGGTCCTATAACAGGACTATGGTAACTTGTTATAGCTTCAACACCTTTCAAATAGCCCTGTAACTCAGTAAAACGTTAAAGTTAAGCAAGCATCTAGAAGTGAATTACTGGTAAGGAAGCAGCTAACAGTTGGATAATAAACGACAAATAAATGGATGATAAATGACTAAACACGGAATGACAAGTTAATAACACGTAATTAGCTAATGCCTGACAAGAATATCTTCTCCAAACATCTTTTACATAAACTCCCCGGTTAGTGAAATGTTTTAGGATCTGGAGCAGTACAGTGACATGTATATTTTCAAAAGCAGTAAATGCACTCTGTGGAAGCGAGAATTATAAGCTTACTTACTAGGATTAACTCATCTAGTTTGTTACAATGATCTGTGCACCATCCAATAACTTTAAACTACATCAGAAGAATAACATGACCCAAGCATTAAGACACTTAATAAAACAATAAAGTAGAAACTTATCAAGATTTATACGTGCACAAAGTACGGCAAAGTTTCACTTCAGTAATTATAATCATGCTGTAAAATTGTTTATTTCCACAAAATCTGAGTTTGTAACATGACATGAAAGTTCCATCTTTTAGATGTATTAAGATGAAAAAACGCCCTAAGGATAGCTTTTTCGTAAAGCATGCACCTGTGAAAAATAACACGATCACTGATGTAATTATCAAAAATTATAGGTATAAGAATCGATTATTAATAAAAGTACGTTCTTTGCCATTTTACTAGTTTAAAATAACAAATGTTTTGGGAATGGGGTGGGCCTTAATGTGTAAAGTACCCTCAAGGGCATTTTCTTTTTTGACTTTTACAATAGCGTCTGTTGCTATAATCACACGGGCTGCTAAAGGTGGGGAATGCAGTTTAGCGTTGAAACAAGCATTAGGGGGCCGTATATTAAATTCTCACTACCTGAAAATATCTTCATGATTCCATAAATTTACCCCATCATTATTTTTCTTAGTTTAAATTTAAAGTGCCCTGGGTTGAAGGGTATGGCTTTCGTGTTGCCTACAGTGACAATGCAAGACTAGTCTACAACTTAAGATGTGTGAACATAACCAGGGATTTATCTTCATGGTGCATGCCAATCATGAAACAGATCTGTTGCGAGACCAAGACGAACGTGACTGCAAGAAACAAATAAAAAGCTGTATAAAGTATAGGAATGTGGGCCTTGACCCTGTAGGAGTGGGATCATGCACGCGCACCACGCAGGCTAATCCAAGTTCCACCCATATTTGGAGTGCCAGCGTTTGATTTGAAGTACCATATTAAGCACTAAAGCCGGTCGGTCAATAATGATTTCCCTGTGGTTAAGAATGAAACTTATCTTTTGCCGTGAGCTACGCTGTTTACAGTTAATTTGAGTGACCAGTAGAATTTACGACTAATACATAATTTATTTTTGTAAATATAACGTCTTAACTTTACTCGATGACTAAAGATAAGTATTTCCGCTTATTCTTAAAAGAGCGTTACCACCTATATTAATTAACAGCAGTCCAGTATTATCTATCTCAGCCAATTTACTATTTGTTAACAGAACTAAAACTATTTTCTAAATGTCCTTGATTCAAGTCTCACAATAGTTTAGGTGATGAAGATATTTCGGTAAATACTAGATACTTAATTTGAACACAGTGCACTTTGATCTAATTCTACGGCTTGTTTTTAATGCATATCAACACAGCTTTAAAGAGTTTAAGTGATAAGAAAATTTATTCGTATAGATGCAACAAGTGTATACTCGTACGTTATGGAAAATCGATTACATAGTACATTTTTTTCTATATTTTAAAGTTTGATTTAGTTTAAAGCTACACAATAGACCATCCGCATCCCTTCCACCATGGAGAATTGAACTCTAGATTTTACCATTAAAAATATGTAAGTTCAACGATGACCCACTGATCTTACAAGTGTTAAATTTTAAATCATAATATAGCTTATTTTTAACATCAAGATCTTTGTACATAATTATACTTAATAATTTGAAGCAACCAACCTATATTTTAAAATTCCGTTATTTGTATTCAAATTTGATGAAGCCAGAATAAAACGTTGAAAACAAAGATAACTGACAATTAAGAAAATAAAAGAGAACTCGAACAAAACTGTTATTTAGAAAAGGAAACTTGGCAAAATTGAAGGAGAATAATTAGCACATCCCCAAATCAGAATCCACACTTTAATTATTCCTTACTGAAATTCATTTATTTCGACTGTATAAACTGTTTCAAATTTTCAAATTGAGTCATTGTAATGAAAATCATTCACCAACTTGTGGTGTTAATTGTATAAAAGCAATTTATCCAGGTGTGGTTTGGAATGAAAGACATTGACCGAATTGTAGCGTGGCTTGTAACGAAAGTCACTGACCAAAGTGTGGTGTGATTTGTATGAAAGTAATTTATCTGTGCATGGTTTGTAGCGAAAGTCACTGACCAAAGTATAGAGTTATGTATAAAAGTAATTTATCCGAGTGTTGTTTGTAATGAAAGTCATTGATGTAAGTTTCATTTACAATGAAGGTCATTGGCTTAATTAAGTGCGATCACATTTTATCTATTTTTCTCAATGAGATTTTATTTCATTAATTTTAAGTGCCTGTTTACTTTTTAACAATTGCACTATATATTAAAAATAAGAATGTCGCATATAAACTGGGTAACATAATTATACATATGTTTAGTTGAAATATATAATTATTTTAAATTATAAAATAACATGAAATGTAATTAAATGTCATATGATCAGTACGTGTTTGAAACCACAAAAATTTGATACGTAGAACTTTGTTTTAATTGCTAAAAGTTCGTTTATAATTCGCAAAAAAATGCAAATAAGCACGAAAGAGAAATTTAAAATGCTTCAGTAAAGCTGTCTTAATGTCAACTACGTCAAGAGCAATACTGTATTCTTCATATCAATATCATTTGATTCTTTTGAAATCTAATATTACTTCTGAATAACGTCGATATGTGAACGAAAATTAGTATTAAAAATCGTCTACTAATTACTGAAAATATTAGAAAAATTATATGATATTGTATTACACCAAACTCGTAACGTTTAAGGATTAAAATAAATGTATCCACTGTTAAAAACAACAACTTATACGCTGAAAAATATTGTTTATGGTTGAATCAATAAGCAATAACGCATTTCTTTTTTCTCCTGTTGAATAGGATTTCAAAGTGAGAAATGATAAAAACCGTAGCATAAAGATGCATTACTGACATTTGTTGAACACAGCGCCCTCTTGCAAGGTAGATGATTCCAGTAAAGTCCTCAATATATAGAAATTTAGAAGACACATTTTTTGAAGTAACTATTAATCATGATTGTAATGCATTGTTTCTTCAAGGGAGAACTCGATCGCTATTAAAGATATATTTCCTGTTTTTGTCCTAATATTGCGTCAGGAACTCTGATAATGATTTTGGTGAGAAATACAATAAAAGTTTAAGTTTAAGAGCTGACTGTTTCTGAAAATGCTTTATATGTGTAACTTTCAGATGCCCTTTTAAAGAACATAAACAACGTATTATAAAACAGAACGACCTCATATCTGCATAAAAGTAAATCTCCAGACAGCAATATGTATATATATATCCTACAAAAAGTATTACTAAAAATCAATTTCAAAAATACTATCCATAGGAATTTAATAAGCTTTTAAATACACACATATAGAGCGATAAAATGTTTTCGAGCTCTTCACTCGTTTGATAATATATAAATATATATACTGGAAAGATAAAATTGTTTACAAGTTTGAATCTCTCTGTTAGCATTTTTTCAAGCAAATTCAGATATTTCACAAATATAAAGTCCCCCAGAAACATTGTTTTAAGGGAATTCCAAGTTACACAACATGACTATAATAATATACTCATAGAAAGATAAAATTAACATTGTCAAATAACCATTTACAGGTAAATTGATATAAAATGAAATAATGCTTAAACTTAAAGAGTTTCACAAGCACGTGGAATTTTCAAGGAAATGGAATTGACATATTTTCAGTTTTTACCATTTGAAACATGTTTTCGCTTGTGATATGTTTGTACTTCTTCTAATATTACAACACTGTAGCTTATATTTCTAAGAAAGGCGACCACAGTGTGTTCAAAGTGATCAGACCACTGTATGTAGTTTGATGAGATCCTTGATGGATCTATTCCAAGTAGACTTGCCAAGTTAGACAGGCTTGTTGTAACGAAATCACTCGACATATTATAAAATTTATCGCCTGAAAAGCTATAATATAAGAGTATTTATTTGTTAATATATTTACTATGTTTACTGAATAGTGAAATGACTCGTAGTCAAAACTATTTTGGAAAGTTTTACTGTACTTCACAGTTTGATCGAAGACTTAACAGCATCGTCTTTCAATTTCACTATATTTATGCTCCCCGCAAGTATAGCGGTAAGTCTACGGATTTACAACGCTCAACTCAGGGGTTCGTTTCCCCTCGGTGGGCTCAGCAGATAGCCCAATGTGGTTTTGTTAAAAGAAAATACACATTTTATATTTAGCTAACTTGCCAAGTAGTAAAATACACTAATGAAACTACAGATGGACACAAAAATCAATTATGGACGAATGGATGGATCGAAAAAAAAGACAATTAAATAAGTAAATAGATATACAATTGATGAAGTTATTAATAACGTTTTCAAAACATATTATATAATATTATTCTTTGTTTCTGTTTCAAAATTTAAACTTATTAATCTTAGATAAAAGAATCCAGTTTCGTGGAAGATCTACAATGTACTCGACACTCTACCTGCAGGTCGCGGGCTCAAATATCTAACTAAGCATTCCTGTTCTTTCAGCCGTGGGAGTGTTATAATGTGACGTTTACTACCACTATTCGTTACTAAAGAGCAGAGTAAGAGTTGGCGATAAGTGATGATGTCGTTTAGCTATCTCATCCCTAGTCTTACGCTGTTAAATTAGGGACGGCTAGCACAGGTTGTCCTTGAGTAGTTTTGTTCGAAATCCAAAAAAAAATATATAAAGTACAAATTTACAAATATCACAAGCTCTCTTTAAAATACATTATATACGCCAGATACACTGTTTACTATTTGGAAACACACATAATCTTTGTTTGTTTTGAGTTTCGCGCAAAGCTACACGAGTGTTATCTGCGCTAGCTGTCCCTAATTTAGCAGTGTAAGACGAGAGGGAAGGCTGCTAGTCATCACCACCCACCCCCAACTCTTGGGATGCTCTTTTACTAACGAATAGTAGAAATGACCCATTAATAACGTCCCCACGGTTGATAAAGCGAGTATGGGGATTCGAACCTGCGACCCTCGGATTACGAGTCGACAGGCCTAACCCCCTGGCCATGCTGGACCTCAAGCATAATGAGGAGTTTTATGTTATGCTTAACAATACCTCTTTACTTACAACGATCTCCTTCCCTGTCCAATGTAATATTTCACTATCAGTATTTACCACACGTATAAGAGCAAAAAAAGCTATGCACTGAGGAGAGAATCAATAATATTACCAACAACGAGGTGTGCTTTGTTGTACTTACTTCAAAAGAATAACTTTAATGGAACCTTCCATTAATCTCTTTTGGTTCAGTGAACAGATTACAAAAAATATTTTTTTAAGGCCTCTTCGGTTCTAGAAAAGTTAAACTATGTGACAAACAATGCTACAGTAAATACAGTACTGACATTTAATAGAGCACTCATAAAATTATATTTCGTAACACGTTAGGATTGATACAGTTCTGTAGCACTGATTGTTGTCAAATAATTATTGAGTTCCAAACGGTGTTCATTTCTTGTTTTACACAATGGACAAATCGCAGAGCGTTAAACATTTATTGGCAAGCAACAACTGTAGTTCCTGTTGTTTTTTTTATATTGCCTGATGTTAAGACTTCTCGAAAATGTGATTAATAAAATCGCTACTTAACTTGCTTACTCCGAACTATTGAAATATACACTATCTAACTGTATCCACTCGTAATAAAAATACAGTAAAACACACTGGATTAAGTTTTATCTTTATATTTAAACCAACTGGTTATGAATAGCCGCTTTAGCTTATACAGGTAAAGGTTTATAGCTTGTGTAGAATGTCGTGCGGTTGTTTGACTTGAAGTTATATTTGAAGTTTTGGCGAATGAGAGAGAAGAAAAATGATGTTATCATCTTATAACAAAGCACACAAATGCAAACATTTGTTATGTATGTTTAGATGTATGTCAGTTTTAAAATACTTTTTTTTTTAATTTCATTGTTCACTGAACGATAGAAACCATTTTGTAAAAACGATAAACAACTTCCAAAAAAATGTTTAATTACTTGTTCTCGTTGTTTCGGTTTATGCCTTTAGTTAAGCCGAAACGTCGAGTACAAGTAACTAAACTTGTTTTCTGAAGTTTGTTGTCACTTATACATAATGTATAAAAGCTAGTTCGTTGATTTTTTTAAAAGTAAAAGCATATTGGTTTATTTGCCATATCTGTAACAGGAAATTAAACCCCAGAATTCAGTCTTGTAACAGGGACATTGTTACTTCTAGTATTAACATTGTTTTATAAATCATGCTTAAAACATTCCGTTTTTAAGGCAATATTTTAATAAATCTATTTGCACACGTTAGGGTTTATCCAATTTCGATACTGAAAATACACCAATTTTGTTGCATATTAATCATACTAAATACTGTTTTAAGAATATCTGACAATAATGTCTCCTCTGTCAATTTCATTCTATCGTTGTAGAAGAGTATATCTACCATTAGTATGCTAGAGATATCGTAGTTTTGGTTTTCCAACACCGAAACAGCTTTACACTACGCAGTCGTTCTAATACCTTTTATCATTAGCATGTGAAATAAAATAATCAAGTTGGAAGGCCTCGCTATTCTTACCAAGGACTTTGTCCAGGTTCTTCTTTAGAAGAATTTAGAATACATTTAAATATTTCATTTTTAAATTATTTTTCTTTATACCTTGTGTTAGCTGTTTCAAACTCTTTTAACACTAAATAAATTTGGAAAACTAGTAACAAGTCGCAGTGCATGGTACATGGAATCTTATAACGAAAATAAATAAATAAACACTTTTTCATTGCGTTTGCTTGGTACCATATTCATTTATAAATTTTTAACAACGACAAGCTTTGTGTTCACACAGTCATTCTAACATTTTTCATCATTAGTACGTTGAATAAAACAATGAAGATGGAATAAAAAAGCCTCGTTAGGAGCGTGACCAGTTTTCAAAACGGCAGCTACAATAAAACGCATATAACAGAGATGACTGGAGACTTTCTGTGTTTCAATCATAAGCCTAAACCAAAACACACCTTTGTCTATTAGTTTGTGTGTTACACGTATTCCAAGATTATAGTAAGAAATTATTGTCTTGTATTTCGGATATTAAGATTAAAGTTTGTTTGTTTGTTTGTTTTGAATTTCGCACAAAGCTACTCGAGGACTATTTGTGCTACCCGTCCCTAATTTAACAGTGTAAGACTAGAGGGAAGGCAGCTAGTCATCATCACCCACAGTCAACTCTTGGGCTACTCTTTTACCAACGAATAGTGGGATTGACCGCACATTATAACGCCCCCACGGCTGAAAGGGCGAGCATGTTTGGCGCGACGGGCGGATATTAAGATCAGATACACATTGTTCAAAGGATGATAGAAAACTGCCTTTTAAAGGTTTATGAGCCCATAATGTATATTTACCAATATTTAGCAAAACATTTTTTTGTTTTTAAGCATGTGATACGTCATCCTAGTATATTGATGTGATAGGTCATCCTAGTATATTAAATAAATTGGTTATCTTCGTTGTTTTATTTTATTTCTATTTAGTATTCGATTATAATTTAATTTGCAGCTTTTATAATCTTGATTCAATCCAAACTTCACCCTCTCTCTTAGGAAGAAACAAGTGAATAATAGCTAGCAATTGAATTCCATTAAAAAACCATCCGGTTGTAAGAAACTTTATTAGATATATATACCTTATATACCTTGCTGTAAAGTTTTACAAAAAGGATTCGCTTATTATTTTCTAGCATTTATACTTCAGTCATTTATACTATGACTCTGTTTTCAATGCTTTTGTTGGATATTAACCCAAATCATCTGGAGACAGAGAAAGCTGTAACAATGAAATGCTTTGAAAGCTCTATCACTAAGAGCTTTGTTCACTTCCTTTCGTAGAATCTAGAAGAGATTTAGATATTTCACATTCAATTTAATTTAAGAGTTAATCTTGAGTAATCTTGCTAAGAAACATATATATTTAATTAAATATCAAAGAATATACAACATCTGGTTTATAATAATGGAGCAGGCGAGAATAGTGGAAACGTGCATTTGTGTGCAACACATTCTTTTTAACTTTGATACCACTTTTCACTGTGGCACATTATTTTCGTAACTTCTGATACACAGAAAAACACAGATAATGTGTGGAGTATTAAAGTAATTGCCATTCAGTGGCATAGCGGTATGTCTAGAGGCTCACACCGGTAAAAACCGGGTTTCGATACCCGCAGTGGCCAGAGCACGGATAGCCCATTGTGTAGCTTTGTGCTTCATTCTAAACAAACAAATAAACAAAACTGAATTAATTTCAGACTAATTCATAGCTGAGTTTTAGAGGATTTTAAAATCTTTACACGCTTTGACTTCTTCAGAGACGAATCTCCTCGTGTTTATTAATAAGTACAAGGCTCGCCAAACATGCTCGCCCTTTCAGTTGTGGGGGCGTTATAACGTGACAGTCAATCCTACTATTCGTTGGTAAAAGAGTGGCTCAAGAGTTGTCGGTGGGTGGTGATGACTAGCTGCCTTCCTTCTAGTCTTGCACTGCTAAATTAGGGATGGCTTGCGCAGATAGCCCTCGAATAGCTTTGCGCGAAATTGAAAAAAAGAAAACAAAAAACAAAGTACAAGGCTACATAATGGTCTATCGATATCAGTTCACCAAGAGTAATGAAATCCGATCTTCAGCATCATAAGCTTTCAGACTTCATCGGGAAGGGGATAACAAGGATAACATATAGGAGTAAAAGTATGTACTTAAAGTCAGGGACAAAAGGAATAATTCATGGAAAGGGAGTTTTAGAACACTGTAGTTCAGTTTTTCTTGTGTATACTTATATACTGCTCTGAGACAATAGTATCACTCTGAGAAATATTCATAAATTTCAGAAACTGCTCTTTTATCCTTTTCCGCGAAAACAGTAAAATCAAATTCTGCTAAAATAATATTTTGACAAAAAAAACATGTATATATTTTATTGTGCGTTTTAGCTTATTAAAAAATATGCTCTTGCATAAATATTACATTAATTGCGACTCTTTCATTTATCTGATCAGCGTCCTATACAGATTTTTGTCTAGTTAACCAATACGAATACAGAATAAATTACTTAAGATACAAGCGAATAGAATGGACGAGATAAAACTTAAATACTTAAACTTATCTAAACTTAAGCTAAGTGAAATATCAGTAGAATATTTTATTATTTTCTAGTTTAGTAAATGTTATTTGCCTCTTGTGAGACCGCACACAGAGAGAAACAGAAATTAAAAATTACTACACTCATTCGTGTTTTTTACAATAATGTATTATTTAACAGGCTTTACTGCCTTATTCACTAAGACGTTGCCTAGTCCTTTATTCACGTTTGTACAGAATATATCAAACTGCACCATCCACTTACAGTTTGCAAGGAGTTTTGCTGATATAAATATACATTTACTATTTTCATTATATGGAAAGTTAAAGACCAGAGAGAAATGTGTTTATACTGCCGTCTGAGAAAGATATCTTATCACAGTGACTGGAAATTAGAATCTTCAATCCAAGTAAATTGCTAGGCTGTTTGTCAGTCGCTAACGTTTAGAAAATTGTCGCTTTATTATTATTTTTCCTCAAATAGTATATGACGATATTTTGTATGCTGTTGTACGTAGGAATTCGAATCCTGGTTTTATTTGATTATCAACATTGAGCATGAATCATGTAGTACTATATACTCGAGGAAACTTTCTTACCGCCTGGTGTTTAGCTTAATAGAACAGATTGTCTTTATCCTCTTGGCAAGTTGCCTATCAGACAGAGTCGTGCCTAAGCAGTGAGGCTTTTTTTGTTCTTTGAGTCATTTTAGTCAGACACTTCTAAAAATTTGGCAGTTGTTTCTAGACATGCCAGATAAAAACCTAGACGATATATTTATGGACATGTTAAAACTGCAGACTTGAGGATTGTCTGTGACAGAAACTAAATGCGTTGTCTCTTAAAACTTCAGTATTTCACTCGCTTTTAAAGTGCCAAATCCATATACATTCAAGTATCGCGTTCATTCCTATGGCTACGATATAAAATTAAACTCAAATCAGTGATACAAATACACCCACAAGTTTTATCAGAAATCTTATGAGATAAAACTAGCCTAAAAACATAACTTTTAAAGAAGAGTAAATATAATTATTCAATAAAACTAATGTTTTAAACATTTAATTCAATTGATAGATATTAAAATTTTAATTCAACGTAAAGTTTGTCGCTGCATTTTAATGTGTTATGTTTTATTTTTCATTATTAAAAAATTGTCTATGTACTCATTGTATGTCAATGAAGAATGAACAAAATAAACCACGCTCAGATACAGCATTGTCAAGGTAAAAAAAAAAACTCAACGAGTTTAAAACCTGTAGCAGAGAACAAATGTGAACAGTGGATTATTCAAACAAAGCTTTCCGATCCAAAATTTGCAAAACAAAAACTCATTTCGTAACTTCTATCATTGTATTGCTTAGTTTTGTGAGGTTCCTAAAAGAAGGTAACTATTAGATGCCTAAGATATTTTGAATAACCCATTTTCATGCAAATTATAGAATACTGTTTGAGATTTATTTGTACGTCTGTCATTTTCGACTTTAATAAAATATTATTTTTGTACTGATTGTTTTATAGTTAAGAACAAAGCTACGAACAGGGCTATCTGTGATCTTCCCATCAAAGGTATCGTAACACGGTTTCTACATGCATAGATCCGTAAACATGTCACTGTGTGGGAGGAATACTTCAGTTGTAACTCTAACTATTTTTTTTTCGTTAGCCTTTATATTGTCTTCACTGGAGACCACAAAAGTATTGAAAATACAAATACAATTTCGAAAATTAATAAATATGCTAAATTTTATTTTATTTTGTAGATACAGAATTATTTATTATTAATAGCTAAATGTTTGGAGAAAGTAGAAGCACATATATGTGTTTATTATGTTAATATTGTATAACATTATACTTAACACTCCGAAATATCGTTAATAATGAGGATTCCCAGGTGAAGAAACAATTCTTTATAATCTTTATAACTACGAACGTAAGAGAAGCATATCTGTTACTTACTCTCGCTACCAAATTAATGTGAAGTTCCGGTCTAAATACTCAGCTTTCTCTGATTGGAAAATAACAATAATTAACTACGTAACATTTTATAATCTGCTTAATATACGTTTCTTAAAATATATTTTTAATTTTTTAAGCTAAATCTTATGTAAAAACGAATAATTTTGCAACATATCACTTTATTCTACCTATAATTGCTAGAACTCCATTCTGCTGGTGTCTGGAAATAACAAGATAGAATAACGAAAAACTTCAATTTTTTTACTCTTCCTAATGATTCTGATAATATTTGTCAGTTTTGTTCTATCGAGGGAAAATCTATGTAATGAAAATTTTAGGTCATTCCTTTTTTCCATAAATATTTTCCGTCACATACACTCATCCAACTACCTAGAGCACTTTTATAAAAATTAACCATAAAACACAACATATGTTAGAGAAGACATCTGAAAATGTAATGCCGCTATCTTTCATATTCATTTACTTAAAAAAGTTGGCAAAGAAGACAAGATGTTTGTATTAATACAAAAGTTTAAAGTTTCAGTTGAAACTAGTGAAGTGAGAAAAAGGTTTAGTGTGATCAAACTTCATAGACAATTATCATTCTTCTAATGAGTGCTAGAAAAATTATTTAAATAGAACGTTCTTAATTTACCAAATTTAAAACGCCCTATGAGAAACCCATAGATGGATGGTAAAAAGAAAAGTGTACAAACATTTACGTGAAAATTGCTAGATGGAGCTTTTTATTATGAAGTGGGTGAAGATACACTTTCACTGTATATTAGGGAAGAACTGAACATCCTGAACTTTGAAAAGTAATTTTTCTGAATTAACAACAGTTGGTGATTAGTAAACGTACTTTTACTTCAATAAAATAATGATTCTTAGATATGTATAATATAATGAAGTTATCAAATATTTAAGTACACATTTCACATTATTTAATAGAACCTTCATGGCCTGGTATATCCAGGTGTTTAAGACACTCGACTCGTAATCTGAGGGTTGCGGGTTTAAATCCTCGTCACACCAAACATGCTCGCCCTTTTAGCCGTGGAGGCTTTATAATGTTACAGACAATCCCACTATTCGTTGGCAAAAGATTAGCCCAAGAGTTGGCGGTGGGTGGTGATGACTAGCTGCCTGCCCTCTAGTCTTACACTGCTAAACTAGGGACGGCTAGCGCAGACAGCTCTTGTGTAGTTTTGCGCGAAATTTAAAACAAACCAAACCAATCAAAGAACTTTCATTAGTTATTAACCAATAATTACTTATAAAAATAGGTTTGGAAATGTGGTGTTTGCTAGCACAAACCCAGAATTAATTTATGTTTTGGAGAAGAATGACGGAAACAGTGGATAAAGAAATACTAGAAATGGACAATAGTTGTCTAATTTGGTACTTATATGCAATAAAATATTAAATATTAACCAAATTTCTCATTGTTGTTTATAATTTTATTTACGTCCTTGAACAACGAGTGCTGTTGACTATTTGTTTTCCCACTAGTCTATCAGCTCAAAATTTAAAACGGTTATATACAGATAGCCGTGTGTGTAACTTCAAGCAAAATTCTTGAACCAGACATACTGAAACGAACACACGATGCTACTGTGATATAACGTATAAAACTACCAAAGATTTTCACGAGTAAAGTATTCATTATAGTGTAAAGATTTCATATTCCACAGTTTGTAGTTTATAAAGAGATCATTAAAAAATCTTGCAATTGCAAAATAATAGTTTCCCATTTAATCTTCCTTATAACTATTGCGACTTTATAATAAGCTACACGTACTCTGTTGATCGAGAGAAACTGAAACCCAGATATTAGCATCATGAGTCCGTAAACATGATTGACTTACGGGTGGACATTGTTATTACAAACTGCTTTTGGCAACATCAATGTTATAAAAGCTTTTAGCTAAAATGTTTCATTGTCTCAAATATTTAGCTTGTACCCCTCTATGCACATACGAAACTGCTGTGTTTAGTAATGTCGAGAAAACCCACTTGTAGAGAAATATATATGCAAAAACGGCTCGTTTGGGTTGAGAAAATATTTTACATAGTAGGTCGAAAGGTTGTTCGCTCTTCTATGTAAAATATTTCTCAACTCAAACGAGCTATTTTTGCATACAAACTGCTGTTTTTGCAGTGAATATGATAGAACTTTAAATCTGTGTGTTTTCTTATAGCAAAGCCACGTCGGGCTATCTGCTGAGCCCACCGAGCGGAATCGAACGTCTGATTTTGCGTTGTAAATCCGAAAACATACCGCTGTACTAGCGGGGGGCTTTTAAATCCACAATAGTCAATTTTTAGTGTTTGTATCTAAATTTTTACTAACATGTATTTTGCTGTTTTAACTTTCGCTGAGCTATATGCACAATGTAAACACATTTAGAGTGTTATTTTGCGTCGTAAAACCAAACTAACTATATTCACATGATAAGCTCGGAAAAAAATACAGATTTGTTATTCCCTGTTGTTAGGGGAAACGTCAAATAGTTGCGTTAAATGATTAAGTAATTATACAGTATTTACTGGAGTCAAGTACTAAGGTTATATAAAAAAACTAATTATATCATGTTGTGGATTAATATTGCATATAGAAGCAAAATACACTGTGCCCAGAAAACCAAAAATGCCCAAATGTAAAAGTATATTGTCCTTATATATTAAATAACTAGTACTTTGCTAACCACGTCTGAGTGGTAAGTAGCAATAACTAGGATAAAATGTCATTACGGGTGTGCCTAAAGAGATAACAAGCATTTGATACTGTAGAGAAACAGGGAAGGAAAGAGTAATCAATCACAACTTGGGATAAAAATATCTCAGTTCAATACCTATATTTGCGGTTCTTTTAAGCAGCATTCAGAGATTACACAGTTTGGTGGAACAGCTGCTGGTAATTCCATTAAGAAGCCTTAAGACTATTTCTGAGGTACATGTGCCATTAGGAACATTTACCAGGATAGGCTTAATAATCCTACTCTGTTGGAAATGATCGAAATTGATATGAAAGCTGCCCTACTTTTCAAGGTCGTTTCTTATTTTAATACAGTATTTATGGATTATCCTACAGAAGTATTATTCGTTGTATCTTGCCTCATTCAACATGGAAAGAGCTATCTGTTTCTTACTTCTATCATTGTTACAATATACTAGTTTCTTGAGAACTTATTTTTACCATATTGAATATAAACAGTAAATTTCCAGATTCATAGATTTCTTAGGTGAGTATTTGTGTATGTTTTTGTTGTTGTTGTCGTAGTTCTGTTTCGGTTTTTCTCATATGAATCAAGACAGCATCAAATCAAAAATTTCAGTTTAATAATTTAAATATATAAACGATATGTGATTACAACTCCAGAATGAAGTTTTGTCGCTAGAAACTATTTTGCTTATATGTATGAGAAACGATAACGTTTTCTTCTATTAATCATGACGATTGGGATACTCTTTTATCAACAAATAGTGGGATTGACCGTCACATTATAACGCCCCCAGGGCTGGGAGAGCAAGTATGTTTGGTACGATCGGGATTCGAACCCGCAACCCTCGGATTACGAGTCGAACGCCTTAACACGCTTGGCCATGCCGGGCCCTTGTATATTCATTACGAGGCGTCGTTTCACCGTTAACAGTATGGTGGATTGCAGGTACAATATCATACATAACAAATATAATATATAAAAAGTAAAAGGACATATGACGAGTATGGACGAGGAATTTGAATGTCAGTGTTCACACAGATTTGATGTCATTTAGACATAGGAACTTTCTGCAATGTCATTAAATCCAACATCACCACAGACATTTTGCCAGAACTCGAGCCTTATTTCCTGTTTTAACATGTAAGCTTTGGATAAGTGGACAATTAGAGATCGTATTTACTTCCATTTGTAAAGATGAATACTAAATACTTTCTTTGTATAGAGCAGTGGTTCTTAACCTGGGTTCAATTGAACCCCAGGGGTTCAGTGAATCAGTCTCAGAGGTTCGGCGGAGGTCAAGACACACACACTGTGTGTGTGTCCGTTCCGTTCACCCCACTCGTATGATTCGTGACGTCATGCTCCACTTGGCCATTATTGGCTGGGGCTGATCACGTCACATCACTTGGCCTTAATATCTGTGCTGCAGGGAACTTCGTGCGCTTAGCAGTCGACTTGTGACTGTAGTAATTTGTGATTTTTGTCCTAATCTTTCAATCCCTTCATATTAACTATGTCGAACAAAAACAGAAAGTGGTCGGACGAATACGTACAATATGGATTCACGTGTATAACGGAACATGATGAGAGTCAGCGTCCTCAATGCATGATTTGCAATTGCGAGTTGAGCAACTCTAGTCCAGCACTGGCGAGACTAAGAGAACACTCCCTAAAACTGCATGGAGATGGGAAATACAAGAACACAACGCTTGCTGAATTCAAGGTAAAGAGAGCCAGGTACCTGTTCTCAGCTTTGTACACATCGACAAACCGATCCTCACAGCATCGTACTTGATCGCAAAGCAGGGCAAATCACACACCATTGGTAGAGCACTCGTAAAACCAGCTGCGTTGAAGATGGCGAATATCATGCTGGGAAAAGCTGCTGAAAATAAGTTACCCCAAATTCCTCTTTCAAATGACACCATCAGCAGCAGAATACATGATCGATGACATCTTGGCTCAAGTAGTTGCAGATCTGATTTCAAGCCCAGCAAAATTCAGCCTTCAACTCGACGAGACCAGTGACGTTTCCAATCTAAGCCAACTTGTTGTATTCGTGAGCTATGTGAAGAACGACGAGATAAAAGAAGATTTTTTATTTTGTAAGCCTCGTACAACAACAACTAAGGCAGCCGACATGAATAAACTTGTGGATGACTTCTTCAAAGACAACGATCTTTCGTACGATATGGTTTCTGCAGTTTGTACGGACGGAGCTCCAGTCATGCTAGGACGAAACTCTGGTTTTGGTGCGCTGGTGAATTTTTTTTTTTTTTGGAATTTCGCACAAAGCTACTCAAGGGCTATCTGTGCTAGCCGTCCCTAATTTAGCAGTGTAAGACTAGAGGGAAGGCAGCTAGTCATCACCACCCACCGCCAACTCTTGGGCTACTCTTTTACCAACGAATAGTGGGATTGACCGTCACATTATACACCCCCACGGCTGGGAGGGCGAGCATGTTTAGCGCGACGCGGGCGCGAACCCGCGACCCTCGGATTACGAGTCGCACGCCTTACCCGCTAGGCCATGCCGGGCCCACGCTGGTGAAAGCCGATGCACCACACATCATTGTAACGCACTTTGTTCTGCACAGACATGCGTTGGCAACAAAAAAGTTGCCTTCAAAACTGGCAGAAGTATTTAAAAAATTGTAGTGGAATGTGTGAACTTTGTGCAAAATAGTACCCTGAAGCACCGCATCTTCAAAGAGCTGTGTAATGAAATGGGCTCTGAATTTGAGGTACTTCTGTACCATTCTAACGTTCGGTGGTTATCACGGGGAAAGGTGCTGAATCATGTTTTTGTCATGCGTGTAGAATTAGCCCTGTTTTTGCGAGAGCATAAACATTGTCATGCAGATTGCTTCGAAAAATCTGAGTTCATTCTCATTTTGGCGTACATGGCCAATATCTTCAATGCTCTCAATCATCTCAATCAACAGATGCAGGGCGGTGGAGTCAACATCATCGAAGCGGAAGAAAACCTGAAGGCTTTTCAAAAAAAAGCTACCGTATTGGAAACGACAAACAGAGAATGATAACTTTGCAAACTTTCCCCTGCTGGACGACTGTGTAAGTAAGATTGAAGATGTCTGAAATCGGAGACATTTCTGTACCCGGGGAACTGAAGCAAGCAATTGCCATGCACTTAGATGAGCTCGCAAAGTCTCTCGACGGATACTTCCCCACCAGAGAGTCATATCCAGCATGGGTAAGACAGCCGTTTATGTTTAGTGTTGCGACAGCAGATGTCAATGATAAATATCTCGACGAAATCATTGAACTTCAACAGAGCCAGGTACAACAGCAACGTTTCAGAACAACAACGCTCTCAACGTTTTGGTGGTCACCAAATCGTAGCGTACCCTCTTATTGCTAAGAAAGCCCTTGAGATACTCATACCGTTTGTTACAATGTATCTTTGCGAGCAATTCTTTTCGAGGATGGTAGACATAAAAACGAAGAAAAGGAACAGACTTTGTTGCGAAAATGATATGAGAGTGGCACTTGCCAAGGTGAAGCCGCGCATTTCTGATCTTGTCTCTGAAAGGCAACAGCAAAAGTCACATTGATTTGCAGTAAATATTCATTGAGTTGTGTTTTTGTTTTCATCTGAAATTCATGTTTTGTTGGTTTTGTTCTTTGAACACAGTGACATTGTGTGCAACTGATGCATGGTTCATTTTGTGCACTAGTAAAATATCTACTTATGTTTTGAATTTGAAAAAATCATATTTTATTTTTTCAATTACGAAAGGTTCAGTGAATGCAAGTACGAAACTTCCGGGGTTCAATACCTCCAACAAGGTTAAGAACCACTGGTATGGAGAATACCGAACTGTGAAACTCAAAGGCCACAAGCTGTACGTTAACGTTACGGATGTGTAATCAAAAGACCGAGATAGCGCCGAAAAACTGCTAAACTTTAATAACACATAAGGTCGCGAATTTATAAAAGAAAAACTTAAGAAGTTAAGCAGTCTAATTCGTGAAAAGAGGAAAATAATTTGTAGATCATTTCAAATGTTGTTGTTTTTTTTATAAAATGCAAAGAAATTGTAAAACCAATGTAAAAGAAAACTAATTAAGTGGTTAGCATTTCAACTAGACCATATTCATCTGGACCAATGAATTGGCCGAATTATTGATACTGTCTTGCTTTACAGGGATTCTAATCATTTGTTTATGTTTTTATGTTTGTTCACGATGTATTATTTGGTTTTGAATTTTGCATAAAGCTACACGAGGGCTGTCTGCGCTAGCCATCCCTAATTTAGTAGTGTAAGACTAGATGGAAGGCTGCTAGTCATTACCACCCACTGCTAATTCTTGAGCTACTCTTTTACCAACGAATAGTGGGATTGATCGTCACCTTATAACGCCCCCACGGCTGAAAGGGCGAGCATGTTTTGGTGCGACCGGGATTCGAACCCGCGATCCTCGGATTACGAGTCGAACACTAGAGCCGGGCCAATAGTAATGTCAACATATTATATCACTGTGTCCAACTGCCCTCCCCATCCCAGCGGCAAAGCGGTATGTCTTCGGACTCGCACCTCTATAAATCGGGTTACAATACCCGTGGTGTGTAGACCAGAGATAGCTCATTGTATAACTTTGTGCTTAATTCCAAAAGAAACAATGTATTCAATAATTAATAATAACTTTTTCATTGACCTTGACTTTCAGTTATTGATTTTTTTCATATACTTGTTTTTGAGTAATATTAGTTTATGCAATTGAATATATCAACCAGTTTCGTTTTAAACGCTGTGAAACATGGTACTCAGGAAAGATGATCTTTTTAATTTTCCATGGAATGGTACAAATAAGTACGATATAAGATACCTCACGGAACTGCTTTGGCGGCTATAGTAGGCGTAAGATACATATTTCGCCTTAACCACCTGGCCATGCCGGGTACTTTACAATGTAGATGCACATGTTTGTTCTTCTATGTGCTTAGATCCTAGAGAGCTTTTTCGGCTTTACAGGTTTCATAACTTCTGTCACTAAACATGGTTAATAAAGTCAAACGAGTTTTTAGATTACTGTCTAAGGTCCAACATATTCAGGTATTCGAGTTATAACTATAATATTAACGTAAACAAATGCACTCCATAGGAATTGTTTCAAGTAATCTGTATCAATAACTAATGTTTTGTTATTAAAAATCTGATTTGTAAATGTCTTAAATGAAATTGATAATTATTATAATTCATTTGTTTAATTTATTTCGTACCATAACAGTCATTGTTCATGAAAACTAATAACATATATAACGCCTAGACCACTACAATATTTGTCATTTCCCAGCCGGTACAATCAGCCCTAGTATTGGTGTAAAGACCTCGTCGGCACCGAATATCACATGGGAAGTGTAATTGACATGATATTCTTCCCTTTGCTTTCACGCAAACGGTTCCTCGAGTTACTAATGTATTTTTGTTCCATTGACGCTGTGGTTGTTTGATCCGCTCCATGAATGAAAAAAAAAGACTGAAAAAAACTAACATAGTGGTTCGTCTGTTCTTACGAATGGTAATGAAAGCTAATTCAAATTAGATAAGAATAATATAAATACATAATTCATTGTAAAATTAAAATATATAAATAATATTGTGTTTCCTGTTCTTACCATAAATAAACTTTTATACGTGACTTAAATAAAATTTAGAACAATTGAAATTAACTTGCTTAATCTAGATCACACCATAATGTTTGTTGTCATGACAAATATGTATATAAATGTGAATGAGAGGGTAAAGTTGTTTATTTGCTTGAAGTTAAGCAAAAATCTGCCTGTGCTTTGTGAACACGAGTATTGAAATCGGTGTTTATCATTGTAAGTTCTCAGACGTAACGCTGTGATATTGTGGGGCTTACTATCTCTGTCAGCCCTGATAAATATGTAGTTTGACCGATATGTTATAACATATTTGTTTTTACTTTCATTTGGAACTACTTAAAAGTATGAGGACAGGGTAATGAAGATAAAAACTTTGGCTGGGTATACTTTATGAACCTTACCATTTATGGCTCTTTTTCGTTGTTGTTGTTGTTCATTTATGGTATGACTATGTTATTGACCTACTTCAGTGGATAAGTTTCCTTATTTTTCTCAATGGTGTGTTTTAATAACCCGCTGGTTTCTTTCCTTTTTCTTAAATCTCTCTCTAAGCGGCCAGCTTTCCAACAGTTGCTGCAGACAGTGTAAAGTGACATAGATATGAGAAGGTGTGGTCTTCCTACGCTCATGACAGAAGAGGCTTACGAATTGAGATAACATGTGGTAGATGATGTAACTTTACCACTTTATAGGTCTTACTTCTTCAGACACCTCAAAGATATAACTTATAAATCCTAAAACTATATTTGCATTAATTAAACTGGCAATTTATGAATTAACCATATTTTAAGAAGCATTACTTTCAAAACCACATATACAACATGAGTCTTCAATAGATTAAAAATAAAACGTAATTTAATAAAGTAATTTCCAAAACCACAATTAACAATACGAGTATCCAATAAATTAATGTATGAATTTTACTTTGATAAACCTTACATAAAAACTACTACTAAAAACATGACTTTTGCTCCTCGCTAGTACAGCTGTATGTCTACGGATTTACAACGCTAAAATCAGGGATTCGATTTCCCTCGGTAAACTCAGCAAATAACCCGATGTGGTTTTGCTGTAAGAAAACACACACGCATGACTATCCAACTTATAAGTTAATGGAACTTATTTATACTATAAGCTTAATATGTTCCAGTTCGTTTGTTTTTATATCAGTCATACGCAAAGTTAAATATTCTAAGTTAATCTAGATACAAGTTATATATATATATCTTGGAATATATTATTACTGACAAATTTTCTCTTAATGTGTGCGGACTTATAACGCTAGAAACTGGGTTTCGACACCCGTGGTGGGCAGAGCACAGATAGTCCCACGTGTAAGTTTGTACTTAATTCCAAACAAACAAACTCTTAATGTATATTATTCTAATTATAATTGCGGTGCTAAACGTGTTCGTTTTAAAAGGTTATCCATATTATCAATCACAAACAGTTAACTTGCTCTGATACGATACTTTTCTTAGAATTTTGAAAACTTTATGATTACATCATAATTTATAAAAATTATAAATAGTACGGTTTTGATATAATGAAGTGTTTTCATTTGTCACTTTTGCTCAGAAACATTTCATGTTAGAATATTCAGTACATATTAATTAATCGTAAAACAACAGAAAGTAATTAAAATGTGATCTCAATGAGAGTTCAGTACAGGGTCACCTGCTATAAATTGTTTTTATGTGCTGCATCTTACCAGAACGGCCGGCATGACCAGGAGGTTAAGAAACTCGACTCATAATCCGAGAGCCATGGGTTCGAATCCCAGTCCCACAAAACTTGCTCTCCCTTTCAGTCGGGGGCATTATAATATTTCAGTCAATCCCACTATTCGTTGGTAAAAGAGAAGCCCAAGAGTTGGCAGTGGGTGGTGATGACTAGCTGCCTTCTCTCTAGTCTTAGAGACGGCTAACGCAGATAGCTCTCGTGTAGCTATGCGCAAATTTCAAAACAATCTTACTAAATTTTACAGTTGTAATCTCACCCGACAACGAACGTCGCGCCATCTCTGGATTGTTTAAAGAACAAATACGAATTTATATGAATTATCTTTATTTTGTAATACGTAAGTTATATACATCAGTCACACCGTATTGGAAGCAAACCAATTTTTATGTTATAATAGAATTGAATAATTGGTGTGTGCTTTTTTAAATAATTTCGCACAAAGCTACAAAATGGTTAATCTTTGCTATCCGCCTCTAATATAAAAGTGATAGGCTAAAGAGAAAGATGCCATTCAACACCAAGAAAGGGCATCTCTTGAGATATTCTCCTACCAATGAATAGTATAATTGACCGTTACATTATACTTATAACATCCCCACAAATGTAAAGGAGAAGATATTTACTTTAATGGAGATTCGAACCATCGTCTGCTTGGGGGATTTAAAAGTCGAGCGACCTAACCACTAGGCTATAGAATACCTAACCCCATCTCCTTTCACCCCATAATATCTAAATATTAAGCTTATTTACGGGACTGGGTATAACAAAGTAGCTAGAGTGTTCAGACAATAAACTGGAGTGTTGTAATCACATCTCCTCCCTCCCTCCTTCCCTCAAACAATCTATGTATTTTGGAATCGTGGGTGCTCCATGTGGTTGCTCCATGAAAGGAAAGATCAAATTCCACAAGTTTGGCAGACATGAGAAGAGCAATGAATGCTGATAATTAGCATATCAACTCATAAGTACAGATAATTATACTCGAAAATTAAGAAACGATCAAGATTATTTGATAATTTAAACATATTGCACATAACTATGACTCTATTTGAAGTTACTCTTTTTAGTCGGGAAACAAACTGTTAACTCGAAAGAACAACGCCATTGCGTATATCTTTGTTTAGCAAGAAGCAAACAAACAAACAAAAAATACTGGTAACCGACGTATAAAATTTCATTCAGTCAATTATAATAAAAGTGTATTAGCTCCGTCCATGGAGTGCACTTGGGGGTAGTAAAGTTATTTGTAGGAAGAGTAAATAATATCTAATCGTTAATATCGAAATCTTCACGACAAACATGAAACTGGAAGAAAATCAATGCTATATTTAATTGTGTGTAGCACTTCGTCCAGTCTCTCTATCAATAGACAGTGGTCTATTGAGAAACTTCTGTCCGAAACTACTTATCATGTGCTAACAACCTAGACATGTAGTTGGTATTGTTGAAAACCCATTGTTTCAATTCATTTCGTGTCGATTTGTTGTTTATGCAAGATGGCTGTCTTGACAACATGACCAAAACATCAGATGTTTATCTTTTGTGATTACAGTCGAAATAACAAGGACAAAAAAAGGGTGTTAATCTAACAAACGTGTTACGATTTGATCACGTCGTGCACAATATCGTTAATGAGATCTCTCAGTTCTTTTCGCCAAAAAGCATGACTATAATTGCCTTGTTTTTAGAGAAAGAAGAACTCCAATAACAAGAGAGCCGAAAACGTTAGAAGACATATTTTTGTCTCTTCAAGGCTATCTGTTTATAACAATATACTTTACTCCAGAGATCACTTTCTGGTGTTACAAATGGATTGAAGCTTTAGGTTGCATAGCCAAGACAAACAGCGTTGACGTGTGTTTTACGATAATGCATTACCAAAAGACATTTTCTTTCTCATGCCCGATTGGCAACATTTCCGGCGCTCACTCAAACAGAAGACATATAAAATGGAGAAGGAGGTCCTCAGGATCATCCATCATTGGAGTGTGACAGCTCACGTGCGGATGTGAACAGTTCGGTTACTTCCGGACTTGAGCTGTACCTCCATTACATGAAACGAAGATGTTCCGGTCTAATAATGTTATGACAATCAGACTACATAAAACTGTGTCCTCCTTATTAGTGCTAGTACCAAGTATTACCTAAACACAATTTTGTTTTAATGCTGTCATCCTTAGAAGCAAATGAGAATCACAAATTCCAAATATTTTTGTGTGATTACATTATTTTTGGTCATATCACCTTTTTTTCTTTCTATCAACGTAATGTAATACTTACAACTCCCAAAGATGATAAGTTAAACCTGCCTCTCATGTACGCGTGCACTTTACACTGTTATTGAACTAGACTGTAAGTCAAGACTAAAAAGTGTGTTCGATTATTATTTGTTTTAAAGAGATTGATTTGTACATATATATTTTACTAGTACTTCACAACCGTAAATTTATTTGAATTTATAAATAAAATATGAAATAGCAATTAAAGATAAAATGTTTAAAAAAGTTATCCCACAACAAAGTTTTATTTTATAATTCAATCAGTTAAGTTAAATGCTTTGTATTTATCATCCTTCGTGTAAACAATACTAAAACGAAACGTTTTGTCTATTAATCGTTTGTTTGTTTGTCGTTAAACACAAAGCTACGTACTGTATACGTCTGGCATGGCCAGGTGGTTAAAACACTCGACTCGTAATTCGAGGGTTGCGGGTTTGAATCCCTGTCACATCAAACACTCTCGCCCTTTCAGCCGTGGGGGCGTTATGATGTAATGGTCAATCCCATTATTCGTTGGTAAAACAGTAGCCCAAAAGTTGGCGGTGGGTAGTGAGGATTAGCCGCCTTCCTTCTAGTCTTACTCTACTAAATTAGGGACGACTAGCGCAGATAGCCCTCGTGTAGCTTTGCTCGAAATTAAAAAAAAAACAAACAAAACACAGTGGACTACCTAATCCTTATTAATGTGTTGCATCGATCCCCCGCTAGTACAGTGGTATGTCCACGGATTTACAACGCTAAGATCAGGGGTTCGATTCCCCTCGGTGGGCTTAGCAGATAGCCCGATGTGGCTTTGCTATAAGAAAAAAACACACTCTTGTATCAAAACCCAAATTTTATCGTTATAAGCTCTCAGACACAGATGAGCTCTCTGAAATGTTGAAGGTTGCATATAATAGATATTTAAACAAAGAAACTGAAAATTCAGTTGTAGCTTGTTTTCTTCATTTAATAATTTTAAATTACCTTACATGTTTGACGTTTTGAAACTCAAGATGTTTGGTCGTTGTGAAACGCAAAGCTACAAATGGTTATCTGTTCTCTGTCCACCACAGATATGGAAATTCGATTTTAAGGATTATAAACTCACAAAACTCAGGAAACAAGAGTCAGTGCTTATTTACAATGAGTTCTGAGTAACCGTTACTAGAGTAGTAAGTATTAGCTCTAGCCACAATTACAGCACAAGGGGGCTTTTAAACATTACTCAGACTTTATATTTGTTCGCCCTATTTTTTTTTATAAAACACTTTTTCTTCATATAAAATACAAAAAATTGTATACACTCGATACGTCTTACATTCAGTGCTTATTCATCATTTGCAAATATTTAATTTATCTAGGCCTAAAAGGAATTTCGGGCGTTTGCTACCATTTATTCACACCAGACAATTCTTGTAAGCTCACTTTTGAAATCGAGGAGTCTGTGAAGCTTCAGGCACAGCACTGAAGGTGGCTTGTTCATGTTAAAAATAATTTGAGTGATTTTTTTATGCTACTTCAAGAACGTTACATGCTTGTTTTGTAAATTGGTTACCATTCACAACATTTTTGTGTATTCGACGTGGTATAGCTTTAGTCTTTTACCGTTTCGCTTCCGTTCAAAGCTAGACTAAATTTTAAAGAGTACTACTGCAGAATACTGTAATTTTGAGACTTGAAAAATAAAGCAAAGATACGCGTTTATATAGGTATTTATCAATAAACAACAGATAAAATTAATTTTCGAAAAGTACTTTCTCTTATGAAACAGTGAGACCTTTTGTTTTTAGTTTGTTTATTATTAAGCGCAAGGATACATAACTGGATATTTTATCAATTTTGTGAGATAAAACTGCCCTTGCTTGTGTTGAAGCAGAACTTTCGAACAGTTACTATCACGTTTTAACAATGAACTAATATACACTAAAAAGTGTGAATCGATTCCCACGGCCTGCACAAGGATTTACGTATTTTGCATTTAGAACGCATTTAATTAGACGAAACAAACCAAAAAAGTTGAACAGATAGGCTTAATAAAAGGAAACTTTTATAAACTCAGTGATTTGTATGTACGTAAGTATAATACTACACAATGGACGATCTTTGCTGCGCCGACCACGGGTATCGAAACTCGGTTTCAAACGTATAAGAATGTAGACTTACAGTGGCACGGAAAGCAAACGCGATGCAAGAAGAAACAAAAAATACACTTGGATAAAACACGGAACACCGCATTATCTCATAATAATAATGACAGAGGTGAAGTTACTGTTGAAATATAACAAATGTTTAAGGGATAACAGAGTTTGATAACAACATAAATAATAAGTGAATGTATAAAATACAACATTTAATTTACAAGGTCGTGTATCCCGATTTTTATTAACTTCTTCGCTGTCATGTAGGTGAATAAACTGAAATACCTAAATGGCTGAAATTAATTTTTTTATTGTTGTTAAATTTATGTCATATATGTCTTAACGGCCCAGTATAGCGAGGTGAATTAAGGCGTTCGACTCGTAATCTGAGGGTCGCGGGTTCGAATCTGCGTCATACCAAACATGTTTGCCTTTTCAGCTGTAGGGGCGTTATAATGTACGGTCAATTCCACTATTTGTTGGTAAAAGAGTAGTCCAAGGGTTGGTGGTGGGTGGTGATGACTACTTGTCTTCCCTCTAGTCTTAAACTGCTAAATGAAGGACACCTAGCGCAGATAGCCATCGAGTAGCTTTGCGCAAAATTTAAAACAAAGAAACAAAATATGTCTTAATTTTGAAAATATTGCTAGTAATAAGAATGAAAACATGAATATAATTACGTCTTTCAATTCAACAACTGTAGAACAATGAATTATACCAGGCAAAAATTATTATTTTATTCAACTTTCTCCCTTAAATCTGTCGAAATACTCTTATTTCTTGCACTTTAATGTATTTCCAAATTCTCCGTTAAACCCTCTAACCACCATCTTAAATAAGTCAGAGTTCTTTCGTTATTAGACGCCAGAAATTATTTATTTCTTTGTCGTAAACCAGCAACCGCTTCTTTCTTCGTTTGAAATGAGGAATTGTGCAACGAATTTATGTATATGAGCTTGGATTCTTCTAGAGTAGGTGTCTGTAACTTGTTGACGATAAAGTCGAATGATAAAAGGGCAGCACACAATCCACTTGTTTAAAAATAATATATTCAAAACATGTCAGACTATGTACAAATACTGTTTACACTATGAATATCACAGTTGTATCTCAGACTATGAATAATTATTTTTATTTTCAAAAGTGCGTATAGGTTTATTCAGTTACTTCAGAATCCAATTGACAAGATAAAATATTTTTCTCTGTTTTGTTCTTTACTACGCATTATGCAATAAATGTAATTACGTTACTTCGTGGGTAACCACAATTGTATCTTGAACTTTAAATAATTGTTTCCTTTCGTCAAAGTCCACACAGACGATTTCAATTACCGTATAACACCCTTTGACAAATTGTTTAATATTTCTTTATTAAACTGTGAAATCCACTTTAACATATTGTCCGTCATGTCTTGTCACTCTCACATAACATTACGTTTTTTCCCTTTTCTTATGACTGAATTTTACTTTACTTCTCTTAACTTGCGATCATCTAGTCGCCTGTGTATATATTGCCCAACTAGATACCTCGAATTTTCTCTTAATTACGCAAGCGTCACTGTAAGATAACAATACTTACTTAATGTAACAACAAAAATATTGAAGATTCAGGTTACACGACTTTAACAATATTAGTATAACCTAGACAACAATGTAATTGGAAGCAGAAGGTACAACTCGTACATAGTTACATAATAAAATCTGTAACAACTGAAATTGTAAAGCAATCCATCTTCAATACTCCTGATTTAAAACTAAAACGTCGTTAAATATTAACCAATAGCATTTTATTTAAAGAGGCTATCGCCATCTCTTGAAAATTGTAGCAGTATTTTTGTATAACTTACGTACGTTTAATTGTTTTGAACCTTTTTATTCTTGTCTATTAATGGATTGAAACGGAAGTTAATTATTTATCGAATCCAGCCTTGACAATAAACTTAATTTGCGCATAATGTGTGACGTCTTTACGGCTTAAACGTTTTTGTTATAAGTTTGGTTCGAAAAAAGATGACGGAGAAAAATAAATCTGTATGTTCCATCTAAATATGAATGGCATGTCAGTTAAGACTCACTGATGCAGATTTAAACCACATGACCAAAGCTCGAACAGGAAATTGACACAGCAGGAAAATCGTTATTTCATTTCTTTAACACTCCTACGAAAAGTGGGGCCTAATAGGCCCCAGAGCAACTTGAAAGGTTATTAATATTAGGCTAATAATTTTGTATTTAAATGAAATTGCCATTTAAATCCATTAATGAATGGATTAACGAGATTCCCACTGTCCCTATCTACTATCTAGCGAAACCACAGCCAGGGTAACGGGGTTGGAGAAATCAGGACTAGAAACGTCTTTTCGTAGGAGTGTTAACTCACATTTGGAAACAAAAGTGAACCAGATGGTAACACAAAGATAAGTACTTATACTATAAGATGCTGCCTAAATGAAAAGCTCAACTCGATAGGATGTCTTGATTGTGAGCCAGGTTTGTCACGTCCGTCTAGTTACTCATCTAGCGAATAAATAACTCATCATTAACCTCTGTGACGCAGGAAAACTGCAAGTAACCATAATCTATCAAACACATTACTTAAAAGTCCTACCTAATAGAGGATCACGACTGAAACGATAAGTATTGCGATTAAAACCTGCAGTGAAATATATGATTTTTACCCAGCTCGATGCTGAAAGTCTGTGTCATAAAGCCTCACAGGATGGAAGAGAACCGAAACGTATCCATTCAGTCACGTTAAGCACTGATTGCAAAAGTATTTTCAATTAATTTTTCAAAGCCAGTTATTTACTACATTTAATACAGATTCAACATTCTCTATTAAGGTTGATTTTATGGTAGTATTGAGCAAAGTAATGACGTTATAAGCACTAGGAAATTGTATTAAATATTTATTAATAAGACTGTGTATTTGCCTTACTTAATTTTTTTAAAAATTTAATTGGTCATAAGAATGTTCATATTTATTCTATTGTGACAATTTAAAGTTACAAAAAGGTAAACTTTAATTTAAAATTAACGCGTCAGAACAGGTTATTTTTTTTTCGTTTGAATACCAGCGTAACTGTTATCATAATTGATTTATTTCTGGCAGGCCATTAGTCTTGCCGAGTCAGGTTTTTTTTTTATAGGCCTAACTAAAAACGTCACGATTTATATAAATAAATAAATAAAAATACGTATGTAAACTGTTTGGTTATAAAAGCAACCTCAATAGTACAACAGTATAACAGCTTCATTTTCAAACTGTACAAACTGTTATTTACACAACCAAGTAGAAGCGTATAGTAAGTTTTTTATTTATAAAATTATTGCGATTTTTCAAAGATTTGCATGTAGGTTATTATATATACATAAGTAATACAGAAAAAAGGTTATTTCATTTGTTTTCCTTTTTGAATGTACGCTAACTGTAAACCGAAAAATAGTGAAATTAAAACAACTTGAAAAAGTTTAGAGCTTCACTTGGTTTTATGTTTACATGATAGTATTTTTTGTATTTTTCTTATAGCAAAGCTACATCGGGCTATCTGCTGAGCCCACCGAGTGGAATCGTACGCCTGATTTTAGCGTTGTCAATCCGTAGACTTACCGCTGTACTAGCGACGGGCGGCAGGTGATAGAACAGCGTAACGTTAAATGTTTCTTATCAAAGGTATAGCGTTAATAATAACGTTTCCTGAACTAAGAAAACGTATAGAAGTCTTGAAACAATAGGAACACGAACTGGCTTGTTTTGTGAGATAGGTGTAAATAAAAGTTAAAAATAAAAAAGTCAGATGAGTAATGTCTCTTGAGTTTAAACTCTTAGAAGAATAAAGAAAAACGAATTAGTGTCGTTTACATATTCTGTCACATGTTTTAAAGTAAAAATAACCACTGAAAACAACTTTTAGCTAATTTAATGGTGTTATATTGTAATGTAATTGTTCAAACTTCTGTTTCAAATTAATAACTAAAGGAATATACTACAGAGTGTAAAACGGTGATTTTCATCCATAAGGGTCCCCCGGCGTGGAACAGTGGTAAGTTTAGAGAAATACATCCCTAAAATCCGGGGCTCGAATTCTTACAATCAGCACAGCATATAACCTAATATAGCTTTGCTCTAAAATAATCGACCAAATCTTCCGTGTTTGGAAGACGTCTTCTAACCTGAGTGTTGCACTTTAAGAGACTAGGGTCGTTTATCTTAACGAACTAAACACATTGAATCAAATTTACCTGAGGTGAAAATTATGACATAGTTAGATTAATTACGCTTTTTAATAATTAACAAATATTAAAAATCAGATAAATGAAGTGATAATGGATATGTGTTTTGGCACGATACTCTAGAAAATCGCTCATTTGTAGAACATATGTAAAAAAACACTATTTCACTCCAACAAGAACCACGTTTTCTTTATCTTAACATATGTTATTTAATGGAATATTCATAATCACTCGACGTAGTCTAGGTTGTGGGGACGTGAATATAATTTCATGTGGTATTCAGTGGAGTATTTATCATAACTAAAACGTAGCATGGGACGAGAGACCGTAAAGATAATTTCATGTGTTATTCAATAGAGTGTTTATCGTAACTGAAACGTAGCGTGAGACGACGGGGCCGTGAGGATAATTTCATGTGGTATTCAGTGGAGTATTTATCATAACTAAAACATAGCATGGGACGAGGGGCAGTGATAATCATTTCACCCTATTACAAATGCTTCTTATAGGTACCAATATAACATTGTAAGTTCAAGATTAGTATCTTTCCTTACACAAAGACAATTACAAATTAAGGATTTATCCACCAAAAATAGAATAAAAAACAAACATAGAAAACAACAATTTTATAGGTAAAGCATAAACTGAAACTTAAATAGAACAATGTATTTAAGTAAAAAAGAACTAGAATAAGGGTGAACATAAAACATAAATATATGTCCTTGAACTTTATGTTTGTAGGCTTAAAAAGACCTTCAGATATTTTAAAAATTCAATACAAAATTGTTTGTTTGTTTGTTTGTTTGTTTTTGAAATTCGCACAAAGCTACTCGAGGGCTATCTGTGCTAGCCGTCCCTAATTTAGAAGTGTAAGACTAGAGGGAAGGCAGCTAGTCATCACCACCCACCGCCAACTCTTGGGCTACTCTTTTACCAACGAATAGTGGGATTGACTGTCACATTATAACGCCCCCCCCCTGCTGAAAGGACGAGCATGTTTGGTGCGACGAGGATGTGCAAACCCGCGACCCTCAGACCTTAACCCACCTGACCATGCCGGGCCTGGGTTCTATAAATAAAATCGTTTGACTGTTTTGTACTCAATATTGTATTACTTTAGATGAAATAGGTAGATTTAATTTAAATCCAGTAAAGTATTACTTGCCTTATACACAGCTTTATATAATAAATATATACAGAGAAAGAATTTTGAGACTGAGGTACAAAAAAGCTCTAATTTTTTAAACCTCAAAAAGTTATTTTACTTATAAATGAATCTTTAATGTAAATTAACGTACTTTACAAAACGATGAAATATAGACGATTTTTTTTCATACAGTGTCCTATCACCCCATCTTTTCATCCAAAGTAATTAAGTGGCGACTGTTATAAAATGTTCAATCTGATCTTGAATGAAAAAAAAGAAAGAAAACATTATTGCTAACTAGATAGTTGTTACGAGACGGCAGTAACATACTTGAGGTTTATAACTGGTAACATTGGATGTTTCTTAAACTCTCTTAACCTACGAGGTACAGACATGTTTCGTGGTATATAACAAAATAAGAGACATCTGGTCAATATAGCGGTCAGTACGCAATATCTCTTCACTTCTATTGATGTTTTTATACCAGCATAATTACTTAAACGTCATTCACGGAACCTGTTCAGTTGATTAATTACAGGAAATTATATAAGATGCAAGTTAACAATGTGTCGAAACAACTCATTAGCACATGAAAAGATATACAACATGACATGGTTGTAATTAACTTTCATCTGACCTGTTGATTCTTTAGCGAGTTTCGTGTAATGTCAGATTGTGTAAAAAGAAGAAGATAAAAGATGCCTCTAACTCACTTCATCAAAATTTCATTTTGTTGTACAAATAAACCATAGTAACTTAAAGGGAATTTTCTTCCACTACCAGATGGTTGTAGATTTTGTTTGGAAGTACATTACTATCTGAATAAAAAATACCGTCTCTTCCCTGTATTTTTATTTCTTGTTTGGTAACTTTGTGTTTATAAATTTGTGTTAAGAAACTTTAACGCTGACAGTAACTACAGATGAGACTTACTGTCTTCCGTCATCAGTGACTAGGTTTATTTCTTTCTACAGTGGTATAAAATCTATACGGAAAGTCTGCAGTACAGCAACTAGAAAAAGCCATCAGAAGTTATATCCTTTCGTATTTTTGTTATTGTTTTAGTGAATCAAACATGCATAGTGTTTTTTGTTGTTTTAAATGCCTTTTTGAAAACGTTAAATTCTGATTGAAATTTTTTCTCAGGCATCAAATTTATAAAATGCAAGATGGACAGTTGTATTGTCACAGAAACTTAGGGAAGAACTGGATGGTCGATCAGACGACTTTTTTAAAAGTGAAATATAAAAATCACAATATGATGTAATTATTTCGGCAAACACTGCCATCTAGTTGTTAAATGAAACATTTTCATTTTATATAAATGTATACCAAAAATGAAAATCACACATCTTATATACTACGCTATAAACCGAGAATCTAGTCCAAAGATTACTACTAATGAAATCAAACAACACAAGAATATGTAAACAAATATCCATGTCTCATTACGTTACATTTCAGAGTTACCTGTTTCTACCGTTTATTTATAAATGTTTTTAAGCTTGTTTGTTTGTTCGTTTTGAATTTCGCGCAAAGCTACACAAGAGCTATCTGCGCTAGCAGTCTCTAATTTAGCAGTGTAAGACTACAGGGAAGGCAGCTAGTCATCACCATCTACCGCCAACTCTTGTGCCACTCTTTTACCAACGAAGAGTGGGATTGATCGTAACATTATAACGCCATCACGGCTGAGAGGGCGAGCATGTTTGGTGCGACGAGGAGTAGAACCTGTGATCCTCAGATTACGAGTCGAACGCCTTAACCTACCTGGCCATGACGGGCCATGGCAAGCAGGTTAGGGTTAGCTTTACCATTTCTTTTTAATTTTTTGGATGTGGACACCATATATTTGACCAATGAAATGACACAAAACATACTCAGTTGTAATGACTTTTTTATGTTGAAACAACCAGATACTATGGTTTCCTTAAATGATGTAATATAAACAAAACCCTTTGTAAGAAATTTTAACAAACGCTTGACATAATTCCAAAAAAGTATTGTAACATCGCATTCAAAGTAAATATGTTCAACTGTTTCACTAAATTTACCATAAAGACAACAGATGTCATTATCAGTTAGATTCATAGCTTTGTATTACTCATTACTGATTTAAATAATCTACATCAGCTATTATGTTTTGTTTATACTTTGAATATAAATTCTACCCCATATATCGCCATTGTGGAACAACAACAGAGTTAAAAAGAGGATTCCAACCAATTTACACTGTATTATTACTCAGTTGATTTTGAAGATATTTATTAATATCTTTAATAGTGGTATTGGCAGAATTAAATAACTTATTATTAAGATAAACATAAATTGTGTGTGGTAAAACCCCAGAACTTTATTCTACTGAATATGTAGAATTCTCAATCGCCTCTCTTCAATGCTCAGGTATATTACCCCGCAAGGCTTAAAATTTTGTTAAAAGCTATTAATTATTATTGTTGTCAACGTAGAAAAATTTTCCAATAAACTGTTGGTTAATATAGATGATTAAAAAAACATGTTATCACTTCATACGGCATATCACTCTTAACAAACAATTTACTATAAAACTAATTATCATCAACAGTTTTAATGTGAGGATATAAAATAAATGGTTCTTCTTTAAGGCCTTCCAAGCTCTCGGGTATTATATCAGGTCATCCCTAAAGTAATGTCTGATTTTAGGTTCAGAAAAAGAGATTGGGTTTTAAACGCTTTTAATGTTATTTAATCAATAATGTATGTTCCATTATTATTAACTACTTTCTTCCAACAATTCACAATATTCTGAATGCCACTTCTATATAATTCTTGGAGTTTGAAGGTAAGAATGAAGAGAAGGTACTTTTGACATCTTCATGTGTTCCTAGTTCTTTTCCATCAAGATAGTTCTGCAAACTCCGAATAGATGGTAATCAGATGGAGCAAAGTTTGTAGAATAAGGAGGATGTGGAAGTTTTCCCAGTCTAGCTCTTCAGTCTTTGCAGATGTGATCCTTGCTGTATAGGGCTGTGTATTATCCTTTAACACAACACCTTTACGATTGATCAAAGCAGGCCTCTTTTCTTTCAGTACAACATTCAAGCGCTCTAACTGTTGGTAATAGATGTCTGTTGTAATAGTTGCATTGAGTGGCAGCAAGTCAAAGTGGATTACATCAACAATATCCCACCAAACGCTTATCAAAACTTTCTAGGGTGAAGGTCCATTTTGTACAACACGGTAAACAACGAACAATCCTGTCTTACATCCCTATCAACTGGTATTTGGGACGTGAGAAATCCATTAAATTTGACACGACTAATTATTTCAAGGTAGTGTACTCTAATCCAATGTGTCAACAAATTCACCAAATCCATATGTATGTAACACATTGAATAAATATCCATGGTTAACCAGTCCAAGGCTTTTGACAGAATTCCTTGATCTTTCTGCTTGTGAGCATAACTAATTACATCTCTCAGTATATGATATTTCTCTCTTTTTTAGTCCATCAGATTGATGAGGTGAAACTATATGATCCATGATACTCGCTTCCAGAGGACGTACCTGTTTTGAAGGAAGTTAGTATTTCCTGTATCTGTACAATACTAATGGGACAATCACAATGTGACCTTTGTAGGTCAGTTAACCTAGTGGATGAACATGAGATACAATTATTCATATTCTCTTCTGACAATGATTCCATCTTGTATAGATCAGTATAGTAACATATTCCTGGAGATTTTATTAGTTCATGAAGATACGATCATTCTTACCTACTAAGTCATTCATATTTTTTCCCGCTGTCATTGATGTTGAACTGTAAAAAAAATTAGAGCACTTTTTACCTTCCTCCACCCACTCGATATTCGCTCTTAAACATGCACCTGTTGTATTTTCGTCTTCAATTCCTTCTACTTGTTCTTCCAAATCCATGTATTTGTAAAGTTTTGAATATAATTTCTATCCCAATGTGTTTCTTGAATACTCGAGATATCACAGCGCAAAGACGTAAGCAAATGTTTCAGTCGAATGATGGTATATTTACCTTGACCACACCAAATGTTTAATGTTGCAGTATGAACTATAACGTATTGTTGGAAAGGAAGACATTATTACTTTGTATAATTGACCAGTCTCTTTCTTCCACCCACTTTACCCTTGTTAATTTTAGTCCTTGGTCGTTTACTTTCCATTTGGGTCGATATTTTCGTCTTCTTGGGTTTCTACCGAAGTTCCATCGATTTTATCCTTTACCAAATAACGAGACTGAACCACCATATTAGCACTTGTACAGTTCGAAACATTGCTCATATCTGCTGTCAATTCGTTAAATACCACCGGAACCGATACGATATCCGTTATTCCATTGTCAGTCTTGTTGAATGATCTCTCCTTTCTTCCTGTAGGTAAGGGAACTACCAAAGACTCCTCTGAAGGGGTGTCCTGTACGTTGCAGGGATCATTGTCGTGTTCCGTTATATCAACACCCTCGACCGACGTATTACGTCCACTATCTCCTATATTACATGGCTTATCCTGCATCGTCGTTGTTAAAATTGTATTCGCGTTAATTATCGGACTTTAGCCTTTCGTTTGGTCTAGATCTACATAACATCGTGCCACCACATTCTGAACGTTACTGTCTGATTTAGAACACTCAGAACTCGGACGGTCAGAATTTGGTTTACGGAATTTGTTACAATGGAAATTATAACATCTTTGGTCATGTGGCCTTTTTGCACCTGAATTTTGGGCACTCTTGAAAAAGACGATTTTCAGTTTATCATAAATTGTATACTTTGTGTTGGTATTTACGTTTAAGGTTATAAAATCAACATGGGTGTGTATGTCTATACAAGAAATGCATACCATATGATAAGAATAAAATTCCTGGTGGAAATACCACTCAGAAGATTCTTGTTCCGGTATACACAGTATTTGAAAAACAGGATTTAAACCAAATAGGACCAGAGGTTACTTTTCAAATTTTTTTTACCCATGTAATGTGTATTTAATCTATCTTAAGATAGTTTTGCCTTTTAAGTGACAATAAAAAATTAACCCTATGAAAGCCAAAATATAGTGATAAACCGATTGTTCATTTGTGTGTATCAAATATTTTTTATGAACATTGCTGTTTTTAATTTTTAATCGACAGACTATAGGGATGGCAGATAGTCAACATCACCCATTACCAACTCTTGGCCTATTCTTATCTGACTAAATAATAGAGCTTGACAGTCGCTAATATAGCGTACTCACGATCCCAATTTACCGACACCTTTCCTTTTTCCATCAACGTAATACGAATCGTGATTCCTTAGATTCTGGGTCCAGAAAATATAAATACTTGGCTAGTCCTGGTCTAGGAAAAACTGACAACTTAAAAGAAAAAAAGAAAAAGTACTTTTATGCACGGATGTATTCATTTTATCTGCTTTCCAGTTTGTATGAGTGTGTGATTATTTATTATAATAAAACTCATAAACTGAATTAGAACATTCAATCTAAATATTTGTTCTAAATAAATTAATTCTCACTCCTATCGAGCACCTGCGTTTATGGGTTTATTGAAGCTTTTGTTCACCACCATCCCTTACCTAGAATGTTTGTAACGGGCAGGCAAAGTAAGAAAATGCCCGGCAAGACCAGGCGATTTAAGACGTTCGACTCGTATTCCGAGGGTGATGGGTTCGAATCCCCGTCGCACCAAATATGCTCATCATTTCAACCGTGAAGGCGTTATAATGTGACGGTCAATCCCACCATTCATGGGTAAAAGAGTAGCTCAAGGGTTTGCGGTGAATGCTGATGACTAATTGCCTTCCTTCTGGTCTTACACTGCTAAATTAGGGACGGCTAGCGCAGATAACCCTCAAGAAGCTTTGCGCAAAATTAAAAAAAACAAACAGTGAAAAAATATTTGTAATTTTTTGGTATTAAAACAGGATAGTTATTTACTGAAGAATAGCACTCATCTGATGATCCCTCTGGTGAAAATAGTTACAATCGTCAGTCTTTGTGTACTGAATTTTGGCAGGTTTTAAATAAAATAAATTAACAAAATAAAAGGCTACTACTGGCCCAACAATTACCGTCACATGTGTATTAATATATACTATCAGAATAGTTCAAACCCTTCCTCGTACACTGTGAATTGGAAACGTTATACCTCCTTCTCGTGTGAGGTTCCATCCTTCAGGCCAAGACAAGCTCATTCATTTTATAAGTAACTGAGAAACCAGAAACACACTCCTTCGAATTTAGCACAGAAGTTTCAGAGCTTGTGATCATTTGACAAATGAAAAACAGAGAGTTGTAAATGTTAATGTACGACACATAGGACGTATGTTAGACAGTAATACAAAACCAGATTTCACGAAGGTAAATTTTTCATGATGGCTCACAAGTGTGTTGTTGTTACAGAATTTAATGTCGACGACTTTTTACGATTAATACTTAAAATTGAGTATTTATTGCTTTCAACATGGCATCTGCTTGAGAAGCTGATAATTAATATTCTGAATAGAATAATTCTTACGTACCTGATGTTCAAACTTATGACCGGATGTGGTCCTGATGGTTTTACCATAAATATTCACAACCATTTTATATTTGAACTTATTGCCGTGCACAACATAAGCTTCATATACACAACCAAAAAATGAGCTGCCAGCAAATTTTAAAACTACATTACTTATTAATGTAAATGAACCACTCATGAACTATTATAATGATGGTTACTCAGGTTTTTTTGTGAAATGAATTCGCTACTTATTCAGGCAGAAATGATCACTTAGCATAAAATGTCTATCCCTATGGATATGGTTCAGTGGTTGTGTGCGCTGCCTGCGGATCCGAGGGTTCATAGTCCACATTTCGTTGTCATAAAAACGCAGTTCGCGATTTGGGAACATTAGACGGTTAAAACTCACTATCGGGTCAGATAAGAGTACCCTAAGCGTTGTAGAAAACTTTTTATGAATGACTCCCATCTTTCTAATCTGTTAGCTCAAAATTAGGGACGTATATATGCAGATAGTGTAACATTTTGTGAAATATGAAAAAACAACCTTAATTTCTGGCTTTTTTAAATTAGATTTTAATTTCAATTATCATACTGTTCGGGCATTTAATGACTATTATTGAAAAATACTTTGAATTACGACCACTCATTTATCTAACTGATCTATGTAATCAAATACTCATGTATTATAAGTATAATTGGAAAAAAAGATATTAAAGAAACTAAACACTTTTAGTATGTAGAGTTACTTGTTAAACACCGTCATTGCAGGCCTGTATTATTTAATACAAAAAATAAAGAAAAATATTGAACGAAAAAATTTAATTAATTGGCAAAGGATTAAAAGGAAGCGAATGCAGCAAAGAGATAAATTGAACTGCCTTAAGATACCTTAAAAACATGATCTAAATAGAAGTGAAACCAGTTCCTACCTTTGCGACCCACAAACGATGGGGTTACACTGTTACTGTGTTGAAGCTAATACACTGTTTGTAGCTACTCGAATGTTTGATCAAGGAATTTATGGCAAAAGCAACTAAAGCAATAGACACTGAGAGAGATTCTGACGTATTTATAACTTTCCCTATGGTATACCTATGACCACATCAGCAAAGATCAACTTGATATTTGTATGTCTAATTAATAACTTTCTTTTCTTTTTTTACTGACCTAGGCACAGTAACACAGAACTGGATGTTGGAAATTCCCGAAACTAAATTCTAATCAGGTCAAGTATGAAATAACTTAGACATCCGCTTTGTTTTGTTCAACTCTAACAACATGTAAACGAATAAAAGTGAACAGCAAATGGAACAAGGAAATTAAAATAGGATAAACTCGATACTTTCTACTTGAAAAAAAAACACAAAACAGAAAACACAATTTTTGTTGTTGTATCCAAATCTAACGATTCTTATCTTGCAAATATTCAATTAATAATATTCAATATTCAATTAACAACTTTCAATATTCAATTAATAATATTCAATATTCAATTAACAACATTCAATATTCAATTAATAATATTCAATATTCAATTAACAACATTCAATATTCAATTAATAATATTCAGTATTCAATTAACAATGTTCAATATCCAATTAATAATATTCAATTAACAATATTCAATATCCAATTAACAATATTCAATATCCAATTAACAATATTCAATATCCAATTAACAATATTCAATATCCAATTAATAATATTCAATTAACAATTTTCAATTAATAATATTCAATACTTAATTAACAACATTCAATTAATAATGTTCAATATTTAATTAACAATATTCAATTAATAATCTTCAATGTTTAATTAACAATATTCAATATTATTCAATATTCAATTAATAATATTCAATATTCAATTAATAATATTCAATATTCATTTAATAATATTCAATATTTAATTAATAATATTCATATAACAGATAACTAAAATTATTTGCATTTTTACTGTGCATTATTTAATACCTAACTTGGCCTCCCAGTGGCTCAATGGTATGTCTGTGGACTTACAAGGCTAAAAAACCGGGTTTCGATACCCGTGGTGGACAGAGCACAGATAGCCCCTTGTGTAGCTTAATTCGAAAGAAAAGAATACCTATCTTCTCTTTGATTGCCTATCGTGAGGTCTTTGAGAGATAGTTCTGCGTCTTTAAACGTAAATTACGTTTCTCAAGAGGAAAGCATAATTCTTTATTACATTTATTTTTTGTTGTATGTTATAGTTCTGTATTTATTTTCTAATACGTTCTCTTTTAAATATATTTTACTGTTCTAAATATTTGTCGATTGTAACAAGAGATTAATTTTTGTTTTTCTCAAATGAAAAAGTGCAAGATATATATATATGTGTGTGTGTGTATATATATATATATACTGCCACCAATCAAGAAGTACTTTATACTGTTCCAGTACACTAAACAGAAACGAGAGAAACAACATGTGGGAATCAGTTGGTAATTTATTAAATAATTAGCTAGTCAGCCATTACAAGCCAGAAACATCCATATATCTGTATCAAAGAACGCACAGACTGAGCAAGTAGCCCTGTCATAGTCTCACGACAGCATATTGTGAAGAACAATATGGTAAGGAACGCATGTAGGTAAGCTATATGGCAATGTTGCGTAGCATTGGCCTCTATACGTGCGTTGGAAGTTCCGGGTTTTGACAGAATATGTTTTCCCTAGAGATAAGGTTAGTCGGGTACTTTTACAGTGAGCAAACACTCGTTCTTCTAGCACAGAGGTTTGAAAGATTAGACAGAGAGACGTGGTTGAAACAGTTTAGTCTTGGGGCTGTTGTCTTATCTGTTTAAAATTTATGCATACCTAAAAGCTTTCCATTAGCTAAGAAAGAGGTTTACTATACAATAACATTCTTAAACCGCTTACTTTTGCAGTTTAAGTATTCACTATTGTTTTAACATAGAACACATAGATTGCCTGCCTCTAAAGTTATGATACACTTTCGAAAAAAAACTTGACATTTTGACAAGGTAAGGTCACATTGTTTGTACTGTGAATTTCACTCAAAACTACTCGAGAGTTATCTGCACAGCCATCCATAATTTTGGAATGATAGAGACTAGAAGGAAGGCAACTAGTCAATTCTTAATCTCCTTGTTACCATCGAATAGTGGTATTGATCGTTACATAATGACGCCACAACGGCTAAAAGGACGACCATACTGCAGATAGCGAGTCGAGTGCTCCAGCCAAATGGCCATGCCAGGCCAGGCAATAATATTATTAGTACGGTAATCAATAAAACGTCTTATTAAAAATACCTTTTATATCTACGTTCAACTTCAAATACTTACTAAAACATAAAATACAGTATTCTTTAAACATTTATTTCGTACCATTGGTTTCGAATGAATCGTAAACTAGAGTACAAGAAGGGGCTGTTAGCCTATAGACTAAGAAAAAGTAACTTCAACAATACAGTTAATACTAATTAGAAAATGCTATATCATAAGTATGACAACGTAAAAATCTCTGTTATATAATAATGTTTTTCTCGTAATAATGATTTGATGTCTGTTTTTATTTTTTGTGTTTCATAAACACATTTGTGGTATGCAACCAAAATGCTTTAGAACGTTACAAATATAAAACAAAATGAAATATCAAAATTAAAAGAACTTCAATTAATTGTTCAATGAGAAATGTTTGTAATCTTTTTAACTAGATGCAGATAATACAAAACTTGTGTTCGTTAAAATATAAAGGCTTACGTACACATGGTGGTGATGACTAGCTGCTAAATTAGGAACGGCCAGCACAGATAGCCCTCGTGTAGCTTTACGCGAAATTCAAAAGAAACTAAAAGAAAAGAAACCCTTAAGTTGGCGGTGGCTGGTTTTGACTAGTTGTTTTTTTGTATAGTCTATTGGTTGAAAATTAGGGATTGCTAGTGCAGATAGACCTGGAGCAACTTTGAACAAAATTCAACAAACAACATCAAACAATAATATAACAGAATTATCTGATACGCGAATTTTCATATTAAACGGAACATTTAGCACTGAAGTTTGGAAAGATGATAGGTGGAAATTATGAATGATTGGTGAAAAGAGAAGACATTTTAGTGTAAGTTTGATAAATTAGTACAAGAAGTACAAGAGATTAGTGCAAAAAATAATGAAAGCTTTTGCAAGAGAGAAAACGGGTTAGTAAAACAAAGAACACAGATTAGCGCAATAAAAAAGGAAAACATGCTAATAGAAAAGAGCAACAAATTAGTAGATAAAGGAGGGAAGATTAATAGTTGAAGATCGTAAAGTTAGCATATAAAGGAGGGAAGGATAATAGTTGAAGATCGTAAAGTTAGCATATAAAGGAGGGAAGGATAATAGTTGAAGATTGTAAAGTTAGCAAATAAAGGAGGGAAGACTAATTGTTGAAGGTCTTCAAGTTAGCAAATATGAGAGGGAAGGATAATAGTTGAAGGTCGACAAGTTAGCAGACAAAGAAGGGAAGGATAATAGTTGAAGGTTGTCAAGTTAGCAGATGAAGGAGTTTGTGTGTGTGTTTTCTTTTAGCAAAGCCACATCGGGCTATCTGCTGAACCTACCAAAGGAAATCGAACCTCTGATTTTAGCGTTGTAAATCTGTATACATACCGCTGTAATAGCGGGGGGCAGCAGATGAAGGAGTGGAGGCAAATTGTTGAATACAGCTTAATTCTAGGAAGATGATAGGTAAATCTTTAAAACATACAGCTGTTTAGTGAAAGAAGAACAAACTCTCGCACTGCTGAAAAAACGTAATAAAACGGGGTGAGCATGTTTGGTGAGGTAATTAGATCCCGCCATTTATTGATTGAGAGTTGAGCATCTTTACCACCAGGTCATGCCAGACTCCGACTTGTCTATAAATGACCTGATTTCTAATGACCTTGATGTTAGCATACCTATTTACAGATTAGAAGGCCGAAAGATCGAGTCATAACGCTGCTGAATACTGTCAGCTGTGGGTTATTTGTTAAACGTGACAGTCAGTTTCATAGTTCAGTTAAAGGGGCCAAACATTGCCTTTGTAGCGTAGCGGAGAGTTATGTGTTGACTTGCTATCCTTTTTGTCTGGTCAGTAATTCAGATTTATATTTAGGTTGAAAATATCATTAATAGGCCTTGACGTATCGTAAGGAACAATATTATTGTAAAGCTTGTTTACAATGTTTCAGACTTATGTATATATAAGTGTGTATACTTTTATTCGTACGTAGTCATATATACAGATCCATGACAGTGAATTGTTGGGTCTGCTGTGGAATTATATTATCTCAGAATGTGGGTGGATAGGGTCGCCAATGTGTTCAATGGGTGATTTCATAGAGTATGCCGCTCTGACAACATTTATTACCATGGATTGTGTTAAACTAACCATAAGGAAAATGACATCATATGCACTTAACGTCATACGTTACGCTATAATTTGTTATTTTGTAATCGTTATTCGTAATTACATTCAAGATATTTTTAATATATGTAGCTGGTAATTTGAGTTAATTATACACAAGCCTCTTCAAGAGTTTCCAAATAACTTATTCTAGTTATTCGACTATATTAAGGCAAACATCACCGAGATTAAGTCATTTCGTTTTTGTGTATATATAATATATATACATGGTTCACTTTATATATATGTACACTTGGTTGTAGTTAAAATAAATTACACGATTCACTCTGTTGACAAAATTGATAAGAACGTATACGTTAACACTACCCCGCAAATGAACTAAAGTTCAATGAATTTGACCACGTGCAGTGTCCCAAGCACAGGAATGGTACTTGGCAGGAATTAGTTTGGTGTAACATTACAAAAACTTCAACTTAACACCACAATAAATAAAACACACGTGTAAGCCCCAGTGCTTTGAAACTTTCGGGAAAAATGGTTCTATTCATCAGCATTTGTCAAACAAGTGTACGACGCGCTCACCATGTAAACCAGCTTTGTGAATCATCTGTACAGAATAGTTTTTACAGGAGCAAGATTAAAATGTATCTGATGTCAAAATGTATGACTGAGATACTCAAGATTTACGTTTTGAATTTCGTTGTCTACATCATGAAATTAATTATTCTTAACTAATTCTGCTTGTTAATGTTTCGAAATATACATATTCTATCTCCAGAAAGCTATACTGGACAGGATAGATTATTAGTTGCAAATATTTATAAAGTTTAATCATTTTATAAAAGGTAATTAAAATACAAAATAAAAGATAAATAAATAAACAAGCAGAACTGGTAAAATCTTTCATGATGGCGAGAAACTCACTTGAAGTAAAAACGTATTCTCAAGAAAGTCGAAACGTTGTTCTGTACTCTATTTTAATTAAAGTTTTAATATCCAAACCAGATGTCTTGAGAATACATTGGTAAAAAACTGTCAAATCCACCAGACTTCACGACTCGCACACATAGTGAAAAACATCAATCACACGTCTTTATTACGAATTTCAGTAATTTCATCTTGATCGTATCATATTGAACTTTATTTAAAGAATTTTTATCTATTGAAAGTGAACTCCCAACTTCATATAATAACACAACTTCGGTAGAGTTATGTCTGTTCTAAATACTTCTATATTATTGCTGTATTACCATATGTTTCGTTTATTTGGTTGTATTTCGTTCTTTTATTCTGTATTGTAATTACTTTTATAAAATATTTCATATTACAAATATCGTATCAATAAAGATTTGTCCTTAACAAGAAAGACATTCAAAACGAAATGTATCAGTAAATGAAATAAAACTTTACTAAAATGTACATTTATCCAACGATTGATAATGTACTTAAAACCTTGCTTTAGAAAACAAGTGTGATTTTAAATGTATTACATTACAAACAATGTACCATACTCTTTTAAAATGCATTACATTACATGCATTACACTATATTCTGTTATAGGAATGATGATAACTTCTCACTGTTAGATATGGTTACAATATTTTGCTTAACAGTAACAGGGCTTAACACGCCGTTCCATTTTGCTATCTTACCAGGTATTAATATCTTAAAATTAAAGAATGAGCTTACCTTACTATCTGATGTATCTGCTCAGCATTATAGAATAATTCTACTATTTTCTAACTGGTCGATACTGTAGCAACAGATAGAAAAACAAATTTAAACTTAATTTAGTGCTAATAATATGGTACATAATTGTATAGTCAAGCAGTGTAAGACTAGAGGAAAGGCAGCTAGTCATCACCACCCACCGCCAACTCTTGGGCTAATCTTTTACCAACGAATAGTGGTATCGACCGTAACATTACAACGCCCCTACGGCTGAAAGGGCAAGCATATTTGGTGTGACATGGATTCGAACCCGCGACCCTCGAATTACGAAACGAGTGATTTTATCATCTGGCCATGCCTGGCGCCAACTTAAGGAATACTCTAAAATAATAGTGGAGTTACAACTTTTATAGCCCACCCAAAGATATAAAGTAGAGAACATTTTTGGCTCAAAAGATTGTTAACTAGGAACCCTTAGATTTTCATTCTGGACGAATTTACTAATTACCCACGCCAGGCCCATAGTAATGGATAACTTTAATTGGTAGCCTATAACCGCCTTCTCTTGTCAGATGTGAACCTTATTTTTGTTTATATACAAACCTTACATACAGTTAATCAGCTTTAACTAATGTTAGCCATGCTCATTAACTATCACGTGAGTACACTCGCTATTTACTTTATATTCAACCATTATCCCAGTGATATCTCATGATGTTTGGTCAGTTTAGGAGATTTAATGCAATCCACCCACCTTGGATTATGCCAAGTAATATTCATAAATATAAAATTGTAAACAAAATAAGAACAAAATAAGAAATTATTCTAAACATTATCGTCAGTAATGTTAAGAAAACTTAGTCTGAAAATACACTACGTCGTCAAGTGCATGAGAGAGAAAATGTTTTCTCACGCAGTCAATGCGAGATCTGAAAAAGTGTTCCCTGCAGTCTACGGACTTATAATGTTAAAACCGGATTTTGGTACAAAAACTAACACAGCTTTAAGTAAATGAAAATGTAATGTATGCAAATACACACATTTTAAGAAAATACCACTTAAACTGCAAATTCAAAACATTATTTTGACTTTTTAAAGAAAGAACTTCAACTAAATTTTCCACATTCAAATGTTAAATTATTGTACATCAAGATATAACATAATTTTTTTTCCTTACAATATATTTAGTTATATATGTTACATTTTAATCATAGAGAAAATGAACTTTATAAAATGAAACGTTATTCTTAATTACTGGTTATTAAAGAAAATTTAATTGTTCTAAAAAATAGAAAGTTGTGTCCAGTGATTCACTTTATTTTTTTAAGAAATGTTAAGTGCAACTTATACATCAATAAACATTTATGTTTCAACATATTAACTCGATCACTTTCTGAGGTCACAACTTTTATATTTTGGCCTGACATGGCTTGGTGGTTAAGACACTCGATTCGCAATGTGAGAGTCACGAGTTCGAATCCCCATCTCCGAACATGCACGTTCCTTCTGTCCTTATAACGTAACAGTCAACTCCACTGTTCGTTGCTAAAAGAGTAGCCCAATAGGTGTCAGTGAATGGTGTTAATTGGCTGCCTTCCCTATAATCTGTACCGGTTAATTATGGATGTCAAGCGCAGTTAGCTTTTGAGTAGATTTGAGCGAAATTCAAAATCAAACAAAGAAACAAAACATATACAATATACTGTAATTTGTAAAATAAGTCTTATGTAATCGGAGTGACATAGGTCGTGCTTATGTGTGAAAATTTCTCTCTTACGATTTATCAACAAAAAAAGCTTCATGTGATAATGATAAATATATTGTATAATATCTGACTTATATAAAAGCCAGTGTGTGTCTCGAAATAGAAGGAGTCATAAAAGTTAAGATGTACTTATCCAGGTAGTATAGTACAGTTACTGAATGCCCAGTGGCGGTACTGTGAAGCCTTGTAAGTGTTGCAAGTATTGGAATTATAAGCCAAAAGTGAAGTAGTATGGGATTACCTTGCCTAGATCAAATTTATCATGAAAGTAAAATGTGTATTCATTTTTAAGCTTAAATCTTTTTCTGAATTAAGCTATTTTCTGTTATATCATCAACGTATTTAATATTAAAAGAAACTTTGTCATCAAAGAAAATTCTAACTTAAGAAATCAACAGATATTTTTCCAGTTTTCTAATATGTTACGTTTCATTTTATGCTTTTTATACTTTTATTGCTACTAAGCAACATGACATAAAAGTAATTGTTAGAACTTAGTGATACCGAAATGCACTGGCTTTTCTATGTATTACAAGTTGTCATTATATAACTGGTTTTTACAAATAATTATTCTATGAATACGCCACGAATTCATTTCATGAATGATTCTAATTTTCATTGATTCACAAAGTAATTTACCAACGTTTGACTGCCTCAACTGCACTTTCTTACCACTGTATTTGTCAAGCTATATTTAGTAACATTTATTTGTTTCAGTTATGTACGAGATGTGAGGATAGGATATACTATGGGGTTGGAGTGGTAGTACTTTCCCCACAATTTTTAACGGACTATACGCTAGTATATATATATATACAGTCATGTGAAAAAATTAGGACACACTATGAAAGCCTGTGTATTTTTGTAACATTTTTGGATATGTAGATATTTAATCTCAATTTCAACATTACTGAGAGATTATAGGAATATAACTAAACAATTAAAACTGAAGAAAGACTTTTCAAGATCTTCTGTAAAGGTAATTCTTCAAAAATACATATTATAACTGAGGAAAAAGTTAGAACACCCCCACATTTATTCTCACTTAAAATGGCTCAACTCACATACAGGTGTATCACACCAGATGCACATGATTAGAAGATCGTTACTCAGAATTTTGAATGAGGCTTGATCTATTTAAACCTCAGACATTTAGTTTGGTGTGTTCCTGACTGTTGAAGTAAGAATGAGCACCTTGGTAAGAGCAAAAGAACTGTCTGAGGCCTTCAAAAAGCAACTTATGAGTCTGGCAAGGGATTTAAAAAGATCCCAAAAGATTTTGAAATCAGCCATTTTACTGTCCGGAAAATAGTCAACAAGTGGAGGGCTTTCAAAACAACTGCCAACATGCCCAGGTCTGGTCTCCAAGCAAGTTCACCCCAAGAGCAGACCGCAAGATGTTGAAAGAGGTCTCCAAACACCCTAACATGTCATTACAGGACCTACAGCAGGCTGTGGCTATTGTTGATGTGAAAGTGCATGCCTTTACAATCAGAAAGAGACTGCACAAGTTTAACTTGCATGGGAGATGTGCAAGGAGGAAATCTTTGCTCTCTAAGAAAAACATCAAGGCCAGACTGAAGTTTGCCAGAGAGAATGTAGACAAAGACCAGGACTTCTGGAATAATGTTCTTTGGACAGATGAGCCTAAAATTGAATTATTTGGACACCAGAACAGAGGACATGTTTGGCGTAAACCAAATACAACATTCCAGAGAAAGAACCTCATACCAACTGTGAAGCATGGAGGTGGAAGTGTCATGGTTTGGGGCTGCTTTGCTGCAGCGGGATCTGGACAGCTCACAATCATAGAATCCACCATGAATTCTACTGTGTATCAGAAGGTGCTTGAGGAACATGTGAGTCCATCTGTACGAAAATTAAAGCTGAAGCGGAACTGGATCCTGCAACACGACAATGACCCAAAACATACCAGTAAATCCACCAAGGACTGGCTGAAAGCTAAGAAATGGAGAGTCCTGAAATGGTTGAGTCAAAGCCCAGATCTTAATCCCATTGAGATGCTGTGGGGTGACTTGAAACGGGCTGTACATGCAAGAAACCCCTCGAACATCTCATAACTGAAAAATTCTGCATTGAGGAGTGGGGCAAACTTTCTTCAGACCGATGTCAGACACTGGTAGATGGTTACAAAAAGTGTCTCACTGCAGTTATTTCAGCCAAAGGGGTAACACTACCTATTAGTGGGTAGACGTCCTAACTTTTTCCTCAGTTAGAATATGCATTTTTGTAGAAAATCTTGATAAGTCTTTTCTTCAGTTTTAATTGTTTAGTTATATTCCTATAATCTCTCAGTATTGTTAAAATTGAGATTAAATATCTATATATCCAAAAATGTTACAAAAATACACAGGCTTTCATAGGGTGTCCTAACTTTTTCACATTACTGTATGTAACATGTTGCTGGAATTTATATTGGAAGTGCGCAACGGGAAGCTTTTTTTTTTCTGAGATCTGAAGAGTGTATTACCCTATGTGATGTGAACTGTTTATTTTGTAACATAATCATTACAGCTGAGATGTCTGAGGAAAGTAGGTGTCTAATGCTACTGACTGCTAGACCTTAGCCTTGCAAAGCTCGTAATTTTTCCAGGAATTGCTGTTGGTTTCAGTTTCTGATGAGGAAAATTTGCTAGCAGTGGTCAATATGTAACAAGTTAAATAAAACCTAAAAAACGGTTGTGTAGTTTGTATTTTATTTTTATTTTTAGAACAAACATATCATATTTAAGCCGTACAAAAATAACAATTTATTGAAAATCTTTGCTCTTTGGTTTGAAAAATAAAACGCATATGGCGACAAGTGAGTTTTATCTGCTACTTTTAACTTGTACGTGTATATCTAGTAGAGACCATTAGTTATCTCAGTACCGAATGTTATCAACTTCCATTTCTTACGCCTTCTCTCATAGTGCTAGGTTTATTATCTTACTAAACGATCAAGAAATTAGGGTCAGAAAAAAGTGTCTGGTTAACTTAAATCCTGTTGTTAGTTGGTACGGTACACATTGAAGTGAAAAAAGGGAAATTCCCAGTCTCATGTTTCGGAGACAGTAGTAAATCTTCCAAAGGTCACTTGTCATTTTGATTTTTACCTAAGCAAAAGAGATGTGTGAAAGACTCGCTTGATGAAATGTGTTGTCTACTTTTAGGTCATATATAAGTCATATTTCACAGCCTCATTCATTTATCTTGTAGGTCTGGTACAGCCTAGTTGTTAGAGCACTTGATATATAACTTGCGGTATCGAATTCCTTCATTGAACATGTTCCCTCTTTGAATCGCAAAGGCATTTTAATGAATCGATCAATCCAATTATTCATTGGTAAGATTAGTTTGGTTTGTGTTGAATTTTGCACAAATATACACGAGGGTATGTGCACTGGCCGTCCCTAATTTAGCAGTGAAATACCAGAAGGAATGTAGCTAATCATCACCATCCATCGCCAACTCTTGGGTTAATCTTTTACTAACGAATAGTGGGATTTACCGTACCGTTATAACGTCCCCACTATTAAAAGAGCAAACATGTTTGGTGGGACGGGGATTCAAACCCACGACTCTCAGATTGAGGCTCAAAGTCCTTAACCACCTGGCCATGTCGAGCTCGTTGTTAAGAAGTATCCTACTGGAAGTGAAAGATATTGACGAGCTGCTTTGTCTGAAGTCTGTCGTTTCAAAATTAGAAACTGACAGCATAAATAGCCTTGAAGGAGTTTTGCACGATATTGAAAAAAATTACCTCGTAAACATTAAATCATTCAGTATATACAGAGCTATCCATATAAGCTGCAGTCACCACTTGTTAGATATTGCCCTTCGTGAGACCAGTCCAGTATATCCTGTTCTTAGCATACTGTGTCCAACCTGAATGCCGCTTCCGCCACTATATCTTCCCTCCACCTTCTTTTTTGACTTCCCCTGGTTAGTTTCCCTATCCTAGATTGTCATTTCACTGATCTTAATATACTTCTATCGTCAGAATTTCTTGCAACATGCTCAGTCTATCCCTATTTAGTTCTTGGAATGAACTTTACTGCATCTGTTATTGTTGCTGCTTTTTCTATGCTGTTATTTCTTCAAGTGTATTGTAGTGCTATGTGAAGTATTTTTCTTTTCATAGTTCTTTGTGTGGTTTCTATCTTTTCCCTTATATCTTGTTAGTTGTCCAGGTTTGGTCACCACTTGTTAAGGTTGGTGGTACACACTGATTTATGATTTTTTTCATAGTAATGGGCATATTGTGATATTCTAGGACTTCTCTGTACATTTCAAAACATTGTCATGTTGCGGGATGTAGTAGTGGAGCACATAGAACATCTAGAGAAAGAAAATTAATACTTTCAATCACTTCACTTTGGGAGTTGCATATTTAGTTATGATTTGGACATGATAACATTTGATACTGGGTTTCGGTATTTGGATATATTTTATGCTATCTACGTAACCTTTGAACCAACAGCAAGCTGATTACTGATATGGTCACTGTTCCAGAGATAGTGCTAAGGACCAGTACTCAACCCAAACGACTTTCTTTAACATGAGCATCTTTGTCCTGTAGACCAGTTTTTATTATTGACTTTTCAATATAAAGCTCGGTCAGTTGAGAAAGACCTCGATGATTCCACGTCAGTGTGTCTTTTGTTATAATGATTATTATAACCAGAACAAACTATATACATCATGTCCTTGGTGCATTGCCTGTATGGCTGGCTATCTGGGATAAAGTAGACAGGTATATGCCACATTGGTTTAAGGAAATATATCCACGAACAATGCTGGAAAGAAATAAAATTCCAAATTCCATCTGTCGTGTACCTAAATAGCCAGTTGTATTCACACTATAAAGGTACGGATTGGTATCACACCGACAGGTACAACATGGTTTGTTAGTCATTTATATTTCTGATATAGATATAACAGCCAATTCAGATATGTCTCTTTGAACGTATAGAATAATATGATGATGTTATTCCATTTGTAACTGATAAACGTTGTCAATTTCAAGGGGTTGAAAAGACATAAAATATTGCAAGGGTCAGAATACAAGTGGAGTCAGCAGTAAAGAGACTAAAGAAATATTATATCTTTGTGGTATCATACGATACAGCTTTGTAGTAAAGATCAACCAGATATGGAGATTGCTCTCTTTTAGTTCACCTGCTGGAGGCTGGTTCATCGTTTTGGTCAGCTTCATAGGCGTCACCAGAATATTCAAGGTTCTACAAAACCATTAGCCTTCTAGTTTGGCATGGAGCTTCCTTGTGACAAGTTTTACTAGAATTGTCCAATGTTTTGAAAAATAAATATTTTATTTTTTTAAAGGTTGAGAAATCCTCGTTAACCTGCTAAATGATGAAAACTAGGATTTAATGCCTAGTTTTTCTATTATTATTCTTATTTTAACGTGAGATATCAATGACTAGTAACTATTTTTATGAGTAGTTCCAGGCTTAGATGAATAGTATTGTCTATATTTGAAAAAGTATTTAAAGCCTACCGATTTATATCTGCTACATACTTGACAAGCTAACTGTGATCCAGTGAGATCTAACTCCACATTGTTATTACTCTCAGCTTTCTACTCTCCAAACAATTTCTATCCAGTTTAATAACACTTCCCACGAATCCATGGGATTTAATTTTTGTAACTAGTCTTTTGTGAGGCATCTTATCAAATGTTTTCTCAAAATCAAGGTAAACCAAATCCATAGTATTTCTTTTATTAGCTCTTGCAGCAACATCTTCAAAGATTGTCAAAAAATTTGTAAAACAAAACTTACCCTTAATGAAACCAAGCTGGCTCGAACTGCTTAAGTGACTCTGGAATCCATCTTTAATCACACTGTCCAAAACCTTTCCAACTACTAATGTAAGACTAACTAGCCTATAACTGCCTGAACAATGTTTGTCACCATCTTAAAATATTGAACTGAAATTAACTAACTTATGATCTTTTCATACTTTTTCACTACTCATGACATATAAAAAATATTAATTAGCAGTTCACTGATAAAATATTTAAGTTACTTTTAAATTCTAAGATAAAAGATGTCTTGTCCAGAGGATTTATCAGTTTTTAGAATTCCCAACTTTTGTCTTACAATTTCAGAACTTAAAATGATATATTTGACCTCTATATTTTTCTTATACATTAAGTGTTCTGGTTGAGGCATAATATTTCTATCTTCCCTTCCAAAATCTGAAGAGAACATATAATTTAACAAATTTATTATCTCATAATCTTCTGAGATCAGCTCCCCACCATCATTATTAAAAGGCCCAATCCCATCCTAATATTTTGTTTGCTCATCGTACGCCTAAATAATTCCTTATTTGATCTAACTCTCTCTCAGTCAACCCTCTTTCATATCCAGTTTTTGCCCTTTCAACTTCCTTTTTAACCAGCTCTCTTGTTTCCTGTAATCCTCCAAGTCCTTATAAATGTGTGCGTGTTATATGGCAATTTCGTAATTCATGGCGAGAGTTTTGCTGAAATATCCGACATGCTGCTGCCACCAGTAGTTACGTCAGTGACCTTGTTTTAGTTTCAAAATGACTAATCTGTGATTGAAGAGTATAATAAGGAACGTTTATAACATTATTCGGAATAAATATTGTCACTCTTTGTATAGTAGTGAGAGTATATAACAGCATTTTGACTATACATATTGTTATTGTTGGTGTAAGTAATAAGTGAATATTATGACAGCATCTGAGTATGTATCGGCTTTTTTGGTACAGTGAAAACCGTGCAATCGCGTATCCAGTATATGTTATTGCTATTGTCATAGTTACATTGCAATGCTCTTTCTAGAAACTTTGACTTGGCTCGTAACGAATGATGAGACTTCATTATCTTCAGTACTATTGTTATGTTAATAATACAGACATGTTACTGTTGAATGCCATGTTTCTTTAGCTAAGATGTTACACACACTTATTGTTGTAGTACACTTTAGCGGCATTTTGTTTTCACAATAAAAACGATTAACTATGTATGCAAGTTTCGTGTTGTTACGCGTAAAATTAACACCTTCAAACCAGTTAAATAGCATACTTACCAAAAATGATAAAAAAATATTAAAATTAGGTACAGAAGTTAGCGATAAAACAAAGATTTATAAATTCATTGGATTTTATAACATTAGCGTGATTAATCAAAATGAATAAAAATTAACGTTACATAAAGATACCATCAAATATCCAACCTACAAACATTCTTATATACATAAGTAGGAGGATATCCGTATACTTTAACGCTATGAACAATTACATTATACTTTGATATAAGACTGTTTTAGCCACTATAATTTCCATAATTTTATGTCTAGAAGAGTTATTGATAAGAAATTGAGCCTCTTAGTTAATAAGAGCCATTAATCTCATACGGTTTTCTAAAACAGATTTCTTATCAATCATGTGCAGATATTAAACGGACCACAATTGCCCAAAGGGTATTTGGGAGAGATAACTTGTTTACTTGGATGTATAAAGTACATATTACTATATCATTTCTGTAATCTGAAGTCTTTACTCAGTAAACCACGAACCTAAGTTTATCACTAGTTTTCAGAAGATAATGACAGCATCATAAATTACGTTGTTTCTAATAGGCAGGTGTATTGTGTTCTTATCTTTTATGGTCAAGTGTTTCTGTTTTTCTCTTTTTGATAACAATTGATAATTTGGTACTTTGTGTTGTTGTTTTTTTGTTACGAGTTTAGTATTATAATTAAGCGCAACAGATTAAAAACTGAAACAACTTTTGAACGCTGCAACTATGTCTGTAAACAAATTTAGGAAATATATTTATATGTATAATATGTGTAATATTAAAAAGTATTAGTTTTTTAAATATTTTGGATAATTTGAAAGATAAGTTTCGAAATTCGTTAGTTTTATATCATATACTCAGACAATACTAAATATAGATTTATTGTTATTGGTTTTAATATTATTTTAAAATATTGTTTTCCAATTAAACTGTTTCACATAAAAATGCAATAATAACTATCGTTATCCTTCTCTAACGTTTTTAATTGAATTATGTCAAATAAAATGTATTGTCTTTTCAAAACAATGGCATTTTTAAGAACTTAGATTTTCAGTATAATTTAGCTCTCTAGTGGCACAGCGGTATATCAGCAGACTCACTTCGCTGGAAACGGAGTTTTGATACCCGTGGTTGGCAGAGCACGGGTAGATTGGGTAGCTTTGTACTTAATTCTAAACAAGAAAGTACAATTTAAATTAACACAAATAAATTATGATAAGATTAAAACATTGAATATGTAAATGTTTTAACAAATTTTACAGAATAAATTGGATGAAACAAAAATGGATAAAAAGAGGTTCTTGTAATTATTAATTTCCAAAACCTTTTTTAATGACAATTAAAATTTGTTTGTATGTTTGTTTTGAATTTCGCGCAAAGCTACTCGAGGGCTATCTGCGCTAGCCGTCTCTAATTTAGCAGTGTAATACTAGAGGGAAGGCAACTAGTCATCACCACCCACCGCCAACTCTTGGGCTACTCTTTTTACCAACGAATAGTGGGATTGACTGTAACATTATAACGCCCCCACGGCAGAAAGGGTGAGCATGTTTGGTACGGCGGGGATGCGAACCCGCGACCCTCAGATTACGAGTCGCACGCCTTAACTCAGCTGGCCATGCCGGGCCAATCTCTTTGTATTAAAATATTAAAACCTCTTACTATGTGGCAAGTAAAATCCTTTTTGTGACTTAACACTAATTATCTTCTTAGCAAGTTAACTTTTTTTATATTACTTTCATATCGTTCCACATCGTTGAAATTAACAATTTAAACAAATTTAATTAGCGATTAATAATAAATAAGTTTTACCAATGATAAGAAGAATTTTGATAGGTTATAGAAGACAGACTGCTAAGTTTATTATACCTTGAGCAAAGCTATTTTCAAACAAAACTCTAGCAATGTACAAATAGAAATCTTAGTTTTATAAAAGTGGAACTGTTCGAACAAACTCTGAAGTTTCGACATTCTAATCAATCAGGCTTTGTGAAATTTCATGAAATGTTCTTTATGATGTTTGCGTGTGCCTTTGTCATGACTTTCGATCCTCTTGCCTGAAGATCATGGAAACGCCAAGCCCTATAGGAAACCTGTCACGCAAAATCAACTGGCGAATCTTGAGAAATCGAACATTTTACAAAACAGAATGTCGTTTTCCTTTGATATTTCCTCTACCTGAGCTGCTTTATTATTTTTAGGGTACACGCAAAGGAATAACTATCTCCAAATGGTCAATGTTAGCTGACCAAAGACGGCAACAATAATGACTACCAAATCCAAATAAAAATCGACGTCAGACCCTGAAATTCTCTCCACCCAAAGTTTAAGCTTGAATTTGTTCTTGAGCTTTTATCAGTTGTACAGCTCTATTGCTCTGTTGAGATAGGCACAACAAAGAACAACTTTCTAGTACTTGAATGAGCTATTTCTACCTTGTACCCTACGTGCTCGAGTAGAGGTTAAATGTCCGTCCCACAATTTTTAAAAGAGCGCATTCAACATGGTGTTATACAATTGATGCCAGAGTTGTCAACTATTAATTTTATCCTAAACTGCGTATTTAGACAGTTCGTGATGGAGGAGAGTTATACATAGCTACAGTGAGTAAAACCCTCCAGGGGCATAGTGGTATGTCTGCGGACTTACAACGTTGTAATCCTGGTTTCGATTCCCGAGGTGGGCAGAGCACAGATAGTCCATTGTGTTGCTTTGTATTTTACTTCAAAGAAACGAAGGCTTAGCATGGCCAGGTGGATAAGGCACTCGACTCGTAATCTGAGGGTCGCGGGTTCGAATCACCGTCACACTAAACATTCTCGCCTTGTCAGCCGTGGGGGTGTTATAATGTTACGGACAATCCCATTATTCGTTAATAATAGAGTAGCTCAAGAGTTGTCAGTGGGTGGTGATGAATAGATTCCTCCCTCTAGTCTTAAACTGCTAAATTAGAGACGGCTAGCGCAGATAGCCTTCGAGTAGCTTTGCGCGAAATTCAAAACAAATCAAACCAAAGAAATGAAGAAAAATAATGAGAAAACTATATACATGTAGATTTCGGAGTTTCTAGAGGCTATTCAAATTTACATGTTCGCAACAATATTCCCCACCAGTGGGTCACAGACAATTATGTTCCAAAGCCAAATTTCATTTATCTTGTGGCATATGAGTTTGGGACACTGTGATTACTTTTTGGCACTTTCTAACTGTTGATTATTTCTAATACTTAATTTATTATGAGGCGAGTGCGTATATGTTTTTAGAAAGCAAAGCCATGTCGTGCTATCTGCTGAGTCCACCGAGGGGAATCGAACCCCTGATTTTAGCGTTGTAAATTCGTAGACTTACCGCTGTACCAACGGGGGACTATTATGAGGAAGCGAGCGTATCAAGGAGAGGTGAAAGAATTATTTTTTATGAAAATAACTTTGGGCTTCGACTTCTTCGAAATATGAAGCAGATTAGTGTCGTCAATCCACAGACATATCATGAGTACTAGTTACACACCTTATGTTTTGCGTACAACATACTTGTACATTCGACTTACAGCTTGCCACATTTCGTGTAGGTACATGTTATAAATATGGAACCACAATAAGAACTCCTTTTCCAATACGGAATATGTTCAACGGACTGACCTCGTGCACATTCGAATATATAAGCATATTTATCAAAAACTTGCCAAAATCTACGAAATTAAGTTATTACAGGTAACTGATTTTTTCTCCTTCTCTTCAAAATAACGAGCGGCACACTTCATGTTCACCAATTCACAAGTCACAAGCCATTCCATTTAACGTAAAAAATACGTTGATTACATGTTAAATACATAAGAATGTAAAACAGATGATATGTTTAAACTAAGCAGATTATCTTATATTGTGTTACAAATGTATAAATATCAACTCTTCAACATTCTCATATTTTGCTTTGTAATCAGTTATGCTTGTCTTGTTGCATAACATATTCTTTCTGATTACACTAACAAGCACTTCGACAGAGACATCTTTCAGATAGTTAGTTAATTACCAACTCCATTTTCCACGTGGTTCCAGTTAAGAGTTAAGCACAGAGCACATTGTGTGGTAAACCGCTATTATAAGTAATTACTGTATGTTTGAATTTTGGAGTTCTGTTTACTCAATTAATCCAAACGGGCGATCACTAACACTGTTATCAGAAACCAGTTGTGGTGGATAATTTGTTGGAATTATAAAAATAATTGCCAGATAAAGAGAATTAAAGGAAACTGATATTAATGTACTCAAACCATATAACATATATACCAACCGTCAGTTTGATTCTGCTTATTGGCTTTTTCTTCAAGTACAAATTGTACACAATTAAGACACACAATTTTAAATTATTTTAATTAGTTTAAGTTATATCTACAAAAAAAACATTGTTTATGGTTCTAGGAAGAATTTTCGAGTGTTGTATTCTGACGCAAACATAAATAGACAATACAATGTAAAGTATTCTATAGCACTTTCTGTAGTTCAGTAACTAAGAACTATAGAACATAATTGCTAAACCAGTCGATTAAGAAAGCTAAAAAAAATACAAACAGCTGAATCTGTGTTATCTAGTTTTTCTATAAATAATATGTTAATACAAACATTTATATAGTAAGTAACAAATATTGAGAGAAATTGAAAATTATAAGAGTCTCTTTTTATTTATCCATTTCTTAAATCATTCAATTAGTTCTGTAAGATTTGTTATAATATTTATTTACTCTACTTTAATAGTCAATTTTTAGGCATAATTACATATTTATTATATTCATTTAATTGAATGTTGAATACAGGCTGAAATATTAACATTAAAAACTTACAAAACTGTTAAGCCCGGCATTACCAGGTGGTTAAGGCATTCAACTCGTAATCTGAGAGTCGTAACTTTGAATCCCCGTCACATCAAACATGCTCGTCCTTTCAGCCGTTGGGGCGTTATAATGTACGGTCAATTCCACTGTTCGTTGGTAAAAGAATAGCCCAAGAGTTGGCGGTGGGTGGTGACGACTAGCTGCCTTCCCTCTAGTCTTACACTGCAAAGTTAGCGATGGCTAGCGCAGAAGTCCCTCGTGTAGCTTTGCGCGAAATAAACAAACAAACAAACAAAACTGTTAGAAAGCACGACAAAGAGGTGCCAAACACTCTACTTAATGTTGCTTACCAAAAACGCATAATAAATACACTATCTCAGTGAAATGTCGTTCTATTTACAACAATGATACACAAATTACTTCCCGTTAACTTGCACTTTTAAGATCCTATAAAGCAACAGAAATCCGAAAATGTGCATTGTGCAGTCTTCAGCTGATCGTAGTACATCCTAGTGTAGGTTATTTTTCTTTAATTCCTTTTAGGGTAATTAATATATCTACTTTTATAATATGAGTTCACTTAGCCAGAGCACTGTGGCAATAAATAGAAGATAAATGAGCTGATATTTCGTGTAACAAAACACGTGAAACCTTAATACAACTCTAGCTTTTATTGTTAGATAATGCCAGCAATGTTAATCACGTTGATTCATATAAAATATTTAAAATTAAATTGAAAAGACAAGATAAACCTTTTTTTATAAACTTTTATGATGTTATAAATTTACTTTGTTAAAAAGTCGAAGAAAAAGACTCACATTTATAACGTGAAGATGATTCTACTGAACAATAAATATTATGTTTAACTTTATTTTAACGTATTTTTGTAAGTTAAAGGTAAAGGAAAATTTAACTGATTTGTATCCAGGGCGTGTTTCTGGATTAACTTGACCGATATCTAGTAGATATTTAATGTGAGTTGATCAACTTGTGGTTGAACTTAGCCAATACTTTGTGTAACTTGAACGATATGTATGTATGATTTGTTATAGAATTTATGGATGATTTTGACCGATATCTTATGCGATGAAACTGGTTTATTGTGAGTTTAGTTGATTATCTAGTGTGATCTGTATTTGTTAGTGAATGATATTGACTGATATATCGTGGAAATCTAGAGTGATTTATTCTATTTGTGGATGAATTTTGCTAATATGTACTGTGAATTGATCAATTTGTGGATGAGTTTTGTCACTATCTAGTATGATTTAGTCTGTTTGATTCTGATCTTGACAGATATCTAGTGAAGTTTTGTCTATTTGTGGAAGATATTGACGAATATCTAGTGTAGTTTGTTTTATTTGTGTAAGAGCTTGATGGATATTTAATGTACCTTGGTCTATTTGTGTAATACTTTGACCGATATTTAATGTTGTTTGATCTATTTGAGGATCATTTTAACTCATACGTAGTTTGATTTTCATTGATTTTTCTAACATAAGTCACATTAATCCTTAAGATATTAATATGAGAAACACAAAGACACATTCAGAAATCTGCTTTCAATTGTTTTAAAAAGTCAATATGTGCGATACTTACGAAAAGTCTTCTACCCAAGCGTTGGTTATAAAATGTAGATATGTTACCAATGTTTTGTACGAAAAAAGAATTTTGTTGTATAATAATTTTTAAGATTCTTGTATTTTTGTATTAAATTCTATTTTTACAAAATCAAATACTCTCGACTGTTTTAATAACAGTTCTTCTCTCTTCAGAACAATATGAACACTTTCAGGCTACCACTTTTTATTTACTGTCTCCAATACACTAAAACAGTTCTTTATTTCTGACTTAAACAGTTACAATGACATGTCAGACATGTAATAAAAAATCTTGTGATAGTAACCGACCGGTTCGCTTACCATATTCAAATAAAGCTCGCATTAATTTAATGTAATATAATTTTACGTTCAACTTATCACACAGATTTATAAAAACACGTATATGTACATATTTGTTTTATTTTATATCACCATTTAAAATAACTTAATTCTCCTGTTCATTTGTGAATTGTTTCAAGTTTGTTAAGCTGTTTCAGTTTTACTCTTATGATTAAATGAAATTTATCATCCATCAATGATGGTATCAATCGTTCACTGTAACTGTACTATAGTGCGTTTGATTTTAACAAAACGACAGTGATACATTAATAAATGCTTTAACCATATAAACCTTCTCGTATTTTTCTTATATTTTTTCTGCCCTACATACATTATTAGTTTCACATAATAACACAAACATACGCATTCCTTAACACTTGTCTAATCATCTGTTAGATTCGAAATCGGATTTTGACAAACGTTAATTATCTGATTCAAACTGAAAAACATACGTTTATCAGAGCACTAATTTGAAATAGCATTTCTATTTGTTTGCAAAATTTTGCTAAGTAATAACCAATAAATTTCAAGCCACGCAAAATTATTTTTAATGCACAAAATTTATAAAATATTGTAAGTTGCTCGTTTATTATAAAGCTCAAAGATACACAATAGGCTATCTGTGCTCTGCCATCGCAGATCTCGAAACCGTCTTTTTGATTCTATAGGCTTTTATACTTACTAATAAACCAGTGAGGGAGGGAGCATGTCGCAGAGGGTTTACAGCCTAGTCTCAATGTATTATCAGGTTTTTTAAATATTGAATGTGAACTAACATATGTTATGATTACTTAGTCAACGATAAGAATTAACGTTGCCTAGTTTACAGCGTATCCAGTTATCATCAAACCGTATTTCATGCTGTTAGAATATAGTTTTGATGTGAAAGTCGCTTTGAATGGTCCCTTTATCCTATTCAAGTAGCTTAACAGTTTGCGGTGTGTGCTTTTTGCTATCATTTAATCTTTCATCTCAGAATTAAGAGCCGCTAGCGCAAATAGCTGTCGTGTAGATTCGTGTGAATATTCGAAGCATGTGTGCGTGTGTTTTTTTATTATAGCAAATCCACACTGGACTACCTGTCGTGTCTACCGAAGGGAATCGAACTCCTGATTTTAGCGTTGTAAATCCGAAAACTTACCCCTGTCCCAGCAGAGGAACATATTCAAAGCAAACAATTAAACTTAACGATAAAAATAAAATTGATTAGGAGTATAATAGCATGAGATATTATAATTATAACTCAGTTGACCATGGCAGGAGTTTTGTTATTCAGTGTTAAGTGTTGTGTTTAACATCATAACATTATTTGTAAAATTTATATTTCGTGTGCACAGAAAACATAACAAAAGTACATACTCAAATTTAGTGCTTGTTTTTTATTCAGTTGGGAAACTAAAAATACACTGAGAAGCTTGGGTTAGCCACAATCAACCCATGTTTATAATATTTTCCTTATTTCGATCTTACGCAAACACTTGAATCTATGGAATCGTTAAGAGACTCTTGAAATCAAATAACGAATTAAGAGATCGCTTTAACGAAACTATGGTTGGAACGAATAAAATAATAAGCCACGAACTCCATTTTTCTTTCTAAGTTGAGTATAATGGTCTGGCGATTACAGTGCTCAACTCGCAGTATGCTGATCACGGGTTCAAATTCCCGTTGCCGAGCGTATTATAATGTGTAATGTGACGATAAATCCCACTATTCATTGGCAAAGGAGTAGCCCAAGCCTTGTTATTGATTAACGATTCTCCCTCTGGTCTATAATTTCTACATTTGGAACGACTAGCGCAGATGGACCTTGCGCAGCTTTGACGAGATCCAAACTAAACTATCCATCCTCAATAAAATAGATAACTAAATTGCAGTTTTAAAACACATTTCAGAGAACAAACTATTAGAGACTGAATGGTATTATATAAAACGATGTCTTATAATTTCACTATATAGTATACCAAGAATATCCTGCAATTAATGATATTGGTTGATCAAAACTTAAAAATAACTGTTCATAATTTATTGTCTTTTTTAGACTCTTCGGTATCGTCATCATAAAGATTGTATTTTCAATTCCTGCTATAAATTAGTCTTAAATATAATATTAAGTAATAATATAACAATTGAGTTTTTAAAGAAAGTACATTGATAAGGTATTTTGAAAAGAAAGGAAAAAAATAACAACAGGAAAACTTTTTCTTACAGTTATTTTGAAACGAACGGCTTAACTTTCTAAATGATAATAACTATTTCAGTCTATCAAAAGAAAATAGAACGAGGGCAACTGGTTCTATTATCGGAAGGCAATGAGTGTTGTCAGTGCTAACTAGTGACATTTGTATCTACCAATTTAATTCTTGCCACACTTTGCAAGACATCTGAAAATGTCTAATTGGTTTATTTGAATTAAAAGTTATTTAATAAACATAAGTAAAAACAATTATTAATCATTTTTGATCAAAGCAAGCAATTTAAATGCATCAAAATAAAGACAAATCCAATACTTATGATTACGCTAGCCTTGGAAATTGAAACTGGCCCTATGTCTGAGAGCAGTAGGTTTGCTCTAAATCTGAAACCAGGCGTGACATAAAGGTTAGATGTTTCAAAAGATATTTAGTTAAATTAGAGAAGCTCAAAAGTTGGCGATGGGTGCTGTTGTCTAGCTCCCTTCTCTCTCTGTAGTCCATGTATATACACAGGTAGACATTTGTGTAGCTTTTTGCGAAAATTCTGAAACAATTCTATTTTCTAGACATTGATTTTCTTACCTCTTACCAGATTTGCTCCCTAATGGCACAAAGGTATCATGTCTACAGACTCACACCGCTAGAAACCAAATTTCAATACCCATAGTGGGCAGAACAGAGATAGCCCATTGTATAGCTTTGTGCTGAATACCAAACAAATAAAACTTACTAGGTTGACTTCCAAGAAACGTTTAACATCCTACTCTATTCTCTGTCGACTTGTGTAACTATGTTGTAAAGATTTAGTAAAATACATACCAACAGCAAAATCTCCAAGGAAACGTCAACAATGAAACCTCACGTCAGTGTTTTTAATAAAATAATCTTGACTATTTTTAAATGTTTAAAAGCGTAATATTGATTTTCAGCATGAATTATTTTTTATGTTGTTTGTTTGTGTGTTTTTTAACTTCGTGCAAAACTACACTAGATCTATTGCGTTATCCATCTCTAATTTAACAGTGTAAGGCTAGAGGGGAAGATAGCTCTTGGGTTACTTTTTTACTAATGAAAGGTGGAATTGACCGATACATTATAACAATCCCAAAGGGTCCGGCATGGTCTCTTTTGGAAAACTAACATCAACCAAACTTATTATTGAAGTTGAAACCTTCTAGATGGGTCCAATGAAAAATAAAGAAGAGTTTTACTTAACATGAATTAATCTTTGTGTTAAGTGAATCAGTGTGAGAATAAGCAATGAGTTAATTTTAGTAGACAAATGTTTTTACATTTTTAACTTTTAACATAGTTTCGATCTAGTAAAAAATATTGTTCTTACGTTTGGTAGATAAAATGAAAATGTGAATATCATTTTTTATGTGTTTCTTTTTTAATAACTTAGTTAACTTTATTAATATGGTCCGGCATGACCAGGTGGTTGAGGCGTTCGACTCGTAATCCGAGGGTCGAGAGCACCAAACATGCTCGCCTTTTAAGCCGTGGGGGCGTTATAACGTGACGGTCAATTCCACTATTCGCTGGTAAAAAAGTAGCCAAAGAGTTGGCGATAGGTGGTGATGACTAGCTGCCTTCCCTCTAGTCTTACACTGCTAAATTATAGAGGCTAGCACAGATAATCCTCGGGCAGCTTTGCGCCAAATTCAAAAACAAAACAACAAGAATACGCAATGCGTGTAAAATGGTTGAAAGTGAAAATTTATTATTCAGCTTTACAGATACTAACATTTACTGAGAAATGATCATTTGTTTCTTTCCTTCGAGTTGCGTTGGATAAAATATCGTCATGATTAATAGAAGAAAACGTTATCGTTTCTCATACATATTAGCAAAATAGTTTCTAGCGACAAAACTTCATTCTGGAGTTGTAATCACATACCATCTATGTATTTAAATTATTAAAATAAACAAGGGACGGCTAGCGCAGATAACCTTCGTGTAGCTTTGCGCGAAATTCAAAACAAACCAAAACTTTATCAATTTCATTAGCTTACTTGATAAAACTGTGGCGTTTATCAATACGTAGTGGGCCCGGCATGGCCAAGCGCGTAAGGCGTGAGACTCGTAATCCGAGGATCGCGGGTTCGCGCCCGCGTCTCGCGAAACATGCTCGCCCTCCCAGCCGTGGGGGCGTTATAATGTGACGGTCAATCCCACTATTCGTTGGTAAAAGAGTAGCCCAAGAGTTGGCGGTGGGTGGTGATGACTAGCTGCCTTCCCTCTAGTCTTACACTGCTAAATTAGGGACGGCTAGCACAGTAGCCGTCCTCAAGTAGCTTTGTGCGAAATTCCAAAAAACAAACAAACAATAAAGTAGTGTTACGTTATTAATTCATTATTCCATTATCGCCGGCAAAAGCAGTGTACTAAATAATAAAAATATATTTTATTAATTTTTTTTGTTGTGAATTCGTATCGAAATCTCTTTTTTTTCATTGATATTCTGTTCAGCTCATTGAACAAACACGATAATGAAGAGCATTTAATTAGCGTATATTGAATACAAAGGCGAATAAACACGACAGTAAGACACGTAAACGTACCTATGTTGAATATTAGAGACTGAACGTGATAGTACATAGCAAAAATGCATCTACTCTGAATTTAAGAGTCACTGTGGATAGTAATAAAAATGAAACGAATTTGCGTCGAGTCTAAGAGCCACTAAATGCGAAAATGAAAAGTTGAAACTATGTGCTGATGAGAAGCAAGGCACCTAGATTGAAACTAAGAATCGCTGGACACGAAAATGAAAAATAGATACCATGTGCTGATGAGAAGCAAGGCTTTTAGGTTAAAACTAAGAACCACTGAACACGAAAATGAAGAACATTTGTAATTACTGAGTCCTTTTATTATTCTAATACTGTACCATGATAAACATGAGAAAAAATTATACGAAGACGTACCTAATGAGAGTGTTAGACAGTCATTTGAATATTCTTCGTCTGACTAGAATACATTGAAATATTTCAAAATATAGAAGACGTCAAGTGTATTTAGAATAGAAACGTACACAATCACATTACTTTTAAAGTGATTAAAAGTCCAGTGAAATTAAACTATTTTGTAAACTTCGAAAAACAGTTTTCTTTATTGTACGTAAGAGGAAGTCTAACCACAGTTAATTTTTGTTTTAATTGTTTTCTTAGTTGTGTAATTTACTTTATTGCTCATTCATAATTTAACTTCTAGTATAATCATGGAATTTCATACACGTAAATGTCCAAGCCTCTATATAATACTGTCGTATGATGTGATACGACAGTATTATATAGTCTGCATGCAGACTGAAATCTGAAATTATTGTAATAAATGAATCAGAGATTTTTAAGTGAACAAATTTATTCATATCTACAAAAGCTCAAAGTAGTTTTGTTTAAATAAACAGTTCAAACAATTCGATATAATTTATATTTGTCTCTATTCCCATGATTCAAGTTTTCAATTCATAAATCCTGAAACATATTATTGTAGTAATCTCACAGAACGTAAGAATTTTCTGATTTTTTAACAAGCACCTGTGTTATTATAGAAGTCTTACAGAACATAATAATTTTCTGATTTTTTTTACAATCACGTGTGTTATTGTAGGAGTCCTACAGCACATAACAATTTTTTATTTTTTTACAATCACCTGTGTTATTGTAGGGGTCTTACAGAACATAAGAATTTTATGATTTTTTACAATCACCTGTGTTTTTGTAGGAGTCCTACAGAACGTAAGATTTTTCTGATTTTTTTACAATCACCTGTGTGTGTTTACATATAAAGAGGGTATCATGCATGTGAAAGCTTTACAACTATGTCAATGTGTTTTTGTTTTGTTTTAATTTTGCCCTCGTCGTAGCCAAAAGAATACATTAAGATTAAAACAAAAGCATGCGATCATCAAAACCTCAAATTCTGATATTAAATTTTTATGCAGTTTTACAATACTTTCACAGTATAAATGTCTATCAAATGTTTCACGTTATTTTATGTACATTATAAATATTTCTAAACTGTTCCATTTATTACACTATGCAATAAAACTTTTACTTTTTCTTGTTATTTCTCAATTGCTTATGCATAAGGTAAATGGAAAAGACCTATTTTTCTCTTCAAACTTTGCTTTTGTAATCTGGGTAATTAAATTTTCAAATTTACCCATTTTCAACCACATTCTAGAGACCTTGGTCTAACGAAGTTGAATGCCGAGCTTTTGACATCTAGGCTCAAGGAGTGGGATTTGTTAGATGAAAGTGTTCAAGTCGCAAGTCAGAGGAAGCGTCACCGACATTTTTCAAGCTTCTTCACTCGTCAAAAGGGGCTCTGCTTCTGCCACAATATATCTGGTCTGTGCGAGGCAGTTGGAATTGCCTGTAACCAGAAAGAGTGACGCCTCTTCATTAATAGCTCATCCAGAAGCTTCAAAGCTGTGCTGCTCCATAACGGGAGAGTATCTGTCTCTTTACCTGGTTCATTCGGTGCACCTCAAAGAGGAATACAACAGCGTCCAGACTTTGCTAGAAGCCTTGAAGTATGGCGAGTATGGCTGGGAGGTTATCGGAGACTTCAAAATGGTGGCATTCCTGATGGGTCTCCAAGGAGGTTTTACCAAGTTTCACTGTTAGCTTTGCCTTTGGGACAGTAGGGACGCTGCAGCGCATTACAACAGGAAGTACTAGCCACAACGTATCGAGTTCTCTGTGGGGAGGCACAAAGTCATGTGTGAGCCACTAGTGGACCTCTAGAACGTGTTGTTCCCACCATTGCACATAAAATTGGGTCTTATGGAACAATTTGTTACAGCTCTTGATAAGAAGTCTGCAGCCTTCAAGCACCTTTGATACTTCTTCCCTAGGCTGTCTGATGCAACGGTCGAAGTTGGCGTCTTCGTTGGCCCACAAATAAAGAAGATCCTGGAGTTTACAGAATTCCCCAAGAAGTTCAGTACGAAGAAAAAAAAGCTTGGGGCAGCTTTATCGCAGTGGTTTGTGGCTTCTTGGGCAATCACAAGGACGAAAATTATGTGAAACTGGTTGAGGCTCTGGTGAAGAACTACGGCAAAATGGGCTGCAGGATGTCCCTGAAAGTCCATATCCTTGATGATCATCTTGATAAATTTAAGAAGAACGTGAGAGCATACTCAGTGGAGCAAGGCAAGCGCTTTCATCAAGATATACTGGACTTTGAACGCCGCTACCAAGGAGCGTATTACGAAAACATGATGGGAGACTATATTTGGGGGCTGATACATGAAAGTAATTTACATTACAGTCGCAAATCTCGATAAACTACTCACGTCTAAGAATGTTTGTTCATTTTTGTATAACTTTAGTATAAATATCTGTAAATCTTGATTTACATGTTGTTTTATTCAGACCTTATGTAAATGAAAATGTGCAAATTTGCCCATTTTTACATAGAAAATAAGTTAATTTCTAAATTTCTTTATCCAGGTCACAAAAGCAAAGTTTGAAGGGTATGACCATTTTCTGTACTTTTACAACATAAGGAATTAAGAAATAACACATACTATCCAGGAACAAAATTTGTGTTACACAGTGTTATGGAATAAGAAAGTGTTTCAGACAAAAAATAAAACCTTCTTTCTTTCTTCTGGTGACATGGCGGTCATTTAAAATAGAATTGATATCATAATTGTCCTAACCATTTAGTTGTCTATCTCTTTGAATCCATTAGGTTATGTAAGTTTACAAGGTGTTAACTTCAGAAGTAATATTCCAAGTCATGTAGCAATATCTATGTAATTATTTCACGTGACTTAATCTGGTAATTACTCACGAATCTAAAATACTGTAGTTACAGCCTGATTCAGGTGAATTTTTGAGTAAACGTGTTCCGGGTAATGATCGTTACAATTGTTTAGTATCAAGTAATGAGAATTTAATTACAGGGATAGATCACATTGAACTGTATTATAGAAAACCCTTCACCTGTTCAACTTCGCACGAAATGTAGGTTAAAGACACTGCTGTTAGACCTTTTTTGCCACTTTGGTTGTAGGTACGATTTTGAAAAATAAATGTTACGTGACATATTCTGGAAGAAACTTATCTTTGAAAAGGCACAATGTAAAACTGACCAACTGATGCGTTAATAAGTCTGTCTATATGTATTCTTCTTTTTTCCAAGTACTTAAAAATCATACCAGTGCACCTGCCAAAAATACTCGTGATGTCTCTTATGCCCCTTCGTGCACACATACCTCTTTCGTGCTGTCAACGATATACAGAGGTCACGACACCTGGTGATATTCAAAATAATAACTTGTTGCATATTTCCCATGGCATGCAAATCAATACCTTAGATCCTACTAACATCTTAAATAGATAATGAGTTAAATTATTTCATACAGTTGTTAAAAAATAAATAAAACGTAGACAATGACTGTGAATTATAGCTGATTATATTGTTCCTTGTAAAGTGCGTGAGCTTTTGTTTCGTAACTCCATATAGCTTTAGGCTGCCAATAAGTTTAATAGGTCTGTTTCTGAGGACTGAACTTTTTCACGTTTTCCATTATAACTACCAGTCCATGTCTAACGATGATTTGATGCACCCAGCGGGATACATTGGGCGCAACCAAGATCAAGAATCAGGTTTAACTGATCCATCTGGTTAGACTCCAGAAGAAACGTGAGAAAATTACAATGATTAGTCAGAGTTTTATTCGTTGCTTATGTAATAGATCCGGACTGAAGTTGGCGAGCAATCGAAAGTAAAAAAATATTCCATAAAAGCATATCAGTTATAAATAATAAATGTTACAGAGAGCATGTGAAAAAAACAACAAGACTTGTTGGTGCAAGCTATCTTATTTTTTACTAGAAGTTGAAAACTAGAGTTGAAACACGAATCGTAACTGTCTAGATATGGGCTTGTATTCAGTTAGTTAAATATCAGGTATTAAGCAATTACTGTAAAAACAACTGATCATACAACTTTAATAAGTAATAAATTGCGGAACGTTTTCAGTAAACATTTCATTATGTTCTTTAACCCTAGCGTCGAATGACATATTCTAGCGTGAATGCTATATTTAATAAGTACAATGGCGTCGAAATTGATACCGTAATTATTGCTTTGTGGCAAAACGTATTTGATTTGGTATACAAGTCATAATAGCTTTACGAGGTTTTATGTCTAAGTAGTATTTATTTTACTTAATACACTCTGAGATGAGCTTTTAATACACTTGTTTGAAGTTTAACAATAAAGTAAATGCTATACCATTGTAGTATGCATGGTTACAATGGAGCTGTTAAAAGCAAGAGCGATGCTGAAGCAATCAACAATAGAACGTTGCATCTAGGCGCATTTTACCACATTCTTATATAATTAATAATAGAACGTAGCATCTAGACGCACTTTACCACTTTCTTATATAATTAATAATAGAACATAACACCTAGACGCACTTTACCACTTTCTTATATAATTAATAATAGAATGTAACACCTAGACGCACTTTACCACATTCGTATATAATTAATAATAGAATGTAACACCTAGACGCACTTTACCACATTCTTATATAATTAATAATAGAATGTAACACCTAGACGCACTTTACCACATTCTTATATAATTAATAATAGGACGTACCATCTATATGTGCTTTACCATATTCTTATGTAATTAATAATAGAATGTAAAATTTAGACTCACATTACCACATTTTATGTAATTAGTAATAGAATGTTGCTTCTAGACACACTTCTGGGATTATACATTTAAGACGTCATATTGTTAGGACATTCAGACTAGCGAAACGAATAATTTTGCGTGCGAGCTCATAAAAGTGGTGTTTATATGCATGTATATGTGCGGTTTGAGGTTTAAAAAATGTATACCGTAACACTGTTTGTTGTTATTGTTGTGCAACAGGTTGTCTACCACATAATACACCGATTATACACTTTTTGATTACGTCGTTCTTAACTTTTCGAGAATTGCTTAGCCATATTCACGTTTACATTATAAGTAGAGATTAAATAGCAAGGAACAAGCCCACCTTCTGGGGAACCATGCTAAACATGTACTAACACTCAGTAATCATTTCGTTAACTTAGCTAGATCAAATTTTATTTCTAAAAATACTTCAGTGTGTACTGTGTGTATTTAGTAACTAGCCTGAAGCTTAATGGTTTTATATATGAATATTTCTAACTTTACCTTAAATGTGCGTGTATTTTCTAGGAAAGCTATAAAATCTTAGGTTATATTGATTATTTCTTTTATATCATAAAGATAACCTAAACTATTTTTTTTAATTATAATCATAAAAATGCACTATATAATACAATATAATTGAATGGTCCATTGTATAGCACTGTTTCCATAAAAACTACATACGACACGGGTTTTTAGTTTAACTAATTCTTATTACATTTTTATTTCTGTCTTATTGTTATTGAACACAATCTTTTGTTTATAATAAATGTTAGAGGCTGATTAAGAAATCACAAACCAAAATCGTCCATCGTTTTTACTTTGTGTTTATATGAAACTACTTTAGATAAATAGGGTTTACTTTGGGATTGGTTTTCAATTCATCTGGTTATGTGGAAAAAGTCAATCGATTATGTGTACTTCTTTCCTACCAGAAGGATTTATGATGCGATATTTTTTTACGAATGTTATAAAAGTTGAAGTATATGGTAAATCCGTTCTTCAACTTTTAAGCGACAAGTTGACCAATCTACCATACGAGATTTATGAAATAGTTTGAAATCCTGACAACTATATTACACTAAGTTTCTTGAGGAAAAATTATCTAATTTCGAAAACTCGAAAACCTAAAATCCCTTTAAAAGTCTGCTTTTTCTTGGATCACGCTAATAAATGAAGGTTTTTAATAGAGATGACTATCGTCCTTCATAAAGTAAAGTATGGTATAGCAAAAAACCTATATAAAAACAGAGGCTTTCTAAAACAGTTTTTAAGTGAGGGAAAGGCATAAGAGATAATGGGTGGTGGAATCAGTGATCCAGAAATCCATTCTGTTTCATATTTATTATAGAATTAACTCTTAAAAGACAAAAGTGCTCGTTCTGGAAAAAAAAAAGAGCTGAGGAAATGCCACAAGTGCCTTTAATAATTTTTTTTAAATATTTGTACTTAATTTAATTTACTAACAGATAGCACCTTAACTTAATTTACTAACAGGTAGTACCTTAATTTAATTTACTAACAGGCAGTACCTTCATTTAATTTACTAACAGATACTACCTTAATTTAATTTACTAACAGATACTACCTTAATTTAATTTACTAACAGATAGCACCTTAATTTAATTTACTAACAGATAGTACCTTAATTTAATTTACTAACAGACAGTACCTTCATTTAATTTACTAACAGATAATACCATAATTTAATTTACTAACAGATATCACCTTAATTTAATTTGCTAACAGATAGTACCTTAACTTAATTTACTAACAGATAGCACCTTAGTTTAATTTACTAACAGATAGTACCTTCATTTAATTTACTAACACATAGTACCTTAATTTAATTTACTAACAGATAGTACCTTAATTTAATTTACTAACAGATAATACCGTAATTTAATTTATTAACAGATAGTACCTTAACTTAATTTACTAACAAATAGTACCTTAAGTTAATTTACTAACAGATAGTACCTTCATTTAATTTACTAACAGATAATACCTTAATTTAATTTACTAATAGATAGTACCTTAATTTAATTTACTAACAGATAGTATATTAATTTAATTTACTAACAGATAGTACCTTAATTGCAATAGCCTGAATTATTTTTTTCCATTTAAACTGGTTCTTAATTACAAACGTTCTTCTGTCTCTGATATACTTTAGTAAACGCCAGATTTCATCTGGTTGAAATGATATGGTCAGACAAAATAGATTTGAAATAAATGGAGGGAGAAATTATGGGTTATGAGTTTTACACAATGAAAAGGTTAAAGATACACACCTTAAACATTAGTGATGACAAGAAAACCCACTTGTAGAGAAAATTATATATGAAGAAGGTCGAAACGTTGTTCGCGCCTCTACATAAAAATCTTCTCAACCCAAACCAGCCTTTTTTACATATATATTTTACACCTTAAACATTGTTTTCGTGTTTGTAAACATCACAGACATGTGTTTTTCAGACATTGAAATAAACCGTTAAACTCTCAGTGACACAAAATCAATTACTCGTCAGATTCTTTAAGCGACTCCAACCTAAACCTACTTTTTCATTGAAGGTTCTTTACGATAGTTGAAAATTCAATAATAACTTTTGAACTAAATCTTTGAGTTCAAAATAAAACAAACCAACAAAACTCAAAAGTACCAGATCAAGTTTCGTTCAAGATAAAATATAGAGATAAAATATAGTTATAATTAGAAATGTCTGTAAGTGCTGGAAGATATCTTAAGCAATAATTATTTAACAAAGCAAGTATAAAACAAATACTGTGAATGACGTTCATCGTGTAAAGGTATATGTTTAGGATAGTTAGGGCAAGCGTTCAAGCTGTTGTATTTAGTTTACTCTAGAACGTCTATAAGCTTAACTAGTTTACGATTGAGCTGCTTTCAAGCTTGGTTAGGGAAACCTCCTGTAGGCCTTACTGAAATGTAATAACATCACATACATAAATCACCTATGGTTATTAATTAAAACAATCAAACGTTTAACGTAAGTACACAATTTACAATCTTTGTTCTGAGACCGTCGACGGTCTCAGAACAAACACTCTACATATTTTAAACTAACAATTATGCCATTCTAAAGTCCAAATCTGCTTAATTTTGGTTTAAGACTACGCAATTAATTGTAATCACATATAATAACACATGGAGTTGCGTTGTTTAAATGACTACCAGTTTTTTCTGATTCTGACTTGTTGTGATAAAGTTCACTGTATTAGGTTTCCCTGAAAATTAAAAATCATCAAGCTAAATTAACTTTACTGTTGATTATTGATCTTTTGGTGGTATCATAACATGTGATCTATTGATCCATGTTAGCTGTTCTATCCTCTAAACTTAGGTAAAATTACTAATAGGTAACTTTTTTAAAAAATCTTAAAGCTAGTCCTTATCATTCATATAACAAGTTATCTTTTAAATGTAATTAAATTAACTTCCTTCACAACATCTGACGGCAACCTATTCCAAAAACCAACCACCTTGTTAGTAGATGACTCCTACCCTGCCAATAGTTATATTCATGTCCCTTATTCCTACTGTTATCACTGTTAAATATGGGAAAAAATTATGTATCAACACTATCAATTCCCTTTATACTCTTAGAAACCGCAATCAGAAGCCCAACTCTTTTGTTTTTTTCAAAAGAACACAGTTTAAGAGATTTTCCCTCTCCTTGTATGATAGCCTCTCTACATCTCAGGCACCATTCTAGTAACCCTTCTATGAACCATTTTCAACAGTGTCTTTCATAAAAATACACAGGATTGGACAGAAAAATGTTTGAAAGATTTCACTGACTTTTAACATACAGCTCAACAAACTCTTTGCTTTGTGTTTACCAACGAATAGTAGGATTGACCGTCACATTGTAACGCCCCCACGGTTGAAAGGGCGAGCATGTTTGGCGCGACTCGGGTGCGAACCCGCGACCCTCAGATTACGAAGCGCACGCCTTAACGCGCTAGGCCATGCCAGGCCCCATTTGTATAATAAGAAACGTTTTGTGTCAATTAATTCTGTCATCAGATTGCAGATGCCAATCCATGATCTTATGAAGAAATTGCTTATTTGCTCTTAGTAATACCACAATATAAGATAAAAAATGGAATATCGGTGACAAACAGTCATTTTCATAGAAAAAACTTCAAAACTTTCAAATCTTCACATTTATGGTGCAAATGAGGTTTGAGATAACTCAATATCTGTAAAAAGGAATTAAACAAAAGAATATCAAATATCAGGCAGTATTATACAGAAGTTATAGGAGACAATATCAGGTAGTATTATACAGAAGTTATAGGAGACAATATCAGGCAGTATTATACAGAAGTTATAGGAGACAATATCAGGCAGTATTATACAGAAGTTATAGGAGACAATATCAGGCAGTATTATACAGAAGTTATAGGAGACAATATCAGGCAGTGTTAATGCAGTAAGAAAATGCAAAGACTTGTTTTGAATTTCGCGCAAAGCTACTCGAGAGCTATCTACGCTAGCCGTCCCTAATTTAGCAGTGTAAGACTAGAGGGAAGGCAGCTAGTCATCACCACCCACCGACAACTCTTGTAAAGATTTAGTACACACAGAAGTTAGAGGAGAAACTTGATGTGGCTGTTGCTATTGTTTGTTTTTTTTTGCACAAAACTACAATATAGTATATTTATGTTTTGTCCACGTCGGGAAATCGAACATAGGCCCGACATGGCCAGGTGAGTTAAGGCGTTCAACTCGTAATCTGAGGGTCGCGGGTTCGAATCCCGGTCGCACCAAACATGCTCGCCCTTTCAGCCGTGGGGACGTTATAATGTGATGGTAAATCCCATTATTCGTTGGTAAAAGAGTAGCCCAAGAGTTGGCGGTGGGTGGTGATGACTAGCTGCCTCCCCTCTAGTCTTACATTGTTAAATTAGGGACGGCTAGCACAAATAACCCCCGAGTAACTTTGTACGAAATTCAAAAACAAACAAACAAATCGAACACGAATTTTTAGCGTTTAAGCCCAAGAGCTTACCGTTATGCAAATAATTACCTATCCCCCAAAAAATTCACAAAAAAACACCAATTATAGCGTTTCATATTCTAATGAGTTTTATTGTAAGAACGTTTTAACAACCACATTATTACGGTGTATGTTATTTGTTTAACTTGAGTTAATCGAACTATGTTACCGAACATCATGCACAAAGGAAAAAAAATTTAAACTGAATAATCTAATCAGAACTATTTGTTCTGATATTAAGAAATCGAAAACAACTGTAAGAGCGAAAGATACTCTCATGTTTATTTATAACAATTCTTAGTCTAGACAACATAAAAACATTAATAATTTGAAGCGTAATAAATCCTACAAAAAAAAACAAACTTACTTGGGTATCAAGTCCTCACGTGCATCTCCACAATATACATGGCTATATTTAAAATGTAATTTTTCCTTTGCTATTAAGGTAACATCACTGATGAAAGTACTTTACTCTTAATTATGCTTCATTTGGATAATCAAAGAGCAACAAAGACAAATAGCGGATATGATGTCATACGTCTGGAGGAGGAATGCAATTATTTAAAACAATGATTATTGATGTGTTGTAATAGTCAAGGAAATATACAATTATTTACTGGTGAATAGTTGCCGTCGACCTTTCCCTCCTACCCATTTACTTGAATATAAAACTTATTAGCCTAATGGGTGCAGAACAACTGGACCTAGTAGTAATTAAGTGTATAATCCCACCCAAGAACCAGAAGGTGGAGACGTAAAGAACACACACTAAGCGAAAGTCTTTCTGACCTAAAAGATTTATTCCTTATTAACTTAATCCTTGGAAAAAGAAAATAAGCCACACACGAAAAGGAATAATTTCGAGATTTCCTAACTTCGGAATCCTGGTGTTTAAGTAATTTCTCTTGGTTATAATTTCAAAGAAATTAGACATGTTAGGAAATTTCAGGAAATATTATGTTTTAAATATATGACCTCAAATTATCTTTTGGCTTGGTAATCTATTTATTTAAAATAAGTATGAAATGAAAGTAACGGAAATCTAATAAGATTTTTGGAACTAAACGAATATGTATATAATTTGTTTTTTATAATAAACAATAAAATATTAATTTTAGTAATGTTAGTCATTTTATTACCATATTTTCAAAACGTTTCAAAATTTTTTAAGATTCCACTTGGACAAGAAAACTAGAAAAATCAATATTTGTTTCAATGCTATATGAAGAAATAATTTAAAGTCAATTGAACTAGCAGATTTTTCTTGCCATCTTTTAGCATTTAAAAAGAATTATCATGCTAGCCCTAACGTTTCGACGGAATAGCAGTATTCATAAAGATAGTCCTATAGTTTAGACGGAATAACAGTATTCATAAAGCTAACCCTAAAGTTTAGACGGATTAACAGTATTCATAAAGCTAGTCCTATAGTTTAGACGGAATAACAATATTCATAAAACTAGTTCTATAGTTTAGACGGAATAACAGCATTCATAAAGATAGTCCTATAGTTTAGGCGGAATAACAGTATTCATAAAGCTAGCCCTAAAGTTTAGACGGAGTAACAGTATTCATAAAGCTAGCCCTAAAGTTTAGACGGAGTAACAGTATTCATAAAGTTAGTCCTATAGTTTAGACGGAATAACAGTATTCATAAAGTTAGTCCTAAAGTTTAGACGGAATATCAGTATTCATAAAGTTTACTGTGCAGTTTAGACGGAGTAACAAGTTTTATCAAACTAGTCTAGTCCTACAGTTCAGACGAAGTAACCAGCTTAATGAAGCTAGCAATCTAAGTTTGGAAAACAAGTAAAATGTAAGTGATTAACATCTGTGTGTAACCGCTTTTATAAAATTACGTTACTGTTTAAACCTTGGAACAAGGTGGAAGATTCACCTGAAGATGGGTATAGCATGCGATCATATCTTCCCCAACATCACTTGATGCAATAAAAATTTAAACCACCTTATTACATAAGGTTCCTCCCTGCTTACAATTGCGAAATAAAGCTCAGGTAACTTCTTCACTGACATGTAAATAGATAAACAACTCTTCCAGTGCCAAATTAAGTTTCACATGTACTGTAAAATAGAATAACAAGTACACGTGTTTTAATAATTCATAGCTTATCTGCAACTTTAAACTGGCAAACTTTCTGAAGTTTGAAGGGGAATACCCATTGTTATTATGGTACAAAATTCCAAGCTCAAATAGCAAAGCTCTAAAAGAGGATATATATGTGCTCTGGAATTGAAAACATAAGAAAACAATAATTTTCTTTAGATTTATTGCTATCATATATCATACCTGCAATAAAATTTTATTTTTATAATTGACACGTAAGTTCAGTTCTACCTTTCACATTAATTTCTATATAAAACGAGTACGATTGCAAGTTGCATATCCGGTAAATTCACAAAACCAAATAAGCGCTGTAAATTTTCTCTCTTTTTTGACAACAAGGTTTATAATTTCATATGCAAACCTTCGGAACTTCAACAAAGAAAAAATGAAATAAAAATTTATTTGAGACATATGGCTCAGTGTTATTTTTATTTAAACAGCTCCATTCGTCAGTGAATTCATATCATAATAAGGCATTCTGAGAAACAAGGTTTCCAAATGCATTTTACAACACGATACTTGATTTAGGATGACAGGTAGAAAGCTGGATAAAAATTTACGAAAAGTTAAAAAGAACAAAGCAACTAAATAAAATAAATAATTAATATTAGTAAGAATTATTATCAGACTGAGTTTCTTTACGTACAAGTTCACGAACTAGAATGATTTTCTACTGTCGTAACCTAGGCATTATTTTAACAATATAAATAAAGTTTAACGCTGATGCTGTGTTTATGATATAGAGACGTAAACGTTGCTATGAAAAGATCCAAACTTCCAGGCTTAAATCTGATCGTTTCGCACTGAGATAATATATTGGGTGTTACTATAAGGATATAACAGGCGTTATATTGGATGTTACTATCATGATATAACAGATGTTATATTGGATGTTACTAGAATGATATAAGAGATGTTGTATTGGGTGTTACTAAAAGTATATAACAGGTGTTATATTGGATGTTACTAGAATGATATAACAGGTGGTATACAACAGATGAATAAATTGCATGGAAAATTCTGATCAAACAAAAATTTGCATGAAATTACGTGATACCATAAAGTCGTCATATTTATTTAAAATTCTGTAAACAAGATGTCCTTCACAAATTGAATAGTCAATGTATCATTACGGAAGAATCATATTTATATTGTGCTCTGTCTTTTAATGCTATTCGTGGTACCAGTGCTTTGTTAACAACTTTCCTGACGTTTAATGATTGATATCTGTACTGAATACTAAAGCAGTTTTAATATAAATAAAACAATTCATGACAACAAATAAAGAAACCTGATGTTTGTTACAAACTGATCCATTATAGTTAAACCACACTTCACTGCTTGATTACACTTGCAAAAGATAAAATCAGATATTTGCAGATGTCTTTCCTCCACATTATTCTTAATGAGTCTCTCACACATCTGTGATTAGAGATAAGTAAGATTCATTAGAAAAATATAAAGAAACCAAACATCTACAAAGTTTCATTTTACCCTTTTTTTCTGCCTAAAAATCCTCGACGTTTAGTTAGTTTAAATGCTTGCATCACTATATTTTATTTCATCTTTAAAGTATTGGTTGTAGTATGGTATTCCAAAAGTACAACAGAACTGTGATGACCAATACATGACTGATATGACCCTCACTTTAAAATTACAAATAATGAAGAGAAATCAATAAAGGTGTGGTTTAAGATAATTGGATATTTTATAAAGAAGGGGAAATAATGATAAACATCAGACGCTAATTAAATTTACTATAGCATTTTGAAAATCTCTATAAATATATATATATATGTAAATAAGCCTAGACTATATTCATCATTGTGTAAAGAGAAAGACAGTATCATTAATTATATAATTACGTTGACTGTGAGGTATCTGAAAAATATTCAAGTGTTTTTGAATTAAACTCAACTTGAATGCCACCTCTTAATGGGCCCAGCATGGCCAGGTAGTTAGGGTGTTCGACTCTTAATCGGAGGGTCATGGGTTTGAATCCCGGTCGCACCAAACATCCGTAGAGACGTTATAATGTGACGGTCAATCTCACTATTCGTTGGTAAAAAGTAGCCCAAGAGTTGGCAGTGGGTAGCGATGACTAGCTGCCTTCCCTCTAGTCTTACACTGCTAAATTTGGGACGGCTAGCACAGATAGCACTCGTGTAGCTTTGGACAAAATTAAAAAAACAAAACATACAAACACCTCTTAATAATTTGCTATCCTTCATCGTACTTTTGTTCACATTCATTACCTACAGTCTACACATGTCAGATGTAAATAGTTCAATTTTTTTCAGTAAAATGAGATACCAAGAAAGTAAAGCCTTATAAATCATATTCACAACTGGTCCACTTAAACAAAAGGAGCGTTAGAAAACTGACAGAGTTTAGGAGCAATTAGGAAAGTCTTTTATCTTACTTGGAGATTCCTGTGAATAAGTTTGTCAATATGTTCATTAAAATTAATCCCTTTTCCTTTTAGTCATCACAAAAAGTTAGTTTAAAATAGTAAACAGTTATACATCTAGTGTATCTCTGTATTTTTACTATATGTTTCGCAGCCACGTTAATCTATGAACATACTATCAGTAAATGTACTGCGATTTTGTCTCTAAGTTAATGCGACACTCACACCGTGTCTTTTAAAACCAAGACACAATAAAAACTGACGAAAACATAGACAGTATAACGAGATGTTTTCAATGGGAACACATTAACCTTCTTACTTGTGGTACGTAAGTGGAAAACATTCATTTTATAGCAACATATGATAGGAAAACTCTGACAGTCCTCTCAAAACCTAGAAAGAACAGAACCTTATCAGAGAAAAATGATTTTTATATACATTACTATTGACCTATCTGATCAGCCACCCTAACGAAGTTGATCCCTAAAAAAAGAAATGGTAGGGTAACCAATGACAATGTTTATTATGAAATAAAGTAGGGTTAACACAGAAGAAAAAAAGTACAGCAATATTTTTAACTTTTATAAATTAAAATCATATCAGTATACTTCCAGTAATTTGTTAGATATCTACATCCCGACCAAAACTGTGTAAGTCAAGGTTTAAGTTTCTATGGAATTTGCATGGAAAAGTGAGGGGAAACTGACTTAATTCCTAAAGTTACAAAATACATATTTCTACTCCATCAAGTTCCAATATAAAATATAAAGAAACATTTTATCTTTATCTTGGTTACTTTTGTGATAGGTAATATATCGCAGTGATCTCTCATCTTATATTTTCCAGTATAACAAAATCTTTATAATAACAGAAATAGTAGTTCAATATTTCAGAACATTAAATGAATAAACTACATATAAAAACATCATATAAGTTGCAAGGCCTTGGTCAACGTGCAAATATTCAGGACTTATTCTAAAAAAATGGATTTGCTGTATTTGCTTGAATATAATGTCCATTTTTTTATCCTTCAAATACCTCTGAAAAACTTACTACACGTTATATTCACGCACCTTCAGTTTTTTAAAGGTATTTTACTAGAAGCTACCACTAACAATCATTAAAGTAACATTAATAGTTAAAAAAAGTTTCATATCCAATACAATGGATGGGACGGATGATGGCAGAGATAATTCTAGTGATGACGAAAATATACGTGAAGATAAATAATTAGCTTAGTGTAATCCAACAAACAAACTTTTAAATAAATTTTGTATAATTGACAGGTAAAAACAAAATTCAACGAAAGATTTCCAAAAGTGTTTAATACATCGATAGTTATTTATTGTATTTAGAAATTATTCAATACATATTGTAGAACTGATGTATGAATTTTTTCAAGTGTTGAGCATAGCACAGATAGCTCATTGTATAACTGTGCTAAATTCAAAATAAATACACAATAACTAAAATGCCAACTTATTAAATACTGAAACAAATTTATGTTAATATTTGCTAAAGATATGTTGTTTTACATAGGACATTGTTTTTTTTTATCCAAACTTTATCATATACGAACACGAAATGTGTATTTAGGTTAAACATTTATAGCCTAATCTCAGCGTGTCATAATGCATTAGAATAATCACACTAAAATGATAAAAGAAACTCTTATTGTATTGAAAATACACAGAGTACTACGATAGTGTTCTTGCTACGCACTTGATGTATGAGTTATTTGAGTGATTCGGCCATTTACTCACATGGTAACTGTTATGCAAAATTTTCTGATTTTGTTTTACTTAGTTTAAAAAAAACAAATTATGTAAAATGTGACAAAATATATCCGTGTACAAGTTGTTGATATTAACTAAAAGTTTAAGAAAACTTATATCAAAAAATATTTTTTCCAAAATCTAATTGTAATTTATTAATATTTACGTTGCTGAACACGGTTTAACAAAAACATCATGAGCCTGGCATGGCCAAGCGCGTAAGGCGTGCGACTCGTAATCCGAGGGTCGCGGGTTCGCGCCCGCATCGCGCTAAACATGCTCGCCCTCCCAGCCGTGTGGGTGTATAATGTGACGGTCAATCCCACTATTCGTTGGTAAAAGAGTAGCCCAAGAGTTGGCGGTGGGTGGTGATGACTAGCTGCCTTCCCTCTAGTCTTACACTGCTAAATTAGAGACGGCTAGCACAGATAGCCCTCGAGTAGCTTTGTGCGAAATTCCAAACAAACAAACAAACAAAAACATCATATTGCACTTGATTAAACCCCTACGTAAATTACATATACTTTCAGATTGGTAAACGCAACTGAAAATTTTACAGAAGTCTCTTAAGGAGAAATATTATCTTAATACACCAGGAAACCTTGTATTTTACTTCCTATTTCGATATTTATACGAAGTTTAGACTATGAATCCTTACATTTGTATTACTTTGGAAAATTGTTCACGTTTTACTGAAACCTATAATAACCCCTTGAAATATCTGAATTCACGGCTTCAATAACTTCTTTAATAGTAGTGAATAAAATGGTTTCCAAACTCAAACCCCTCGTCATTTTCTCTGTTGATATAATATTTCGATAATAAGGCATTGTAGGTCTTCAAGGAACTTTGTTCAGGAAGATTAATTATTACTATTTATTCTCTGGTGAATATTTGAGCTTGATAAAAATGTGATATTACATATGAAAAAGAAAATGTGTATCTCAATAGTTGTTTTATCTCTATAATAACTTATTTCCTTTAAATAATTATTTGTATCAATCTACATACAGTATAAGCTTAGAATAAATTTCAAATAAATGCTTAACGTTTATTTTTTTCCTTAAGATATAAAAACTGAATAATTCCATATTTGATATTCATAATATGATTTCCAGATACAAACATAATCTACTTTGACCATTACTTTAATGTGAATATTCAGCAAAAATAATTGCCCTATATATTATCAAAAGCAATCTAATATAATTTTCAACAAGTCCTGCTAACGTTAAATAAAGTCTCTGAAGGATATTAGATACTTGTGCCTTTTATTTCGTTATAATTTGACACATAAATACTTCTGACAAGTAAACAAAAACAAAACAACAGTACATAAGACATCAGAGTTATCCCATGTAACATTATTTTATGTGTAGTAAGCAAACATGTAAGTTCAAATCTAGTGGCGTTAAGCTGTGCTTCAAATGATTTAGTCCCTGTTTACTAAAGCAGGGGTTCCTGAACTTTCTCAGCACAAGTCCCCACCCACAGAACATTCTCTACTCTGATTGAGTCCCCTCAGTTGATTCGTGGGAAAGAATTTCAAGTGTTTAGTAAACTAGGAATCGTATTTTTCTCAATCACTTTCAAAAACCAAGTGAGTTTACCCAACTTGTGTAAAATCGTTTTCGCCTTCTTGAAATGTATCGCAATACATGAAAAGCATTATATTATCACACGATACTTCAGTAATTAAAACTTAGTGTATACTAGTATAGTGTTAATTATTGTATTTTATGCTTTTTTTTTCATTTGATGTCAAAAAAGAATACAGAGAGAAATTATTTATTTCTACTCGATTCATATGTACAGAGGCATTGTGGTCAAAGTAATCAGGTTTTCTATATTGAGTTTACAAAAAAACAACCCATTAGATCTAGACAACACGAGAGTTAGTACAGTGCTTAGAAATTCGCTTAGGTTTTTGTATTTTTGATCAAAAGTAAGAATAGCACTAATAGCTAAAAGAACAAAATTATTCCCTAAAGCATAATAATAAATATATTAGTATTTTAAGGTACTGTAATAATAATAACTTCCGATCAGAGAAAGCTATGTACTTAGAGCGAAACTCTAAATCATCCTTATAATAGAGTTTTCGTGATAAATTTAAGTAAATTAGTCTTAGTTTCTTCGGCTTTTGACAAATGGCGGATTGCTATGCCTTACTTAAGAACGTTCATTTCCTAAGCAGCGTAGTAAAGATACGTGCACAGAACTAGTGATGTACTATACTGTAATAAAACTGTAGAAATAAAAATTCTACGTTATACAAGAAATTAGTCATACCGGTCCCATTTCTTCTCCTCTGTAAATAGTAGAAAAAGAACCTGGAAAAGCAAAAAAGCGTTTAAACAACTAACAAAAGTTAAGCCTCGTCTCTTTTTTTCTTTTGAATGGCAGAAAGGAAGCTGAAGCAGATACCAACATAATCACTTAGAGCATTGAAATTGATTTTCTCATGGGTAATTTTAGAGCTATACTCAGAGCACCCAGATATATTTCTTTATTGAACACTGACCTTAAGTAAACATTTCCAAACAAATTATACGCTACGACTGAATAAACGTCGTATGTTTAAATTTTCAGGGATACTCATTAAACTTCCGTGCGTTGTCAGTGTAGTTAATGTTTTAAGTATCGAACTAAATACGGACCTTCTACTACAGTTCTGCATAGTTTATAATACCACGTATTATTAATAACTGTATTGATCTTTCGATAATTTGCAAGAATAAAAGCATTAGTGCTTTACATCTTGTAATTTCATTTAACAAAGACAATGAAAGTCTGAAAGCTGCACTTTTACATGACAGTTATATCTCTTCATATTGTTTAAAAATGAGATAAACTATCAAAATACACGGATTGGCCCACGTTTGTAAAGTAACTTGTCTGACAGATGATGACGTATGTTATTATCAATAACTGTAGTTACTCATTTTTGTTTTCAAACAAATCACACAGTTTTAACTAACACGTTTTAATTAATCGAAAACAAAAGAAAGTTTCAAATCTGGCTGTATGGAAACAAAGTTCCGTTATTTTACATGGATTAACAGATTACGGATCGTGTGTTGTGGTATTTTGCCAGTTAGTCACGCCCTTTCTAACATCTAGATGCAAACAATTCAAGCATATTCCGTCTTATGATATAGGAGGAGTTACCGCTCAATCCACATGCTTGGCTGGCATTAAGTAACCACTAGCCTGATGACTCATGGCCGTTAACACTTGTGTCCATGTAGGTCTAAAACATTACTTTGTTGACTTTGTTATCAATCAATATTAAATAACGAAGTAATCTTACGAATTGCTAACGTGGTATTGTTTTACTAACGGATATCTTAGTGTAGTTTTACAGATTACTGATTTAATATTGTTTTACTGACCGATATCTTAGTATAGTTTTACAGATTACTGATTTAATATTGTTTTACTGACGGATATCTTAGTATAGTTTTACAGATTACTAATTCAATATTGTTTTACAGATTGCTAGCATAGTATTGCTTAAGGGTTGCTAGCTCAGTATTGTTTTCACTTTAAAACATGGCAGCATAAATTCACACGTACCATCACATAATTATTTTACTATAAATTAACTATTGTCAAGCAATATCGTGGATACGTTAAGAATAACTTAAAGTCTATGGGAACTTAAAGAAGATGACAAGAATCTCTCGTATTTCAATTTATAATAGAAAATATCTATTAATTTTTAAACTTAAGAAAGAAATGCTTTGTTGTTGTGGCGTGCCATTTCAAAGAGATTCTTAGCATACGTGAATAAATTCAAACTAATATTTAAAAAGGGACCATTATCTGTGTTCTTTATTTCAAGTAGGTTTAATTTGCTACTTTGTTCCTATAGTCCATACTGGTATATAAAAGGCATGTCAATACGAGAACTAAAGGAACGAAAGTTTCTTTTCATTGCATCAAAAACACAACGATTTGCTTTACGGTTTCTTCAGAAGTGTTCACTAACACAGAAATCGAAACCGACATTTTGATAGAAACAACGAGTCAACTCATTTAGTTCTTCTTGTGTGACCAGATGAGGCAGTTTGTGTTGAGGTAACACAGGAATAGAATTACAAGATGAAGATAATTCATTGTTTTATTCGCAAGATAACTCTTCTGTTTTAAAATTTCTTGGCAAATGCGGCACTGTAGGATCATTCCCATGAGGTAGAGGTTACATTGCAGATGCCTTATGATATTAACTATTGGTACTGTAATAATACAGTATATTATTACACTGCTACTTTGTGTAGCAGTTACTATACAATAACTGTGTAGTTATTGTGTCAAATTATTGACACCTCTTGCTTAAAACTCATAATGTCAAAAGGATCGATAGGCCCCGCTTTCGCGGTCCGTATTTGTACTGAAAATCAAGATCAAGCAAGCTTTTGCCCTTTTGCTCTACGCGAGGTTTCTGTCCTCGCTGAGCTCGCCTTAGGACACCTGCGTTACCTTTTGACAGATGTACCGCCCAAGTCAAACTCCCCGCCTGACACTGTCCTCGGAGCAGTTATGACCGTCCACGTGACGGTCTTATACTTATTGTATCGTTTAAGTTTTCATGACTATTTTTATATCATGAGAACTACAAATGGCAGACTTGGTATATTTTTATTCAGCCACTACTTTAAGCCAGATTTGCAAGCTGTATATAATACTTAGTGAAACTTAGTGTTTTTATTGGTCCGTAATTTTACGCCCAAAACAGTAAGCTACCTTTATCTTGTGTGTGATGTTTTTCCTTTGTGTAGCAAAAACGATTTTGGTGATCTTTGCACTTTCGGATTTTATATATAGACTGAAACCATTCAGCATTTTAATTTATTTTTCTGAAAAAATATATAATAATCTATGCTTACAAAATTAGAGTTTAAATATTTTAAAACAAAGTTTTGCGGACTTTGTGTATGTTTATGTTGACTGTACGCAGAAAGAAGCAAAGTGGCATACTGAGTGAGTGAGAGGCAACTGAGAGAAAGAAACATCTGACTCTGTTCCTTTCTTGCTCAGTCAAGAGACCTCTTGAATTTTATAACAAACGAAGGACGTGAGGGTTTCGTGAGTATGGTACAGGAGTTCCGAGTACGTAAATTACGTATTACAGTGATCACCATAAAATTAACTATATGATAAGAGTTAAAACTAGAATATTAGTTACGGTAATAACATACAGAAATAACAAAAAAACGAACAATTATTCAGCTAGATGGGGTAAGTGCATTGAAGTACACATGAAAATGAGATTAGAAAGTTATCAATTGACCAGGTTAGTGCTAAACAGTAACTTTAGTTATATGATTTTCACTGTATTTTCCAAAATAGTAGGATAACACAATGTCACCTGGTTATGAGATGTCTCCATTCCACTTACATAAGAATGACATTGTACAATGTTGTTTAAAGTTCATAAAGGGGATCTGACATGGCCAAGTGGTTAGGGCGCTCGAATCTAATCTGTAGATCGAGTGTTCGATCCTCGTCGCACCAAACATGCTTGCCCTTTCAGCCGTGGAGACATTATAATGTGACGGTCAATCCCACTAATCGTTGGTAAAAGATTAGCCCAAGAGTTTGCGGTAAGTGGTGATGACTAGCTGCCTTCCTTCCAGTCATATACTGCTAAATAAGCGACGGCTAGCGCATATATATATTAACTGAAGAATGTGTGTTTGCGTGTGTGAGTTTTTTATTATAGCAAAGCTACATCAGGCTATCACCTGGAGAAGAGTTTACGTTCGAAACATTATGTGAAATTAATGTTTTCCGATATTTTACTACCATAGTATCTAGCTTTTTTCTTTTTAAGCTATATCAACCAGACAACTAAAATCAAGATATTGCACATAAAGGAAGTTATTAGATAAACTATTCTTAGTTCGAGGATTTCCGACAATAGCCGTTTCATATCAAAACTTAGTTTAAATATCTACTGAAAAAACTGACAGTCATTGCTCATGCTGATATCGCTATAGCAACTTATAACTAATCAGTCTCGGTTTAAGAAATTTTAAGTTTTGTATTTTGCATTTTTGGTTTTTATTGGGTGTTGGCGTTTTTTTTTACTACTTCTTTGCGTACTTTGGATGAATCTTCATCAAATTTGGCCTGAAGGCTTGATGGTTCATGGAAAACCACATACAAAATTCCATTTTTTTTATTGTGCGTTTCTATGGGTGTTTACCATTATTTCGCCTCTTGTTCATGGATTTCCACCAAATTTAGCATGAAGATTTGTTGGGTGCTTTGGGAGATACATATAGATTTGCGATTTTGCTGTAATTATGTACATTTTTGCGTGTTTTTCTTTAATTACATACAAGTGAAGCAGCTTTTCATGTTCTAAGATAATCTTTCATTAATCATGAGCTTACAAAACTTTCGTCCAGGGAAAAAGTACTCAAGCAAGAATGATATATTGTTTTAACTATTGGTTTTACTTAGTTGCAAAATTATAATACTTAACCGGTCTCTTGGAACTACTTCCTTTGAATTAATATTATGATGTATTATTTTTATGAAACATAATATACATCAAATATATATATATACATCAAAAAAAACACTTTGATGTTAAGATGTTGATACCCCTCAGTGGCACAGCGCCATGTCTGCGGACTTAAAACGTTAGAAAGCCCATTGTGTAGCTTTGTGCTTAATTACAAACAAAGAAAAAAGATTTTGACTGAATTTCGCGCAAAGCTACACGAGGAATATCGGCACTAGTTGACCCTATTTTGGCAATGAAAGACTAAAAGGAAAGCAGCTTGTTATCACCGCCAACTCTAGAGGGACTCCTTCTACAGACGAATAATGGAATTGATCGTCACATAATACTGCTCCCTAGGGCAAATATATATGGTTGGACGGGAATTCGAACGTATGACCCTCAGATTACGAGTCAAGCTTCTTAACCACATGACCGTGTCATGCTTGTATATTGAAAACATAAGTAAGTATGAAGTCAGTAAGCTATTTCCAAATATAATAGACGTTTCATATAACTATAAATAATTATAAATTCAAACACACGTGTAATTATAAGTAAACGACAGCCTATAACAACAAAATAAAAATAAGTTTTGTCTATTCCAAGTTAAAAAAAAAATGCGTATTTCAGATTGGTAATTCCGAAAACTAGTTAGTTGGTTTCTGGTTCTATTACATAACATTTCTTTTTTTATCCTAAGACCTTTTAATAAAGATGTTTCATTCTTTCTTTCAATTACTTGATATTAAAATGCAAGGAAAACGAATCGCCTTTAATCTCCTGAAGAAATATAGGGAAATCTTTGAAAGCGCCAGAGTTTTGGACTCGTTTGAAAACCAGGAATACGAATCTTTCTTCTTCAGGTGTTATTAATTTTTCTTTACTTTGGAAATTCACCAACAAATGTTTCACTGAACTATTGTAAACAGTTAGAAGAATTGCTATTATCTATAGAGTTTGCTGGAAAAAATGCAAATTTTCTACTTTATTAACTTGTTTTTTTTACGGCTTTGCTTATCGACAAAACTAATGTCAAGAGTTTTGTTTATTTTTGGAATTTTTCGCAAATCTACTCAAGGGTTATATGCGTAAGTCATCCACAATTTACAAACTAGAGAGAAGGCAATTCGTCAACACTATCCACAGCCAACTCGTTTACTAATGAAAAGCGAGATTACCTGTCCCATATAACGTTCCCACAGCAGAAAGGGTTAGAATATGTTCGGTTATGGTATTCGTACTCACAGCCTGATGATTATATGACTGAAACACCAACCATCAGGCCATACTAGGCTTAAGGACAAGCGACATTGCAAAAAAAAATAAAATAAAATCGACAATATTTGAAGAAATAATCCTATAGAAGGTAATACTAAGATGTATATCTAGATGCTCTTTTTATAATGAGTTAAATACATTATATTGTACACTTCAATTTTACTCTTATGCCAGATTAGTAGGATCAGCTCTTAGCTTGAAGACATAAACTCTAAAAAAGTCAAGATTCAATACCCCCTTTATTAGTGCACATAGCTTATTGTGTGGCTTTGCGCTTAAAGAGAAACAAGCAAACTTTGTTCAGTGTTATGGAGATCAGATCAGACGTGTGCTATGTAGCTCCATCAGAAAACGAAAACATTATAGCTTTGTGAGTGAGTGTGTAGCAATCTTACTAGGTTCGAACGTAATTAGCTTTCTTTCTGTTATGTTAGCAAATAACTTAATATACCATCTGAGGATAAAAACACGTAAGATATTCATCTACTTGCAAAACGTGTAAATGGGTGTGTCAGTAAGGTATAAGGAATATATGAAATATTTACAATGTCGCCAAAAGTCTTATTGCTGCCATCTATGGGCATTATATGGAATTAGGTGATTAATAAAAATTATGAAGCTGAACAAGACAACTTCACTAACAAACAATTTTATTTTAGTTCTTTTAGTTTATTTCCTTTACTTATTGACATAATAATTTGCATACTTTTATTAGCTGTAAAGATATTTAAGGATTATATCATTCACATATCAATATAAGTGATATTAAATTAAACGAATTATTATTTTCTGTTTTTCAATAAAGATTCATTTATATTTTATTATAATGGGTATTAGGCTGTTAAAATATGCTTTATATCGTTAGTGTTATGCCTAGATAAAAACCAAATTCTTGACTATATACGAAGTAAATACAATAAAATAAAAATTTAACCAATTCTACATCTTGGCGTCGCTTGATAGCTTGGAGATAACACCAGTCGATCTGAAATAATTTAATATTAAGTACAAGCTTTCCCATTGTTTCATATCCCAGTGGTATACGCCCTCCAGCTTTAGTACAATAAAACATTTTTCCTTGATAGACTTATAGATTGGTTTGGTTTGTTTTGAATTTTGCGCAAAGCTACACGAGGACTATCTGCGCTAGCCGTCTCTAATTTTGCAGTGTAAGACTAGAGGGTAGGCAGCTAGTCATCACCACTCACCGCCAACTATTGAGCTACTCTTTTACCAACGAATAGTGGGATTAATCGAAACTTATTATGCCCTCATGGCTGAAAGGACGAGCATGTTTGGTGTGACGGGAATTCAAAACCGCAACCCTCAGATTACGAGTCGGACTTGTAGATTCGACAGAACATCATTTCTCACCAGCTTAGATCGAGTTCTTACATGGCTACAAATCTAAGTAAATAATAAAAATATAGCATGAAGTACAGTAGCCACAATCTTCTTGGTTTTACAATCCTCATTTAATCTAAAAATGTTTAGTTACTCAATATACATTTATATCTAATATCGCCCCAGTATGGCCAGGTGGCTAAGGCGCTTGACTCGTAATCTGAGAATCACGGGTTTGAATGCCCATAACACCAACCATGCTCGTCATTTCAGTCGTGGGGGCGTTATAATGTTGGTAAAAGAGTAGTCCAAAAGTTGACTACTTGGGTAGTAATGTCTAACTTTCTTCCCTCTAGTCGTACACTGCTACATAACAGACGGCTAGCGAAGATAGCCCTTGTGTTCCTTTGTGCGAAATTCAAAAGCACTTTTCTAAGTAGCTTTTAAATTAGTGTAAAGAAGCTGAGAAATGGACTCTTAACCCAGTTCGCTACTCATCATGTTGTGGTCTTCTATCATATGTAAAATGTATTACATTCTTAGACTGTAATTTTAACGTTGTTTGAAAAGTTAATTTAATGCAGTTGGTTTGATGTAGCCGATAGCCACCATTGATCGTTTGTTCCACAAGAACTTGATTTTAACGTAAGTTTTAATAATAATTAAGCATCATTTATTTAAGTAAGATGATTATATAGTTTAATTGTCCGAGTTGCCTTTGTTCATTTTGTTTGAACTTGTTTCTAAGTCTAACTGCATATCTAAAATCTGCTTCTCTACCATTCGAAACGGTACTAAACTTTTATAATTCGTGGTTTCATATTAATGTGCTAGCATTACAAAGCCCTAAAAATGCACACAACAATTTTCGTCAAATTCTCTATATAAATAATGTGGGGGAACGTAATAACAATATCGCATAGGGCGGAGAGAAAGATAAGGTGTCCATTAAGCCTGCTCGATATTCTATTGGGGTGACTTAATTTTATCAACTGTGTGGCACTAGTAACAAAAAAGTAATAACCTTTAAGAATTGCCAGCTATATTCATAGATAAATAGTGTACCACCATTACAAGAGAATAAACTCATACCAGCTAATATATTAAGATAGCAGTTTCTCTGTTGAATGACTTATATGGCTATTACTAAGATAGTAACAGACAAGAATAATTGTTCCAAAAAGCCGCTTCATGAACCGCCTGTGGTATTATAAGTTAAAGTTTATGAACATTTCTCAGTTGTAATGGACATTTTCTGGAAAAAATATGGTGAATTCTTTACATTTTGAACGCGTTGGATTGCTTTCATCTTGTTTAATATTTTGTGTGTTGTTGTTTTTACTGTGTTTTAGTGCTCATTAAGTGCTATGATATGTAGGTAACGTTTATGGAAATAAAAGTTCCTGCCATCCATCTCCATCACTGCCTCTTACCGGAGGTATGCGCATTTGACGTCATCTTCCAGTTAAAGTTGCACTTAAACCCTATTCGACTGAATGTAAACGCATTAAAAATGAGGCATTATACACAACACAACCATACATATATCTTGATTTTGTATGCATTATTTTGTATGAAAAGTGGCAGGTATGGACAGCTTTAAAGTAATTTATTTATTTATGTTTAGGGTATGACGCTTTTGTAATTGTACCTAAATTTTCAAAAATTATTCTTATAATATTCTGAAAACGGTTTACACGTATATTAGTTGGTTGGCTGGTTGCAGTTATTCATGAAGTTACACAGTGGGCTATTTGTGTGTGCCCACCAATGATATCAAAACCCAATTTCTAGCCTTTAAAATCAGCATACTTACCGATGTTCTACTGAATGGCATTACACGTATATTACTAACTGGATATTTGGTTCATTTAAGAAGGTAGAAATACAGTTTAATTAACACGACGTTTCCATCAAGTTCCATAGAATCACCATGTCATTTTAAGTTGATTACATTGTGTAACACATATTTTGTTCCTGGATAGTAAGTGATATTTCTTAAGTGATTGTGTTGTAAAAGTACAGAAAATGGTCACTATTCCCTTCAAATTTTACTTTTGTGATCTGGATAACGAAATTTAGAAATTAACTTATTTTCTACGTAAAAACGGGCAAATTTGCACATTTTCATTTGCATAAAACTTGAATAAAACAACATATAAATCAAGATTTACATATATTTATATGCTAAAGTTATATAAAAATGAACAAAAATGTTCAGAAGTGAGTAGTTTTTTCGAGATTTGCGACTGTAATGTAAATCACTTTCACGTATCAGCCCCAAAATATAGTCTCCCATTATATTTTTGTTATACGCTCCTTGGTAGCGGCGTTAAAAGTCCAGTATATCTTGGTGGAAGTGCTTGCCTTGCTCCTCTGAGCATGCTCCCATGTTCTCTTTGAATTTATTGAGAGGACCATCAACCACTGCGACAAAGCTGCCCCAAGCTTTTTTTCCTTTCTACTAAGCTTTTTAGAGAATTTTATGGACTCCAGGATCTTCTTTATTTGTAATCCAACGAAGACACCAGCTTCGACCGTTGCATCAGACAGCTTAGGGAAGAAGTCTCAAAGGTGCTTGAAGGCTGCAGACTACTTATAAAGAGCTGTGACTAATTGTTTCATAAGACCCAGTTTTATGTGTAATGGTGGGAACAACACGTTCTGGAAGTCCACTAGTGGCTCACACTTGACATTGTGCCTCCCCACAGAGAACTGGGTCCGTTGTGGCCAGTGCTTCCTGTTGTAGTGCGCTACGGCGTCCCTACTGTGCCAAAGGCAAAGATAACAGTGAAACTTGGTAAAACCTCCTTGAAGATCCATCAGAAATGTCACCATTTTGAAGTCTCCGATAACCTCCCAGCCATACTCATCATACTTCAAAGCTTCTAGCAAAGTCTGGACGCTGTTGTATTCCTCTTTGAGGTGCATCGAATGAGCCAAGGGAAGAGACGGATACTTATTCCCGTTATGGAGCAACACAGCTTTGAAGCTTCTGGATGAACTATTAATGAAGAGCCGCCACTCGTTCCGTTTACAGGCACTTCCAATTGCCTCGCACAGACCGGATATATTGTGGCAGAAGCAGAGCCAATCTTGACGAGTGAAGAAGCTTGAAAAATGTCGGTGACGTTTCCTCTGACTTGCGACTTGCAAGTTCTACAACATTCTAGAAAGTTCTTGAAAATTCTTGTAAGTTCGAGAAAATTCTCTATCAGCTACTCAGCATTGAATCTACCTGGAATGTTCTGGAAAATGGGTAAATTTGAAAATTTCATTACCCAGGTCACAAAAGCAAAATTTGAAGAGAAAAATAAGTCTTTTCTATTTACTTTAGGCATAAGCAATTGTGAAATAACACTTTCTGCCCAGCAACAAGAAAAAGTAAAAATTTTGTTACACAGTGTTATTGACGTGAATAATTCATTGTTGACATAATGACATTATCATTGTCATATAGAAGTTTTATTTGATACACATGCCTTTTATCATTGACATGCGCATTTTTTTCGTTAAGAACATTTCATTTTTTTTTCAAATTTATATTTATAAATAAATCAACTTCAAATTGTTAAAGTCGCATCCAGTTTTTTGTTGATGCCTCAGTTGAGGGTTCTCAAATATTAACTTATATACTAGTCATCGAACTATTACACTTGTCTAAAGAGGTACCTGAACCCCAAATATCCACCACCCCTAACTAGTGTGGTAAATATGAATATTTTTCTTTGCTTTTCTTAATATTTTTATTCCATCTATTACTTAGTTTTAAAAATACGTGAACCAATAATACGCTGCCCCTTATGAATAAAATGTATTCAAATAATTAACATAGGAAATTAAACGATCCGGAATGTTTTCATAGTGCAGACTAATATAAAAAACAAAGTTTGTTTGTTTTTGAGTTTCGCGAAAAGCTACACGAGGGCTACCTGCTCTATACGTCCTTAATTTAACAGTGTAAGACTAGAGGTAAGGCAGCTAGTTACCACCACCCACCGCCAACTCTTGGGCTATTCTTTTACCAACGAATAGTAGGATTGGCCGTAACATTATAACTCCCCCAGGGCTGAAAGGACGAGCATTTTTGGTGTGACTGGCATTAGAACCCACGATCCTCAGCTGACGAGTCGAACGCCTTAACCGACCGGGACATGCCGGTTATTGTGTTGAATATTATAATTCTTGAATTCGATAAAAAGCTTATTTATAACAGCTAATACACACATACACACACACAAACTTATATATATAAGTTCACGCTACAGTTATGTAAATTTTAACATATAAGTAAAAAAGCGCCGTAGAAACAACATTTTTAACTTAGATGTCATTTAAACATTAAGACCAAAAAAACGATAAAAACATTTAAATAAAACGAGTTACAAAAAAAAAGAAAAAAAAAGAGATATTAGGGAACATTTAACCATTTACACTTCATAGTTTATAACTGGGTTTATTCGTGTCTTTTATATGCAACGTTATTGGATTTTGACCTTATTGTCTCGAAATGACTGTCAAATAGATAAATAGATTTGATTTGTTTGCTATGATATAACTGATAACTAGATAGAATTACCTTCAAATCGTACACATTCAGAATTTTTAAGTATAATGTTATATATCACCTTCAAGTATGAATTATTAAAGTCCAATAGTACTCAAATTTAATTCTTTTCTATTGATTTTTTTAAAAATTATTCGAGAAAGAAGTGTTATCAGCCTGTTATTTGATAACAGATTGAAGATCTCACACATTCAAGACAGCTACAAGATACTATATGTTCAGCTAACGAAAGTTACTCCATTATTCAGTTTGACTCAAAAAGTCACACAGATGATTAGGTAATTTTCAGTCTCTGACAGTTTTTACGTCTTTAGTTCTAAAGTTGAGCATACCTTTATAATAAGGACTACATAAAGAGTTGGCATTGATTATAGATCCCAATGGAGTAGATATACTATAAAATGGCAAGAAATGTCCGTTTCTGGCAGATATAATGAAAACTGATATGAAAAGGTTTTAGGATGTGCTTTAGAAAAGCAAGTTGTTATATCAAGGCTTCCTGTTCAAATGTGGGAATCCTGTAACCTCGAGGCGAGAATATTTTCGTATTTTAAATTTAAATAAATGAACGTACATGTCACATTTTATGGAAATTTGATTATCAGAAAGGCCTAATTTTCTCGTTTTATTTTATTTATCTTACAGAATAAAGGTAAAATTAGAAAAAAAGTACTGCAAAATGCAAAATCATCTCCTTGGTGCAATAGTTAATCAAATGATTTTGAGTTACTGCTTCTTTCCTTTGAGCTAAAATAACAATGAAGAATAGTGCTTATTTAAACTTTGGTAAAATTTGTGGTAAGCTCAGAAGTATACTGACTATTATGTGCATACTTTCTTTAATAACTTTGTAGTGTGTTTTTCAGCGAGACTAGGTCAGAGCACATTTAGACAATATTAGGTCATGAGACGTTGCACTTACACAAAATGTTGTAGTTTGCAAGAATGTCAGAAACTAACGCCTTTGAAAGAAAATTTATCATGCTTTTAGTAGGAAGGCCCGGCAGGGCCACGTGGGTTAAGGCGTTCGACTCGTAATCCGAGGGTCGCGGGTTCGAATCCCGGTCGCACCAAACATGTTCGCCTTTTCAACCGTTGGGGACGTTACAATGTCACGGTCAATCTCACTATTCGTTGGTAAAAGAGTAGCCCAAGAGTTGGCGGTGGGTGATGACGACTATCTGCTTTCCCTCTAGTCTAACACTGCTAAATTAGGGACGATTAACGCAGGTAGCCCTCGATTTACTTTTCGCGAAATCCTAAAACAAAACAAATAGAAAAATTAGTAAAAATTTTATTTAAAACTTTCCTTTAAATGAAAAGAGGAAAATGAAGAAAACAATTCCGTTAAGTGGACACCAGAACAGTGAAGATGGTTAAATCAATGACACGTTCTGTTCAAGACGTTCACCTATCGTTGATTCCGACCATAACTTCACTTGGCAATTTTCATTTAACTTGCTGTTTTAAATCGACATATCTTTAAAGCTTAGATACCATATTTAACGCTCTCTGTGAACAATGGATTCTTGTCACACACACACATCATTTTAAATATTTTATTACTGAGAGGAGAGGAAAAAGCCTTCTTATCAGTGAGCTGGAATATGCATCTGCGAGTTCTTTGTTTATGTCCCGTGAACGAAATACAGATCGAGTTTCTCACTTTGGGGACGTGGTTGCGTTATAAAGGTAATAATAATAAAACCCTACTATTCTCTCAGAGAAGATTAACCCAATAACTTGCGGCGGGTGCTGTTGACTATTTGCCTTACTTCTAGTCTATCTGCTCACAACTAAGAAAATCCAACGCAGGTAACTCTTGTGGAGATTTACCTGAATATCTGAAAACAAAAACAAAAAAACTCTATGTTTGACGAAAACAGTAGTTACCATTTACGTCATAGAAATCACGTAGTGCAGTTTTGATGTGACACGCTTAAAAAAGAACTACAAATTAAATGGCTTTGCGTTATATTATAGTCCAGAAATTACTGGAAATAAAAATGAATCATAATGCAAAAACATAAAAGAAAACAGAAAGTATTGAAAATAATTATCATAGTGTAAAAACATAAAATAAAAAATTAACTAAAAAAGCTAACTATGACTGATGTGATATTTTAAACCTAAGTAAATACCGATTAATTTTTTTTATAAGTCAATCACCATATGTTTGTTTGTTTGATTTTTGAATTTCGTGCAAAGCAACACGAGGGCTATCTGCGCTAGCCATCCCTAATTTAGCAGTGTAAGACTAAAAGGAAGGCAGCTAGTCATCACCACCCACCGCCAACTCTTGGGCTACTCTTTTACCAACGAATAGTGGGATTGACCGTCACATTATAATGCCTCCACGGCTGAAAGGGCGAGCATGTTTGATGCGACAGGTATTTGAACCCGCGACCCTCAAATTACGAGTCGAACTTCTTAACCCACCTGGCCATACCGGGTCCACCATATCTAACTAAACAAATGTATCACCTGGAAATAAAATATTCTATTAAAAAAACTTTTTTCTAATGTCGTACTGATTTCTTCAAGTGGTGGCGATTTTATTCAACATTACATTGAAAGAGTTTGGTGTCTCTGAATACTTTTTATTTACGAAATTAGACCCGCCATGGCCAGGCGTGCGACTCGTAATCTGAGGGTCGCGGGTTCGAATCCCCGTCGCGCCAAACATGCTTGCCCTTTCAGCCGTGGGGGCGTTATAATGTTACGGTCAATCCCACTATTGGTTGGTAAAAGAGTAGCCCAAGAGTTGGCGGTGGATGGTGATGACTAGCTGCCTTCCTTTTAGTCTTACACTGTTAAATTAGGGACGGCTAGCACAGATAGCCCTCGAATAGCTTTGAAAATTCAAAAACAAACAAATTACGAAATCGATATTGGATTTATTTCGTCATAATAATTGAAAAATCATCTATGTGTTTAACCTACGTTATTTGTCGAAATTCAGTCAGGTAAAATAGTTTGCCAAATATTAATTGTGGAAATAACAAAGCAGCTATTCACAAAAATAATTAAGTAGTTGAAACGTTCTTAACTACGTTTTATTGTTTAAGTTGTTGTTTAAAATAGCTGGTGTTTTAAGTTGTTACAATCACTTAGCACTAGAAATTCAGAAACAATATTCAATTGCTGTCATGCAATAACTGCCAAAAAATGCTGTTAAAAGAGTATTTTACAAATATGATAAAAAACTGGAAAAGCCTTATTAACGACTGGTCTTAAATGGAATGTAAAACAACCACATGTTGTTATCTTTCTGTTAAAAAATTGTGCTTAATGCATTTTAAAATGTTTTCTGTTATTTCTAACACCACTTTATTTTTACAAAGTTATTCAGAATTCTATTTTATTTTTACTCAATTTGTTAAATAATCTAACATCAAAGTTTAAAGGCTTTAGTTGTAATGCAAAAAAAAAATATTATTGATCTATTTATCATTTTACGTAAGGCATCCTATAAAGAAAATGTATAGAAAACTCTGTAATTTTTGTAATTTATTTTCTTCTTCTAACCATAAATATTGATAGACATGAATCATTTCAAATTAATAAGCACGAACGAAAAACAATATTAAACGTCATTTATTTATCACAAATACTTGTTGTTATAATGTATTATAACTATTTAAGATGTTTTTTTTTGTTTTTTGTTAAACACAAAATCACATAATTAGTTATCTGCACTATGCCCATCACGACTATTGAAACTTGGTTTCTGGCTTCATAAACTCAGAGATTTACAGCTGAGCCATTGATTTAATGTGTGTGCATGTCTTTTTTTATAGCAAAGCCACATCGGGTTATCTGTTGACATCTAAGATGTATTTTATAAACGTGCTTATAAAAACGAGAAACACACTGTTTGATTGTTTTGCTCCAATTTACACAATTATCCATCCGCGATCAGTCTACCTCAAGGAATCGAACCCAGGTGTTTTTGCGTTTTAAGTCTGTTAGCTTATGGCTGGTCCACGGAGGATTAATTACTACATGCATTGTGGGTTTAAGTTATAAGAAACACAGAAATAACTCAAAAAAATCGAAATTATCCTTCTGAATTTAACATTTTTACAGATTGCAGCTGCATAGATTGATAACAGTAGAAGACGTTTCGCTTTTTGTGAATGAAGCATGTAAGAAGGAACAGCATTTTCGTTTCTCTGAGTGAAGGCGTATCAAAATGAACAACGTTTCACTTGCTGTGACGAAACAGAACAGGAATGAACAATAAAAGGAGAAGATTTGCAGTTTATGAAAAAAATAAAATCAATATAATTTTTAAAAGCAGGACTTATCACCTTTACATAATGCGTTGCATTTTACAAAGACACTTTATCATCAAAAGAGCTTTCTTTATTTTAACTGGCTCTTCTAGGATTGGCATTTTTTGTTTTATTCTCAATTATGAACTATCGCCGAAAGACACTAGCATATTTTAAGGACACCTCAATCAAGCAAGACGTTAGCTACGTTTGTAGACTAGATTTCTAGGTTTATTTCAACACTGACACGAGCTTTATATTCTTAGACGAGACACAAACACATTTAGTGAAACAAGAACTAGTTTCAATATCACCTGTTCGTGTGATTGTCATTCCTTTATCCTAAAAAACAATAAAAGTTAGACTTTAGTGACTACATTTTTTTTTGTGTGTTTTTTTTTCTCACAGTAATGGTATGCAAACATCAAAGGTCTGCGATACATAATATTTACTAAAGCATTGTAATTTGCTTGAGTTTGCGTTATTACTTGTCGGCACGCTAATAACAGGAGGAATAACCTCCTGCTTTAATACAGGATCTTACGAATTTCCTGTATTCCAGCAAAGTCGAGTCGAATCACAAAAAAGAAATTCAACAGACGTGAATGTTTAACATCTTAACTCTGTAACTAGCACACGTGTAACAATCATTTACTTTATATCAGTCTTAAAATTTCCAGAAATATAGCTGTAATTTATGTTGAGATAGGCGTTATGACATGTTGTTCTCTCCGAAAATTTAATACAGAAAGTGCATCATCATTTTTGTCTTTGTAGAAGGTTTTAATGACTAAAATATGTAGTAGGACGTGTATAAAAATATTCAGACAAATAAAAGAAACTAACCCAACTCTACTTTTTCATATCATTAATCAAGGAAACCATTATGAAGATGGATGTGTCTGAGAAGCACGTTAGGTATATAATATTTTATGAGTTCAAAAAAGGCAAAAAAAAAGTTCAAAAAATTCTTTCTCAATGAAAGAAAATATCGAAGGTGGTTTCAGAAGTTCAGATTAGGTGACTACAGCTTAAGAGATGCGCCTCGTTCAGGTCGTCCTGTTGAGTTTAATGATGACTTGCTGTTGGCTGCACTTGATAAAGATTGTGCTGTAACAGTTGAAGAACTAGCACAGAAGCTTAATTAAACTCATTCAGCAGTTCACCGTCATCTGCAACAACTTGGAAAGGTGTCAAAACTTGGAAAATGGTTCCCTCATGATTTGACAGAAGCGAACCTGAGAGCAAGAGTGGACATTTCCACTTCTCTGTGCTCTCGTGAACGTAACTCATCTTTACCTGACAGGTTAGTGTCTGGAGATGATAAATTGATACATTATAAATATGTTAAGCGCCGCAGACAATGGCTCAGTGCAGGTAAACTGGCTAAAGCACAGCTCAAAATGGACCTTCACCCTAGGAAAGTCTTGTTAAGCGTTAGGTGGGATATTTTTGGTGTGATCCACTTTGAGTTGCTGCCACTCAATATAACGATTACATCAGACTTTTATTGTCAACAGTTGGAGCGCTTGAATGTTGTACTGAAAGAAAAGAGGCCTGCTTTGATCAGTTATAAAGATGTTGTGTTACACCAGGAAATGCACAGCCTTATACAGCAAGGATCACATCTGCAAAGACTGAAGAGCTAGACTGGAAAAAACTTCCACATCTTCCTTATTCTACTGACCTTGCCCCATCTGCTTATCATCTATTCGGAGTTTGCAGAACTATCTTGATGGAAAAGAACGAGGAACACATGAAGATGTCAAAACTACCTTCTCTTCATTCTTACCTTCAAACTCCAAGAATTATATAGAAGTGGCATTCAGAATATTGTGAATTGTTGGAAGAAAGTGATTAATAATAATGGAACATACATTATTGATTAAATAACATTAAGATCGTTTGAAATCCTTTCTCTTTTTCTGAACTTAAAATCAGACATTACTTAATGAATGACCTGATATATAACCGTAATTATTGAGTAATTTGTAGTTAAATCGTTTTATTAATATACTGATGCAATGAAACATAGAAATAGAAAACACGTGGCAAAAATATCAGAGTTGATCTATGAAGGTATTAAATTATTAAGGATAAAGAAATAAAATGCAAAGGTCTTAGTTCCAAAATACTAACATGATTTAATATCCGTGCTTTCACATACGTATGTCGTGGAATGCAAAAAATTCTCATATATCATATAGTGTAAACACATGTGTTTAGATATTTTCTATCTCCGTTTGTAAGCAGCATTTCCATTTATATCAATATATTAAGTGATAATAAAGCAGATTTATTATTCTTTTATCATAATTTAGCACAATGATTCTAACTGTTTAACCTATAAATACAAATGGAGAGGACGAGACATAAACAGCTCGACTCGTAAAGCTTTCGTAATCGCATTTTCCACACACACACCCAGTGGTATAGTGGTATCTCTGCGGACTCACAACGCTAGAATTCATGTTTCGATACTCGTGGTTGGCAAAGTACAAATTGCCCATATTGCGATATTAATGGTTTTGAAACTTCACTCTAACTAGTCAGTCATGATATTAACAGCCAATTAATTCCCTGCCACACGTAACTTGTTACGTTATTCTATTATAATTAATTATAATATGCAATCCTTTAATGACGTTATACCTTAAATATAAAACTTATTAAACAAGCATGCTACAGCATAATTATTAGCTGTACGAATTCATTGTACAACCTTATTTTATTAAGTATGAACAATTGAATATCAATAATGTTTGAGACAACGTTTCAAATTTAAAACATGTTTACAAACGTTTTCAAGACTGATAATGACATAATATTATCATCTACCATAGATAATTGTTTAAAACTACAGTAAGAGTAATTATAGTATTTATTAATAAATAGATATTAGGTAAGTATGAAAAAGATACCACAAAACTTTACTGCTTCGTAAAGTCAAGCAGTCGGTAAACAGAAGTTTAACGGCTGAGTTCGAAACTCGCGAAACTGTAGTAGTTTCGTTAATTATAGCGTGTTTCTTCATTGAGGAGAAACAGCTAATTAACTGCCCTTTCTGTATCGCTGTTTAACGTTTAGTACTAGAATTTCATAACTGTAGCATTTAATAGAAGGTCTTTTGTCACGTGGACATAATATAATCAGTCAGCAAAGGTTTTCTTTGAAGAAAGTTCTCGTCCACAAATAGATGAAGAATATTGTGACTGGTTGAGTATAGAATATTGAATCAGTTGTTATTAACTGATAGGATATTCTTAGAAGCCCAGTTTTCTATAGGTTTCAATTTGACAGTGGGGAGCTTATTCTTGAACGAGAGGCTTAAAGTAGCTAGAAAGTCACAGTTCCAGATTAACATTACTTGAAGGATTTCTGGACTTTGAAGAAGATTGTCTCCATCAACTTCTATTACTTTCAATATCATCATCAGAGCTCTTTGTTAAGTCTTTCTAAGGAATAAAACAACATCACCCGCATCTCTAAACAGTTTGACTCTATAAACTATATTTAATTTTGAAAATAGTGTTCATTCGTTTGTTTATTGTTAAGCACAAACTACACAATCGGTTATCTGTGCTATGTTCTCTCGATGTTTAATGATATTAGTTCTCTCACGTACTCATAAGCTACCGTTGTTGTTATTTTGAATTAAGTACAAAGCTACACAAAGGGCTATCTGTACTATTCCCACCACGGGTATCGAAACCCGAATTTTAGCTTTGTAAGTCCGCAGACATACCGCTTAGCCACTGGGGGGCGGTTCTTAAGGCCAAATAACAGTTTGTTATTGTTATTAGACTAATAGAATGCGGTAAATCTGTCTAGTCGATACATAGCAATTTTGAAGAGAGGAATCTTTCAAACTTTTTTGATAATACATAGGCTTTGTTACCTACTTTGAAACTACGCAAGCATAAATAAAGAAAATAGTTTTTATACCAAAATCAACTTTGTCCAAAAATCTAGTAATAAAACTAATGCAAGGCGATTTGAGTACAAACTACGCAAGCTTTCAATGAAGTCTTGAGTCTGTGTTAAGTCGATAGTGTACGACCAGAAATATTACAGATTTCTAAGGGTTATATTGACTAAGTCTGAAACAAATGATGACGAGTCACGTTTCTGCAACTTATAAAGCGCCAAAACGGCTAACTATTGTTATTTTTACGTCAGATTACTGTTTCGCAGATTCTGGCTTTTTCCCGTTGTAAAGTGCATTTCCCAGATTTTGACACTACTTTTTCTGTAATAGTTGTTGTTCTTAATGTCGGTATTCTATCATCTTTAACAGCCGTGATTTTGATAGAGAACAATTTGCGATTATCAATGTACGAGTCTCAGATGCTTGAAAACCAGTTACGGTTTTATAATACATGTTCAGTTTTGTTGCTCAAATACTACCTCATTTAGACTGACTAATGAAAACAGGTTTATTTTACTTCATAAAACGTTATCTGTTTGTTGTAAAATGTGCATTAATTAAAGGTAGAAGCTAATGTTATCTGGTATCATTAATTTTTCTAGTTAGATGCATGCCGCAAAAGCCTTGCGAAAGTCGAATTTGGAAAGAAATAATTTATAGTGTCTGTTTTTATATGCAGATGGTTTGAGGTCCAGACAGGAAGATTTTCTGGCAAGATTATATTTTATTTTATGACTAATTTGTCGCTGAAATTCCGACAGATATTAAGAAAAATTAGTTAAATAGAGTAACAGAAAATTCCCCGTTTGTTCCAGGAAACACGGTAATCAGTATACTTAGTGTTAGCGAACGCTTTAAACCTACCAGACAGCTACAGTTATTAGAGCTACGAAAACGGTCTTCAGCTTCACCAGACAAGTACATATACAGTAATTAGAGCTACAAAGTGAGTACGCAACTTCATCAGCTAGATAGGTATTTACAATAGTTAGCGCTGTTAAAACAGTATGCAGTTTCAACAGTGAAGCACGTGTATGACGTATGTGGTAACAATGATATTGCTGACTGAGAAAGAATATAATTTTACTGTACGTAATGTGATTTATTTACAACGGAAACTACGCAGCTTTTTCCATTGTCTGATGTTTGTAGTGACTGTAACTAGTAGTTAATGACGAAACAAATGTTTAATAAAATATTACTATTGATAATTTCCCAGAAATATGTTAACTGGGTAAAGTGAAATGTTTAAATAAAGCATGAAATGGTATGCTTTTGTGTGAAAATATGTTTATTTCCTGTCACCAGTGTTAAAATCGTCTTTATCCCAGAGTGTAGGAGTTTAATTTTATATTAACTGATTATATAGCATAAATATTAATCATAATTACACTGAAATAAATGATTGATTCAAAACTATCACATTAGCACTAATAGCTTATAAATATTCATTGCAATAATAAACCGTAAATCCTTATGATAGGCTTAAAGGATTAGAAACTTTTTATTTTCTTAAATTCGGATTATCTCAGGTTTCTCATTTTTCTTCCACATTCAAATAGAACTATTGGAATAAATAATTATTTATGTTCTGATGCTTGGAGGCCGTCATCATGTTAACCATGAAGAACATCACAGGTTAACAAATAGATCAGCAGAAAATATACGGACCTAGAATGCCATAAACGAGTTCGATTCCCCAGACAACTAGCATATTCGTTCGTTTGAAATACCAACAAACAAAACTACACAAGAGCTATCTGCGCTAGCTGACGCTAATTTAGCAGTGAAAGACTAGAGGAAATGCAGCCACTCAACACCACTCATTGTCAACTCTTGGGCTACTCTTTTACCAACACAATAATGGGATTGATCGTTACATTATTGCACTCCCACGGCTGAAAGGACGAGGACTGGACCGCGTGACCTTTAGATTGCGAATCGAGTTTCCTAACCAACTGGCCATGACTAGCATACTGTGTAGTTTTACGCTCAAGTCAGTAACAGTAACAAAAACAATAACAAGAAGAAAATATTTACATGTACAGTAAAATAAACAGCAAGTAATATTTTTCAGGCCTGGCATGGCCAAGCGCGTAAGGCGTGCGACTTGTAATCCGAGGGTCGTGGGTTCGCGCTCGCGTCGCGCCAAACATGCTCGCCCTCCCAGCCGTGGGGGCATTATAATGTTACGGTCAATCTCACTATTCGTTGGTAAACGAGTAGCCCAAGAGTTGGCGGTGGGTGGTGATGACTAGCTGCCTTCCCTCTAGTCTTACACTGCTAAATTAGGGACGGCTCGGTGCAGTGGGCTACCAACCTACTCACTTAAATACCTGTTGAAGAATCTGCAAGCGATTGCGGCCCTATGTTCCTAGATGGAATCGAGTGGTGAATGAATGAATGAATATTTTTTTGAATACTTGAAACGCATATTCGACTATACGAAAACCAGTAAAAAAATATTTCAATACGGACTACTTTTGTTTATTTTGTTACTTTCGAGGAAGATTATAATGTGATTTAATTTCGTTGCAGTTTTTTTTTAAGTCATCCACGTATGTTAAAGGCGTGACTTAAGAGTCGGCTGTTGTAAGAATTTCTGTCTGAGCTCAAGAGAACACTTACCGAAACTAAATACACATTGTGAGGTATAAAAGATTAAGTTCTGTTGGTGAAATTTGATAATGTTTGTTTTAATAAAAGCGAAACTATGTTTGTTTTATGAGTTAGGCCTAAAATTGTCTAAGTGCAATCAGCATATACTTGACGTTAGTTTTAAGAATAAACTAGATGTCAGAAAATATTGAGTTGATATATAGTTTTTCAAGAGGTTTAGCATCCAGTAATTAGTACGCCTGTAAAACGACGTACTTCAGTAGAATAATTGGAATACTGCAGATGTTTTGCTTGTGGCATTGATAAATAACCTATTTAACTGATATTTTTAACTATTTAGATATTTATGAAAATGAGCAGCTGACGGGTTTTTCCCTTCCTTTATGCATGGAAAACGATATAAAAATTGAAAAGTTAAAAACGAAATATAAGCGGACAACATCGTCTTCAAAGAGGACAAGTGTATACAATACTCTGTGAGCAACATCTGTGATGTAGAAACTTTTGATCAATACCACAAGAAATTCAGTCTGCGAAGTTTGGTGCTGCCATCTGACGATAGTCTCTTACTCTAATCCTTTTACATATATTTTTTTAAATAAGATATTTGTCGATTTTATAGCAGCATCATAAAATATATCATTAACGTTCAGTTAATAAACATAATAGTTAAAAGAGAAACACTTACAAAAGATTTTTATAATAAAACATGATGGAACAGCAAAAAATATTAATATTCATTCAGTGTTCTCTCAAAGAATGTTTTATTTTTCCTCTAAATACCGGCCCGGCACGGTCAGGTGGTCAATAAAGTGATGGTCAATCCTATTATTCACTGGTAAAAGAGAAGCCCAAGAGTTGACTGACCAGCTGCCTTCCCTCTAGTCTTACACTACTAAATTAGGGACACGAAGTTACACGAAAGTTCCAAACAAACTATAAATATATCGCATATCTGAAATAGGTTGATTTTTAAACTATTTTCTGTTGTTATTCGAGAGTTAATTGTTGGTGAATATTATGCACAGAAGGAAAAATGCGTTCTCCCACTATCGAAACCCTATTTTTTGGCACTCTAAGTCAGCAGACATACCACTCTGCCACTAGGAAGCGAAAGTTAACTGAAACCTGAAATACCCAGTTCTTGGTTTGTTTCGGTATTAAGCAAATTAATGTGAAGCACGTAACTTAATAAACATAAATTTATACCAATAACTTTTCCAAGAGGTATACTTTAGAATTAGAACATATCAAGGCATCTTATTCCTATATTTTCAGGTTAATCGTTTATTTTCTTTTGTACATTTTACCAGTTTTTGTACAATGTTTTTATGTTTGTTTGTTTTTTTTGTGGGGAGGATCTTAATCAGTTACCTAATTGTCGTTGTTTAAAATCACTATAAAATAAAGTGAAAAATAGTTTTAAGCTGAGGTACTGGAAATATTTCTGCATTACGTGGTTGATATGTAGTCAGTAACACGATTCTGTAAACAAAGAAACTGAAAAGTTAAACGAAGTTATTTATACGACGAAAAATAATTATTATAATTATTTGCTAAGCTTTCTTTCTGCACAATGAACTATTGGTATAGAACCAAATGGCACCAAATGTTACGGGCATATACATTTAGAAGAGACCTTATTACAAGTACCCAGAAAATCATCGTACAGATATTTGAAAAATTATAACTGCGTTCAGTTCAGAGGTAAAATACAGCAAGATACTCTGTAGGGATTTCGCGATATGAATGGTTTCAATAATTAAAAGGGTAAATTTCTTGAAGATAGTCATTGTTTAATTATAAAATAATATTATGTATTTTGTGAAAACTCTTTAAGAACGAAAGATCATGCTCAAACACAGAAAATGCTCTATTTATGTATCAAATCAAAATCCCAGGAAAGTCATTAAACCTGTGGAATATTTACTTATACTAAAAATGTTTAAACATAAGAAAAAATAATTTCGTTCAAACACAAAGCTTGTCGACACAAAGACACATACATTATTTTCGGAATGGACTTGTTTTGAATTTCATTTCCGTTTGTTTGTTTGAATTTCGCGCAAAGCTACACAAGGGTTATCTGCTCTAGCCGTCCCCAATTTAGCAGTGTAAGACTAGAGGGAAGGCAGCAAGTAATCACCATCCACCACCAATTTTTGGGCTACCCTTTGACCAACGAATGGTAGGACTGACCGTCACATTATAACGCCCCCACAAGAAAACTACCACCATATGTTTAAAGAATCTGGTTGGTTTTCTAAAGAAAAGGTTTGTTCCGAATAATAGAGTTTCGATACTAAAGCTACTGTTGATTACTGCTGAGTGTCAATTTCTTACCTGCTGTTGTTTGCTGGTCATGATATCTAATCATAAACATCTTAGGTATGGAGAAAGGCTGTTGTTTGCTGGTGCGTATTCACGAAATGTCATGATATCTAATTACAAACACCTTAGGTATGGAGAAAGGTGCAATAAAAAAAAGAGCTAAGAGTGCGACTCAAAGGAAAGAAATCAAAATTGAAGGCCAGACTGGTAACTATGCTTATAGCAATGATAAGAAATAAGAAAATATAATATTAATTAATTTAAATAAAAACAACGTGAATTAAAATAAGCATAAAATTTTCGATTACATGTTTTAAATACAGAATAAAATCATAACATGCAAAGTGTCAAAACACTGAATGTATTATTTTGACCGACATCAGTGATCCATTCCGTTCGTGAACCGAAAATAACTACGTGGGTGACTTATGAAGATAAAAACTCATGCAAGTATATGTACAGGTCGTTGTGCTCGTTACTGTTAAGTGTGATTATTATAAGAGAATTCAGGTTCTATGCAGAACATGGAAAACATGACCACCCAGACACTACAGGTTAAAAGGTAACTTTCCGGGAAATTTCTAGTAGGTCATACACGTGTATTTTTTTTTTTTTTTTTTAATGGTGTGAAGTGAGACATGTTCTTGAAGACTATAGAACTGGTTCTAAGTAATGAATGGAGTTTAAGAAAAGAAAATAACGCAGACAATGATCGTCAACATCAGTTGTAAATGATATAATATTACAAAATATGTAACGCTGAACTACTAAACAAAACCATGCGATTCTCATGCAGCAGAAATATGATAGCACTTAAAATAAACCAGTGCTATAAACTTACGGATTTAAACGCTAATTCTATACCGATTTAGTTTGAATTATTTTGTATCTAAGTATATATATTAAGTAGCAAAACTATCTTTAAAACACTTATGTTTTAATATACTGTAGAATTTCTGTGCAATTAAAACAAATCTACTTAATTATCATGCTAACAAAAACCTCGTATTAATATAAAGTTGGTACAAAATAGCTGATTTCCAAATATTAGCATACTAGTTTCAACCCTACCTCAAGTGAAATCATACTTGCATACAATCTCAATAGTTTTTAAATGTAATCATAAGCCTAATTAGAAAATATGTATAACTGAACAACATGAAAAGCGATACAGCGGTGTAAGAAAATATACAGCGCCATCTATGAACAAAACAAAATTATAAACCTTAATTTAATGAACGCATTTTTTCACGTTTTTATTTTTTACACATTCAACGTTTTTGGTCATGAGACCATCTCTACATTGTTTTTGAAATTACTATGGCACATAAACGTGCGCTTGTAATATTTTCCTATTTCATGATGTGAAACCAAATTAATAGAAATTAAGTGCCTGCATTTGGTGTGTCCTTATTTAAACTGTTTTAAATTTCACCATTCATAAACGCTATTGAACATGAAAGTTTATGTTCTCGTTAGTATTGAGGAAAATCATTATTAATTCTAAAACTAAATTCGTTTGGTCCCAGTACAACTTTAATTGTTTGTAAAATATTCAGATGAATGAAACTGGAAACATTTTGCCAACAATTTTTATTGTCAGAAGAACATGATTCGAAATTATATATCATTTCCCCATAACATGTAAGAAATTACCAAATAATTAATAAATAACAAAACACTTAATTTTCATATATTAACATCACAAAGGCAATTCGAAGATAGGTTTCTTTCTTAGGTGCCGACTGCCAAAAATCAGATCCAGGTTTGTAAAATTAAATATAACTACTCAGTTTAGTTGAAACATTTCTTTCCTTGATGATGCAGAACTAGTTTTATTTATTCATGAATATGGCCTGGTGATTAGGGCCCTCAACTCTCTATTTGATGTCCGCGGGTTTGAGTCCCAGTCACCGAATATGATCGCTCTTTAGCAGTAGAGGCGTTATTATGTGATGGTCGGTCCCGTTGATAAAAGAGTAGCCCAAGAGTTGGCGGTGGGTGGTGATCACTACCTGCCTTTCCTCTAGTCTTACACTGATAAATTAAGCACAGCTAGTGTAAATATCCCTCGCTGATTTCTCCAAGTCTGTTCCATTGGCTGTGGTTTCGCTAGAAAGTAGATAGAGACAGTGGGAATCTCGTTAATCTATGCGGGAAATTCAAAACAAACTAAATTAATATTTTTTACGTCTAAACGATTTGATTCCCATTAACCACTTGATTTTACACGTCTCGTGAGGTTTTTTTAATCCTTATGATGTTTGTTGCAGAAGATGCTCATTAATCATAGAAAAACATTTTAGTTTAGCTTGTTTTTTATTAATGGATAAGTAAGTAAATGTAATTAAACATATTTACTTTTTTATTCGTTAGAATATATTAATATTTAATTTTATATACTATTGACTGGACGTGTTCGCATAACAAAGTTGAATGTCTTATAACTTAAAATTAATTAATTAATCAATTAAATAATCAATAAAATTATTAAATAAATTAAATAATCAATTAAAATTCACTTGTGAACACCACATAGCACAATTAAATTGTTTTATAATGAAACTCTAACTGAAAGTAGTAAAAAAATGAGAAAGTTAAAAAGCTCCAAAATTGGTTTACATTAATCACACTAGATGACGCTATTATTAAACTTACTTCATTATTATTAAATAATTTAGTTCGTCAATTGCTGGAATACATAGAAAATAAGAACATAAATGCAAATTTGATTGACTACTGTTGCACAAAATCAAATTTTGAAATGGAAACTACGTGTTTTTAATCCATTTCTGTTTGGCTATCGTTGCATAAAATCGTGTTATATTGTGAAACTGCTTCTTTTGAATCCAGATCAGTTGGCTACTGTGGTATAAAATTAGGCTTTTCAGTGTATTAAAGTAAATTTTAGGACAGGCAAGAATAGTAAGTGGTTGTTGAGAGAAACAAATCTGACTAGTAAGTAGGTAATGAAACAAAGGTTCACGTTTCGTACGAAGATAAATTTTTGAAGCTAGTAAATATAAAAGTGACGTTACACTGAAAGGTTTCCAATCCATTTCTCTACGAGATAAGGTTGATGCATGTCAATGATGCGGTTAGAATTCTAAGATAAATAATCAGTCTTTTCCTATAATATTGTTTATTTACAAAGCGACAATTATTTCAAATGTACTTTGATCGTTAGTTCACTGGGAGTGTTACTTTTTATATAACTATATGGAAACGTAAAAATGGCAAATAATTTATTACAAAGTCAGCGTCTTTAATCATTAGATAAAAAATACGTGTATTTTGTTAAGATCAATTATCTACTAACAGATGGCTTAGTTGTCAGAATCATGAATAATTCTAAATATTTTAACTTTTAAGTACGACTGGTATGAATTCGGCATCACATTAATTCACATCTTATTATGTTCCTTTATTTTTAGAATGAAGTCCATTTAGGTAACGTACCTCAAAATATATTAAGCTATATACGTTATTAGAGAAAGTCTCTCACTCTAGTAAACAAAAGTTCCTGTCTTTGTCCTAAGTTGCAACACTACATTCACAATTACTTGCTATTCACGATCTCTGCGTAATATGAAGAGATTTTCTCTTGTTTCAAAAGGATCTACTCTTCAACGCTGTAGTAAGAATGATTTCAGGAAGTTTTAAGGCAGTCCTCGAAAACAAAGAGAAATATTTTTGAATAAACACACCATGAGCACACTACAGCTTCAAAAGCAACACCTAACAGACATAACTGAAAGGACAAGCTTCATTCTGAAGAATATTTTATTTCCTAACCATCGTATTGATCCACAAGAACCACTTTAATCATGGACAAAAGCTGTTTTACTGCAGATAGGTGTAGATTTGAAACAATGACTCAAAATGGATCCTCTTGACCATATAGTGTTACCGATTCTTCTGAGCTCTCAGAGTGTGTTAAGAAGTATATAGTTCCTGAAGATTGTTGACAAAAGAAGTTCATGGATAATAAGACTGCTATCTTACCAATTATCAAAAAAAGAAGGTAATGTCCTATCCTTCAGTGTCAGTACGTTACATTACTACCATACATGAACGATCACTAAAATCGCTGTAAATGATGACTTGATGTTAAAGAAATTAGTTTCAACTCATTCGTGTGTCCTCTTTAGTCTCACGTTGTCCTCTGACAGGAAAACTGGTCAACAATATCAAAAACAACGTGAGACTAAAGAAGCCGCAGTAATTAGTCGAAATTGGTCTCTCTTTTGACACTTGCTGTAGTTTATCATTAACTTATCTACACAATATTGAGCTTTTTATTACAACGATTGCTGAAACTTCTGAGCAATCAGGAATTAAAATTAAACAAGTGATAACTGAAAGTATCTGTACGTGTAAAGAATCTGAATACCTAACTTATAAATGTTAATTTATTAAATCCAATGAAATAACTATAAATGTTCCATTCTGTGTCTTATGCTTTCATTAAACTGTTAACTAAATTATAAACATTTTTTTCGAATATATATAAGAACTGATTATAAATGTATCAGTTCATTTCATTTTTCTACATGCATCTCTTAGTATTTCTCCCTAGGGTAAACCAATACATACTTCTGTTGAATGTTTTATCTGTTGCCTCTCCTAAACCTAGAGTCTCAGTTAGTCTTTTGAATGGTTCCCTTGATGATATATATACAATTTGTGTTTATATTTTATTAGGAGTTAAATCTGATACTGCTCACACTTGTACAATGGTGTTCATGTTTCTCAATTCTATTACCTGTAAATGTTCTTGAAACTTTCTCGTTATGTGTTTCAGTATTAAAATGCTGTTTTATCCAGCACTGGCTGTTGAAAACAAAACTAGATTTCGGTGTTTAAACCACAGAATAAATTACATATTCTTTACATTTTATTAAATATATATAATTTAAATTAAAAATAAACAAACAGTTATACACCTCACCAATGTTGAAGAACTGAAATGTTTGTGTTATTCTTATAACGTTGTTTCATTATTTCACTTTACGCGAAAATTCTGAAACATATTCTATTCTTCATTTTTCCCCCTAGGCTTTTCCTTGTAGGCTTATGACGCTAAAAACTGGGTTTCGATAAAATGTTCATTGTTTTATTTTCTTAGAAAAATTGTTTTGTATTTGTTTTAGTTAAGCACAAAGCTACACAGTAGGTTATATGTGATCTTTCCTCACCACTAGTATCGAAACCCGGATTTGAGCATCATAAGCCACATGAAGGGGAACCGAAGTTGATGTAATTCGTTATAACATATGACAATAACGTAACAGATACGTTTTATGTTTTGTTTATTAGAGTGAGCCTCGTGATGACGCTAACTAACAAAACGTTATAACTGGTAGCAAAGAATGGTTGCAGTTTGACTGAAGGGGACCATCTTATCTCACTTTCCTCTGCTATGAGAAATATGTGGTTTCTCATGTAAATACTTTATGTATACGTGATAATTGTCTCATAGAATGTAATATAGCTTGATGAAATATAACTTTAAAATTTGTAGTAGAGAAATATGGCTGGTGAATGTTCGTTGAGACTGTCTATAGTACTTATGTTTGTTATTTAATCCTATAATTTGCTAGAAATATATACTTTGATTCAAAATTTTACTATGAATTTTGAAAGACGAAATATCGAACTTAGTAACTTGACATTTGTTAAAAAAACTATTCTACGACCAGTGCATAGTGTAGTTCTTATCTGTTTACCATTCGTCAATGTAACGAGATAGATTTTAAAGATATTCACAAAATTCCATTTGGTTGTGTGTCAGGGAGTTTCACAATTTTTGGATATTTATTCCGCTATCTTTGTAATGATTTATTCGAAAAAAATATTTGAGACTGCTGAATTTTCTACTTTCACCTAGTATAATGATGGATTTGTTTACATTTTTGATTTTCTAGATGTAACTTAAACTATATAACATTACCTAACAGTTCCTAGATCGATTTATAGCCAAACGTAACTTTAATGTGAGCTTTTTAGACCTTCTACACCAGCACGTTTTATTTATTTCTTTTTTAGTAACGTCACAGTAAGCCATCTATTATGTCCACCACAAGGAATTGAATTCCAGATTTTAGTTGTAAGTTCATAGACTTACTGCTGCCCAATCAGGAGATGCTCTATGCCTAAACGTTTCATTACTAATTATCTTAACAACCGAAACGCGTAAAAGAAACTTATGCAAATTTTTGTAGTCTGAAGCATGAAGATATAAAAAGCACAAAAGCTAACCAGAAGGAATCTTATGTCAAATTAGTCATAATTTATTTCTGTTTGATCAAGCAAAAACCAATATTATTATGTACGTTAACTAACTTATTAAAGCAGCCAAGAATCCCGCTTCACAGAATTTCATTATAATAAATGGATATATATTGTGTAAAGAGTTCCCACAAACGATACATATAAATGCAGATAACCTACGTATATCTGATATTCTCTTGCCTCAGATATTTAGAGAATGTAAATATACATATGCGTGTGTAGGTTTAAGATGTTAGTCCTATACTGGAATATTTATTTAAACTATTTTACTCTATCATCGCTAACGAGTAATTATTAGTCAAACAATTACTATTATTGTTTTACATATTATAATAGCAGTCTAAATTAATTCGGTACAACTGACATGCTAATCACCTGAGGCATGTTTACATTACAGACAAGTTATATATGAAAACAATATTTAAAATGTTATTGAATTGTAATTTAAAACTTTCTAATTATTCCGACACAGTCAGTGCGTTTACTGAAAACCATGTGTTACTTATTCATGAAAACTGTCAATTTTACTTTTTCTGAACCATCTATGAATCTTTTTGTTCATGACATATAAGAAAATTTATGTTCATTTTTCATGTTTTTGTGTTGTTGTTTTTGCTATTCGAAGCCGTGGTCATCATTTAAATATCTAGATCCACAACAGTTCACATGTTTATCACGTAACAATGCACATCAACGTGCAAATTCATGGGTTTTAATTAGTTACCTGGGAGGAATTTCGTATATTAGCATGTAACCTCTATGTGTTCCTCTGATTTCTACACCTGAATGTTTAGTTATAGTCAATAAGTTTAATTAAGAATAACACTTGGGATAAACTTTCGCACTTAGCAAAAACGATGTTAATAAGCGCGCCTGCCTACGACTTGATACTAATATTAATAATTTTTAAAACGAGATATAATTATCAATATTAATAATTAATGAGTTATGTAAGCTTAATTTCAAACAATACAGCAACACAGTTTTCCAAAGTACCTTTCAATAATAACAACAATACCGTGTGGCAAACACAAACACCAATAAAAAGTGAAATGATTGGTACAGAAGCTTTCATCTTATTTCGAAGAAAACGTGTTTAGGAAAACAGAAACGCAATAAAAACTTACCCGAAAAGAACTAGTTTGCCACTGTGAACATAAAATCATTAAACACCAATATTCCTTTAGAAGAACTTTCAGTCAAATGCAAAGAGGCAAATTTGAAATGTGTTTGAATGGATGACATTTTGAAAGTCTTCCGTCTTTCGTTTTCTGGACGAAACAACAAGAAGTTGCCATCCATTTAACCAAATTTCATCATAAACACATCTATTCAAGAACTACTTCAGGTTTCGCATTGAAATATGTGTAAATTTAGTACAATGAGAAAACTAAATCCAATTTAACCACCATTTTACTTGAGAAAACAAAATCCAATTTAACCACCATTTTACATCCTTGTTCGAGGTCGTTATACTTCTCTGTTTGTAACAACCTTTCCAAACAAACAATAATGTTCTCATATCTACAAACCATGCTAGTATTTCAGATCAGGACATAATCAATTATAGTAAAATTTATAGATTAACTAAAGTGAAAAACATTACTAGTGATACATCTGTAGGTACATAAAGTAGTTAAATCAGAAATAGACAAAAATAAAAACAAAGTCAGGGTTACTTTAATTGCATTAAAATACTAAATCACTTTCTAACTAATCATTCAATGAAGTAATAGATTATTTAAGTAATAATCATATGAGTTGTAATCTCGTGACCTATTCAGTGAATAAATACTCTTCATAAACTGAGACACGATATAGCTATTGTTGTTAATATTGAAAAATACTTTGGAATATTTTTTTGGAATTAAGTGTTTTTTCTGGTTTTTTTCTTGATTCCATAACTCATAAAGGCAAAAGTTTATTTTAAGTGTTGTTATAGTTAAATAAACTGTTTTTTTATAATATTATTAGACCATGGCTGTAGTGGCATTTCTTTTAGATCGTTACATAGCTGAATATTAATATGGAAATATCAAACTTTGTTGATATCCGTAATATTCAGTTCACACTAAGTACAGCAAATCATGATTCTCAAAACTGGGCGAACACACTCTTTATTTTGCAGAATAATAATCCAATGATCCAGGAATATGCCTACAAAACTGACATGTGACAACCTGCTGTAGCTGTTCACATATTTATAAAGCTTAGTCATGTTATATGAGGACAAGCGCAGCCCAATGGTTTGCGTGATTATATACTAGTCTGAGATCTAAAATTACGGCCAAGAAATAAAAAGCCGCGTCCCGAACTTTCGGGTCAGGAATTCATCACAAGAATGACAATTTATCCCACTTTTCGGTCAGACAAAATAGCCCCAAGAGTTTGCGGTGACTGTTGTTGACTTAGCTGTCTTCCCTCTTTGAAATTACTAAGAAAAGAGTGGTCTTCAGTCACAAAGCATGACACGAGTACTTTGAGAGAGATAGCTTTGTACAATATGTAATGATTTTCTTCGTTTACCAGGTGTTAAATAGAGATTGTACTTATTTCTTGTTAGATTTAAGGCTTCAGACATTACTGAAATCTAGTTGAAATTGTTATTGAGGTTCTATGTTGTAGACAGATTACTTTTGCTTAGACTCTAGTATCAGAGAGCTAGAGATACAAGATACTGTTGAGAGAGCATATTTATATTATCTAACACACGCCCTCTCTAGCTAGCAAACACAAATACTTGTTCAAGTGTTTAACATGGTCTTAAATATATATTGTGATTGTTCACGACCCTGTATTTAGACTCTTTCTTTGGTTCAAATACTTAATCAAAGGCAAATGAAATAAGATACTGTTGTGTAATACAGTATCCATCAAGTCCTCCTGTTTTTAGATACTGTTGTGTAATACAGTATCCATCAAGTCCTCCTGTTTTTAGATACTGTTGTGTAATACAGTATCCATCAAGTCCTCCTGTTTTTGCGGTCCCAGCAGATCATTGTGATGGAAACTTGAGAACAACACAACTTGTTCCCATTTTTCAATAATAGATTACTTGTTTACATAATATAGTTTGTTTGTTGATATGCTCTTCAATGATATATTATTTGTTCATTTACATGACCGATAAACTACTTATTCATTTACTGCAATGATATATTGCTGTTTATTCTTTTCGAGGATAAGTTATTTATTTATATTTTTCAAGGATTAGTTGTTTTTTACACAACTAAATGACATATTCACACGATTCAATGACATATTCACACGACTCAATGACATATTCTATGTTGACCATTAAAAATGCTCTTCGTTTATATTCTTTAAAGGTATTCACTGAAAAACGTCAACATTTACCACAGCATTATTTAGGAACTATTTGTTAGCATGAATACATAAAAACTGAGTAGCTGAATAATGTACATTAATTTTATGCTATGTTTCTAGGACGCTTAACAATAAAACCAATACCAATTTCATTAGGTTTATGAATAGTGTCAACGTACAATGTATATACCTATACATAATATTAGTAAATACTGTCAGCTGAAATAAGATAAGTTATGATTCCCTATACGTATTTCCTTCTGTTTGTCGAGAACCTTCAAATTAACTATTTTATACGATTTGAGAATTTGCCATAATGAGTATTCTGAAATTTGTTAATTTTACTAATTTCCTTAGCTCCCCCTATAATACCTCATCTCCCTGTTTTATTACATCATATTAAAGCCACTCTCACACTTAAACATAATACAATTATAATCCAGTAGATTATAACATATATATTTAAATAAGTATATCTTCGTAATTGTTTTCTGTATCCAAGCTTTCATTTCTATTGTACCACACGTGAAACCTAATGGCTAAGCGCTAAGTATACGAGCTTATAATGCTAAAATCGAACTTCAATACCGCGCTATGCTGAGCGCAGATGTTCCATTGCGGAGCTTTGTGTTTAAAAACATATAAGCAAAAATCTTTCTGGTACAAGTAAAATCTACTTGATTATATTTTAAATGAAACGAGAAATAAACTAAAAATTAACATTGATTTTGCACTCAGACTGATATTTAAGAATAACATGAGCAGCACTTTGAGAGCACGTCAGAAGGAGCACTTTTATTTATCATTCTAGCTTATCGGGTCGGACATTAGTTGAAATAAAATGCCTGATGTTAGGATGTGTGCTTAATCAATTACAATTAAGTTACCGAATATAATAATCAGAATATGATGTGTCAGTATGGAGTTTCATAACTTCGTATAACATGTACTGTATAACAATTATTTTGAAAACAGTCAAAGAAGAAAATTATCCATGAAATTAGTCGTCTGTGTTCAAATCGCAAACACCTAGCCGTATTTTAGTATATATTAAAATACCCGTGGTAAAAACACAAAACAATATACATTTAATAAAAATAAGCTATTATCATAGAACCTAAATACTGTGACACCCCAAGTACAGCTTTACCAGTTTACTTAAATATAACTGTTAAGGTTGGTTTGATTTATATCCTATGCCACTACCCACATGCAATCATAGAATGTAGGATTTTGGAACACTAACCTTTGATTAGGCATGTTCGCCTCTATACTACAGAGACGTTGTGGAAGCATACCACAATGTGATTGACCTTAAGTGAAATGTTCAAAGTTCCTTATGAAGCTAAGATGAAGAACATTACTTGCCTTTGTATATCACTAGTACTAGATAACAGACGTGTGTATTTAATTTCATGCAAGAAACTATATCATACAATAGCCATGATGACAATAAAAGCCGAAGACTGCCAAAGAGCCTTTAATAGCTCCATCTATTTGGTCAAAGAAGTAACTAATGAAAGTAAATTGTACATGTGTGAAGGAAAACTCTGGAAGTTTTAAAGTGTTAAAAACTGACGCAACACCTTCTCGAACCTTGGACACTTAAATCTCCAAAATGACGCTCGAGCCTCTAGTTCACTTTTGGCGCACGAAACTGTTTATAAATAATAAATTTGGCAAACCACAAAAATCACTCACACTTCTTAAGAACTCTATATATATTTTACTAAACGTTACTTACAGCAGAGTAAAATTCTTCGTCTCAACAAATTAAAGCACATAGACAAGGTTTTTCCATACTCTTAAATTAACGTAATCTTTAAACCATCTTTGAAATTAAACTACCTTTTTCATATCAAAGATCGTCTACGACAGTAGGTTCTTACAAACATACGTGTGATGACTGTAAAGTTACCTAATTGAAACACAAAGTGCTGTTGTTCCTTTGGTGCCCACGGGTATCTGAAAGCGTTTTTTAGCAATTTCTCTGTAATGTGCCTGTGTATGGAACACCATATATATAATCAGTTTTAACCTTTTAAAATATAGTATTAACCTCATGTGAGTTTGAAACTTTGTACCCCCATGAAGAAAGACCATCTTCCTTCACACTTCCTCAAATTTACCAGTTTCAAATTATTAATTAAATGTTAAATCATGTGCCTTTTAGTTTTTATTGTTTATCAAAAATAAATATGTCATTGTAAAAGTAGTTTATTTACAAATGTGGCAGTGAAAGAGTTGAGACCTATAATGTACTTTCAAGTCCATCTATACGCCTACAATCCGTTGCCATATGGAGAGAACTCTAGAAAATAAACATTTTACTTGAATTTTGAATTGTGTGTAATGGAAAACCGACTATTGATAAAGATAAAAATATTGTTATTTATTAAATATATCACTTGTTATTTTTATCCTGAACACTTTACTTATCTCAAGTCTACTGATTCTTAACATTAATTTTATATAAGCAATAACTTGCTCTTAATACTTCGAACAACCCATTTTTGGATATATTTACTCTCCAGTATTTCTCCAATTACCACCACTATGCTTTTACTAAAAGTACTATTACTATTAGACCAGAAATTTGTATGAGTTCAATTTAGCCTACTATAAAGCTTTAGTTTAAGCCTGATGATGGCCGAAATAGAATAACCAAGTCGCCAAGTGCTGTATTGTCTTAAATCTCTTAAACATTATAACAAACATTATAATAAATTATCTCTTAACTGATTAACATCATTTAATGCAGAATAGTGATAGTAATTCAATGGTAACAAAAAGGTAAATACACATATATGTTTAAATATTTACTTTTCAATTTTATTTTTACTTTCATAAAAGGGCAGTAAACCCTCTTTCATTTTTTATTTAATAATGTATGGCATCTATCCAAAACACTGAATAAATAACCAACAGTAAATATCTATTGCAGGATAATTTAACGTTGTTAACAATTCAACGAACCGTACAGAAAACAATATCATATTTATTTATAAAGAAGAATTTGAGTAAAATACGTGTGTCACACTGTATTTGTTCAAACATTTGGCACTCGAAATCGTGTTTCTATATTCGTGACGAGCATAACACAAACAGACGATTGTTAAATTTATTGCTTTACAATAAACAAATAAATCAAACACTTAGAATGAGAGATGTTATTGTATATCATTACTGTATACATTTTCTAGAGTTATAACTTAATAAATACGAATAATATTCTGTATCAGAAGCTTATAATTCATAACTCTTTCATGTTTCGAAAAGTTATTATTAGAATTCTTTCATGTTTCAGAAACTTATCATACGTGAAAAGAAATACGACGAGCCAATCAAGTGACCAGGAAACAACAACAACAACAATGGAATACATGCTTTTGATACAATATATATGTATGCACACTTCTTTTTATTGATTCCTTCTATAAAAACAAGATGGACTGTTTTAGTTATTTTCAGCTTTTTTGCATTTCAAATTAATTGAATTAAACGTGAGAGACAGATTGTGTTGAATTACAACAGAGACAAAACTTCTCAATCATTAAAACTTTATTATATCGACGACAAAATAAAAAGTTAAATTGTGTTCTTGATCTAATAAAATTGGCCCAAAATATAAACTTTAATGCTGTAATTAATTTGTTATTGTCAATAAAGGAAATTCATCATAGCTATTTTGAAACAATTTTCAAGAAAATTTAAAGAAATAAATTCTAACCCTAATGTAAGTTTCGGCTTAACGATACTCAAAAACTTAATAATGTTGTTATTCATATCATTTATTCAAAAAACATAATAATGTTGTTATTAATATCACTTATTTTAAAAACTTAATGATGTTATTTTTAATATAATTTATTTTAAAATACTTAATAATGTTGTTGTTTATATCATTTATTTTAAAAAACTTATTCATGTTGTTGTTAATGTTATTTATTTTATAAAAAACTTGTGTTGTTGTTGTTAATACCATTGTTTGAAAAACGTAATCATGATACAGTTTATGTACATTATCTTAATTCTTTATTACAAATGACCCAGTTAAGTATGAAATCAAAATATATATAATTTACTGGTTTGGTAATTCAATTCAGTATCCGCTCGAACGAATATTTTATATACCTAAATGTTCAATCTCAAAGTACTTCTGTCTATAATAATTTACAGGTTATAGAGTTTATACTTACTGTATCTTACTTCTCCTATAAGCCTAAATTGTTATAATCAACAAAGGTAAAATCTCGTATTATTCAATTACTATTTTAGCACGCCCTACTAAAAATTAATACACTTAATACACGATTAAACTAGATCAGTATATAAATATCACATTCGAAACGAGCTTATTATATTAGATGATGAAATCACACTCAATACAAAAATATTGAGGCGTTCGGCTTGTAGGCTGAAGGTCGCCTTAAGGGTGTTATAATGTGACGTTCAATCCCACTATTAGTTGGTGAAAGGGTAGCCCAAGAGTTGGCGGTGGGTGGTGATGGCTAGCTGCCTTCCTTCTAGTCTTATACTGCTAAATTACGGACGACTAGCGCAGATAGCCCTCGAGTAGCTTTGCACAATATTAAAACAAACAAACAAAATATTATAATTATTGGATAATTCTCGAAAAAGCGAGGAATAACAGTGGAAGTATTCCGCAACATCTGAACAAGAATGATAAGAATCAGATTAAATAATATGTCGTTTTTTTATCTCAGAAATGTTAAGTACCTTCTTGGCTATAAAACACCGAAACGGTTTTCCCAGACCAGAACCAGTCGTGCTACACATGGTAATATTTCTAGAACACACACATGCCAAACTCAAGGTATTCTACTTTTCTATTGTTATTAGTGTCGATCACGTACCGCTAGGTTGTAGAACGTCCTCGCACCGTAAGCTAGTTTCAAAGACACATATTGTACAGTGACGTTTTGTTAAACTTGTGAAACATCGAAAAAAAACGACAAAGTCAACATCCTTTAATAGGAACTTTGGCGCGCACGCTTATCTAAAACCTACCTGGCCGCCTTGCACAATTTGACAATGCGATACAGTGCAATAACATCTTGAAAGTATAACACAATTGAAACAAACAGATTAAGAAAATCGTTACCATTAAAATTGTGTCTGCAAGACTAGCGAATGACTGTTGAGAATAAGAATGTTCAACAAAAAATTATTCTTTTTATTTTAGTGCATTTTAATGGAAAGTTTCGATAAATGTTTTTTATGAAACTAGAATACTTCGAATCTCGTTCAAACAATTACGCTACTGATTTTAATTATTGGTTTGTTTTGAATTTTGCGCAAAGCTACTCGAGAGCTATCTGTGCTAGCCGTCCCTAATTTAGCAGTGTAAGACCAGAAGGAAGGCAGCTAGTCATCACCACCCACAACTCTTGGACTACTCTTTTACCAACGAATAGTAGGATTGACCGTAACTTTATAACGCCCTCACGGCTGAAAGGGCGAAAATGTTTGGTGCGACGGAGATTCGAACCCGCGGATTACGAGTCAAGTGCCTTAAACATCTGGGTATGCCGGGGCTCTGCAATAGATGTCTCTAATTTAGCAGTAAATGAGCAGAGTGAAGATAGTTAGTCACCACAGCCTTCCGCCAACTCTTCAGTACTGTTTTACCAAAGAATAGTGAGATTGGCCGCCCCAACTGAAAGGCCGATTATGTTTAATGGGACGAGGTTTCGAACCCGGGACACTTAGACGTCAAGTCAAGCGCCCTAACCACTTGACCATGTATTTTAATTTCAGCATTTATGTTACTTTTGCATAAAATTTAAATACTTGCCACATACCAAATACACAGTAAATTGTTTAAAGTTTTTAGCGATTAAAATGGTTTATTTTACGAGATGCTGATGAGAGTTCACTTGAGAATAAAAATACTGAAATGGATAAAGTTGTTGCACTGTAATAGAACTCACACTCAAATATGTGTCCCTCCAATGGGACAACGGTTAAGTCTGCAGACGAACAGCCATAAAATTCTGGGTTCGTTCCGCACCGTGGATAAAACAGATAGCCGAATGTGACTTTGCTCTGAAATAAGCTCAAACACATACAAAGCACAAAAGATACATTAACAGCTTCTTTATTTTAGTATATTCGCTACGCTTTTTTTCATTTTGGTCACTTCCGACTGGGTCTTTCATTTAAGGGCATAGTTCATCAGATCAGTCAAATTGGAACACTCCAAACGTTACCGAAGGTGGCACTGTGCAATATTCAATGCTAATTATTTGAAGCTTTCAGGCGTTTACACAATGCACAAAAGTCCAATATGCTCGTAATGGATGAAAGTACGTACGTTATTTCTTTTCCACCAATTTTCAACCTAAACATTTTGGTCACGCGATAATTATGTCTTTAGCAGTTTTGTTTCTAGGATTGCTTGTTTCATTTTGAATTTTGCACAAAGCTACAAGAGGGATATCTGCACTAACCGTCCCTAATTTAGCAATGTAAGACTAGAGCAAAGGCAGTTAGTCATCATCATTCACCGCCAACTCTTGGGATACTCTTTTACCAAAACATAGTTGGATTGCTCACGTGTTATAATGCCCCCACGGCTGAAAGGGCGAGGATGTTTATTGTGACGGAGATTCGAACCAACGACCCTCAAATTACAAGTCGAGTACCCTAACCACCTGGCCATGTCGGGCCTGTTTTAGGAAGACTTACATATAATGACCAGTTGAAAGTTTTTGCATCTTTTTATAGCGACTATCCTTTTTATCCTTTGTCATCCAACTTTTGAACTTTTAAAGTATTCTAATATTTTACAGCATGTTTTCGCTATTATTGTCAAAACATGCAGTCTAACTTTTAAAAACAATATACTTATATTTACAAATCCAGGTTGACATTCTAAAGCCACATATAAATAAAAGGAAACGGAAAAGGACACCAAAGTCGAAAATATAGATAAATGAAACATATTTGGACTTATGATTTCCAGGGGTTCGATTCCCCTCGGTAGACTTAGCAGACAGCCTGATGTGGTTTTGCTATAAGAAAACACACACAAACAGACACTTATGTCTTTAAAATAAATTAGACAACAACCGAAATCAGTTTATTTTGGAGTTCGTGTAGCTTTGTTGTTTATTTTAATTTTTGCCTCTTTTGATATATAAAAATACAGTTCTATATAATATCAACAAACTGAATATTTAGTAATAGTGATTTTCACACTTTATTATTAAGTTATCATCACTTTACTTGCTATTCCAGCACTTATTTAAACATATATTTTAAAATAAAAAAAATGATTTTACACATCCGTAAAGAATGATTCTTTAACAGAACATATTAGTTGGAAACGAATGGTTCCAGCTCATTAGATACGCTTTCTACTGCATAAGCATCTTTGAGATATTAACCAATAAGTATTGTAAAATGAGTAATTGTAACAACGTAGCAAAATGTTACTCAGAAAATATATGCTACTTTTTATTTTTTATATATACAAAGGATTTGACGACGTTATATTAATAGGATTTGGGTATGGAAAACAGTAACTCACGTGATAACTACAGTCAATGTGAAGTCGCATTGGAATTTCTGGTATCAAAGCTCCATTGTTTACATTTTCTTTCTCTTTGTAGGTAGTGTGATACCATTAAAAACTGCTCGCTTTTGGAAAAGGTACGCATCAGCTCTTTTCGACGCAAAATAGTAATACAAAGCTACTCGAGGGCTATTTGTGCTAGCTGTCCCTAATTTAGTAGTGTAAGACCAGAGGGAAAGCAGATAGTTATCACCACCCACCGCCAACTCTTGGACTACTCTTTTACCAACGAATAGTGGGATTGACCGTCACATATAACGCCCCCACGGCTGAAAGGGCGACCAGGATTCGAACCCGCGACCCTCAGATTACCAGTCGAACGCTTTAACCCACCTGGCCATGCCGGGCCTGTATTGATACACCATGTTAATAAAGGAAGTGTCCGAAGTCTTAAAGTGCTAAATTATTTAGGTCCGGAATTGCCAGGTGGTTAGGGCCTTCAACTCGTAATTCGAGGGCCGCGGGTTTGAATCACCATCACGCCAAACATGCTCGTATGTTTCTTAATGGATTGTCTTGGAATGTGGTATGTGAAGTAAAAGTTCAGTGGAATACATCCACGAAAAATATGTGATATTTTGGAATATTACAATCTAAGCTACAGAAAATGGAAAACTGCTAAATTATAACTCATGCTAAGTTCACACAGTGCATCCTGTATGCTGTTTTGGCCGCACGACACACTACCGTGTGCCATCTATTACAATAACTTAGAGCTTTAATCTTCATGATATTTTTAAACGACGTTTTTCCATTCAAAAATGCGACACTGTCCTTATAAGTTACTTGAGTTTTAAATTATTGTTTACTTATAATGGTGAATCTAATTACAAGTAGAAATAATATTTTACTTATATTAGTAATGTAAATAGTCTGTTAGTAATATCGACTTTTGTAACTTGCCTGACGAGTTTTGATGTTGAACAAGAAGTCTTCTCGGCAGCGGTCAGTAGTTATCTATCTATAACTTTATTGCTTTTATTTTCACTCATTTTATCTGTAACCCAAAATTATTTAACTATTATTGTTGTTTGTTCAATTTTGCGCAAGGTTATTGTATGGATATCTGCACTATTCGTCCTTAATTTTGAAAAAATACATAATAGAAAAGGCACTTCGTGAAAACTGCTAACCTCAAACTCATGAAAAAGTCATCAAATAGTGGGATTTGTTTTTTATCGTGCACCAACGGATCTAAAGTTTGGGGCTTGTTCGTTTATTATTGTCTTTTTTAGGAGGTAAAAGATCACAAACCAGCTTCGGATCCACAGTCCAGCACACTAACGTCAGACCACTCTAGGCCTCCTAACTAAGGATGAAGTTTTCAAAGTTATACTGAGATGTTCCCTTTCTATATTTTCTATCTTAACAGACATGCACTCTTCTATCATTTCCATTAATTTTTATAAGCATTAAAGAGAGGCAAATGCATATTTACAAGTAACAATCGATAGTAATACAAGATTCGGTGGTTCAATTGTAGAGCGGCTAATATTAAACTAGGACAAAATTATCCAAAAAGAAACACGTTTTTACCATATTTCATTAAATTTAATAATACGTCTTAAGGCGGGTTGAACTTAGCTACAATAAATTAATTTATATTGGATATATGTTTGTAGTGAAACATTTTGTAATTATTGGAAATAAGTTCTAAACAATACAACATTACGTCTCTGCTTACTGTTCTAAGCCCCCAAGATGACTTACTTGCGTTTACTATTAGATTGTTCGAAAAATAACGGTGTATTTTAAATTTTAACTGTAATAAGAAATAAAAAAAAATTAAAAGGAACTTTATTAATCAAAATAGGAACCTAGTGAATCTATACTCTTTTGCTAACGAGAAACAAGATTATTTATGCCATGACGATAAAACTCTAAAGTCTTAAAACTCAGAAATTATTTTAAGCCATTCTCTGCTGCTGCTCTGTTGTTAAAAGTTGTCCAAATGTTTAAAAAAAGTGGTATTTAGTGTGTGACAGGTGTTGGGAGTAAGGAGGAAGATGCAATGTTTCATAGCTCAATTCGTTGAGTGTCATTTGAGCAAAGTGTGGTCGAACATTATCATGAAGCAAGATTGGTCCTCTTCGACTGACTAATGCTGGCATTCTTCACGCAACTTTCTATGCATTTCTTCCAATTTTTGACAGTAAACTTTCCTAATGATATTCTGGTTCTGGTTGAGCAAGCTGCAGTGGATAATACCAGCCACATACGATGACTATAATCTTCTGTTGGTGCAACTTTGACTTTGATAAGTTTTGGAGCCTCGTTAAGGTTGAGTCGTTATGCAGATCGCTTTCTGCTGTTGTAAACGATCCACTTTTTTATCACAGATGACAATTCGATCAAGAAATCAGCATAGAGCAGAGTTCAAAACGAGATGGTCCGAAACTGTGTAAGTATAAATACCAAATTCTTATGTCATTTCTCTAACAGTGTGGCGCGGGTTTAATTCCACTAATGTTCTCAGCAAAGAAGAATGCATAAGAATATGTCAACCACACTTCGTCAATAGTTATCTAAATCCAGTCATGAACGATTAATCCAACAGTACTTTTCGGAAGAGACTATATTACGCAATGAGGAGTGGACATACAGATAGACCGGCTCAAAGATTTGAAAAAGGTCTTATTACGTGTTCTTTACAGCTTCTTCTTAAAAGACTCATTTGTTTTTTAATTTCGCGCAAAGCTACACGAGAGCTATCTGTGCTAGTCGTCCCTAACTTAGCAGTGTAAAACTAGAGGGAATATAGCTAGTCATTACCACCCTCCCCCAACTCTTGGATTACTCTTTTTATTAACGAATAGGGGTAGTGACCATCACGTTATAACAACCCTACGGCTGAAAGGACGAGCATGTTTGGTACGACAGGAATTCGAACTCGTGACTCTCATATAACGTGTCGAGAGCTTTAACGAATTGGCCATGCCGGGCCGAGTTTTTCGTTTAATAATGTTCACTCGTGTCGTTTTAATGTTTTCAAGTATTCCTAGAGTTTTAAAATCAGTACCTTCTTTCCTTCCAAATCGGATTTAGTACAAGAAGAGCTTAGATTTTATCTATACGTTTTACCTTAAAAAAGTATTACATCTGAGAAAATTTTGTCTATTTTCAGAAGCTCTTAATAAATAACGTTTCGTGTAAATTTTATTTGGTAATATTTCTAACACTGCATATTTCATTCCCTCAGTGACAGATTTGTTTGAGCGATGTGTTTTTTGTATGAATATATTTGAAAGTGAATGTCTAAATCAACCAAAACTATTTTCTCTTTTTTTTTCAGGAGAAAAAAATAGGTTACATCTTGTCTACCAACAAGTCAATATAAACTGAAAAAAATTAATTATAACTCATAAAAAGGTCACTTATCAGTAAGCATGTACTTTTACAATATAGAATAAAATAGAAAACGAAATCCATTAATAACTTATATAACTCATACCGTTGAGCACTTTTTCTAGCCCTAAAGCTATAAATTTAGTTTTTAATCATGTAACACTGGAAATTCGCACTTGGTATTGTGAAGCTATTTTGTAACTGAAGAACTTCATATGAATAGCTTTACATGTAAGATAGATCCTGAGAATATGGCCATTTAGTCTATAATTTAGTTAAACCATTATGACAACTCAGATTAATTTTGACTAGTATATGCAGTAACGCTATAACAGTTAGGAAAAGTTTTTGAAAACGCAAAATCATTGCTGTATTTCTGCTAACTTATGTATGTTGCGTACCATAGTTCAACTCATGCAAGTTCTTCATTGTTAAACGCAGACACAAATAAAAATTTGAGGGTCGCGAGTTCGAATCTCTGTCGCAACAAACAGGCTCACCCTTTCAGCCGTGGGGACGTTAAAATGTGACGGTCAATTCTACTATTCTTTGGTAAAAGAATAGCCCAACAGTTGACGGTGAGTGGTGATAACCAACTGCTGACCTCTAGTCTTAGACGATAAATTAGAGACGGCTTGTGCATATAGCCCTCGTGTAGCTTTTCACGAAATTAAAAACAAACAAACAAAAGTTTACTCAGGATTACAGAATATGTTTACATTTAGAACTAAAAAAAAACTAATTAAATGTCTGATCACAGCTTCTATTGTTGCTTAAAAGAACAGCTTCTCCAGCAGTCTGAAATATCCCAAGATTGCGAAAAGATTTCATTTATTTCTTTATTGTTACGAAAAAAAAACACAACAGGCTATCTGTACTGTGCCCATCGTGAGCATCGAAACTCGTTTTTTTTACTTATAAGCTAAATAAGTACAGATTTAAGAAATCACAACATTTCACTTGAGTACAAGTTTTATTGATAACGTGATATAATAGTTTTATGACATGAATAGAGATAACCAAAGAACAAAGGATGAAGGCAGTCAGGGACATCACATAATTTTTAAATTGTGTTTTTTTCTTTTTTCTTTTCAAAAGGTCCGTGAAAGGGTTAAGAACAAAAGCTACAACTTTGTTTACGCTAAAAACAGGCAGTAAGAGATCTTTAGTTCCAAAGCTTTGTTAAATCTACACTTCTTGGAATACCCTTTAAAACACAACAAATAACATTAGTCATGTTTAACTCCAATAGGTTTCGATTTGTCTGGCGACAAAATAAATGATAAAAACAACTATTTTATATTCTTTGATAGATTGTTTAGTCAGAGTATTCATGATGAAACTTTGTAGAATGGAGGCAACTGTCTGTTGTGAAGACACAAGTGTAGAGGACGGCGTTTCGAAAGCCTTTCGTTTTGTGTGTCTTGTAGAGAAGAATTAACACGTTTCGAGCAACAATAACTATCATTTATTTCTCTAATATATTTTTTAAAAGTAATAACTTCATTGACCAATACGTAAAAGCTATTTTTCAGCTTATTGAGAGTAAAGGCAGTAAGTAATTATTTCTCATGATTTTTTTCCAGACATTGTTATTCTCTAGTGTAACCCAAGCATGCTATATTTACAAGTACGTATCTATTATACTGTACTCGTTAAAGTATCATGCTATTATAGTGGGCCCAAGGAACAAAGACTGATGTGAAGCCAAAATATTTTAAGTAACCCACTTATGGTAGTGTTACTCTGATCAACTCTACATAGCTTTCAGTAAAGCGACAAATTAAATCTGATTAATTATTTCAACAATTAAGGATTTTTTTTTTCTTTGCTCAACCCTACATGGCTTCTAGTAGCATGACAGATTAATATTGATTAATTATTTCAACGGTTAAGGATGCTGTTTCTCTGATTAACGTTTTAGTAGAATGACAGATTAATATTAATTGATCATTTCAATAATTAAGGATGCTATATATCTAATTAACTTTAGATAGCATTCAATAGAGTAACAGATTGTTATCGATTAGTCATTTCAAAACTTAAGGATGATATTTTACTGATCAACTCTACCAGCTTTCAGTAGAGCGATAGCTTAATATCAATTAATTATTTCAACAATTAAGGATGTTTTTCTTTGATCAACCCTACGTGGCTTCAAGTAGCATGACACATTAATATTGATTAATTATTTCAGCAATTAAAGATGCTGTTTCTCTGATAAACCCTACACAGATTTCAGTACAGTGACATATAATTATTGATTAACTATTTCAATTTAATCTGTCCATTTTATTTACTTGTCAGTCGATCGTGGTTTTTAAAGTTAATCTTCAAACAAGATTTCCACTATGCTTCTAAAAATGTGATGTTTGTATTCTTGGTGTTGCTTAATGTTGGTTCTGTGTCTATAAAATTAAAAAAAAATCCTTACCTTTATATATTCCATTATCTGTAGATTATAATGAATTTCAACAAATAAAATGTTTTGATTTCCCGAAAAGATTAAATATAAAATAAGCAAAAGGTAGCACGTGAACTGGCCACGGTTCGTAAAGGCTTACGTGATGAAACTGTCTTTACAACAGAACTTTAGTGTTTGACGAAGGACGCCTTGTAGGAACATCACAAAAATAAACTAAAAACAATAGTTTTCATTTAGTACTGTCAATTTATTCTTTATTATGATCTATCCAAGTTTTTTCTTCTTGAGTCTTGTGGAATAACACTCATCCAATAACACCAACTAAAGCAATTTTGTATAGAAATGTTCATTGATCAAAGCTTTTCACTTCTTTTTTTTTTTCAAGAGATTTTGAAAATACAAAATCAGAGACTAGTAGTGCTTAGAGACGATTGAATTAATAGATTAATATAATGGATTTTTCTTTTAGCCCAGGGATACGATACGCAAGACTGAGTTAATGCTCTTTGAAATCAACGATTACTGATCTCCTGATTCATTGAAAAGAAGTGTAACTACCACTTCTCGACACGCAAAAAAAGTGTAGTTCTTTTGTTTGTTTGAATTTCGCACAAAGCTACTCGAGGGCTATCTGTGCTAGCCGTCCCTAATTTAGCAGTGTACGACTAGAGGGAAGGCAGCTAGCCATCACCACCCACCGCCAACTCTTGGGCTACTCTTTTACTAACGAATAGTGGGATTGACCGTCAATTAAAGACGCCCCCCACGGCTGGGAGGGCGAGCATGTTTGGTGCAACTGGGATTCGAACCCGCGACCCTCGAACGCCTTAGCACACTTGGCCATGCCGGGCAAGTGTAGTTCTAATACACCAACACTGCAAAGCAAACAACAATGGGCAATGTTACACGTACATTGTGTTTTTTAAAATAAAAGTTTTTCTACTTCTCCATTATTGTTAACAATAGTCAACAATGGATATAACAATAGTAATTATCACTGGGCCCTAAGGAATTATTACTTCATTTACAGTTAGTTTTGTTCATCAGCGATACATGTTATAAACTTCATGAGGTTTATATTTGTCAAACAAATCGATTTGCTTATAAAAATATGTCTCAAGCTAATCTATCTTAACTTCGTATGCTATATTTGTATAGAATAAGAGCTTTTACAAACAAACACCTTTATTGATATCTTAATTTACTGTCTTCTTTTGTCTACGTGCAAACCTAAGACTAAATTACATTTAAGATTTGATTTGTGTATTTATTTGTAATTAAATACAAAGCTAATCAATGGGCTATCTGTGCTGTGCCCAACAAGGGTAAAATCTGGTATTTAGCCTTGAATTACAAAGAGTATAAGATATACAATTAAAGAAAAGCATAATAAATTTAATAAATTTGGACTGACTGGTATGACGATAGATTTAGAATATTATAGAAAATCAAGAACGGTTATCCGAGATGACTCAAAACATTATGCTCTGCTAAGTCCATATATTTATTTCTGAATCACTGATAGGATAAGAATTGTTTTACAAATGTGAGAATAAAGTCACAAATAATTTTATTTAATATTTGTATTCTATAAATTCATTTTAAAATCGGTCCGGTAAGACTAGGCGGCTAGGCTGCCCGAGTTAGCGCTGGATGGTGATGACTAGCTGCATTCCCTCTAATCTTACACTGCTAAATAAGGGACGGCTAGCGCAGATAGCTCTCTTGTAGCTTTGCGCGAAATTCAAAACAAACAAACAAATAATTTTGTTTTTCTGTTCGAAAATGTTCTAAATAGCATCTTTTAACTTACAGTTTTAAACTTTCCATCAGAAGACTGTAATTAGTTTCTATGTTGATCAAGAAGTCTGACTGCTTAACCAAATTAGACTCCACTTAAAGTACGCATTGCATGTTAGATTATCTTAATTGTTACCAAGAAACTTGTTTAGCAGGGAAAATGGTATTCATTGAAGTTAATATTCCATGGAAACCATTTGAGGTTTGGATCTTAAGATGATTGTTTTGTTTGTTTTTGGAATTTTGCACAAAGCTACTCGAGGACTATCTGTGCTAACCGTCCCTAATTTAGCAGTGTAAGACTAGAGGGAAGGCAGCTAGTCATCATCACCCACTGCAAACTCTTGGGCTACTCTTTTACCAACGAATAGTGGGATTGACTGCACATTATAACGCCCCCACGACTGAAAGGGCGAGCATGTTTGGCGCGACGGGGATGCGAACCCGCGACCCTCAGATTACGACTTGCACGCCTTAACACGCTTGGCCATGCCGGGCCACGGATCTTAAAATGAACAAAGTTTAGGTTTCTGACTGAGTTCTTTATTAGCAATTATCTAACCAAGTTTCAGACAAAAAACTATTTCTAATATTAGCTCTATTTCAGAGCAGTTAGTTCACAAATTTATTGAGAAATTTATTAACTCTTGGAGAAGTTTCAATCTTCACGATAATGGTTAAAAAAAAAGGGGTAATAAAACGACTGTATAATAGTTTATTACTCCTGACGGTCTTTCTAAATACTGTACATTATACCTATTAAATAATATTAATAGCACAATCGTTCAAATCAGAATGGAATAAATGTTTATACACATCGGTATAGCTAAATAATCCAATTTGATTGTAGATTTTTGTTTGGAGTCGCTGTACTGACCCGCAAGTACTGAGTGGCAGATTTTGTTGAATACAGCTATAGAGCTGCTAACCTTGAACCAACTTAAACATTGTTCAGCCAAGGTTATCAATTACAGTTTCTGGTCATATGAGTAACAAAAGATGACCCTTCTCCAGTTTTACGTTTGTAATCAGACCGAAAATATTAGAAAGATGACATTAAAATTACAAAAGCATTTTTAAGTAATTATGTGGGCGTGGCATACATTATTTTCAAGGTATTTGTTGTTGTTTTATTGTTGTGTTTTTCCTTCTGAGATTTACTGTACAATAAGAATGTAAGGTCACTGTCATGGCCATTTCCTGGTCTCATACGTGTGTATATATATATATATATATATATGTACAATTAAATTACTTGCCATAGTATTTCACAGTTTGATTTCACACACAGAATACAGTGTTAACCTTTTTAAGTATTAATAATTTCCTAGTTTTAAGCAATTACTACTTTATCGCGCCTTATCTAGGACTTGCACAATGGTAAGAGTTTTTAAACTGGAAACAAATTTTTAAGAATTGTTTTACTAGCTTTTCAATATGAAAAATAGATAGTTAAGACTAGTATTACTTCTTTGGTTTATTTTGTTTCGTTTCTTATCAACACAGCACTTACATAGACGAGCACTCAGTAGAACGAATGCCACTTTCTGACAAGCAGTGCTGATCAAATTCGGCCCTCAAAAGTTACAAAAACGTGTTCGTGTGTCCGTCTTTATAAACCGACACGCAGTACTTTGACAGAATAATGGTAAATAATATTCTACATAAGTCCATCAAGTTTCACCAAAAGCAGGTAATATTTAACTGAGCTATAGAGCCAAAGCAGAATGCAAAATCAATCCCAATGTTAACAAATAGGTTTTCTTTTATATTTTGTGACTATTTAAGTTGGAGCATAGTTAAAATTTGTACCAGCTTTCATCAAAATACAATCAGTTGTTTTTGAGAAATATTATTGACAAACGCACACACGCACACAGAGGTGAAAACATAACTTTTGTAACGTTTGATGGCGTAGATAATAATATTAGTGCAACTATCATACAGGCCTGTAGCTCTTATTATTGAAGGTATTGGAATTAACAAACAATCTAAGAGAAACACATTGCAAACTATTAAAAAAAAGTCATTCCTTTTCGAACGCGTATCATAAAATGGTCTAAATTACGAAAACTAGGGCAAACATATGATTTAAGTGTTTACAATATTTTCCCATCTTCGAATTTTCAAACAGTTTAAAATAAATGAAAAATATATTAAACTGCACAACTTGCAGCGTTATCTGTTATCCAACTGGGTACTAGAAATTATTGTGACTTTCACGTACCAAACTATTTTATAGGTAAGTCACTTATATATATATCTTTCTGTTTATTACACTATCTTCTTCTCGAATGTTGTTCATGGTATCGTTAAAAGCAGTTTAATTTTTTCTTTTCCAAAGAAACCGACTTTCTTCTCGTTGGATATTTAAAAAAAGGCCATGACAAAGCATTTGGAATAATCTATTTAATACAATAGAAACGTTTTGCATTATGTTTATCAGTTTAATGTAAAAGTGTTTCCAATGTTAAATAGAGTTAAAAGACAAAATGTGTATGAGATGTGTATCTTTTTACTCACCAGGGTAAAGGTCTGGTGTTCCCACCAACAGTCATGATTTTCTTCTATATCTTGATCGTCAACTCACTAAAAGCTCCCGAATATACATCGTCTTATTCCATACCCGATAACATAGATTATGGTCTAATATTGAAACCTCTTGGCGATAACAACAGATACCAAGAGGACCCAAAATCGGTATTTGACATCACCAGTACATCAACAGTAAGTTCCGAGATACATGATGAAAATCTATCATCAGAAGATGAGTTTAGTGGTGCTTTCGAATGGGTTGGGCGTCCGGAAATACATCGTTTAAATACATCAGATATAAAGATAAGAAAATTATCTTCCAGAATTGGTCTTAGAAGCAGAGGAAGAAGAAAATTTCGACATGGAGATTTTCGTCAACCATTTACTCAACCATCTAGAAATTACTTTGGTCACAAAAATGGAGAAAGGCAAACAAGTTACTATGTAAGTAAGTCCAGCGGTCATTTAGAAGATATGATACAAATTACACCATCGAGTAGTACAGGAGTAATGCTTAAATCTCCGTCTCCATATTTAAAATTCCGTCGTTTTACACCTTCTCGTCGAAGTAATGTCCTAAAAGATCGTTTTCTTACAAATGCTAGTTCACCATCAAGACATTTATTCAAACGAAGACTTGCCAGTAGAAGTGGATATGGGGGTGGAAACAGCAATAATCGGCGCTTCGGCCGAAACTACTATAAAAATTTTCCTCCATCAGACATCATTGCTAAGATTGGTTCAAAGTACAATCCTCCCTGCCACGGACCTGAATGCCACGATCATCATAAAGGAGTGGTCAAGTTTTGGTGGAAGAAGGTCATTAAACCGAAGAAGCCTACCAAATCCATACCAAGTCCTTATTATACATTACAAAACAGCTATGGTAGTGGCAAAGATGGTCATATTGGCGGAGGAAATGATTATGGTCATATTGGCGGAGGAAATGATTATGGTAATATTCACGGACAAAGTAATGGATATAATGGTCATGGAGGAGACAACGGGAAAACAGATTATTATAATGGTGCATACAGAGGTGATTATGGTGCAGGAAACGGTTATGGAGGTAATGTGAACAACGATTACGATTATTCTTATGGTTCTGGCCCCAAGGACTATGGTACCTACAAAGATTAACACTAGTGATGGTGAAAGCAGTTACAAAGTTATTTATGTATATGTATGTTAATGCAAAGACAAACTTGAAATCATAGATTTTCTTGTTAAAAGCTATAATGAACATCGGCCGACATTGTGGAAGAAACAGTTAGTATTAAACAATTTGAAAGAGCTTTGTTTAAAACTATTTTTAGATTCTATTTTTATTCTTTTTCCACGTATTTTTTAATAATTGTTATATTTAATGTTCTAATTTGCTTTAATCTATGTTAATAAATTAAATTTGTAAATAAATATTTAAATTATATAAACTTATAGATATAGCTGACATTCAGTTGTATGTAGTTATTTCATTTTCTTACATTATATTTTCCACTGTCCAAGTCTCCCAGTGGCTGACTTCTATTCCTAGAAACCAGGTTTCGATATCCGTACTGGGCAGAGCACAGATAGCCCATTGTGTAGCTTTGTGCTTAACGTACAAACAATAGTTTTTCCTTTCTACATTATCATAGGGTGTGAACCCACATGCACTCAAATGCTTTAAATGAATATAGTTGCAGTTCACATAATTATTACTTTAGACTTAAAAACAGACTATTATTGCTCTTATGGAGATAATAAAATACAACTTATTCCCATTGTAAATACAAAGAAGGCTTTAACTATAAAATAAATACAAAGTAGGTTATTTATACAAAATGATGATAGAATTACACAATTATTACAAAAAAAATTGTTTTTAAAATTAGGAGTCATGTCGTAAAAGTAAAATGAAAAATGCAACCAGTTTTTACATTACATTATTTTAAAAAACCTTTTTTTTCTTAGGATTAAAAACGGAAGAAGGATCCTCTCTCGAAAAGAAATTTAATTTACGTTTAAATGTTTTTAGTATAAAGCCCCTATGTGGAACATGTCTCCGGACTTACAACGCTGAAAACAGGGTTTTCTCTACTCGTGGTGGGCAGAGCATAGATAATCCATTGTGTGGTTTTGTATTTAACTTCAAACAACGTTAACAAAATACGTGTGTTATTGCACGTTTAGGACATGCTTATAGCATTTGAACGACTTCAACCATACTTTACACCTACCAGTGACATTCATAACGAGAAAAGGTAATTAAATTTACGAGTTGCACATACCTTTAGTAACGCAACTAAAGACACCTATGTTAGAGAGAATAAACTTTGGATAACATTGTAATGTCCAGACATTTTAACGGTGCATTCGATGTTTTTGGTTGGTCAAAATACAGTACAATAAAACTGACAATATGTCATGGCTCACATGTTTACTATTTCTATTGATGGTTCGTCACAACTTATGTGAAATGAAATGTTTTCCTCTTTAGTGTTAGCAGTTTTGGTTATTTTATTTAATCAATAATTTTATATTCCCTTTGTTCATTTTTAAATTCTAATGTAGCCTCAAGATTCATATTTAAACAGAGCTGTATAAAGTGTTTCACGATTTTATTTTCTGAGCAGTTTTTTTTATGCTCAACTCTTTAATTATCGTGTAATTCAAAATTATCTATAGATCACAATTATTTAACTTAGCTTAACTTGATCTTTCCTAATTTAATTGAATTTACTAGATAAAAATTTTAAACACATTATATCGTGTAATTTTTGTCTAATTCTGCTATTGAAAAAAAAACAGAAATTTAATACTTCGAAATTCATATCTTTTGTAACATTAAACACTTTAAAAAAGAAATATTTGACTGTTAGTACCCCAAATGCACACTAGATTATAATGTCAATTGTTAGTAGTTTTAGTGTTTTCTAAAATCCTTGAATGTATTAGTTCACCGGTGTTGTTTCTATAAGCTTCAAGCGCGAACAGTCTATAGGTATCTAATTCTAACTTGTTTTAAAACATGTACATAAGCAACCTATAGAATTAAGCTAAGCCCTAATTCATTAGAAGTATTTGCGTGCTGAAATCTATAACTTTAGTGTGAAGCTGAAAGTAAACGATTTTAGAGAAGTTGGAATCTAATGAAAGTTTGGATATGAAATTATCGAGAGCAATTGATTTCACTATCAGCAAATAATAGTTTCAACATTGTATATATTAATAAAGGAAATTTTAATTATTATATTTAAGCTAGTTACTGGGTATAGTAGTTATTTGAGTCAGATATACACTTCTGGCCAAACTCTTAAGGCCAATGAACATAAAGAAACATATGCATTTTGCGTTGTTAGACTCAACCACTTATTTGAGTAGAGCTTCGAAAGATGAAAATAAGAAAAGGAAAAATAAAAATAAAAAACTTTTTAGACTTAAGATTTTGGCTAGCAGTGTACTTTATTGTTAACTTTATTTTTATATCGTTGAAATTAAGAAAAGGGAAAATAAAAGTAAAAAAACATTTTAGGCTTAAGATTTTGGCCAGCAGTGTATCTTATTGTTAACTCTATTTTCATGTCGTTTGAAGATTTCTGCTTTAGTTTGGAACGTTTTCTTAATGTTTTAACAGAAACTGATTAAAGTTTCTTAACATAGCTCAGACTATATATTTATAATATAATTCGAGTAGCTAGGCTGAATTAAATAATTTGCAAATTTTGACCATATTGAAGTCTATCTAAATCTTATTGTGTTGTTACAAGGTGAAGTACATTATACTAAAATGATTTTGAATATGTAAATTAAGTTAGCCACAGTGGAAACACGGCAACTATAAGTCATGAAGGACATTATATATCAGAACCTTATTTTAATATTATTTGGCCTTTTATGCGTTGTATGATGCCATCGAAAATTGATAGTTTTGAGAAAGATATGTAATAAACCTATCAAACGAAAAATATTTATACACTTAAATCATAAAGATGTGTTCAGATAGAGGATTCCATGGCATTTAAAAAAAAGGAATATGTATCAATTTGTGACGTTAGAATCACCCAGAAAGAGACCAGCAATAAGTCGTACTTCAGTCACGGTTAACAAAATGTGACGTCTTATGACATATGAGAATCCGGAGAACGTAGGTCAGTGGCGAAAGCTGTCTACTTGCCCCAGGCAATGATACTCAACATAACTGAAAATATTCACCGTGTTAAAACAAAGTCAACAAAGTGTAAGGTCATTAAAATAAAAGAAAATTCCAGTCATACCTCCCGTTTACCCGTTAAATATCTCAAGAAGCTAGTGAATGACACAGGTATCCAGGTACGAAGACCTACCGACCAAATCATCAAGAACAGCGTTTATAAATTTCTGTGAGATCGGACTGTCATGAAGGTTCTAGGGAACCGTGATCCTCGGGTACTAGATGGATTATAGAAATCATTCATGGAATAATGGTGTTTGGATACGAAAGTCTTACAACTGAGTCTTCTACCACAAAAACTATGCTACGTTGTCATTTTTAAGTAGCAAATAAACCATGACCGGACGTGGCGACATGAACTGTAATGATCTGTGATGCTCCAAAATCGTTTTAATATAACATACTATACCACTTGTATGATAGTTATTTTTTAATGTATTTAACTTCATCGTTGTCTTAAAATACAACCTCACTTTCTTATACATTCGCACAATAGAAAATTTCATTACAGATTACAAGAAAATATCTTTTACAGCTTTATCGTCACAAATTATTTTATTTCCATTTGGATAGCATTAATAAGTAAAATAATAATTATCTGTAGCATTCAGTAATAAAAGTCCTATATTTTGTTTATTACAAAAGCTATTTGAAACCATGTTATGCAAAAGCCGGAATACATATGAAATATTGATTTAAATCACTTAGAATCTTGTATAACTCATCACTCATTGTTTTATTTAAAATTCATGGAATAGAAGGTAGATTCGTTGCTGTTTATATTACAGTTTTAGTTTCACAGTTGAAACTTACAATTTTCTACGCAGTCATGCATTACACTATACGAAACGAAACTATGAAGGTATTCATACCAAGACTAGTAGAACATTTCCTCTAAGTCGGTTTTAAAGCGAGACATGAACTGTTATTTTGATTTTTAAAACGTGGAATTGAAATACTTATTTCGGAAAAGAAGTCAAAAATTGATTAATTCTTAAAAAAAACACGAAAAAAAAAGACTTAGAAACTATTCTACTTCCTTCACCCCAGATACAATAACAGAACATTCCTATACAATAACCTGAATATGAGCGTCTTTGGAGGAAAATATTTGTCACGCTAGTAAGATGAGAAGGCCATTTATAAGGAATAGGCGCCGTTTTTGACGTTGTTTTTTATTTCTAATTTCTACGAAAATATACCAATGTCTATAAACTATCTTTGTTTGTTTCAAAGTCAACCAAAGTTAAGATTCTTCGAAATCATTCTATTAAAACCACTTATTTCAGAAAAAAAAAAACTGATCAACTACAACATTCAGTTAATTATCACGTGCTTGTGTGCACTGACACATTCTTGAGGGCGTTTTTGATATAATTCTTAAGAACCACATCGAGCTTTCTGCTGTGTTCATCGGGGGGGGAATCAAACCCCTGATTTTGGCGTTGTAAATCCGAAGACTACTGTCTCAATGAGGGATTAATTCTAAAGAAGAGACGTGTATCGTTCTTTGCGGCTGTGGTATACCACATTTGATAAAATTCTGCATTGGATACAATATCAACGAAACAATTATGAAATTATTTGATTGCACCGACTTAGATATTTATTATATTTTTTTTGTCGCGTAAACAGAAGACAATCACTTAATTATTTTACAAATCTCAGAATGTTTAGTGTGTTTAGTTACTGTTTTTTATCTTTATTATGGAATCAAGGTTGATTGGCAAAAATGTTGATGGATTTTTAATTATCACTCAAGCTGTTAAGGTTAGAAATTAAAATATAATTAATTCCTGAAATTATTGACTCTGATGCATACCATGAACTTAAGATGAGATACTATACAGTTAAAAATTGTTCTGTGTGAACTTTCTTAAGTCACTTCGTTGTTTTAAAGCAAAATCTCATTGGACTATCTGCTGTATCCACCGTGGGGAATCGAACTTCGTGTGTTAGCGTTGTAAGTCCCTAGAAGTACCACGATATCATCAGGGAACACAAGAACTTGCAATATTTTAATGGCGTATCAAAATGAGTAACAAATGAGTACAGTGAAAGATTTGATCAGCTTATGAATCCAATGAAGCAAATATAAAATTATTCATTTCAACATACTGTACAAGATTAACAAAATAATACGTCTATTCAGAGAAGGTAGAGTGATGTTCTAAAGCTCACTAGACATGCACACTACTTAATCAGTGAAAATGGCAACTGTTTTATCATGGATTTACGAAAAAATTTGTCACCTAAATTTATTTCCTGAAACACTGGCAAAAGTTAACAAATAAAATGAAAGGGAGGAACTATGATAATACTGAATTCTGCATAGGTTTTCAAATTCAACATAAGTACATAATGTTAAGTTACCCTATCTTTCCTTCAGACGTTGAAAAATATTGAAATAACTGTTGCTCTACTTTTAGAAACGTATTTTTAATGACTTTTCAAAATATGTCTTTTTTTTTTCATTTATTCTGACAAAATTGGCACATTGTTTACAGTTTAACCGGACGAATAACGAACACAAGTTCTAAAGCTTACAATATTGTATCGTTTCAACTAAATTATGATTTAGCCTATCTAACTCGTTGGTAATTCCTCAGTGAACTTCTAAGCATGATGCTATGTTCTTAAGAGCTTATGAAAGTCAGCTACCACCATAAATATCCTGATGGTGTCAAGATGCCATGAGGCAAATCTCACAGACGTTCAAAGAGTAGCGTATATTTCATACAATTCTAGGGATACCAGTGCCTGAGGCATTTTACCTGCCAATTTCTAAATATGCTATGGATAGTGTACTGAAGAAATAGAAAAATATTGTGGAAAATCAGCCTAGCAATCTCAAATTAACCACTTAATGTTCATTTTAACTTCGAAACATATTGCGAAACAATACAACAAAGTTGAAGTTTAATGTAGCACTGATGTCCGGCATGGACAGGTGTTTAGGGCGTTCGACTCGTAATCTGAGAGTTGCGAATTCGAAACTCCGTCACACTAAACATGCTCGTCCTTTCAGCTGTAGGGGCGTTATAACGTGACGATCAATCCGACTATTCGTTAGTAAAAGTGCAGCCCAAGAGTTGGCAGTGGGTAGTGATGACTGACTGCTTTTTTTCTAGACTTACACTGCTAAATTAGGGACAGCTAGCGCAAATAGCCCTCGTGTAGCTTTACGCGAAATTCAAAAACTAACTAAATATTGTACCACTATGAATTTAAAAGTCTGGGATTGAAAGGCCGCATTTCCTTTGTGTACAGAGATATTCATGCCACTGCAACCTATATAATTCTTGCTACAGATGTGAATGTAAAGCACTTATTCTTGCTACAGATGTGAATGTAAAGCACTTATTCTTGCAACGTTGTCTTTTGACAGAAGAACAATAGCAAACCACCGTGTGACGCGATGCATCTCGTTACTCTCAGTTTGCTTCAAAGGGGTGATATTGGGCTTGATGACTCCTGAATAATGGCAGTACCCGTCTCTACACGCAAGAGTGATGGGCGTTTGTCATGGTTTGAGCCTGCCATATACTGTTTAAACTTGGTCCGTTGATAATGGTTAAGAGTGCTACGACTTCCTTGTCTTTTATGTCATTCACAATAATGTTAGTGAGGTCTCTTCCACTAGATTAGTACAAACGGTTGGTAGCAAGATTTATTAAACACTGTATTCTATCTGCGAACATTGAATTTTGGCTTCATCGGCGCACAACAATCTCCTCCTCAGTGTCTTGTTCCAACACATTTTGTATATATTTATATCTCTCAGTGCTTGATTGACTAATAAGTTTAAAGGATTCACGTTTGAAAGTTGATTTATAGCTAAGAAAAAAATTCTGCGAGCGTAGTTGTTTACTTTACGTTTAACTTTCTGTAAGTTGTAAAGTCGACAATAAACTTGAAAAAGATGTAATATATATATGTATATTCTTATTCAATTCTCTAAACGCTGATAAACTGTTAAGTGTTAGCAAATGCAAAAAATTAAAACATTTTATTAAAATAAAGTAGAGAACAACGTTTCGATCAAACTCTCTCTTTGTTAACCTGAAGATGACCTTAAAGGTCGAAACGTTGTCTCTAATTGATTTTAATAAAAGTTTTAACACCTATACCAGTCGTCTTGAGATACATTTTTCACTTCAAGTGGGTTTCTCGTCATCACGTAAAACATTTTAATCCACAAGAAATATTACTTTAACAAGAAATGAATGTGAGGATTGATGTTTGTTGGAATCAGCCTTTAGTTATCAAAATTTCCAGCTGAAAGATGGAGTAGTTTCACTCGAAAAAGAAAGATTTTCATTAAGATGTTATAGATGGTATACGTATTGTACAATATACAACCACTCCATGTAGAAAAAGTTTCATTATAAATACTAAATATGAATTATGGTCGTACTGATTTTCAGAAAGACCTACAGGAAGCTTTCAGTACATAAAATTATGTTTTCATTAACTGAAAGCTTTGAGATTCTAGAGTAACCCAAATTTTCCTGTAAAGTTTGTTATTGTTAAATAAGTGTATACATGTGTTTTTAATAAATGCCCATAAGATATGAAACAAAATATCATTTAATTCATTAACAGTTTATCTAATTACTGAATAAATGTCTTATTTTTAAGAAAGTATTCATTAAGTTTTAAAAAACTTAAATTGAACACGAAGTTGTTCTTGCTAAGATATTTTAAGCATCAAATAACAAAAGAGGCAACTAGTAGTTTTTGTTACGTATGTTTTTTGATGTTGTTTTTATTGTAAATGTAGTTTTTAAAGAATTTCTGAGCTAGTCGTCCTTAATTTAGCAGTGTAAGACTAGAGGGAAGGCAGCTAGTCATCACCACCCACGGCCAACGCGTAGGCTACTCTTTTACCAACGAATAGTGGGATTGACCGTCACATTATAATGCCCCCACGCCTGAAAGGGCGAGCATGTTTGGTGCAACTGGGATTCGAACCCGCGACCCTCGGATTACGAGTTGACCGCCTAAACCCACCTGGCCATGCAGGGTTAAAAGTTATATTAATACATCTGATACCACGATCCAAACGAGCTGTCTTTCATTACAACAAGTTATTCCAAATGCTAGCACAAATTAAAGTGTATTTCAATAATAACATTAAGTATAGGCTTAAAAAGAAATATCGCTTAGGTACATGTTTTTAATAGTATTCGTACTTTTTTGGGGTATCTGTGTTTCTGATTATACTAAAACATATATATATCATACAGAACCTTGCTAGAAAAAAAAAAAAGTTATAAACTGAGCAGCATAAAACCTTACAAATCCGTCTTGTCGTACTAGAAAGCTCATCTAGTAGCACAGCGGAATGTCTACAGACTTACAACGCTATACCCGTAGTGGGCAAAAAACTGATAGTCCGTTGTGTAGCTTTGTGCTTAATTTTAAACAACAACAACAAACTAAAAAAAGCCATGTCGTTGATGAAAGAAAAAACTTACCTGAGTTACAAAATCATTACGTCATTAGAAAACATTAACTCCTTATTTAAAAATAAATAACAATTATTAAAACTTAATGACGAGACTACAGCCAATGACTATAAATGGTTTGACATACATTTAGCTTTTTTTATTTGAACTTCATTTTAATTCTTGATAAATAAAAGAGCTGTCACTTCATATTTTACTGATCTCACTGTTGTAAAATACTGATTTTTACTGTACACACCAGTCAAATTTCTCCAAATAAATATGACAGAATTAGACTGGAGTAAGATTAAATTTATGAAACTTTGTTCTTATTATGTATTAAGTAAAATATATCTGGAATATTTTATGTTTGGTGTTTGTTTGTCCATCTAGTATATGTATGTTGTTTTATGTTATTTAACTCTGAATTGTATAGTTAGCTTTCTCTTCACCAGAGGTTCTTAAAATATACCTTTCCAAAAACTCATTTATATATATGTTGGATACTTACGTATGTATCTCTCAGGTATAAAGAACTTTAAAACAATTTAACAGTGCTCATAGGTAAGCTGACTCGTGTATTTACTAACCGCCTAAAATGTACCCTAAGTGCTAAATATCACAATAAAAACATAATAGGGCTAATTAATGTTGACATTACAAATTGTTACGCTATCTGGGATAACAATTTTAAATATTTTGAACATATGAAAAACCATTTTGTTCTGTACTAACAGGATGACATTGTTGCTAATTAAGGTTGCAGCCAGTTCACAGGTGTTTAAACTGAAAAAACAGTTCGTGATAAATTAGTGCCTTATCCACCTGGCCATGCCGGGCCATGTTCTGTTGAATGTGAATCTTGTAGCGATGGAAATGACAGCTTCTAAATGATCAGAAAATCAGTTGTAATAACAAACATGATATAATACTGAGCTGAAAGGTCGTTATATAGTTACGGTCAATCACACTATTCATTGGTAAAAGAGTAGACTAAGAGCTGGCGGTGGGTGGTGATGACTAACTGCTTTCCCTCTAGCTTTACACTGCAAAAGTAGGTATGGCTAGCGCAGATAGCCCTCATGTAGCTTTGCGCGAAATATAAAACAAACCAAAACATTACAACGAGGCCCTTTATTTTATACACTTACATTTTAAACGTTAGCTACAATTCCCTGAAGTGACCCCGACAGAACTTTAAGGATTCGATTTTAGAAACTCTTACCCTTCAACATCTTTCTTTTCTGTTAATGTTTGTATACTTTGCAACATTATAAAAATTATAAGATAAGCGAATTGCATAGTTGTAGCTCATAATTTACTGCTTTAAATTGGTTTCTTATTTTCATTATAAATTCTTTGTTCTCACTCTGCTTGAAATCCAGTAAAGTAGAACAATTATATGATTCTAACAGCACAGTTTTTGAAGAGTTTCAACAATTTATATATTTGTATCCTGTTTATTCTCTTCAATCACCTGTAACTGAGTTATACATTATTTTACTTTATTTTAAAGTAGCAATAATACAATAAATGAACTAAAAATTATATACAAGGTGTTCGGAAAGTCACGGTGCAGTTTTGTAATCATATTTCATTCAGTCTATTTCAAGCCAGCAACTGATAGCAGTGTTTAGAAACAAAATAAGAAGGATCCAGGCCTGTATTGATGCCAACGGGGGTCACTTTCAACATTGTTTATAATTGTCATTCATATTTACCTCTGTATTCTATATTGAAACATGTCTGTTAATAAGTATATAAGTGCACAGTGACTTTCCAAACACCCTGTATAAGAAACCAAATAGAAATATATTTTATTGACACTTACCATGGCACATTCAATAAGCTTTATAACACGCTTATTATAGTGTGTTCTTAATAACATATAATAAGTTGACACTTACATACTTGTTGATCAAAAACACTTTTAGATTAATAAAAAGCATCCATTTACGTCCTATAATGTTTCGTAGCTTAAAAACTTCAAATATAAATAATTTTGTTTTTACCTCATTTTTCCATATACACATTTTTAAGCTTTAAATAAATATTGTTTGTACAGTAAGTTAAAAGAACAAGACGGAACTATTTTTTTTAAATTCTTTGGTTTAGTTTAATTTTTGTTTGTTAAGCGTAAAGGTACATAATATGCTATCTGTGCGCTGCCAACCGTAGGTATCGAAACTCGATTTTTAATGTTATAACCCATCAGACTTATACCTGAACCACTGGAAGGAATTTTTTGTAAGCTATTTTAAAAATTATAATTTTACATTGCCTCACAGGTGCCAATAATCCTTGTTCAAACTAAAACTAAAACTTACTGATAATTCACCATTCAACTATTTAATACTGTAATTGAATCCTTCAATGTAAAATAATTATATATGGTGATCTCGTACTAAGTATAAACTAATTAATTAAAAAGTATTAAAGATTTCATAAATATCGTTATTTTAACAAAAAATTCTGGAATCAAGCTTATCTTTTGTGAAATTAAAAATGTGTAGTTAATTTTAAACGCCTATTTCAGTGTGTGTGGGGCTCGCCTTTAATTATTTAACTATCTCGAATACATAAAAAAATGACGTACTGGAAATGTTCATGTTCCGTTTCCTTATTGCTTATTTACTGCTGTTGTATAGAAAAATGATATTCCTAAGAATAGTGAAAATATCGCTTACTAATACATATATATATATAAATGCTTAATATTTTCTGGAAGATCCGTTTTATTAATACACTAGCGTCGAGTCATTAGATGAGATGGAAATTTCAACGATCTTCAGGTCTTACGATCTGAAGTGTTATGTTTATAAAAATCTATAAGACAAATACGTCTACTGTCATGATATTATACAAGAACCCTTTCCTTATTTTATCAATTTAAATATGTATGTGGTATTTATAAACTTCTGTATATAGTAATGATGCACAAAACCAAGAGAGCTATTTCAGATCGGCCCGGCATGTCCAAGCGTGTTAAGGCGTGCGACTCGTAATCTGAGGGTCGCGGGTTCGCATCCCCGTCGCGCCAAACAGACTTGCCCTTTCAGCCGTGGGGGCATTATAATGTTACAGTCAATCCCACTATTCGTTGGTAAAAGAGTAGCCCAAGAGTTGGCGGTTGGTGGTGATGACTAGCTGCCTTCTCTCTAGTCTTCCACTGCTAAATTAGGGATGGCTAGCATAGATAGCCCTCGAGTAGCTTTGTGCAAATTTCAAAAACAAACAAACAAACAAACTATTTCAGTTCATGTACTATATGTGTGTTATCGTTTCTAAACTTGAACCTAATTATCTTGCCTCTGAACTCTTCATTATTAACATAGGATACAACGATCTTAACCTAAAGTGTTATCTGATCTAACAAGTGTCTTCTCCACTTTGATCTAGTTTTAGCAGGAAAGAACGTTTCTATTTAAACTAATTTTGTTGTGTTTTTTGTTTTTTTTACGAAACTGAAGCAACATAAAACTAGTTACAGGTTTGAGACCAATATACGACCTACTTGACAGATACGCACAGAATGATTCGTATTGTATGAATTTTTTATTTGATTGTTTAATACGTAATTAAATAACAAATAAAATCTCAATAAATAAGTAATCAGTAATTTATAGAAATAATTCTCCACAAAAATTCAATTTTGCTTTTGTAATGCAAAAATATCTCTAACCATTTTAATATTTCTTAAATTATTATACAAGTTGTATAATGTAAAAACTATTTTAAACGTATTTAGCATTCCTTATGTTTCTACGAACGCCAATACATGTAACTTTGTAGTGCGTAGAAATTTAACTCAATAAAACAACGTTGACCCTAGTGTAATGTAACCAGGTTTTTACGGGTTAAAATATGATCAAAGGATTTTATAGACCTTCTAGTTTGTGTTTTGATGTTCGTTTAAAGCAGTCACCAATACAAACAAGTTTTGGAACACGAAGTAGACGTTCACCTCTATTGTCTTCACTATTTTTCTTCTGCCTACATTTATACGTTGGAGAACTTGTTAGCAGCTCGCATTGTGGTGAAGGACCCTGGTTTACTACCCTGCACATAACAAACCCTACTCTGGCGAACATTGGCCCGTAAGTAGACAAAACAAAGAATTGCTTGGGAAATGATGCGACTCCTGGAATAAATAATGTTTAATCTTACACGTGCCAAGCCTTTTTAGCTTCTAAAAAAAAAAAGTTATTTCACCATGTACCTTCTTGAGAGTGGAGATCTTATCTCGATTTTCTGGATTTTTTTTTCTGAAACAGACTGAACAAGCAGTGAAGAAGAACATGAGGTTGCGCCCTCTCTCTTCCCAACTTGGCACAAGTAGCTCGTTTTTCGTGGTACCTACTCACACTTCCGAACAGTCGTATCGCAGACTGGCTTCGAACAGAATTAAAACTGGTTTTAATTCTAATGGTTGTATTCACTTGTTTTGATGACACTAGGATAAAGCGATCAGTTGCAATAGAGAATCACTACAAGAAAGACTATATAACTGGGCTGACTTACAAGACAACAAAGTTTCTAGAAACTGCCAGTATTGAGTTTTCGTCAAACAGAAGGACCCATCGTCTACAAGAATCATGTTTCTAAGGAATAAGGTAATTTATTATACATATGTATATATAATAAATACAATATAGCCAGATACGCTGAGGTAAAGCTTTACTTCTTCCGTTTGTTTTCGTATATCGTGCATAATGATTGCTTTAAAAATCGTATTTTATATATTTGATAAAACTATTTTAGCTTAAGACACATACTTTACAGGTTCTATTTGCAAGTTACAAAAAAGTAAAGTTTTAGTTCAAGGAATATCGGTAAGATTTGGGTAACATGTCCTGTCAAGGATAAAATGTTCAAGCGAACTTCGCTTTGTACACATTTGGCGTTCATCTGTGCCACAAACCTTTCATGAAACAAATGTTCCTTCTTCTTTTCTTTAGTTCAAATACTTCTAAGCGAAACCTAATATAAAAATTTGTATTTCTGTTGGAATTAAAAGTAGCTAGTCTTGCTAAAGCGTGTCATCAAATTGAACAAACCTGTTATTTTAGTAAGGAAAAAATTATAATACGTCTGTGTCACTCTGTAAAGTAGTTTTTAGTTTTGTATTAATACCGCTGTAAGTTATTTCTAAGCAATTAAATAGTACAAAGAAATCTGTCGATATCTAACTTTCTTAGTTTCGACGTACACAAATGTTTCACATTAAACATTTTAATGCTATTTCATTATAAATTTTTGCACTCGCAAGCATGCTTAGTACTGGGATTTGAATGTTCTTGCTTTCAATATGCCATTCTACGGGTGATAGTGCCAATGAAATTCAAGAATATATCCCAAGTACCAAGTATTTTATGGAACAGTTTGTTTGTTTGTTTTTTGAATTTCGCACAAAGCTACTCGAGGGCTATCTGTGCTAGCTGTCCCTAAGTTAGCAGTGTAAGACTAGAGGGAAGGCAGCTAGTCATCACCACCCACCGCCAACTTTTGGGCTTCTCTTTTACCAACAAATAGTGGGATTGACCGTCACATTATAACGCCCCCATGGCTGAAAGGGCGAGCAAGTTTGGCACGACAGGGATGTGAACCCGCGACCCTCAGATTATGAGTCGCACGCCTTAACACGCTTGGCCATGCCGGGCCTTTATGGAACAGACACCTGAATGGTAAAATCAGACAGATTCAAAAAATAATGGGGCCTGGCATGGCCTAGCGCGCTAAGGCGTGCGCTTCGTAATCTGAGGGTCGCGGGTTCGCGCCCGAGTCGCGCCAAAACAATGCTCGCTCTCCCAGCCGTGGGGGCGTTATAATGTTACGGTCAATCCCACTATTCGTTGGTAAAAGAGTAGCCCAAGAGTTGGCGGTGTGTGGTGATGACTAGTTGCCTTCCCTCTAGTCTTACACTGCTAAATTAGAGACGGCTAGCACAGATAGCCCTCGAGTAGCTTTGTGCGAAATTCCAAAACAAACAAACAAATAAAAAAATAATTCGAAGTATCATGTATTTTATGAAATAGATACTTGAATGGTAATCGCAGACAGATTCAAGAAATTATTCGAAGTACCAAGTACTTTATGAGACAACCACTTTGATGGTGCTGTCAGACAGAATCAAGAAATAATTCGAGGTGCCAAGTATTTTATGGAACAGACACTTGAATGGTAAAATCATACAGATTCCAAAAATTATTCGAAGTACCATGTATTTTATGAAACAGACACTTGAATGGTAATAGTAGACAGATTCAAGAAATTATTCGAAGTACCAAGTACTTTATGGGACAACAACTTTGATGGTAGTGTCAAACAGAATCCAGAAATAATTCGAAGTCCAAGTATTTTATGGAACAGACACTTTGATGGTAGTGTCAGACAGAATCAAAAAATATTCGAAGTACCAAGTACTTTATGGGACAACCACTTAAAGTAATTTCCACACACACTTCATCTAATTTGTTCGTTATAATAATGGAATGGTTAATCACGTGCGCTGCGAAGCGAGTGAACTGCAAGAACTGATTGAAAGAAAATGTAAAAAATAAAACTTTACGTACAGTTACCTTTTACAGAAACCAGAAATTGTTATGAAAAAATAAAGTCATAACAAATTCAGGTGAAGTTATAATTCCAACAAATCTATGGTGCGTGGAGTCGAAGTTTTAAGTCAGATACAAACACACCAGATCAGAAAATAGAACAAACAAAGCACACGCGTTTAAGACTAAAAGGCTAAAATCTTCAATGCAAAAAAAAAAAATTAAAATGCGTTAATACCATATGTATTAATAGCTGAATAGTACTATACATACGTATAGATAAGGAACTGACCAAAGTGCGAATATTGTCTAGAAAAATGCACAGGTTTATAAAAGTCACTAAAATACTTAAATAAACTTGGTATATCTAAAAAACCGGCATTTCTCTACGTTTGTTTATTGTTTTGTTTTTTATCTGTTTGGATCCATAACTGTGGCGTAAATACGGGTGAAACTGCTCTAAAACTGTATAGTTCTTTCAACTTATCACAGCATTTAGAGCTATTCGTTTTAAATCGTGTATTCAATTACATTAAAGGAAACGGTATATACATATTAAAAATTATAATCAGAATTTAATCTCAACGTTCGATTCCACTGCTATAGTTCTTAAGTTTAGCATAAAAAATGCAATAACAAGTATTCGCTAACGGCGAGAAACATGACTATTTCAGTAGATGGTGGGTAGATGTGTAAAACATTATCCAAGAATAACTTTACCATGTGCTTTATTTGCTCACAGTAGTTTGTAAAGTGATTATATCGTACCAAACAGGACCACGTGCATGCTATGGTCATATTATTTCGCCATTATTTAAGTACTCTTCTAATCTTTGTAACAATCTTTCAATTCACTCAGAAAACGCTTTATTATTATCTGAGTCAGACATGACCAGTTGATTAAGGCATTTTACTCGAATCTGAAGGTTTCCGTCACACCAAACATGCTCGCTTTTTCAGCCGTGGGGGCGTTATATGTTACGATCAATCCCACTATACGTTGATAAAAGAGTAGCCTGAGAAATGGTGCTGGGTGACGACGACTAGCTGCTTTTCCTCTGGTCTTACACTGTTAAATTAGAGACGACTGGTGCTGGGTGACGACGACTAGCTGCTTTTCCTCTGGTCTTACACTGTTAAATTAGAGACGACTAGCTGCTTTTCCTCTAGTCTTACACTGTTAAATTAGAGACGACTAGCACAGAAAAAACTAACAACCTTATTATCCGTTCCTTACCTAGTCTTAAATCATTTTTTGTCTGTAAGCTTTTATCCCCGTTTGAAGGTCAGCCTTTAGATGCATACATAACTCTGTTGCTTTTTATAATTATGTACTTTTTTTTTGGGCAAAGCTTCTCTGACTTCTCTTAAGTATAACTTTTTTGAACAACTAGTGTGCCATTGTGATTGCATCCACACTGCTGGTCTTGTGACATTTCGACATTTTGGTACTTTATATTTGCAAGTTAGCTTTGAATATATCTTCGTTTTCATCTCAACGAGAGCAAACACTCAGAGATTCTGTTTTTATATACAAACAGTTTCTCATACGCTTTGCAAAAGGTTTGGAAATGGTGAGTGTTTCATAGATGATGTACTACAACAATACCATGTTGTCTGAACAACATTATCTGAACAAAGATTTTTTTTTTTTTTTTTTTAAATTTCGCACAGAATTTCTGAGCTAGTCGTCCTTAATTTAGCAGTGTAAGACTAGAGGGAAGGCAGCTAGTCATCACCACCCACCTCCAACTCTTGGGCTATTCTTTTACCAACGAATAGTGGGATTGACCGTCACATTATAACGCCCCCACGGCTGAAAGGGCGAGCATGTTTGGCGCGACGGGAATGCAAACCCGCGACCCTCAGATTACGAGTCGAACGCCTTAGCACGCTTGGCCATGCTGGGCCATAAATCACATTATAATGCCCCTACGGCTGAAAGGGTGAATATGTTTGGTATGACGGGAATTCGTGCCTACGAAATTGGAGAAATTCATTCAAGTGATAGTTTTTCTTGCTTTTAAGCTCTAGTACTTTTTGTAATTATTTCATATCAGCAAACGCAAAATTAAAAGAATAGAACATCGAGTAACGTTCAAAAACATGATTTTTTCGTGATTATTCTCTTGTTATAGACTGGCTAGTTTACTTGTTGAAGCAAAAATAAATATGTTAAACTAATAATTTGATTGTTTTGCTCCTTTTAAAAAAAATGCTCAGCATTCTTCTGTTTGTTATACTAAAAGTTACAAAAAATATGTTTATATAGAGTTATAATTAAAGCAACATGTGAGGTGGATAGAGTAACGACCTTAAAATCATGTTTTCCAAGTTAACTTGATCCTCCATTTTTACTCGTGGTCTTCGTTTTCGTATTTTTCGTACGCTGTGCTCACGTAATCTGAATGTCTGTTGGCCATTTGTTGGTTAATTTTCCTTGTTTGATTATTGTACTTGTGATACCTACTTTTGTTCATTGAACACTAAAAAAATACGAAAATACATAAGATTTTTTTACGAAGTAAGACTTTAATTATATTACTCATTTGGTACTTTTTACACAAATTATTGTTTCCTTCCTTGATAAAGCCACGTTAGATTTAATCTAAATCTAAGAAAATTATTATTGAAAATTATTAATAGAATTACCGATCAAATTAGAAAAAAAAAGAAATTAAAAATATAGAAAATTGTTTGTTTGTTTTCGAATTTCGCGCAAAGCTACTCGAGGGCTATCTGCGCTAGCCGTCACTAATTTAGCAGTTTAAGACAAGAGGGAAGTAACTAATCATCACCACCTACCGACGACTCTTGGGCTACTCTTTTACCAACGAATAGTGAGATTGACCGTCACATTATAACTCCCTCAAGGCTGAAAGGGGGAGCATGTTTGGTGCGACCGGGATTCAAACCCGGGACCCTCAGATTACGAATCGAACGCCTTGATACACTTGGCCAAATATAGGAGAAGCTGATTTATGTTTTACCAACAAGAAAATGAAAAAACACAAGAAGTTTATGTAGTAAGAGCTTATAACAATAATATATAGGAAAATAATGAAGAATAATATGTGGGAATGTAATAATATACCATGATGTTGTTTTTCTTTGTTTTGTATTGATTTTATAATTTCTGAATACGTTTATCAGATATGTAAGTTTATTTTTCAAAATAACGCATTTCTTACAGCGACACATTTTATGCCGTATTGATATAAATTTTTAATATTCTATATTTTATACATTCAACTATTTCCATATATTGATAAAAATATAATGCACGGGAAATAACACTCATGACTTTGAACACTGTTGATACCATAATGTGATTGAATACCAAAAGAAGATACGACCTGATTTTCTTTTAACTGCTGTTTCAAAATCGTCCCCCGCTGGTACAGTGGTAAGTCTACGAACTTACAACGCTTAAATCAGGGATTTGATTCCCCTCGGTGAACTCAGCAGATCGCCCGATGTGGCTTTGTTATAACAAAACATATACACACACACACACTCCATCGAAATACACAATCCTTGCCAAACTGATACTTAACACAAACATTAAAGAATATTTACACTTATGTTAAAGCACTCCGAATACATGTAGTGAAATAGGTAATAGTGAAATTGTTTTAAAATAAGACCTACAGAAATAAAATCGTTACAAGTTATCACAAACAGTTTATGGAATGAAAATACTTTAGAACACAAAAATCTAAATAACAATTAAATAAATTACTGACGATTAATTTTTACACAACAAGTTTATAATTTAGCAGAGTAAGACTATAGGGAAAGCAGCTAGTCATCAAAGCAGCTAGTCATTACCACCCACCGCCAAGATTACTAGTAGAACGCCTTAACCACCTGGCCAAGCCGGGCCTCTAAAACAATAACTTTGGGCTACCCCTAATGAGGTGTTTAATCATGTGATTACTTCACCAACGAATAGTGGGATTAAAGGCCAGCTAATCATTATAACGAATAGTGGGATTGGCCGTAACATTATAACGTCCCACGGCTGAAAGAGCGAACATGTTTAGTGCGACTGGGATTCGAAGTTGCGACGATCAGATTACGAGTCGAGCGGACCGACTAAAGGAAGTAATAATAAACGTAATAATAGAATACAACTTAAGGAAAAGGCTAAGCCAAGAAGGCCCGGCATGGCCAAGCATGTTAAAGCGTGCGACTCGTTCGCATCACCATCGCGCCAAACATGCTCGCCCTTTCAGCAGTGGGGGCGTTATAATGTGACGGTCAAACCCATTATTCGTTGGTAAAAGAGTAGACCAAGAGTTGGCGGTGGGTGGTGATGACTAGCTGCCTTCCCTCTAGTCTTACACTGCTAAATTAGGGACGGGTAGCACAGATAGCCCTCGAGTAGCTTTGTGCGAAATTCTTGAATGGTTCTAGGGTATGAATTATTAATAATACTGTTGGTAGTATCGAACGTGTTAACTTGTATTTAGGTTGATATTGCTATTCTGAAATTTTTCTTTTTAAATATTTTTCAATGATTAACATGCAGAGTCTTAAATCAAAGAGTCCAGGGTTTGAGCCGTGATAGCATTTTCAATCATAGAACGCTATAAAATCGATATCAAACCAGTTATTCGTTTAAAAGATTAAAAGAATCAGATAACATCTTGCAGCGGCTAACTATATTTCATTTGTAGTTCAAAACTAGGAATGAGCAAGTGTTAGTAACCAGCTGTACTTCATACATATAGTTCAAAACTAGGATTGATTGTGCTTAAGCCTCTTGGATCTTTGACCTTCCCGTTTATTCGATGAGTCTCGTAAGATGCTGTCCACGTTAAGGTTTCAGGTAATGAGAACATGTTCAATTAAACTCTATGACCACTGACTAACCTAAAAAATAGGGCAGAATGTTTATATATATATATATTCACATGTATATTGTGTGGGTGTGATGTTCCTTATATACGAATGTTGTCTGATTGCCCTACTTTAGCAGTCTTTGAACTCCGGACTGACTCGTTCTTTATAAGTACATTCTATAGAAACCTAAATTAAAGTCAACAAAATTGTTCCAGAAACACAACAATTATACAGTATACGCTTAGAATATAATTAACCACGCCTACATTTTATCATTTTGTTACTGTGTAAATAATTTACACAAATAAAGCATACTATCTAAGTCTCAGTTGAACTGTATGCAATATGTAAAACCATTGTATGGTTTCTTGTTTAATATTTCAAAACAATGTAGAAATATTTATTCTTTCTCAAACACTTCAAATTAATTTAGTGGTAGAAATCTGTGATTGATGGATAATACTGAATTCAGTTACATACATGTATGTTCGATATCATTCTCTGGAATTTTCAACTATATGGAGAAGGTTTTCATCATTTCTTCAATGAATAAAATATAATAAAATTATGTGTGTGAGAATGTGAGAGGAAAGGATTGTATCATAACACATGTGTGTTAGGACGAAGAAATGTTTTCAATTCTTAGATTCAATCAGTGATAAACAACCTGCGTTTTCCTCTACCTTTACTTATACAGGATGTTTGGAAAGTCACTGTGCACTTATATATTTATTAACAGACAAAACTGCACAGTGACTTTCCGAACACCCTGTATAAGACCTTGTACTATGATTAATGTTAAAATAAATAGTCTCCACTTAGACAGAGGTAAAATTAACGCTTACAATGCTAAAATCCAGGATTCAATTCCCTGCAATGCACACAGCAGATAACCCGATATGGTTTTGCTATAACAAATATATATACAAAATATTAATAAACATTCATATTAAAGCTACAAATTAGAACAAGCTATAATGTATTTGTTATACAAAGAGCGGGTGCTTTTGTGGGTCTAAAATAACTCACCCATCTCTAACGTATATATAAATATATATAAATATTGGAAGTGTGATTTCAAAGGCAAATTTACGTTTTATAATTTTTTATTTCTTCTCATATCAAAAACAATTATCACTATTTCAAGCATTGTTAACACCAGGAAGTTATTAAAAGTTAATAACTTCGTAACGTTAATAATACTTGAAAAGTAGTCCAAGAGTTAGTTGTTTTAAAGAATTAACAATTAAGAAAACGTTTAACAACTTCTTAACGTTAACAATACTTGAAAGTTGTCCCAAAACATTAACAACTAAGAAAACTTTTAACAACGTCTTAACATTAACAATAATTGAAAGTTGGCACTATAGTTAGTTGTTCCAAAGAATTAGCAATTAAGAAAACTTTTAACAACTTCGTAACGTTAACAATACTTGAAAAGTAGTCCAAGAGTTAGTTGTCCCAAAGGATTAACAATTAAGAAAACGTTTAACAACTTCTTAACGTTAACAATACTTGAAAGTTGTCCCAAAGAATTAACAACTTCATAACATTAACAATACTTGAAAGGTGGCCCAAGAGTTAGTTGTCCCAAAGAATTAACAATTAAGAAAACTTTTAACAATTTCATAACGTTAACAATACTTGAATGGTGGCCCAAGAGTTAGTTGTCCCAAAGGATTAACAATTAAGAAAACGTTTAACAACTTCATAACGTTAACAATACTTGAAAGGTGGCCCAAGAGTTAGTTGTTCCAAAGAATTAACAATTAAGAAAACTTTTAACAACTTCGTAACGTTAACAATACTTGAAAGATGACCCAAGATTTAGTTGTTCCAAAGAAGCATACTAATTTCTTTTAATATTCATCTGTTTCAGGTTAAAGTACGAGTGTGTCTGAACACTACAAAAGAAGAGAACAGAAATATAATAAAGTACCTTCGAATTTCAACATTTGAAGTGAAATGTTATCCATACCTCAGAAACATCTAACTTTAAATAATCATGTTTGCTTAATTATCTTTTACCAAGCAAGCTAAAATATATTACAAATATATCAAGCACTGGTTTTCTGTAGTGTTTCATTAAGTGATGGCCAGATTATTTAATTTTTCATGAATAGTAATATCTTGGTGATATGAATATCATTCACTTTTAACTGATTTATTTTATTAAAGTTTACCAAGATACAGATGTCTTACTCTACCTATACTATTACGTACGAAAACTCCTGTACGAGACATATTACAAAACATATCTCAACATGATGTTCAGTAACAAAATATTATAGAGTAGAGTTTATCTTCACGTGTCATAAAGAAAGTTGATATGAATATGCTTCAATTAAACCCACATTTTTAAATGCCAAATTAATTTATATTCACATTTTTTGAAAGCTCATAAAAACCCTGTGACAAGTAACAAAATGTATCTGTAAGAGCACAATAAAGGCGTGAATTATCCAATACTAAATTAAGCTTCTCACAAGACGTTACATGGTGTCCCTTGGCCAAGAAGAGTTATGGTTGAGAAAAGTTTAAAATACCATTATATGTTAAATCTAATTCAAATAATAACGAAAAATACACAGAACTGCTGAACACAGTATTTCTAAATATCTCTTAGAATAAGTACACGTATTTCACTGCTTTCTTATTGTTAATTCTCTAGCAAAATGTCCTTTAAAAACTGCAATTAGATCAGTTTCATCTTGGTGAGGCAACTAATAAAATATATTTTATACAAGTTGTACTCCTTTTAATAATATGAGATTTTTCATAGAAGTATAAGAATTGTTTTATTATCATAATTATTTATTAAACGTCTTTGTTCTTAAAAATATCATTATAGTGATTGATTATGTGCAATAATACGCAGTGACATATGGAAAGCAAATATAATATGAATATATTCTTCATTCCTAGGTTTTAATGACTTCTTTGGCGATACTGCTCTGCCTTCAGTGGTCTCGTGGAGATGATAAAATAGAAGATCAAGAGCACGTGAAAGACCAGACATCTGACGAATCGTCTAAAATACGAAACTTAACGTATTCTTCGTTCTCAAAGATAAAAATAGCACATCCCCCAAAAGATGTCAATAAAATAAAAAAGTTTTTATTTAAGAAACCACGATTTTTACGTCCATATCAGGACTGGTCACTTCGGATAAATACAGAGACCACGCCAACTTCAAGTTTTGCCACAACTTCTGCCTACAACGACCAAACTCTGTCACTAACAGCACAGAATGAGCTTCCAGAATCTATTTCAACACCACCTACAGTTGGAATCCCTTCTGAGTCTCAGCAAGATAGAACAACCTTTTTTGAGCCTAAGGTGAAGAATAAAGCAGGTGTTAGAGTAGAGCATTTCTATATCAATAACCCTTTCATAAGAACCACCACAGTTCAACCTGAGGCCAAAGATTCAAGAAAATCAAGTGATTCTGAATATCATATATCTTCACCAGTTGTCTCTAACGATAATGTTCCAAAAGCACTTACGAATACAGAGGAAAATGATCACAATGAATTCAAAATCTACTCCGATGATTACCAACGCAAAACCACTTCTTCCAAACAACATACTAATTCTCCAGAACGGTATTTTCCACTTTACGAAGACACAGAACCAGCTTCGCCTTCTTCTCATAGATTAAATAAGCCTTCCGAAGAAAATCTTACTCGGGATTTTCATCCCATTCAGAAAAATGGTCATAGTGATTTCATAATATTCTCTGATGACAATCAACACAAAAATGTTTCTTCCAAACAACGTACTAACTCTCCACGACGTTACTTTCCTATTTATCCTGATAATAGATCAACTACACGTTCTTTTCACAGGTTTAATGAACCTTCTCTAGAAAATCATACTCGAAATTTTCATCAGATTCAAAGAAATGTCGAAACCTTGGAGAGCACTGAATCAAATGAGTTTAAAGAACCAATTGAATATTTTATACCTCTGAACATTAAGTTAAACCCTCGTACTACAGTAGTCACAAATTATCAAGGGAATAAATCCCAGATCAATATTAAAAATTCCAAGTCTTCTACCCTCGAACCCAAAAGAACGAGACCTAATTCACAAAACAGCCAAATATACTTAGAACAGTCACACACTGAATTAAATCAACATAATAAAAACTTAAAAGTCACACCAACAATCACCCAAGAATCTCTAAATGAACATACAAATTTCGGTATAAAACTTCCTGACAATTCAGCCAAATTTATCTTGAATACAGGTATTGATGGATCACCAATCCTTCTTAATAAAAACATTGAAAATGCTCCAGTAGGGACAAATTTCCGCAATGACAACAAGTCGCGATTTGTGACTACTGCTAATCCAGAAAAAATATATGATCACAGACGGCCACCACCAACACAACCAAACATTTTTTCTTACTTTAGAAGAGAGAAAGAAGCTATTCCACATGTTCAAGTCTCGCCATTTTTTCCCGCACGTGCTCTTTTAACACCTGTAGGTGAATCTAGTGTTGAATCTCAGCATGATAAAATAATATCTTCCGAACAATATAAGGGTAATGAAGCTGTACAAGTGGATAATATTCAGAAAAGTAATCATTTTACAGAAAACTTTAAACCACAGTTTGAAACCACTTTCCCAATAACACCAAGAAAGCCTTTACACTTTAGACCAGTAACGACTAAACCGAACGAACAATTTTCGAAAACGATAAACAAACCAGTGAATTACGAATATTCAAGGTTCAAAATACATTCCGGTGACAATCAATACCAAAATCCATCCAATAACCAGAAGATTCTTCCTGCAGAACAATCTGATCCAGCTAAAAGTCCTCTTATAGATACAGAGTATTCTCCGGGTTCTTTTCTTAGACTCGAAACTTCTGAAAAAAATCTTAAGAACTATCGAAATCAGCCACAGAAGCAAACTGGTACATTAAAGAATGTTCAATCAAAGGATTTTAGCGTGCCACGTGAATATCTTATTCCTTTAGAGTTCAAGTCTCTCAATGCGTTTACTCGTCAACCCTTTTCAACAGAAACAGATCCCAGCATTATAAAATCCAAGGATTCAACACACGAAACACTAAACGCCAGAGAAACCCCACAACAACAACAGCCTTACTTTGATCACCCATCTGATCCATCGAAGAAACAATATGAAACTATAACATTTCAACTCAAATCCTCTACACAAACTCCAAAAGAACAAAATGTATACGATTTTAGAAATTTTGAATCCAATGTAAATAGACCTTTAATTAAACATAACATAAATGAACAGAACTTTCCATCTGTGACCAATTCGCATAATGAACACAATATCGCTAGGCCAAAAGCCATAATAAAAGAAATGACAACTCACGTACAACAAACCCAAAGGCAACCTCTTTTACAACAACATCCTTTTGCTTATTCTAGAAATGTGTATAAAAGCACCCCTCGTGTTAGAGCAACACCTCTTCTCCATGGATATGTTATCCAGAAGAATGAGTACTCACCATCTGCTCATACACCACCAGTAGCTAAGTCTGTTGATATATCTAGAGACAGTGGAAAATCACATTCTGGACATGGAAGAAATACTGAAGATGATGTGAGAATAGATAGATTTCGTTACCCTAATTCTTTTGTAGATACAGGCGAAGCTGAGTCTCAAGCCAAAATTCCTTTAACATCAGGACAACAACAATTTGATATACCATTAGCTGAAACTCCTATTATACATGATCCCAAAAAGTCTAAAAAACCACGAAAGTTTGAATATTCAGAATTTACGTCTTATTCAAGTGACCGCAGGCATCCAACTCCTTCTAACAAACAACAAATCTTCCCCTCAGAACAGGTTCCTCCGAGATCAGGTCCTCATATTTACCAAAAACCTTCTCTGGACTATTCTACTGGATACAATAAGCCATCTGAAGGGCATTCTCTTTCAGATAGCTACGAACAACAAAAAGACATTGGATCCTTTGAGAGAGTTAAAGAAAATGGGTATAGCATTCCTAGTGAATATTTACTTCCTTTAGATATTCCATTAATTCCATCTTCTTTTTCACATTCTAATATTCCAAAAAAAGAAACACAATCCTCAAAAAAAAACTCTGAGATAATTCAGACTATAAAAGCTAAAACAAGTTCTCAACGCCATCAGCCTTATTTGCAGCACACCCCCAATCACTCAAATAAACAACATAAACGCATAACAGATCAATATACTAACACTCCACCATCTCAAATCCAGTACAACAGCTTCGATTTTAGAATTCCAGAAACATCAAAGAAATTTTACGCAAACACTGACATCGACAGACCATTAATAACTCATAACCCAGTACTTGAGAGTTCAACTGTATCACAGAGAAAATTCAATTCCCCCTTTGTTAATGAAGCCAGGCCTGAAAAAATACAAAACCCAGAAAGAAATTATAGACCAAAAGCAACACGGCCTCCAGTAACAGTACCCGACGCATCTTCTGTTTTGAAAAATGAGTATGGAGCTGCTCCTCAGGTTGAATCATCATCAACTTTCTCTCAATATGATGATCCTGCTCAACGTGTAGCAGAACTGAGAAAAGAATTTGAACAAATTGAGCAAACAGCTCCTGCAGGTTATCAAGATCCCTTTAGAATCCAACATCACCACAGCCATACCTTACCTACTGTAGGATACGCAGGATACAAGTCTCTTGCAGACAGTGACACACGACTAAATAATTATCCAGAAAAAGAATCAAGTCATGATCTGCCCGTGCAAACTTCCTATTTACAGAATTACCCAGTAGATTTAAAATATCATCCTACCAGTCCACCAGAAACTAGGGATCTCAATTACGAGAATCCTTCAACATCCATTTTCCATTTGCAACCAAAGAATTCCCATTCTGCAACCTCTAGAAGTTCGCATAATTTCCGTTTTCCTGAAACACAAGCTGTATTTCGTACACAACTACAACCCAATTATTATGATAACAGACATAAAGAAGTCTCAAGTCCGCAAATGAAACCTAAACCAACAACTCCAAGTGCCAAAACTAACAGCGATAAAGGTTGTAAGACTATTGTAAAAGAAATTCACGACGTACCTAAAGGATCTAAACCAGAAAAGTTAGACTCGCAACCAACAAGCATAATTAAAACTAGGATTTGCTTCTTTCCAGAGGATTCCCCTGATGAACCTTCACAGCTTGCTGATGTACAAAGAGAATTTTACGAACCTGTGAAATTTTCTTTTGATGATTTTAGAGAAGAAAAATTAACAGAAAGAAATCCGAAAGACGAGGCCATACGATACCAACCTACGAATGACAGAGATACTTACAAAACACATAGTAGATCTGTTCCACGAAGTGTCGAGAAGGATAAGGACAACAAGCATGACCATCATTTGCAAAGATTTGGTAGCAGTGAAGAAGGAACATCATCTTATGTAGATGAATTTCCGTACTTTCCAACACATTTTAAGGAGGACATCAGTGCTAGATCACATGAAAGAATTCCAGTTCAGCAACCTGGAGAACAAACAGCTGCATCCAACAGTCACGAAGAACGCCCTCTAAGCTACCATAGTCGTACGCTAGGAAATCGTGACAGTCGCCCGTATTTTGGCTCAAGATACGTAACCGACGACGATATTGCTGTGAAGTCGCCTTACAGTACAAGAGACAGAAAAAAAACGGTACGTGAGCCATATAATGGTTATAGAAGTGGATATAGCAATAGAAGCGACGAAAGTCGGCATAGAAGAAGACCAAAGAATTACAACAAAACCTTTTCCTTTTACAAGAAAAATAACGAGGATAACAATCCAAACAGTTACTCTGAAGAATACGTTCGTGGAAGATTCAGGACATATTCTTCTGACAACGACAACAAAAAAGAACGATCATAAATAGACCGTATCAGTTTTATGTACTGAGACAAACTTTTTATGTATTTTGCCTCAAAATACTACCAGTTTTATTTCACAGTATAAATGGTTTTTGTAATGTAATATAAGTGTCGACGGGAAATATTAATAAGGGCTTCTGTTGTGGCATTATAAATCAAACAAATCTCACTGTATCACGAACACACAATCATTTCATAAAAGGACATAAGGAACACGTTAAAATTTGAATTCTTAGAATAATGTACTGAATAATAAATATATTTTTCATCAAAATAAAAACCTTAATGAAGATAGCCCTACAGTGTCTAATTATTAATCTCGATACGGTTGCATTAGAAAATATATTAAAATATTTGGAACTTTCCTACCAACGTTGCCTTCAATGATAGAGAAATGTCCCACATAGTTGATACCATTGCTTTGTTTCTCGATATTGAAGACACACAAATTGCACCTTACACCTACTTCTTATATAAAATATGACGTTCTTCTTCATACATTTAGTTTCATTTTATGTATCTATTATACTAATTTACTCTTATCATTAGATCCAATAAAATATATTTAGCGATTGAAATATAATTCGAGTTTTCGAAACCTTCTTTCTCATTTACTGAAGCACCTACAAAAAATATTGTTCATGATTTAGAAAGTTTATTTCAACAAAAGTTGTTTATCAAACTTTGCATTACTTTTTAAATCAATGTTGAGAGATAACTTCTCTTATAGTAAGAAACGTAAATCTACAATTAATTCACTGCTCAAACGTAATATTGAAGACAAATGATATTTGGGGAAGCGGTAAGTCTACGTATTTCAGGGGTTTTGATTCTTCTCGGTGGACACGGAAGATAGCCTGATGTGGCCTTTTTATAAAAAAAACAAACAAACATGTCGTTATATGGGTTATGCTTTAAAATTTCTTAATGTGTTTTATCATGACCATGTAGTACGTTATTCTGTTTTTAAGCCGTTTTCCAACCGAGTTGATTCTTTATAAGCAGGACTAACATGGCCTAAAGGTTAGCCTAACAGGCTGTAGATCACAGGGTCAATAACTTGTTGCCACAGGAGAAAAAAATATTACGCTCCGCGCTTTGGGCATCTTGATACATTGTATGTGTGGTAGTGAACCCTCACTATTTAATTAGGATAATATGTGGCCCAGCATGGCTAGATTGCTAGGGCGTTTGACTCACAATCTGAAGGTCGCGGGTTCGAATCCCTGTCACACCAAATATCTTCGCTCTTTCAGCCGTGGGAGCGTTAAAATTGACGGTCAATCCTACTATTCGTTGGTAAAAGAGTAGCCCAACAGTGGGTAGTAATGACTAAGGGCTTCCTTCCCTCTAGTCTTTCACTGTACCTTAGGAACGGTTAATGTAGATTGCCCTCGTGTAGCTTTGCGCGAAATACATAAACAAACAAACAAGCCCCATGATATTTTCATCTTATTTCCCAATCTTCTGAATTGTTGAAAGCTAACTGTCCACACGTACATACGTGTGCGCATCATCAAACCAATGTATTTATTTTAATGAGATGGTATCAAACTATGATAGTGGATCTGATATGTTGTCTATTGGGGTATTAATGCATAATATATTTTGAAAAACCATTAATTTCCAGTGAATGGATTGATCAAACCTAAATGGTAATAATGATTTACTCGGTTGAGGACAAGAGATGTCTTTCCTGATCAATACATCAATTCCACTATGAGAGCTTATTCCAACTTACACCATATTTTCATCACTACGTAAGATAGGTTTTTGAATTTAAAAGAAGCTCGACATTCAGAGGCAATCGATTAACAATTTATAAAGCATTCATTTTACCGTAAACCAAAAACTTTTACTGAATACATCAACGTCTTACTTAATATTTAAAATCCATTAAAGACAATCTTTCATTGTGGCAGTCTTTTTCTTTGCTTTGCGCCTCATGCTCATAAACAACTCATACGCACACTGATAACAGACGAATCAGCAGACAGAAATGCTTTACAGTTTATTGTTTGTTTGTTTTAAATTTCAAGCAAAGTTAGAAGAATTCTATCTGCACTAGCCGTCCCTAATTTAGCAGTGTAAGACTAGAGGAAAGGCAGATAGTCATTACTACCCACTGCCAACTTTTGGGATACTCTTTTACCAATGAATAGTAGATTGGCAAAATCATTATAACGCCCCCGTGGTTGATAGGACGAGCATGTTTGGTATGACGAGGATTTGAGCCTGCAATCCTCAGATTGCGAGTCGAACTCCCTAACCCCATGGCTTTACAGCCTAAACGAATCAGTTGATTGTAAAACTCGTGCTTAACTGTAATGATGAATCGTGATTTGGTAGCATATAGAGTCATACAAAAGAAAACATGTATAACGACATTTACATACAGTAAGAAATATTAATTCGTTTTTTAGGAACACCGCAACTTCGATAGGTGTCATGCTGTCATTAAAATTACATACGAAAGGTAAAATTTTTCCGTGTTGTGACTCGTTACTATGGTAATACAACTGTTTCTAAATGCTAAAAATAGCAACTGTTGAAACATTAAAGTCTCTGCTTGCTCGTGTCAGTGGGTAGTCACGTCGAAAATATAATATTTCCAGATATTCTCTGAACATATTATATCCTTTTTTTCGTGATTCCATTATAATCAACGTATCTAATAACACAAACGTTCGTAGATTATTCAGATAAATCAATTTTGCTAGAAAATATTCGTATTCCTATTCTGTGTTGTTAAATTCAGAATAATTTGTTCAAACATTCTCAACTTTTGTCCGTTACTACTACTACAACTTTATCACCGATAGTAGTTTCAACGTCTTAAAACTATAAAAGTTGAAGTGGCTAGTTATCTTACACATTAAGAAAAGCACTAGAACATCAGCTACCCAGGTATTAATGGCTGCACCTAATAAAATGGTGTCATGGTGCATATAATTAACAGATCTCTAAAGGTTACGTGCTGTTAAAGACTACAATGAAGAAAAAAAATCTTCTGAACTTGAAATGTTAGAAGATGATTGATGGCTGAAGCATGAAAGGTGTGAGTGTCCTTGTAATTTCCGGACATACAATGATACTAAAATTCACGTGCTGAGGAGCTAAAAGACCATTAGAAGTACTGATTGATATATTGACTCTCCTGGCCGAACAAAATTAATTGCTTCTTGGTTTTTATGAGCTCTTAACCAAGCTCTGCAACTAAACCATATATTTAGAATTAAATACCTCAACCTGGGATTTCACGAATGTACAGAACTGCAAGTTTTTTTACCTGGTGTGCGTGTATAATTCGTATAATTGTATGTCACATCCAATTTTTAGTGCATAAGCCATTCTTCGCAACCATAAATGCAAAGTGTTGGCACTCATGATGTCTCGACCGTTGAAAATAGGGTAAATAACAATGCATGGTGAATTTATGAACACCTCCCTCCACATTCCTTTCTTCAATTGTACGAGTATGGATTTTACTTGATAATATCGTTGTAAACATGTCATTCCAGTCCAAAGAATGCTATGGGTACTGTTACTTGTAACAGTTAAAGGGGCATGAAGCTGTTGTGGTATTGTACATTACCAAACAATTCTGCTCCATCTGTAATAGTAATCAAGACAAGTAGTACATAATGATACCTCGCAAATAAAAGTAATTTAATGTAGAACAAAGTCCGTGTATAATTCTACACATAATACCGACTAATATAGAGAGTTTGCTTTGACCATTCCACAAGCAAACCCTAAACCCAAATGGTTGGTCACTACACTTTACACGGAAATAGACTGTAGGTGTATTTCACCAGATATGTACTGATAACTGTTGTCAATGCTACTAAAAGGATGTAATGAACGTCAACAGTAGTTTGGTTTGTTTTGAATTTCGCGCAAAGCTACTCGAGAGCTATCTGCGCTAGCCGTCCCTAATTTAGCAGTGTAAGACTAGAGGGAAGACAACAAGACATCACCACCCACCGTTAACTCTTGGGCTACTCTTTTACCAACGAATAGTGGGATTGACCTTCACATTGTAACGCCCCCACGGCTGAAAGGACGAGCATGTTTGGTGTGATATGGCATGCTTTTTTTCAAAATTTGATGTCTCGCTGTTTCTAGTAACACAGTGTAAATTTGAAACACTGTTTCATATTTTTAATTACGTTTCTTAGTAAAATGTTACGAAAAGGAAGACGGGCATTCGTAAAGTAAAAAAAAAAATTACGAAACATGAAATATTCGCCTTCCATTCACAAATACCATGTAAAACAAAAATCTTGTCAAAAATCAATACCAAAGGCCACAAAATGACATTTAAATACAGAAATTATTAAGAATTAAAAACAAAATTATTTATTCCCTATTCTTCAGTAACTTAAGAAACAGTAAATCTCACAGCAAAAAGCACAAAACACCCTGATGTTTTTATAGAATATTAGTGACAATATCAATTTCTCTTTGAAATAACCAAACTTTGAAATAAGGAAATATTCTTATAATACATCTTTTTTAACAACATGATGCAATTAGAGAGTTAAAATAAACTTTAACTTCAGAACGCCACTTGAAATAACTGAACAGCTGATGCTATAAAATATTAAGTTAAAATAAGACGTTTGGATTGGCAATAGCAAATTTTCAATATAAACAATAATTACTTGTGCATATTTACAATTTTTTAAATATATGTTCAGTTTGTTTTCTGTTTTTGAAGACATAAGCCTAGCTTAGACTAAAGCTATGTATTTTGAAGTTGGCAAGACAATTTCGAATCTGTGCATGACCACAAACTATTCCAGTTGTTGTTTTTTAAGGTGTGATATGAATGAACGCAGTATTAGGTAACCACTGACCGGCTACTTTTCCTTTCATTTGTAATTTAAAATGAGGTATAGCAGCTGATAGCTTTAATACAGATTTTTACTTATAAATTTGTTTGAAAATTTCTTATTAAAATGAAATATATATATATATATATTAACATTGAGCGTTTCGCTTAGCAGAAATTATAACTTTTTAATTTTATTTTCTTCATAATAAAAAGTACTAAAACGTAAATAACTCTAATATAAATAACTATTCAGAATCGATAGAGTATTTAGTCATTATTGAACGAGCTATTATAGAGATTAGAGATAGTTAAGAAAATAATATAATTCACCAAAGTTAATAGTACGTTTCAAGTATAATTATATTTATGGACACTAGCTGATACTCTTAACGCAAAATAAATTTAGTATTCTTCACGAAACGGTACGGAATAAATCTGTCAAGAACACGATTAGTATAAGAAATGTTTTTAATGATAATTCGTTGCCTTAATTTGAATTTAACAAAATACACTGTACAGAATACTTAGAATAGTAGCATTGTTACTAGCTTTAGACGGTTGTTTGTTTTAGAGCAAAGCTATCAGCTGTGTTCACCTCAGTGATACACCGGTGTGTCTTCGGACTTCTAATGCTAGAAACGGTGGCTTCGATACCCCTGGTGGGCAGAGCGCAGATAGCCCAAGGAGCAGCTTTGTGCTTAATTACAAAAAACAACAACTTACATATAAAGTTTAAACATTTTATAAAAAAACTAATTAAAATACAAAATAAAGTGATGAAATAAATTAAAATACAACCAAATAAACAAAGGATATGATAATACAACAATATTATATAGCTCACCGCTAGTACAGCGGTATGTCTCCGGATTTACAACGCTACAATCAGGCGTTCGATTACCATCGGTAGGCTGAGTAAATAGCACGATGTGGCTTTGCTATAAGAAAAACATACACACACAGTATTATGTAAGTATTCAATACAGACTTAACAGTAGTGAAGTTTAGTAATTATTTAAAGTTCATTGCGAGTTCATTCATAGGAGACAAACTTTCTTTAATCAAAGTTTAGTATTGGATGTTAGTTTGCGTTTCAGGATCTTGTATAAATACACATGTGGTGGTTGTAATGCGACTTACTCGGTAAATCTGTATGTAATTACATCTGAGAGCTTGGGAAGATGTGGGATTATCAAGTAGAATAGTAATGAACCATCAAATCCACTAGAATCCACAAGTTGCACTTGTAATTGATTACGATTTTCAAATTAATCTCATTTGAATACTCCTATATTGAATTTTAATTAAAGAAAATATATCTTTTATAAGCGAACTTCCAACTTTAACTAATAACACGATTTCATTATAATTAAGTCTGTTCTGAATACTTGTATAATATTGTTGTTATATAATATTCTTTGTTTATTCGGTTGCCTTTTAATTTATTTTACACTTTTTTTCTGTATTTCAATTACTTTTTATAAAATGCTTAAACTTTATAAATATTTGCACCTAATAATCTACCTAGTTCATTATAGTTTTCTAAGATGGAATATGTATATTCCGAAATGTTTAACAAATGTTTGTTACTGTTGCTCCCGTGGTTTTGTTGTCCGTCAGATACAAGTAAAGACTTATCAGGATTATTTCAAATTGAAATACATTTATTGCTGTCCAGTTTGCTTTAAGTGGATGAAATTTTCACAACTATTATTATGTTCTTCTCTTGCGTCTTTGAACGTAATTTAATTTTAATAGATGACAATACTCGTCTTCAAAATCAGTCCACTGTGTTTCATAGCGCCCTCTTTTGATCGTTATAAAAGGTATCATATAAAATCTGGAGAAATAATTTATCAGTAAAAGGTATTTCTATCGAATACTCTTCATTCACGTTGACTATGCTTTAGCCATATTATGTTTCATATATTCACAATTCGAATCACAATGCAGTAAAAGCAATGTTTCCAAACGCGCAAGACTATAAAGATATAGTCATATAAACCAATGATTAAACTTCTGTTATTATTTAACTAATCAATATAGAGAACACGTGCTTGTCTATTTTTTACACAAAAATGAAGTGGAAAAGAATTAAATATTTTAACCAGTTATAAAAAGGTAATTTATTTCGTAATTACGCATATCATTTTATCTTACCTTCACTAAAATATGCTAAATATTGCCTTCGTAACTGATTACATGACCCACCCTTGTTAACTCTTCACGAATGATAAAAAAGTGTGTATTTTTGTATTCATGAAAAAATCATTTTCACTTGTATAAATAGTGTTTTATACAACTCTAGTCCTCATACTGAAACAGGCCCAGTTTCTTAAGCTTTGCAGTTATATTTGACTTAACGTTGTTTGTGGGAAAATGTAGTGGGCTGGAGCTCATATCAGCATTACTGTAAGAGAGAAGAGATGCTTTTGTTGGTGATAGTTGTTTTTTTAAGATAATATAGCTTTTTTTGTCTTCATAATGAAAATGTTAATGGATGCTTTAGAAGGTTGTTCTTGGATGTTGTTGTTGTTGTTTGTAATTTAGCAAATGCTAACTCCCAGAAGGCCTTTCATGGTCTGGAAATTTAGTGGACACAGTTGTCGTTTTTGTGATTTCTGGTCTCATGATATCTTCAGGCAGGGCACTTCTAAAGAATTTAGAAAGAGCCACCAATAATGGTGGCATTGGTTGAAGAGTGGACAGGCCTGATTCCAAAACAAAGAAAAGGGCTCCCTTGGCTGGTTGAGGGCTTGCCAATAGTAGAAACTTCATTTCAGGATCCTAAATTCCCTTGCTAAGCCTAAGAAAACCTAAATGTTAGAGATATGTTTTGTAGAATATTGCTGTCATCGGTTTCTTTTCAATCATAGCCAGACTCAGTTTCACTCCTGAAGATTTTGGAACTTTGGGATACTCCTTGAAATTGTTGGTATTCCCAAATAAAACATAGGTTTCCGTGATAAAATACATAAATAACCAGTTCAAACAAAGAAAACATCGAAACTTCCTGGCTAGTCAAAATGAAGAACAAAATCAAGAACTTAGTTTAACATAGTAACAGTTTGGACGGGAAATGATTCAGCTAGTAGTTTATTTTTAAAAGTTGTAACAGCTACAACCTGTTTTAAATTATAGTTTCATAAATGAGCTACTAAAAATCATTGCTCTGATTAACAGCCAGACCTATTGTAAGAGTGATTGTCTCTCACGTGCCTGTAAGCATCCCAAACCAACAAGAAATGTATAGAATATACAAATGACCCATAAACTACCATACTCCATGCTTGTCAATCTTAGAACTGAGACTTGTGATCCTTATAAAATTAACTAAAATCAGACTGACCACTAAACAATTGCTGGTCTCTAATTCTTAGACATGAGTCCATTAATACAAGTATCTCACTTCCATATAACGTTGCTCAGTACAAACGTAACAAAAATTGAAGACAGATGTCACTTGCTGTTTCAGACTATACAACCACATTCCATATCAGCTTGTGATACAATTACAAGAATATATCCACCTAAAAAGCACATTTATAATTATTACTATCAACATGACTGAAAGTGTCACATCACAACTAATGAAAACATTGGATAAAACAAGCACATGCTTTCTGGTTTCTTGTGACACCTAAGTGTGTTTCGCCTTCTACATTCAATTTTACTCACAAATATTTATGTTCGATCCAGTTAAAAATATTTTTCACTAACACTATTGAAAACATTAATGCAGAAGTCTTTCGTTATTTTCAGTGAAAAATCTACTAGCGCCTGAATAATGCAGTTTAAAACTCAAAACACATTCATACCAACTTAGGCCTGGCATGGCCAAGCATGTTAAGGCATGCGACTCGTAATCTGAGGATCGCGGGTTCGCATCCCCGTCGCGCCAAACATGCTCGCCCTTTCAGCAGTGGGGGCGTTATAATGTGACGGTTAACCTCACTATTCGTTAGTAAAAGAGTAGCCCAAGAGTTGGCGGTGGGTGGTGATGACTCGCTGCCTTCCCTCTAGTCTTACACTGCTAAATTAGGGACGGCTAGCACAGATAGCTCTCGAGTAGCTTTGTGCGAAATTGAAAAACAAAAACAAACAAACCTACCAACTTTAGTGAAAATCTTAATGGGTTCAACATACCACCTCATAAGCATCTACAGCTTTACTTCATATCTCAATATTTTTCCAGTAATTTGTTTCTAAATAACTCATTGTCTCGTAGTTGTGTTCTCTGCACATTTGATTCATGGTTGTATATAATACTCATGAATGAATACATGTAAGACATTAGGCAACATATGCAACACTGCATACATATAAGCATGTATGTATACTAATATACTAACATGTACGTATGTACTTCAACATCAAATATTATTGTATTATGCTTATAATAGCCCACAGACAACCCAAAGACACATTGCTATACTACGGAAACCTGTGTTACAACTTCTAAACTACATGTCTCAATAACACACTACTCGTCTTTTTACCGCCATCTATAAATGAACCTATAAGCTAGATTTTATACCCACGAACATTAGCTGTCCTAATTGCATTATGAGCAGTTTGTTATCAAACATCGGCCTGTACATACTTGACAGATTTTTTTACATTAATTTAATTGTCCTAATTTGAAGTGTGTCAGTTAATTCCAACTGTACATTCAAGTGCTCGATGCCAGTGGAGCTGTCACTTCACTCTTCCATTGACAGTTTCTCATCTGACTCTTCACTATTTTTTTACTTATCAGACTTCTCCTCTGATTTTTGGTTCACCCAGAAATAGAGAGGCTCACTAACACACTCATCCACGTCCAGTAGTTGCACATAGCAGTTTAAAGGACCGAGCTATTTGAAAAAGAGATAAAGACTAGTCGAATCACAGCCGAGTTTTTGAAATATTGCAAATATATATGAAAACCATAAACGGTCTCCCCACTCAAACTAGGGTTTCCTTGGTGGCTTGCGATATAAAATCTCTTCTGGTTTTAACCAGCTGTTGATACACAAATTCATAAGTCTCAATTAACAAAGACCTCAAGTATTTAATCTATTCCTGTGAAGACTGTAGCATTTCTGCGCCGAGGATAAACCACGTATAATGTCCATAAGATGATATTTTTTTCAACCAGACATAAGAAAGATTGGGTATGACTTAACACTAGTTTATCTTTTCTGGGTTGCATGATATGCCATCTTTATGTATGGTAAGTATTCTTCAGTTCATTTTATCCATTCTACCAAATAATCACTCTAGCTTTAAACAATGAAATGATACACTCACCATACTTAAAACCTTTCGCAAATTGTCAAATAACTGTCTGCTCAAATCCATGTATTTCTCCAGATGCTCGAAACTGTCATATTCATTATTCAGTGATGGACTGTTTGTCTCAATGAATTAATGCATTTTTAAGTTTTAAAAATGTGGGTTTACATTTTATATACAACCTACACATACATATCTTCTGACTTCAAGCATAACGTGAAATACACACGAATTAATATCAGTATTTTTATTAGTATTGACATACCGCATATTAAAACAAATTATGTACAATAAAAAACAACCGTAATGTTCAATAGATGGCGCACTTCTCGTTGATGATTAACATAAATGTTCATAAAATAACAAAATGAGGCATATGATCAGAGTATATGCTAGCAAAAATCATTCTAAGTTTCTCACAATAAATTTAAAATATATGTTGCGGTTAATGTAATATTTCACCTTATTAAGCTTCGTGTTGTACTACGCTCTTCCATACAAAAAGTAAAACAACACCTGATTAAAGAAAACGAAAATCTCACACTATTACTTTTGCTATTTTACTTTTTATTGGGCCTGGCATGGCCTAGCGCGTTAAGGCGTGCGCTTCGTAATCTGATGGTCGCGGGTTCGCGAACACGTCGCGCCAAACATGCTCGCCCTCCCAGCCATGGGTGCGTTATAATGTGACGGTCAATCCCACTATTCGTTGGTAAAAGAGTTGGCGGTGGGTGGTGATGACTAGCTGCCTTCCCTCTAGCCTTACACTGCTAAATTTGGGACGGCTAGCACAGATAGCCGTCGAGTACCTTTGTACAAAAAACCAAAACCTTTACTTTTTATTCTTTTAGTCTACCTAAAACGAGTATCCTTTGTTTCTATAAAGTTAAAAGTCTTTCATTTTTTTCTAAACAGTGTTTGATACACTTGGAATAGTTTTGAAATAAAATATTTTGCAAAATTTTCCAAAAATATATTTAAAAAAGTTTCAACTACAACTCTGTGATACATTCTACGTAGTGGTGAGAATTATCTTTTTTGTAACCATGCCCCATTAATTTCATCCCTAGTGACTGATGGTTAAGAGACATTCTGAGATGTGAGTCTGTTTCTTAAACTCAGTAGCTGCTCCTTAACTTAAAAAATGCAGTCGTGAAGACATATGGACGATTTTTTGGAAGATGTTACTTATTTCAATATATAACACCAGCGTTAATAAAAGCAGTGTAACCTAAAATGATAAAGGCACGAGTGGTACTCGCTGCCCACAGTTTGTACAGCGGTAAATCTACGGACTTACAATGCTAAAATCAGTGGTTCGATTCCCTTCGCTAGGCTCAGCAGATAGCCCGATGTGGCTCTGCTATAAGTAAAAAAACAAACAAACACAGGTACTTCTTATAGTGGTGTTTCAGGTGTCATTTTTGAAACCAGTGATACCTTATACATGCACACAAAGTATATCATATGGTACGTAACGCCCTGCCCTCTACAGCTTGTTTTGTTGTTATTTTTTCAAATACCTATACTGACTATATAACTCCTCTGTTCTTAGTAACCTAAAATGTGATGCTGAATGCATCATGTAGAAACGTTAACAGAATAAATTTTCTTTACGCGAATTTCAGTGTAATGTTTTTATCAAAAAAAATATATAAATCAATATCTTTAAAAATGCTTTCACTTTGTTTTTCAGCAAAGAAAGAAGTTGAAGGAAAATTATGGAGTAAATAAAGTTTATTACTAGAAGAAGAGCTATGAACCACATCTATAGATGGTTTGTTTGTTTCTCTGCAATTAAGAACATAGATGTGTTATGGACTATTTGTGCTTTGTCCACCAACGTTCTCAAAATCCGGTTTCGAGAGTTCGAAGCCCGCAAACACACCGTTGTGCCACTAGGGAAATGTGCATAAATGGAAGAAAAAAAATACACTACATACGTAAAAGACTTGAGAAAGTGTTTAATATTTAAATTATGTTTAAAATAAAGTTACTTTATTATATCCATTACGTATTTATAGTTTTGTCATAAGTAAAAGTAGATTCGTAAGAGGTAGAAAAAAAAAAGAGTTATAAAATCAAGTAACTAAAAAAGTCAAACATGCGTTTTTGGAAGTTTCTCTTGGAATGAACGAGTTAAATAAACTGAAATTATGTTACCTTGCTTAGACAAATTTATGACTATATTGTATTGGTTTGTTTGTTTGTTTTTAGCACAAAGTTCTGAGTTCTCGCCTCTGCGGGTGGTCGAACCCTAGAATTTATCATAGCAATTCCGTAAATTTACCAATGACTTAAGAGGATGCATTATATTTAATACAATCATTGTGAAAGTGTAAAACTATTAAAATACTTCTTGGCAGTCCGCTGAATAAAACAAGTTTAAATTTACGTACAAGGAAACAGGAAAACATTATGGTTTCCTCCAACACAACTGCATTTCCATATCTTAAACCGATGTGTTGATGAACCTTATTTTACTAAATCTAAACTGCATGATTAAGAAAATCGAGGTGCTTATTTTAGCGTCAAACAACCAACTGTGTTTTTCGGACATTTTTTTAATTTGAAAAACTGTTTCAGTATTCTTATTTCCTTTGTAATAAAAATAAACATATGATAATTATAATAATAGTGCTACTAGAACACATTTAAATGTGGCACTTGGAATTGCCCTAGTTTAAAGAAATAATAATATAAATGAAAATTGTATGAGTTGTATTTGTGGCGTCGCTTTTTATGTGTTTTTATTTGTTTATTTGTAATTCAGTGTAAAGCTACAAGATGGGCTTTCTGCGCTCTGCCCACTACGGGTATCAAGACCCAGTTTGTAGGGGTGTGATTCCAGAGAAATGCCGCTGGGGAAAGGCCTTTTTGTGATTATATAATTATGTTATAAGAATTGTTTTAACTTGAAAATAAACTTGAGTGGTCTTTTTCGGATATATTGTAAATGTTATAGCTTTTAGTTTTGTTATTATATAAGTATAATTATATGCACACAGTTTTTACGTGTGTGTGTGTGTTTTTTCTTATAGCAAAGCCACATTGGGCTATTTGCTGAGCCCACCGAGGGGAATCGAACCCTTAATTTTAGTATTGTAAATCCGTAGACTTAACGCTGTACTAGTGGGGGGCACACAGTTTTTAAAATAACTATTAATCCACCTATTATTTAATTTTTATAATTAAGACATCAAATAACAACAAAACTCCTTTTTAGAAAAATTTCTGGTATATCAATAACAAATGGTCTGTTTATTTGCCTGGAAAATAATTTAGCTTCATTTCGAGTCATTTAAGATCGGCTGTTAAGAAAAAACAAACCTTTGTCAAAACTATCTTTAGATGTCTTGAGAAATGTATCTCATTTAATTTTACGTTTTTAATTTTACATAGTTTTCTTGCGACAGTGAGAATTCGTTAATCTGAACGCATTTGTCGAATCAGCCGCTTTGAATAGAATAAACACTAATAGCAACTTGCGTCATTAAGTGATAAACATAAGAGCTGGTATATACAACTGGTAAGCAAAAAACAAGTGTATGTACAAACTACAAAATAATATTTCATTGTATTCATAAAAGACATCATTTTCTTCAAACCAGTAACTCACTCACAGAATACAAAATGCATAGTTTTTGTTAAATATACAAGTAACTTTCCAAAGAAGAACGTATTCACAGTTTGTTTGTCAGAGCAGTGGTTCTCAACCTTTTTAACCCATGGACCCCTTTTCCCTTCTTTTTTTCTTGATGGACCCCTTCATAACTATTGGTCATAAGAAGACAATATTCTATTTTTCACTAATATAAATTTTGAGGTTTTAATAATCAAAGAAATAGTATATAATTAAGCTTTATTATTAAATGAAAACTAATTTAATGCAAATAAAGTATTCTACAACAATTATAATAATAATGATAATAATGATAATTAGTAATAGTAATAATAACCAAAATTATTGTGATAATAATTCTTTACCAATATCTTGTATTACAATATTATAATGTTTCTTCCATGGTCAAGCCCATGGAGATCAAAGCTCTTCAGGCAATTGAATTCACTGCAGCATTTATTTATGTACACTGGTTAAAATTTTTGATAAACCAGTTAAAGTTAAGTGTGTGATAAGAAAAAAAAAAAAGAGATAGGCATATTTATTCAATGAGATCCCTGTGGTTGATGCTGCTCGGCGAGTTTCTTTATATCTGGTTCCATCGATGTTAATGATAGTCGAAGATCACCTCTTTTCACAATGTCAAGTCCATTGCGAGCTTTTGATAACAGTTGAGAAACACGACAAAATCCCGATTCAACAAGATAAGATGTTGGAAAAGCAATAACGTAGAGCTGTGCTTTATCCCAGAGCAAAGGGTACTTTGTAGCAAATTCCATACATTGTACTTTCCATCTTTGAATTTTGCACGCATTATTTCATCGCTTTGTAATTCGATGAGAGGCTCTTACAAAGATATGTCGATATCGGCAACATTAACTTCGAAAGGAATTGAAACCCAAGTCGGTATAACCATCATGAGTAGGTCACTAAACCGAGTTTGCATATCTTCATGCATATTTTCCATATATTCACCATATAATGCAAGATCTTCATTTTGCAAATCGCTGATAACAGAGGCTAAACAAGGAAACTGTTTAAATGCACGACGCCTGATATTATTCTTATACAACTGTAGTTTCCTCAGAAAAGCAGCAATAGCACTTTTACTAGATATCAGATCAGAATCTTTTCCTTGGAGCTGTTTATTAAGTGAATTCAATTTTTCAAATATATCTGATAAGAAAAACACATCACATTTATTTGCAAGCAGCTGTTCTCCAAGTTGTGTGTTAGCAAGAAAGGAAACAATAGAATCCCAAAGTGCAATGAAACGCTGAAGACAATTCCCCTTTGATAGCCATCTCACCTCTGTATGTAATACAAGCCGCTCAAACTCTTCTCTATTTTGTTTACATTATTCATGAAAAAGGCGGTCTCGGAGTGAATTTGATTTAATATGGTTAACTACTTGTATTACGACAGTAAGGGCATCATGCAAACGTGCACTCATTTTCTTTGCAACTAAGTGTTGACGGTGTATCACGCAGTGAATACAAAATACTTCCGGGACAGCTTTTTTTAAATGTGCAATAAAACCTTTGTATCTGCCTGTCATAGATGGTGCACCATCAGTAGCACAAGCGATTATATTTTTTTAGTGGAATATTGTTTTCCTGGAAATAAGTAACAACTTCATTAAAGATTGTTTCACCTTTTGTGTCTGTCACAAGACTTCTAGCAAAAAGCATTTCCTCTTTGGGTCCTTCATCACTGTTAAATCTAACATATGCTAATAAAATGGCCTCATTATCTCTTAAAGTGGATTCATCAAGTTGAAGGGCAAACTGTTTCACTTGCAAATGGGCTATCAATTGTTTTTCTACATCCTCTGCCATTTCATCAATGCGTCGTGACACAGAAGAGTTGCTCAAAGGGATGGAATTAGTAATTTCACTTGCATTTTGTTTCATAACTGACGAAATTATAACAGACACAGCTGGTAGAATTACTGTTTCACCAACATTATGGGGTTTTCCTGCCTTTGCTATTATTTTGCTAATTTCATATGATGCCAGTAAACCATCACTCATTTTACACACTTTGTTATTAAACAATTGAGACTGTTTTTCTAGCTTGGAAATCATCACGAAGTTTTTTAAAGTATTCTACTGATTTATCTTTCTCTCCTGTGTGCTTCTTTTCTAGATGGATTTTTAGTTTACAAGGTTTCATACTATCATTTGAAAGTACATCCATACATATGAGTCACATTGGTTTTGTTTCATTATGTGGTGTTGGAATAAATCCGTAAGACAAATATTCAACGGAGTACTGTCGGCACTTCTTTTTACTTGGAGCAGCCATGGGATGTCTGCCAAAAAATAATATATATATATACATACATACATATATAATTAATATATATACAGCTGGTAATACAATTATTGCATTTCATAATATCTAACTATATATATTGCTATTCATTTTTAGAAATTTTTCGACAAATAAAACACATATTTAGAAACAGAGTGCATGGTAAATGTTCAAGGTAAAACTGGTAAATAGAAATGTTATAGTTAAAATAACTTGAATGATTAAAAAAAACTATACAAGTCATTCATTATTATCATTAGGGTCACCATTGACATTTTTAACTTCTTCAAAGCTGATAATTATATCAGATAACTGCCAAGATATGAATTGATATTTGAAATTTGTATCAAAACGGGAAAAATTTGCCATTTTTCTCTTCAGTCTTTTTATACTTTTATACTGGGAAATAATTTTTCCATTATTGAAATGCAGAAAGTTAAAAAAAAAAATACGAAAGAATGTCTGTACTAGGAACTTTTAATATCTCTTACCTTTTCACGATGGAGTTCAACGTTAAACTGAAGTGAACTGCTTGGGTCAAGTCGACATTTTAATAGATTTTCCCCTAGAAGGGTTTGACAGATCGAAGTATTTCTGGAATAGATTCCCTAAGGAGATTAGTATGGGAGGGCGAAGGTCAGACAGACAATATGATAGGAAAAGAACCGACTGCCTGAGGCGCATATTTAAAACCAGCTCTTATCACTTATTTTTTCTTTTTTTATTGCTTTCAAGGCAATTTTCTGGAAATTTTTCAAAATCTAGAAAATAATTCAAATTCGTTTGAATGTCTACTTCAGCTTTTTTCACGTCCAACCATAATTACAATAGAAATTGAATTTTTAATAATAAAAACCATTCTGAGTTGGTTTTCTTCATGGACCACCAAAATATCATTGTAGACCCCCAATTTGTTATGTTTTGCCTGTGGACCCCCAGAAATATTCCATGGACCCCGGTTGAGAATCCATGTGTTAGAGCTTTAATAAAATAACGTTGTCATTTTCTCGTTAATCACTGTTTTGTTTCAGGCATGATAGGACGACTTTAAGGCTGCACTGTGTTTACTCAGACTTACTGGTTCGACCTGTGGACTGTTACCGAGGTCAGATTGTCACCACACTTGAAAAGGCACGACGTAGATATACGTATGACAACTCTTGACCAGTGAGTTCTGCTTAGTCGACGTTAAGCCAGAGATCAGCTGAAGTGGCATCATAAATATGTGGGCGTAAGGTATGAACTGCAGAGGCAGTCATATTAACGATTTCTGACATCTCAATATTTCCGCTTTATTCAGACAAGCAAAACTACGAGACGCCTGAATCATTTGTGAGAGTTTTCACTGTAACACTGGCCAGACAAAACTTACTATTTGTGAAGCTTTGCGGACATTTTGAGTACATTGTAAGTACTTTCTAATCAGATGACAGCGGTATAAGATTTGAATGACCAGATTGTGCCAGTATCGACTGTGACTTCGTATGAAGTTTTGACATCTGATGTAGTTTACGTGTACATCCCTACTGTGAAGGTTGTTCTTTAAAAAAAGTATCATAATCCGCTACCCGCTACTCAGTGAAATTGTTTTTGGTCAATAATTATCGCTTTGTTTCCAGTTCTGGTCGACCCCTACTTGACCTTCGCGAAGTCATGTAAGGACTAACAGCTCACACATCCATACGGAAAGTTAATATTTTTAACAGATAGTGACTCTTCGGTTTGAAACGTTTGTATGAGAATTACAGATTAGATCTCCTGTTGTGAAGATCTGTCGATTCTAATATATATCCGTATTTTTAATGCCCATACTAAAAGAGGTTCACTGTATTTCAATCCACCAAGATTTATATACTCAACTAAGGAACTTAAATATTTAATTTGTTATCTATTTCACCTCTTGTTCTTTTTTTTTTAATTAATGACGTTTAAAATACTCTCTCCTTCATTGGTCTACTAGTAAGCTTGAGGGTTTATAGTGCTAAAATTTGGTTTTCGATCCCAGCGATCGGTACACAAGTACGGATAGACCATTGTGCAGCTTTTCACTTGGTACAGAACAAAAGACATTTAAAAGCTCTAGATATTAGTTATCTAATTTATTAACAACTAATGACGTTTTGTAGATATTGAAAAATAATGTTGTTGTTTGTTGTTAAGCACAAAACTACACAAAGCATTCCACTTTGTCTGTGAGAAATAACATTAATATAGAAATTGTATGTGAGCGCGTATTTGAAAAATAATACCTGAGCGACTTCAAGATTAATAAACTATTATTTTCATCTCTAATAGGGGTCCGGCGTAGCCAGGTGAGTTAAGGCATTCGACTTGTAATCCGAGGGTCGCGGGTTTCAATCTCGGTCGCACCAAACATGCTCGCCCTTTCAGCCATGGGGGCGTTATAATATGACGGTCAATTCCACTATTCGTTGGTAAAAGAGTGGTGATGGCTAGCTTTACTTCTAGTCTTACACTGCTAAATTATGGACGGCTAGCGCAGATAGCTTTCGTGTAGCTTTGCGCGAAATTTAAAATACAAATAACAAATCATCTCTACTAGAAGCCCCCGCTAGTACAGCGGTAAGTCTACGGATTTACAAAGCTACAATCAGGGGTTCGATTCCCCTTGGTGGGCCCAGCAGATAGTCCGATGTGGCTTTGTTATAAGAAAAACAAACACAAACACTCTAATAGGAGCACCTATTACAGTGTTACAGCTGTATGTCTTCGGATTTACAACGTTAAAAACCGAGTTTCGATACCCCTGATGAGCAAAGCACAGATAGTCTATTGTGTAGCTTAGTGTTTGATTACATACACGCACGCATATCAAATAGTAACTACAATTATCGCAACAAGAAATCAATTGAAATCATTGCTTAAGGACTGGTAGTTAAGCATTTAAGTAACTGTTGATTATATATATTATATAATAAGGATAGATGGCCCACGTACGAAAGAATAACAGAAATTGCTTTAGAGTAACTAAACATAAAGCACCACAAATAATAAGTTTCTTAAACCACTAAGTTCATCGAAGCAAAACTTGCTTTCCAACATAGATAGGAACTAAAATAAATAGTTAGTTATATAACAAAATATAGTATATATGTATGTGTGTAACTCATAACACGCTTTTATGCAGTCTTAAATTATTAAAGAATAACTAATAAAACAGAAGTTTAAGCTCGGGCAAAACAAACAAATTATCTGAGGTGTAAAAGTTCGATATTTGTCGCTAACCCGAAAATAGAAAAGTTTACTTAAAACTTAATTGGCGCAAAAAATCAAACTATTTAACAATAAAAGTAAAGTATTTATTATAAAAGTTTCTCGTTGACATATGAAATATATAATTGACATCGTTAAACTTACTAAAGAGATAAAAACAGCGAACTTGTACGTGGGAAAGGAACCATACAATATTACCAAAATGTGTACTATATTGTAAAAGCCATAAACGTCGCTGTTATAATTATTAAATTATAATCTTAGTCCAGACGTACGTTTTTGTTTTCTCATTCCTTGTTTGTTTTGAATTTCGGGCAAAGTTACTCCAGGTCTATCCTTCCCTAATTTAACAGTGAAATAATAAATGAAAGGCAGCTAGTCGTCATCACCCACCGCCAGCTCTTTCGTACCCTTTTACAAACTAATAGTTGGATTGAGCGTCACATAGCGTCACGGCAGCTGAAGTAGGGGAAGACATTTGGAGTGGTGGAGATTCGAATCTGCTATCCTAATGTTGTTAGCTAAACGCCCTAGCCACTTGGCCATAAGATTAATCTACAATCCTAAGGTTGCTATTTAAACACCCTAACCATTTGGCCATAAGATTAGTCTACGATTCTAAGGTTGCTAGTTAAACGCCCTAACTATTTGGCCATAAGATTAATCTGCGATCCTGAGATTGCAAGTTAAACGCCCTAACCACTTGGCCATAAGATTAGTCTGCGATTCTAAGGTTGCTACTTAAACGCCCTAACCACTTGGCCATAAAGTTAAGAAGAATATGGAATCAACTGAATCATCCCAATAAATCAGATTAGCATTTAATCAGTAATGTCCAAAAAATGAAGAACATCCTATCAGACACGAACAAATTTAAACCAATACACACAAATCCAGCAAAGACACACGAGACGCAACTAAACAAATTACTACTAAAAATGAAAAAAACCAACACAATTTCACAAACACTTTATTCCTACCAACGTAAAACCGACTCACGCACACCACAAATATGCGTAAAACCCAGTATCACCAGTTCTAGCCAATATTTTTATGACACAAGTTGAAACATAAGCAATTAACACATCATTACATCCACCACTATACTGGTACAGATGTGTAGATGACACGGTTGCGGGATTCAAATCTACAGAATACATACTTATTTTTTTCAATCACATTAACTTTATACATCCTAACATTAACTTCATATTTGAACAGGAAGAAAGCAATCAAATATCATTTCTTAACCTCAAAATTACAAGAACCAACACACAATTCAAAACAGAAATCCACCGAAAAATAACCCATACTGGACTATACATTCCTTGGGACTCAGCACATGAAACAAAACAAAAAACTCACCATACTAAGAAACCAAATAAACACAGCCATAAAACTATGCTCACCAGATAAAATTAACGATGAATTAGACAAAATAAAACAATACTTCATCAACATCAATAAGTTTCCTCCACAAACCGTAGAAAACATTATACACACACACCTAGACAGAAAGCAAAATCAACCAACAAAAGTAAATATATCTCTCGAATCAAAAAATCACGAAACCATATACTGCTGCATACCATATATTCCCGACATCAGCAGACAAATAACCAACATTTGGCAAAAACTAGTAACAAAATATGACATTCCAGTTAATACCAAATTTATTCAAAAACAAGGCACAAAATTGAGGTCTATACTATGTAAAAACTATACTGACAAACACCACACCAACATTATTTATAAAATACAATGTGATAACTGCCACGACTTCTATATTGAAGAAACAAGTAGAAAAATGGAAATCAGATTCAAAGAACGTAAAAAGTCACCTTCACACGTTTTCGAACACTGCAAGTCAAATAAACACAACATAACCATAGAAAACACTCAAATACTAAATAAAGAAACAAACATAAACAAACGCAAAATTAAAGAAGCCTTACTTATACAACAACTTAAATCCAAAATAAACCAATATAAAGGAACGCCTTTATACCTACCTTAAGTATAATAAAATAAATAATATAAAATTATATATTCAAACATCTAACACCGCCCTCTACATTACGACACTCAGTTACACAACCCCTTCCAAACATGTGGTCAGCTTCCGGTCAGTTACCTCTTTCTTTCTTTGTGAACCTGACGATGACCGAAGAAGTCGAAACGTTGTTCGCTCTTCTACGTAAAATATTTTCTCAACCCAAACGAGTCGCTTTTGCATATAGATTAGCATTTAATATTAATAGTAGCAGTATAGAGCGTCGTTATTGAAGAACAAAAAATGAAAAATAACTATTTTTAAAGAAACTGCCGATTAAAGACGAACCTTCTGACCTGTGACCTCGCAGCTATTTCATTTTCAAATTATTTTTGTACAAGTGGAAGGAATTATCTTTCTGTATGTATCCGCAGTCTTCCTCCGTGGTTATATTATTGTTGATATATTTCTATGTGGAATAATTTTAGAACCTAAGAGATTCGAACCCGCGATTCGTAGAGTGTGTCTCGGACGCCTCAACCAATTGGTGAAGCTGTCTTTTTTATTTTACTATTTATAAGTAAACAACTATTTCTACTGTATAAGGTGAGATATACTTTCAGAACTTCAATGATGTGATTGGATAAAAAAATAGTCACAGAGCTGATTGAAAAATCTTCCAATGAACTATTTAGATGGCATTTATTAAATCTTCAGATTACTGGCTTGTTCGTATAACGTTAAATACTGCAAAATTCCACATACATCATAATGTTAATAAATATTACGTATTTCCATGTCACATAACTCATCGTAGGAAACCAACCAAAAATTTGGGTGAAACCTTGTTATTTATATGCAAAAATTACACGAGAAATCCTAGCATTAAATAACAGAATTAACTGTAATAATGCTGGTACTTCCAGTTTATTTTGTTTGTATGTGTGTGACTCATATCTTATTAGATACCCTATAATCAGTAAAGTCATGGACCCACAAGTAGATAATTGGTGCATAAATAGTTTATAAAAATGTTTCAGAAACAAATAGAATTCAAATGAACTCATTGATAGTTCTGGGACTAAACAATAATACCTTTATGATATTGTGAAATATATGCAGAATTAAAATTTTGAAGTCACTATTTAAATACGTATTCATCCAAATATAATTTAGAATTTCTTATAGTCTTTTTATGATATATATTTTATTTTTATCGCATATTTATTTTAATAAGTAATCGGCATCGGACATTCAAAACATCTAAAATAATGTTTTTCAAACAAGTGCCAGCGATTCATATCCAAAATTCATTAAAATATTTTTTTTAAATGTGGTTTATAGAATAAAATCTATTTTTGTGATTGTGTTGTTGTTGTTTTTTATCCCAAAGCCACATCAGGCTATCTGCCGTGTCCACCAAGGGGAATCGAACCCCTAGTTTTAGAATTGTAAATATGTAAACTTTTCGATATTTTTTGCAAAAGTGAATTTATGCGAAGAAAAACAGCTTTTTATCTACACAGACTTTTTGTCAAAATAAAAAATATCAAGGGGTTTGCGAGTCCGTAAATTTGATTAAAAGGGGTCTTCTGGTTAATAAAGTTTGAGAACCGTCGGCTAAGAAGTAATATTTTTCCTTGTCTTATGTCATGAAAATGTATTTTCAATATTTGAAGTTTTCTCCTAAACATTTTGATAAATTACCAAAAATTCAGGAACATAATGTGCGTGCACACAAATGTTATTACTAAGTGCATTTCATGAATTTGTAAAACTGTTTTGTGAAATTACGTTTCTGACTTCAAAGAAAATCTTTTTTTGCGTTTTAAAAGTTTCGTTTGTTAGATATAAAACAGAATTTCGAAATGGGGTATCTGTAACCTGTCAGTCGCGGCGATCGAAACTTGATATTTAGCGAGAAAAAACTCACACCTTTCATAGCGTTCGCGATCTTGTAAAATCACGACTTTATATACCACGCATAAATCAATTACTCAGTAACAATTAATAAAACCTTTTGTTGTGGTACATATTAATATAGTTTAAGAAACTCCAAGTGGTAAGATTCTCACTTCGAATGTGAGAGATCCCGTGTTCGATTCCCGTACGAGTCAGCTGTTACTCTCTTCATCTGACGAGCGATAATTATGGCCCGGCATAGCCAAGCGTGTTAAGGCGTGCGACTCGTAATCTGAGGGTCGCGAGTTCGCATCCCCGTCGCGCCAAACATACTCGCCCTTTCAGCCGTGGGGGCGTTATAATGTGACGGTCAATCCCACTATTCTTTGATAAAAGAGTAGCCAAAGAGTTGGCGGTGGGTGGTGATGACTAGCTGCCTTCCGTTTAGTCTTACACTGCTAAATTAGGGACGGCTAGCACAGATAGCCCTCGAGTAGCTTTGTGCGAAATTCAAAAACAAAACCAAGAAACTCCACTAAAGGCGTAAAACTTTTTGATTTAAGTACATTAACTGCTCGGCTACAGCCTGTCATTCTTTGTCTATGATTTTAATACTCCTGGCGCTAAAATAAAGAACAGTAGACAAATCAGAATGGTAATAAATAATATATCTTGAAGAATGAAGCCTGTTACATAAACTCCAAAACTCAGAAAACAACAGACAAATTTATTCGCATATTAACAGACACTAAAACTCAAAGTAAACAATACCAATGGTATAATGTTCTATTGTGGTCTGGCATAACCAGGTGGTTAAGGAGCTTGACTCATAATATGAGGGTCATGGGTTCGAATCCCCGTTTTACCAAACATGCTTGCTCTTTCAATCGTGGGGGCGTTTTAATATGACGGTTAATCCCCCTATTCGTTGGTAAAAGATAGTTCAAGAGTTGGCGGTGGGTGGTGATGACTAGCTGCATTTTCTCTAGTCTTAAACTGATAAATTTAAAAACAAAAATGTCCCTCTGTCATTCAGTTAAAATGTAATTCATTGCTAGATAGTTTCAACTTTCTGGGAGAAAGCCCTTAAAGTTTTTATTATGTTACCCATATATTTCTACACATTAAAGAAGTATAAATAATATCTAATCGTAAGAATATCCTGTTTTTGAAAGGTTAATAAATTTTTGGCATGAATACTTTCTAAAATAAATAGAAAATAGGACACAATAATTAATATAACTAGGTATTTCAAACATATTATAGCAAGTTAATTAGGGCATGAATGAGTTAAGGTTGTAATTCACCTATCGTAACTGTACACCTGATCTCATAATGTTTATTTTATACTTTGAGTTTTTACGTTTTCGTTTTCAACTTTATGTATTTATATATAATTACAATAGTAAGACCAACGTATAGTAATAATTATTACAATTTAGTGCTGTTATCATATAATTAAATGAAATCTATATAAAAACTACAAACTTCAATAATTACTTTGTAAAATCATTACGTCGATTTACCAATAAAAGCTTTGAAACTTTACTTTGTTTATATGGTGTTTTCTATTGTTCCATACGAATAAAATATGACTAATAAAGCTGAAAATATAATAAATAGTCCTTGTTTTCTTCATTGTGGAATACATTTTGGTCCACATTGTCCGCAGTAAAGAAGCTGTAACATAACAAAGTTTGTTACATGGGCATCGTCACCACGAATTTTATTTAGCACAGCTTGGAAGGTTATATAATTTTGATAAATTTTCAATGTTTTCCATACGTCACAGTAATTTTCTTAATAGTACTAAGTTTACTTTGTATTTTGGAGGAACACACTATACGAAGTAAGATATTTTGTTCCACTAAATTTTTGTGCTTTGTGATTCCTGTATAACCATATTTGTACAAAATATTGGCATAATTCTTTGAATTGAAAAACAATTGTGTTTTTTATATATGGCTTTTATAACTTCACCAGTTTTTTTCTGGTGTTAAATGCGCAAATATACAAAAAGTGTTAAGTTCTATATTTCGTGTAATGGTAAATAATGTGGATTTTAAACGCAAACAGCTAGTGTTTTTAAGTGACTTATTTCACTTCCCTTTATAGTTATTTTCAATCAACTCTTTACTAATATACCCTCAGTGGCATAGCGGTATGTCGGTAGACTCATAACACTACAACCCAGGTTTCGATACCTGTCGTAGGCAGACCCCAGACAGCCCCTCCTGTAGCTTTCTGCTTAATTTCGCATAATAAAGCACTGATATTTAATGATTAAAAAAATGTAAGTAAAATTTTAATCAATTTACACTTATTAAGATTATTTATAATTTTTAATTTGGTACATAGAGTTGAGACTAACTTAAATCGAATAAGCTAGACAAACCTTGTAAAATATTATTGGGCTGAAAGTCACATTAAAAGTCGAAAACCCAAATGATCATTGGTTTTAGTGTGAGTGTTTTTATACATTATTTTTTATTTTTGTTTCTAGTAATCAGTTTGTTATAATAGCGTATCATTTATTCCTGAATTATTTTCGATCAATCATATGAAATTGTAATACAACCTGTATGTCTTTTATTAATCAATTTCTCATTTTGCATATCAGTTATTAATGTTTATATCAGTACGTTAATTATAGACCATTATCCGAACTACCTATTTATCAAACCAATTTTTATATAATTAGAAATTACTGTCTATCTGCATACATAAAAGAGGTGCGTGGCCACGTGGTTAATTATTTATTACATTAACTAAACCTTAAAGTTTCTATATTAACACTATCTATACAAAGGATTGCTCGAACTTTACTTGAAGATCTACCAGGCCAATCATCAGTGCAAAACCTTCAGGTATACCTGTGTTTTCATTGTTTTATTAAATAAAAAAGATAAATATTAAAGAATAAAACGTTGATGCAGCCCAAGCGAATCTAAAGCATTGCCATACCTGAAGGATATAATTACGAAAGAGAACTATTTGACCCATAATGTCATTGTGATGAAACTGGGCAAATATCCTGGTACCGTTAACAACAACTTGGGGCTAGCAAAAAGAAATTTACAGCTGTTCTTATGATAAAAGGTCCGAATAAACTTGATTCACAGAAATACCATTAAATCAAATAATCACCACCCTCATGATACTATAGTGGACTTCTGTGTAAGCGAAGTATTCGAATACTTTGTACACATACAGTGGACAGTTTAGGGGAAGTTTCTTATAACCGAAGTTACAATGTTAGCAATATTAGTTTATCATGACCAATATAAATGAGTACAGTCAACAACAGAGAAGTGAGTGGAGTTCAAAGGTAGATCGGAATCCAGAACCTCGATCTTGTATAATGAAATTCTGATAAACAACAAATAATTCATTGAAGACAGATCGTAATTATTACAGATAAAATACGAAATACTCTCCAAAGCAGAAAATTGACGAACTAGTTAAAATATTCTCAATTATTACAGAAATAAACTTGCGCTTTAGTACTTAAACGTGAAACACAGTACATAAATGGATAGTTGTTGTTGTTTTGAATTAAGCACAAAGCTACACAATAGGCTATCTGTGATCTGCCAATCACGGGTTTCAAAACCCGGTTTTTAGCATTGTACGTCCGCAGACATGCCGCTGAGCCACTAGGAGGGCTATAAATGGATAGATAATAAAGCAAAGACGGGCAAAATCTGTCCAACTTTAAATTGTGAGCCTGCTAAGTGATATATGACAGGCTATTGACCATTAAATTGTTTGTGAGCTTAAACAAATTCTACACACAATTCGTTAGAGTTTGTTTCCTTGCTGTAATTGAAAGTTCAACCTCTGATTGAGTAACTGTCGTGCATTGTACAAACAAGTTCTGGTCATAGACAGTGCCCCTCCTTATTGGTACAGTAGAATGCTTGCGTACTTACATTGCTAGATATCGGGTTTCAATACCCATGGAGGACAGAGAAAAATAACCCATTGTGTAGCTTTGTACTTAATTACAAAAAAACATAGACAGTGAAAATGTTTGAAGTCTGTGCTCATATCTGTGCTTGTACATGAAGAATGTTTTAAGGGTCAATTACCTATGTATTATATTTCATACGTAAGCTTTTCACGCCCAGTGTGACTTTCTATTTTCCTGTTACTGGAACTTTATTAATTTTGTGTTTCAATTAATTAAAAGTATTATTTAATATTTGGAGGATTTTTTTTCTGTTTTCATTAACAAATCAGATGAGACAATGTTAGCCTTAAAAACAACAACAATCGACAAGTTATAAGGCTACTCATCAATGAATTCATTCACTCGTGGATCGGATTCTCTAAATAATATACTCCTTATTAAAATATAAGCAGATGGACTATTTTAATCTTCAAAATATCGTATTTCTGTGTTATTATCATTGGACAATTCTTCACTTCCGGATTGAGTATCCGTGTTACTCCATTATAACAGTTCTCCCTTTTTGTCCGTTGTCCTTTGAGAGCAGTTCCTATTTTCTAAAAGCGTTTATCTTCAATTTCTAGCAATATGCTATTTCAAATTGCAAATGGCATTTTCTTTCCTGAAGTTTTAGTCCTTTCTCTTGGCCCGGCATGGCCAAGCGTGTTAAGGCGTGTGACTCGTAATCTGAGGGTCGCGGGTTCGCATCCCCGTCGCGCCAAACATGCTCGCCCTTTCAGCAGTGGGGGCGTTATAATGTGACGGTCAATCCCACTATTCGTTGGTAAAAGAGTAGACCAAGAGTTGGCGGTGGGTGGTGATGACTAGCTGCCTTCCCTCTAGTCTTACACTGCTAAATTAGGGACGGTTAGTACAGATATCCCTTGAGTAGCTTTGTGCAAAATTCACAACAGTAATAAGGCAAATATTTACTCAGAGGAAGGACTAATTTCGTTTGTGAATGATAGATGTTTTTGCATTATTTGAGCGGACTCTCCTGCAATTGATGGATGATGTTTTTAAGCATGTAAGTTTATTTAATTCAAGTTCTATTGACTTAATTCGAATATCCTCATCTGCTACGACATTTATGAATTCGTTGCATGCCAAATAATCCATCATGTTATGTAGAATATATTTGTACAAAATAAATGGAGTAAACCTATTCAAGTATTGAGAAAGTTTGGGTGAGGTCACGTTGTCTCTTCCTCAGTCTCTTGTTAAACGTTGCTTTATAACATTCTATCTGACGTGACAATGAGGTCTATCTTTAAAAAAAAGTAAAGTCACTAATGGTTAGTAGCTGCTATGACTCTCATCTGTCTGTAGATGGTTTAAGAGACTGCTAAAAATCATAATTATAATAAATAATTGTTTATATTAAGAAATCAAAAGTTTTGTGAGCTAAGTGATTGATTTTAATTCCATTTGATAGAAAGTTTGATTGTCACCGATAGTATGATCGATTTTTTAAATCAAAAATTAAATTAAAAGGTAGACTAAATTTTTATCTTCCTGCTTCTCATTTAAACAACAAAAGTTGAGTAAGATGGAGCGTAACGCAAAATTTTGTTGATTCAGGTTTGTTGAACATAGCTTAAAGATCAAGTTTACAACAACTCTAGCACTCATGAATAATAATGTATTGAAGCGTAACACAAAACTTTGTTGATTCAGGTTTGTTGAACATAGCTTAAAGATCAAGTTTACAACAATTATAGCACTCATGAATAATAATGTATTGAAGCGTAACACAAAACTTTGTTGATTCAGATTTGTTGAACATAACAGATCAAGTTTACAACAACTATAGCACTCGTGAATAATAATGTATTGAAGCGTAACACAAAACTTTGTTGATTCAGGTTTGTTGAACATTGCTTAAAGATCAAGTTTACAACAACTCTAGCACTCATGAATAATAATGTATTGAAGCGTAACACAAAACTTTGTTGATTCAGATTTGTTGAACATAACAGATCAAGTTTACAACAACTATAGCACTCATGAATAATAATGTATTGAAGCGTAACACAAAACTTTGTTGATTCAGATTTGTTGAACATAACAGATCAAGTTTACAACAACTATAGCACTCGTGAATAATAATGTATTGAAGCGTAACACAAAACTTTGTTGATTCAGGTTTGTTGAACATTGCTTAAAGATCAAGTTTACAACAACTATAGCACTCATGAATAATAATGTATTGAAGCGTAACACAAAACTTTGTTGATTCAGATTTGTTGAACATAACAGATCAAGTTTACAACAACTATAGCACTCATGAATAATAATGTATTGAAGCGTAACACAAAACTTTGTTGATTCAGGTTTGTTGAACATAGCTTAAAGATCAAGTTTACAACAACTATAGCACTCATGAATAATAATGTATTGAAGCGTAACACAAAACTTTGTTGATTCAGGTTTGTTGAACATTGCTTAAAGATCAAGTTTACAACAACTATAGCACTCATGAATAATAATGTATTGAAGCGTAACACAAAACTTTGTTGATTCAGATTTGTTGAACATAACAGATCAAGTTTACAACAACTATAGCACTCATGAATAATAATGTATTGAAGCGTAACACAAAACTTTGTTGATTCAGGTTTGTTGAACATAACTTAAAGATCAAGTTTACAACAACTATAGCACTCATGAATAATAATGTATTGAAGCGTAACACAAAACTTTGTTGATTCAGGTTTGTTGAACATAACTTAAAGATCAAGTTTACAACAACTATAGCACTCATGAATAATAATGTATTGAAGCGTAACACAAAACTTTGTTGATTCAGGTTTGTTGAACATAACTTAAAGATCAAGTTTACAACAACTATAGCACTCATGAATAATAATGTATTGAAGCGTAACACAAAACTTTGTTGATTCAGGTTTGTTGAACATAACTTAAAGATCAAGTTTACAACAACTATAGCACTCATGAATAATAATGTATTGAAGCGTAACACAAAACTTTGTTGATTCAGGTTTGTTGAACATAACTTAAAGATCAAGTTTACAACAACTATAGCACTCATGAATAATAATGTATTGAAGCGTAACACAAAACTTTGTTGATTCAGGTTTGTTGAACATAACTTAAAGATCAAGTTTACAACAACTATAGCACTCATGAATAATAATGTATTGAAGCGTAACACAAAACTTTGTTGATTCAGGTTTGTTGAACATAGCTTAAAGATCAAGTTTACAACAACTATAGCACTCATGAATAATAATGTATTGAAGCGTAACACAAAACTTTGTTGATTCAGGTTTGTTGAACATAGCTTAAAGATCAAGTTTACAACAACTATAGCACTCATGAATAATAATGTATTGAAGCGTAACACAAAACTTTGTTGATTCAGGTTTGTTGAACATAGCTTAAAGATCAAGTTTACAACAACTATAGCACTCATGAATAATAATGTATTGAAGCGTAACACAAAACTTTGTTGATTCAGGTTTGTTGAACATAACTTAAAGATCAAGTTTACAACAACTATAGCACTCATGAATAATAATGTATTGAAGCGTAACACAAAACTTTGTTGATTCAGGTTTGTTGAACATAACTTAAAGATCAAGTTTACAACAACTATAGCACTCATGAATAATAATGTATTGAAGCGTAACACAAAACTTTGTTGATTCAGGTTTGTTGAACATAACTTAAAGATCAAGTTTACAACAACTATAGCACTCATGAATAATAATGTATTGAAGCGTAACACAAAACTTTGTTGATTCAGGTTTGTTGAACATAACTTAAAGATCAAGTTTACAACAACTATAGCACTCATGAATAATAATGTATTGAAGCGTAACACAAAACTTTGTTGATTCAGGTTTGTTGAACATAACTTAAAGATCAAGTTTACAACAACTATAGCACTCATGAATAATAATGTATTGAAGCGTAACACAAAACTTTGTTGATTCAGGTTTGTTGAACATAACTTAAAGATCAAGTTTACAACAACTATAGCACTCATGAATAATAATGTATTGAAGCGTAACACAAAACTTTGTTGATTCAGGTTTGTTGAACATAACTTAAAGATCAAGTTTACAACAACTATAGCACTCATGAATAATAATGTATTGAAGCGTAACACAAAACTTTGTTGATTCAGGTTTGTTGAACATAACTTAAAGATCAAGTTTACAACAACTATAGCACTCATGAATAATAATGTATTGAAGCGTAACACAAAACTTTGTTGATTCAGGTTTGTTGAACATAGCTTAAAGATCAAGTTTACAACAACTATAGCACTCATGAATAATAATGTATTGAAGCGTAACACAAAACTTTGTTGATTCAGGTTTGTTGAACATAGCTTAAAGATCAAGTTTACAACAACTATAGCACTCATGAATAATAATGTATTGAAGCGTAACACAAAACTTTGTTGATTCAGGTTTGTTGAACATAACTTAAAGATCAAGTTTACAACAACTATAGCACTCATGAATAATAATGTATTGAAGCGTAACACAAAACTTTGTTGATTCAGGTTTGTTGAACATAACTTAAAGATCAAGTTTACAACAACTATAGCACTCATGAATAATAATGTATTGAAGCGTAACACAAAACTTTGTTGATTCAGGTTTGTTGAACATAACTTAAAGATCAAGTTTACAACAACTATAGCACTCATGAATAATAATGTATTGAAGCGTAACACAAAACTTTGTTGATTCAGGTTTGTTGAACATAACTTAAAGATCAAGTTTACAACAACTATAGCACTCATGAATAATAATGTATTGAAGCGTAACACAAAACTTTGTTGATTCAGGTTTGTTGAACATAACTTAAAGATCAAGTTTACAACAACTATAGCACTCATGAATAATAATGTATTGAAGCGTAACACAAAACTTTGTTGATTCAGGTTTGTTGAACATAGCTTAAAGATCAAGTTTACAACAACTATAGCATCATGAATAATTACAACAAAACTATAGCATAGCTTAAAGATCATGAATAATATGAATAATAATGTAATGAAGCGTAACACAAAACTTTGTTGATTCAGGTTTGTTGAACATAGCTTAAAGATCAAGTTTACAACAACTATAGCACTCATGAATAATAATGTATTGAAGCGTAACACAAAACTTTGTTGATTCAGGTTTGTTGAACATAGCTTAAAGATCAAGTTTACAACAACTATAGCACTCATGAATAATAATGTATTGAAGCGTAACACAAAACTTTGTTGATTCAGGTTTGTTGAACATAGCTTAAAGATCAAGTTTACAACAACTATAGCACTCATGAATAATAATGTATTGAAGCGTAACACAAAACTTTGTTGATTCAGGTTTGTTGAACATAGCTTAAAGATCAAGTTTACAACAACTATAGCACTCATGAATAATAATGTATTGAAGCGTAACACAAAACTTTGTTGATTCAGGTTTGTTGAACATAACTTAAAGATCAAGTTTACAACAACTATAGCACTCATGAATAATAATGTATTGAAGCGTAACACAAAACTTTGTTGATTCAGGTTTGTTGAACATAGCTTAAAGATCAAGTTTACAACAACTATAGCACTCATGAATAATAATGTATTGAAGCGTAACACAAAACTTTGTTGATTCAGGTTTGTTGAACATAACTTAAAGATCAAGTTTACAACAACTATAGCACTCATGAATAATAATGTATTGAAGCGTAACACAAAACTTTGTTGATTCAGGTTTGTTGAACATAGCTTAAAGATCAAGTTTACAACAACTATAGCACTCATGAATAATAATGTATTGAAGCGTAACACAAAACTTTGTTGATTCAGGTTTGTTGAACATAACTTAAAGATCAAGTTTACAACAACTATAGCACTCATGAATAATAATGTATTGAAGCGTAACACAAAACTTTGTTGATTCAGGTTTGTTGAACATAACTTAAAGATCAAGTTTACAACAACTATAGCACTCATGAATAATAATGTATTGAAGCGTAACACAAAACTTTGTTGATTCAGGTTTGTTGAACATAACTTAAAGATCAAGTTTACAACAACTATAGCACTCATGAATAATAATGTATTGAAGCGTAACACAAAACTTTGTTGATTCAGGTTTGTTGAACATAGCTTAAAGATCAAGTTTACAACAACTATAGCACTCATGAATAATAATGTATTGAAGCGTAACACAAAACTTTGTTGATTCAGGTTTGTTGAACATAACTTAAAGATCAAGTTTACAACAACTATAGCACTCATGAATAATAATGTATTGAAGCGTAACACAAAACTTTGTTGATTCAGGTTTGTTGAACATAGCTTAAAGATCAAGTTTACAACAACTATAGCACTCATGAATAATAATGTATTGAAGCGTAACACAAAACTTTGTTGATTCAGGTTTGTTGAACATAACTTAAAGATCAAGTTTACAACAACTATAGCACTCATGAATAATAATGTATTGAAGCGTAACACAAAACTTTGTTGATTCAGGTTTGTTGAACATAGCTTAAAGATCAAGTTTACAACAACTATAGCACTCATGAATAATAATGTATTGAAGCGTAACACAAAACTTTGTTGATTCAGGTTTGTTGAACATAGCTTAAAGATCAAGTTTACAACAACTATAGCACTCATGAATAATAATGTATTGAAGCGTAACACAAAACTTTGTTGATTCAGGTTTGTTGAACATAGCTTAAAGATCAAGTTTACAACAACTATAGCACTCATGAATAATAATGTATTGAAGCGTAACACAAAACTTTGTTGATTCAGGTTTGTTGAACATAGCTTAAAGATCAAGTTTACAACAACTATAGCACTCATGAATAATAATGTATTGAAGCGTAACACAAAACTTTGTTGATTCAGGTTTGTTGAACATAACTTAAAGATCAAGTTTACAACAACTATAGCACTCATGAATAATAATGTATTGAAGCGTAACACAAAACTTTGTTGATTCAGGTTTGTTGAACATAACTTAAAGATCAAGTTTACAACAACTATAGCACTCATGAATAATAATGTATTGAAGCGTAACACAAAACTTTGTTGATTCAGGTTTGTTGAACATAGCTTAAAGATCAAGTTTACAACAACTATAGCACTCATGAATAATAATGTATTGAAGCGTAACACAAAACTTTGTTGATTCAGGTTTGTTGAACATAACTTAAAGATCAAGTTTACAACAACTATAGCACTCATGAATAATAATGTATTGAAGCGTAACACAAAACTTTGTTGATTCAGGTTTGTTGAACATAACTTAAAGATCAAGTTTACAACAACTATAGCACTCATGAATAATAATGTATTGAAGCGTAACACAAAACTTTGTTGATTCAGGTTTGTTGAACATAGCTTAAAGATCAAGTTTACAACAACTATAGCACTCATGAATAATAATGTATTGAAGCGTAACACAAAACTTTGTTGATTCAGGTTTGTTGAACATAACTTAAAGATCAAGTTTACAACAACTATAGCACTCATGAATAATAATGTATTGAAGCGTAACACAAAACTTTGTTGATTCAGGTTTGTTGAACATAGCTTAAAGATCAAGTTTACAACAACTATAGCACTCATGAATAATAATGTATTGAAGCGTAACACAAAACTTTGTTGATTCAGGTTTGTTGAACATAGCTTAAAGATCAAGTTTACAACAACTATAGCACTCATGAATAATAATGTATTGAAGCGTAACACAAAACTTTGTTGATTCAGGTTTGTTGAACATAGCTTAAAGATCAAGTTTACAACAACTATAGCACTCATGAATAATAATGTATTGAAGCGTAACACAAAACTTTGTTGATTCAGGTTTGTTGAACATAACTTAAAGATCAAGTTTACAACAACTATAGCACTCATGAATAATAATGTATTGAAGCGTAACACAAAACTTTGTTGATTCAGGTTTGTTGAACATAACTTAAAGATCAAGTTTACAACAACTATAGCACTCATGAATAATAATGTATTGAAGCGTAACACAAAACTTTGTTGATTCAGGTTTGTTGAACATAACTTAAAGATCAAGTTTACAACAACTATAGCACTCATGAATAATAATGTATTGAAGCGTAACACAAAACTTTGTTGATTCAGGTTTGTTGAACATAGCTTAAAGATCAAGTTTACAACAACTATAGCACTCATGAATAATAATGTATTGAAGCGTAACACAAAACTTTGTTGATTCAGGTTTGTTGAACATAACTTAAAGATCAAGTTTACAACAACTATAGCACTCATGAATAATAATGTATTGAAGCGTAACACAAAACTTTGTTGATTCAGGTTTGTTGAACATAACTTAAAGATCAAGTTTACAACAACTATAGCACTCATGAATAATAATGTATTGAAGCGTAACACAAAACTTTGTTGATTCAGGTTTGTTGAACATAACTTAAAGATCAAGTTTACAACAACTATAGCACTCATGAATAATAATGTATTGAAGCGTAACACAAAACTTTGTTGATTCAGGTTTGTTGAACATAGCTTAAAGATCAAGTTTACAACAACTATAGCACTCATGAATAATAATGTATTGAAGCGTAACACAAAACTTTGTTGATTCAGGTTTGTTGAACATAACTTAAAGATCAAGTTTACAACAACTATAGCACTCATGAATAATAATGTATTGAAGCGTAACACAAAACTTTGTTGATTCAGGTTTGTTGAACATAGCTTAAAGATCAAGTTTACAACAACTATAGCACTCATGAATAATAATGTATTGAAGCGTAACACAAAACTTTGTTGATTCAGGTTTGTTGAACATAGCTTAAAGATCAAGTTTACAACAACTATAGCACTCATGAATAATAATGTATTGAAGCGTAACACAAAACTTTGTTGATTCAGGTTTGTTGAACATAACTTAAAGATCAAGTTTACAACAACTATAGCACTCATGAATAATAATGTATTGAAGCGTAACACAAAACTTTGTTGATTCAGGTTTGTTGAACATAGCTTAAAGATCAAGTTTACAACAACTATAGCACTCATGAATAATAATGTATTGAAGCGTAACACAAAACTTTGTTGATTCAGGTTTGTTGAACATAACTTAAAGATCAAGTTTACAACAACTATAGCACTCATGAATAATAATGTATTGAAGCGTAACACAAAACTTTGTTGATTCAGGTTTGTTGAACATAACTTAAAGATCAAGTTTACAACAACTATAGCACTCATGAATAATAATGTATTGAAGCGTAACACAAAACTTTGTTGATTCAGGTTTGTTGAACATAGCTTAAAGATCAAGTTTACAACAACTATAGCACTCATGAATAATAATGTATTGAAGCGTAACACAAAACTTTGTTGATTCAGGTTTGTTGAACATAACTTAAAGATCAAGTTTACAACAACTATAGCACTCATGAATAATAATGTATTGAAGCGTAACACAAAACTTTGTTGATTCAGGTTTGTTGAACATAACTTAAAGATCAAGTTTACAACAACTATAGCACTCATGAATAATAATGTATTGAAGCGTAACACAAAACTTTGTTGATTCAGGTTTGTTGAACATAACTTAAAGATCAAGTTTACAACAACTATAGCACTCATGAATAATAATGTATTGAAGCGTAACACAAAACTTTGTTGATTCAGGTTTGTTGAACATAACTTAAAGATCAAGTTTACAACAACTATAGCACTCATGAATAATAATGTATTGAAGCGTAACACAAAACTTTGTTGATTCAGGTTTGTTGAACATAACTTAAAGATCAAGTTTACAACAACTATAGCACTCATGAATAATAATGTATTGAAGCGTAACACAAAACTTTGTTGATTCAGGTTTGTTGAACATAGCTTAAAGATCAAGTTTACAACAACTATAGCACTCATGAATAATAATGTATTGAAGCGTAACACAAAACTTTGTTGATTCAGGTTTGTTGAACATAACTTAAAGATCAAGTTTACAACAACTATAGCACTCATGAATAATAATGTATTGAAGCGTAACACAAAACTTTGTTGATTCAGGTTTGTTGAACATAACTTAAAGATCAAGTTTACAACAACTATAGCACTCATGAATAATAATGTATTGAAGCGTAACACAAAACTTTGTTGATTCAGGTTTGTTGAACATAACTTAAAGATCAAGTTTACAACAACTATAGCACTCATGAATAATAATGTATTGAAGCGTAACACAAAACTTTGTTGATTCAGGTTTGTTGAACATAGCTTAAAGATCAAGTTTACAACAACTATAGCACTCATGAATAATAATGTATTGAAGCGTAACACAAAACTTTGTTGATTCAGGTTTGTTGAACATAACTTAAAGATCAAGTTTACAACAACTATAGCACTCATGAATAATAATGTATTGAAGCGTAACACAAAACTTTGTTGATTCAGGTTTGTTGAACATAACTTAAAGATCAAGTTTACAACAACTATAGCACTCATGAATAATAATGTATTGAAGCGTAACACAAAACTTTGTTGATTCAGGTTTGTTGAACATAACTTAAAGATCAAGTTTACAACAACTATAGCACTCATGAATAATAATGTATTGAAGCGTAACACAAAACTTTGTTGATTCAGGTTTGTTGAACATAACTTAAAGATCAAGTTTACAACAACTATAGCACTCATGAATAATAATGTATTGAAGCGTAACACAAAACTTTGTTGATTCAGGTTTGTTGAACATAACTTAAAGATCAAGTTTACAACAACTATAGCACTCATGAATAATAATGTATTGAAGCGTAACACAAAACTTTGTTGATTCAGGTTTGTTGAACATAACTTAAAGATCAAGTTTACAACAACTATAGCACTCATGAATAATAATGTATTGAAGCGTAACACAAAACTTTGTTGATTCAGGTTTGTTGAACATAACTTAAAGATCAAGTTTACAACAACTATAGCACTCATGAATAATAATGTATTGAAGCGTAACACAAAACTTTGTTGATTCAGGTTTGTTGAACATAACTTAAAGATCAAGTTTACAACAACTATAGCACTCATGAATAATAATGTATTGAAGCGTAACACAAAACTTTGTTGATTCAGGTTTGTTGAACATAGCTTAAAGATCAAGTTTACAACAACTATAGCACTCATGAATAATAATGTATTGAAGCGTAACACAAAACTTTGTTGATTCAGGTTTGTTGAACATAACTTAAAGATCAAGTTTACAACAACTATAGCACTCATGAATAATAATGTATTGAAGCGTAACACAAAACTTTGTTGATTCAGGTTTGTTGAACATAGCTTAAAGATCAAGTTTACAACAACTATAGCACTCATGAATAATAATGTATTGAAGCGTAACACAAAACTTTGTTGATTCAGGTTTGTTGAACATAACTTAAAGATCAAGTTTACAACAACTATAGCACTCATGAATAATAATGTATTGAAGCGTAACACAAAACTTTGTTGATTCAGGTTTGTTGAACATAACTTAAAGATCAAGTTTACAACAACTATAGCACTCATGAATAATAATGTATTGAAGCGTAACACAAAACTTTGTTGATTCAGGTTTGTTGAACATAACTTAAAGATCAAGTTTACAACAACTATAGCACTCATGAATAATAATGTATTGAAGCGTAACACAAAACTTTGTTGATTCAGGTTTGTTGAACATAGCTTAAAGATCAAGTTTACAACAACTATAGCACTCATGAATAATAATGTATTGAAGCGTAACACAAAACTTTGTTGATTCAGGTTTGTTGAACATAGCTTAAAGATCAAGTTTACAACAACTATAGCACTCATGAATAATAATGTATTGAAGCGTAACACAAAACTTTGTTGATTCAGGTTTGTTGAACATAACTTAAAGATCAAGTTTACAACAACTATAGCACTCATGAATAATAATGTATTGAAGCGTAACACAAAACTTTGTTGATTCAGGTTTGTTGAACATAACTTAAAGATCAAGTTTACAACAACTATAGCACTCATGAATAATAATGTATTGAAGCGTAACACAAAACTTTGTTGATTCAGGTTTGTTGAACATAACTTAAAGATCAAGTTTACAACAACTATAGCACTCATGAATAATAATGTATTGAAGCGTAACACAAAACTTTGTTGATTCAGGTTTGTTGAACATAGCTTAAAGATCAAGTTTACAACAACTATAGCACTCATGAATAATAATGTATTGAAGCGTAACACAAAACTTTGTTGATTCAGGTTTGTTGAACATAACTTAAAGATCAAGTTTACAACAACTATAGCACTCATGAATAATAATGTATTGAAGCGTAACACAAAACTTTGTTGATTCAGGTTTGTTGAACATAGCTTAAAGATCAAGTTTACAACAACTATAGCACTCATGAATAATAATGTATTGAAGCGTAACACAAAACTTTGTTGATTCAGGTTTGTTGAACATAGCTTAAAGATCAAGTTTACAACAACTATAGCACTCATGAATAATAATGTATTGAAGCGTAACACAAAACTTTGTTGATTCAGGTTTGTTGAACATAACAGATCAAGTTTACAACAACTATAGCACTCATGAATAATAATGTATTGAAGCGTAACACAAAACTTTGTTGATTCAGGTTTGTTGAACATAACTTAAAGATCAAGTTTACAACAACTATAGCAGTTATGAATAATAATGTATTGAAGCGTAACACAAAACTTTGTTGATTCAGGTTTGTTGAACATAGCTTAAAGATCAAGTTTACAACAACTATAGCACTCATGAATAATAATGTATTGAAGCGTAACACAAAACTTTGTTGATTCAGGTTTGTTGAACATAGCTTAAAGATCAAGTTTACAACAACTATAGCACTCATGAATAATAATGTATTGAAGCGTAACACAAAACTTTGTTGATTCAGGTTTGTTGAACATAACTTAAAGATCAAGTTTACAACAACTATAGCACTCATGAATAATAATGTATTGAAGCGTAACACAAAACTTTGTTGATTCAGGTTTGTTGAACATAGCTTAAAGATCAAGTTTACAACAACTATAGCACTCATGAATAATAATGTATTGAAGCGTAACACAAAACTTTGTTGATTCAGGTTTGTTGAACATAACTTAAAGATCAAGTTTACAACAACTATAGCACTCATGAATAATAATGTATTGAAGCGTAACACAAAACTTTGTTGATTCAGGTTTGTTGAACATAACTTAAAGATCAAGTTTACAACAACTATAGCACTCATGAATAATAATGTATTGAAGCGTAACACAAAACTTTGTTGATTCAGGTTTGTTGAACATAGCTTAAAGATCAAGTTTACAACAACTATAGCACTCATGAATAATAATGTATTGAAGCGTAACACAAAACTTTGTTGATTCAGGTTTGTTGAACATAACTTAAAGATCAAGTTTACAACAACTATAGCACTCATGAATAATAATGTATTGAAGCGTAACACAAAACTTTGTTGATTCAGGTTTGTTGAACATAACTTAAAGATCAAGTTTACAACAACTATAGCACTCATGAATAATAATGTATTGAAGCGTAACACAAAACTTTGTTGATTCAGGTTTGTTGAACATAAGCTTAAAGATCAAGTTTACAACAACTATAGCACTCATGAATAATAATGTATTGAAGCGTAACACAAAACTTTGTTGATTCAGGTTTGTTGAACATAACTTAAAGATCAAGTTTACAACAACTATAGCACTCATGAATAATAATGTATTGAAGCGTAACACAAAACTTTGTTGATTCAGGTTTGTTGAACATAACTTAAAGATCAAGTTTACAACAACTATAGCACTCATGAATAATAATGTATTGAAGCGTAACACAAAACTTTGTTGATTCAGGTTTGTTGAACATAGCTTAAAGATCAAGTTTACAACAACTATAGCACTCATGAATAATAATGTATTGAAGCGTAACACAAAACTTTGTTGATTCAGGTTTGTTGAACATAGCTTAAAGATCAAGTTTACAACAACTATAGCACTCATGAATAATAATGTATTGAAGCGTAACACAAAACTTTGTTGATTCAGGTTTGTTGAACATAACTTAAAGATCAAGTTTACAACAACTATAGCACTCATGAATAATAATGTATTGAAGCGTAACACAAAACTTTGTTGATTCAGGTTTGTTGAACATAGCTTAAAGATCAAGTTTACAACAACTATAGCACTCATGAATAATAATGTATTGAAGCGTAACACAAAACTTTGTTGATTCAGGTTTGTTGAACATAACTTAAAGATCAAGTTTACAACAACTATAGCACTCATGAATAATAATGTATTGAAGCGTAACACAAAACTTTGTTGATTCAGGTTTGTTGAACATAACTTAAAGATCAAGTTTACAACAACTATAGCACTCATGAATAATAATGTATTGAAGCGTAACACAAAACTTTGTTGATTCAGGTTTGTTGAACATAACTTAAAGATCAAGTTTACAACAACTATAGCACTCATGAATAATAATGTATTGAAGCGTAACACAAAACTTTGTTGATTCAGGTTTGTTGAACATAACTTAAAGATCAAGTTTACAACAACTATAGCACTCATGAATAATAATGTATTGAAGCGTAACACAAAACTTTGTTGATTCAGGTTTGTTGAACATAACTTAAAGATCAAGTTTACAACAACTATAGCACTCATGAATAATAATGTATTGAAGCGTAACACAAAACTTTGTTGATTCAGGTTTGTTGAACATAGCTTAAAGATCAAGTTTACAACAACTATAGCACTCATGAATAATAATGTATTGAAGCGTAACACAAAACTTTGTTGATTCAGGTTTGTTGAACATAACTTAAAGATCAAGTTTACAACAACTATAGCACTCATGAATAATAATGTATTGAAGCGTAACACAAAACTTTGTTGATTCAGGTTTGTTGAACATAGCTTAAAGATCAAGTTTACAACAACTATAGCACTCATGAATAATAATGTATTGAAGCGTAACACAAAACTTTGTTGATTCAGGTTTGTTGAACATAACAAAGATCAAGTTTACAACAACTATAGCACTCATGAATAATAATGTATTGAAGCGTAACACAAAACTTTGTTGATTCAGGTTTGTTGAACATAGCTTAAAGATCAAGTTTACAACAACTATAGCACTCATGAATAATAATGTATTGAAGCGTAACACAAAACTTTGTTGATTCAGGTTTGTTGAACATAGCTTAAAGATCAAGTTTACAACAACTATAGCACTCATGAATAATAATGTATTGAAGCGTAACACAAAACTTTGTTGATTCAGGTTTGTTGAACATAACTTAAAGATCAAGTTTACAACAACTATAGCACTCATGAATAATAATGTATTGAAGCGTAACACAAAACTTTGTTGATTCAGGTTTGTTGAACATAACTTAAAGATCAAGTTTACAACAACTATAGCACTCATGAATAATAATGTATTGAAGCGTAACACAAAACTTTGTTGATTCAGGTTTGTTGAACATAGCTTAAAGATCAAGTTTACAACAACTATAGCACTCATGAATAATAATGTATTGAAGCGTAACACAAAACTTTGTTGATTCAGGTTTGTTGAACATAACTTAAAGATCAAGTTTACAACAACTATAGCACTCATGAATAATAATGTATTGAAGCGTAACACAAAACTTTGTTGATTCAGGTTTGTTGAACATAACTTAAAGATCAAGTTTACAACAACTATAGCACTCATGAATAATAATGTATTGAAGCGTAACACAAAACTTTGTTGATTCAGGTTTGTTGAACATAACTTAAAGATCAAGTTTACAACAACTATAGCACTCATGAATAATAATGTATTGAAGCGTAACACAAAACTTTGTTGATTCAGGTTTGTTGAACATAGCTTAAAGATCAAGTTTACAACAACTATAGCACTCATGAATAATAATGTATTGAAGCGTAACACAAAACTTTGTTGATTCAGGTTTGTTGAACATAAAAGATCAAGTTTACAACAACTATAGCACTCATGAATAATAATGTATTGAAGCGTAACACAAAACTTTGTTGATTCAGGTTTGTTGAACATAGCTTAAAGATCAAGTTTACAACAACTATAGCACTCATGAATAATAATGTATTGAAGCGTAACACAAAACTTTGTTGATTCAGGTTTGTTGAACATAGCTTAAAGATCAAGTTTACAACAACTATAGCACTCATGAATAATAATGTATTGAAGCGTAACACAAAACTTTGTTGATTCAGGTTTGTTGAACATAACTTAAAAAGATCAAGTTTACAACAACTATAGCACTCATGAATAATAATGTATTGAAGCGTAACACAAAACTTTGTTGATTCAGGTTTGTTGAACATAGCTTAAAGATCAAGTTTACAACAACTATAGCACTCATGAATAATAATGTATTGAAGCGTAACACAAAACTTTGTTGATTCAGGTTTGTTGAACATAACTTAAAGATCAAGTTTACAACAACTATAGCACTCATGAATAATAATGTATTGAAGCGTAACACAAAACTTTGTTGATTCAGGTTTGTTGAACATAACTTAAAGATCAAGTTTACAACAACTATAGCACTCATGAATAATAATGTATTGAAGCGTAACACAAAACTTTGTTGATTCAGGTTTGTTGAACATAACTTAAAGATCAAGTTTACAACAACTATAGCACTCATGAATAATAATGTATTGAAGCGTAACACAAAACTTTGTTGATTCAGGTTTGTTGAACATAACTTAAAGATCAAGTTTACAACAACTATAGCACTCATGAATAATAATGTATTGAAGCGTAACACAAAACTTTGTTGATTCAGGTTTGTTGAACATAACTTAAAGATCAAGTTTACAACAACTATAGCACTCATGAATAATAATGTATTGAAGCGTAACACAAAACTTTGTTGATTCAGGTTTGTTGAACATAGCTTAAAGATCAAGTTTACAACAACTATAGCACTCATGAATAATAATGTATTGAAGCGTAACACAAAACTTTGTTGATTCAGGTTTGTTGAACATAACTTAAAGATCAAGTTTACAACAACTATAGCACTCATGAATAATAATGTATTGAAGCGTAACACAAAACTTTGTTGATTCAGGTTTGTTGAACATAGCTTAAAGATCAAGTTTACAACAACTATAGCACTCATGAATAATAATGTATTGAAGCGTAACACAAAACTTTGTTGATTCAGGTTTGTTGAACATAACTTAAAGATCAAGTTTACAACAACTATAGCACTCATGAATAATAATGTATTGAAGCGTAACACAAAACTTTGTTGATTCAGGTTTGTTGAACATAGCTTAAAGATCAAGTTTACAACAACTATAGCACTCATGAATAATAATGTATTGAAGCGTAACACAAAACTTTGTTGATTCAGGTTTGTTGAACATAACTTAAAGATCAAGTTTACAACAACTATAGCACTCATGAATAATAATGTATTGAAGCGTAACACAAAACTTTGTTGATTCAGGTTTGTTGAACATAGCTTAAAGATCAAGTTTACAACAACTATAGCACTCATGAATAATAATGTATTGAAGCGTAACACAAAACTTTGTTGATTCAGGTTTGTTGAACATAACTTAAAGATCAAGTTTACAACAACTATAGCACTCATGAATAATAATGTATTGAAGCGTAACACAAAACTTTGTTGATTCAGGTTTGTTGAACATAACTTAAAGATCAAGTTTACAACAACTATAGCACTCATGAATAATAATGTATTGAAGCGTAACACAAAACTTTGTTGATTCAGGTTTGTTGAACATAACTTAAAGATCAAGTTTACAACAACTATAGCACTCATGAATAATAATGTATTGAAGCGTAACACAAAACTTTGTTGATTCAGGTTTGTTGAACATAACTTAAAGATCAAGTTTACAACAACTATAGCACTCATGAATAATAATGTATTGAAGCGTAACACAAAACTTTGTTGATTCAGGTTTGTTGAACATAGCTTAAAGATCAAGTTTACAACAACTATAGCACTCATGAATAATAATGTATTGAAGCGTAACACAAAACTTTGTTGATTCAGGTTTGTTGAACATAACTTAAAGATCAAGTTTACAACAACTATAGCACTCATGAATAATAATGTATTGAAGCGTAACACAAAACTTTGTTGATTCAGGTTTGTTGAACATAACTTAAAGATCAAGTTTACAACAACTATAGCACTCATGAATAATAATGTATTGAAGCGTAACACAAAACTTTGTTGATTCAGGTTTGTTGAACATAGCTTAAAGATCAAGTTTACAACAACTATAGCACTCATGAATAATAATGTATTGAAGCGTAACACAAAACTTTGTTGATTCAGGTTTGTTGAACATAACTTAAAGATCAAGTTTACAACAACTATAGCACTCATGAATAATAATGTATTGAAGCGTAACACAAAACTTTGTTGATTCAGGTTTGTTGAACATAACTTAAAGATCAAGTTTACAACAACTATAGCACTCATGAATAATAATGTATTGAAGCGTAACACAAAACTTTGTTGATTCAGGTTTGTTGAACATAACTTAAAGATCAAGTTTACAACAACTATAGCACTCATGAATAATAATGTATTGAAGCGTAACACAAAACTTTGTTGATTCAGGTTTGTTGAACATAACTTAAAGATCAAGTTTACAACAACTATAGCACTCATGAATAATAATGTATTGAAGCGTAACACAAAACTTTGTTGATTCAGGTTTGTTGAACATAACTTAAAGATCAAGTTTACAACAACTATAGCACTCATGAATAATAATGTATTGAAGCGTAACACAAAACTTTGTTGATTCAGGTTTGTTGAACATAACTTAAAGATCAAGTTTACAACAACTATAGCACTCATGAATAATAATGTATTGAAGCGTAACACAAAACTTTGTTGATTCAGGTTTGTTGAACATAACTTAAAGATCAAGTTTACAACAACTATAGCACTCATGAATAATAATGTATTGAAGCGTAACACAAAACTTTGTTGATTCAGGTTTGTTGAACATAGCTTAAAGATCAAGTTTACAACAACTATAGCACTCATGAATAATAATGTATTGAAGCGTAACACAAAACTTTGTTGATTCAGGTTTGTTGAACATAACTTAAAGATCAAGTTTACAACAACTATAGCACTCATGAATAATAATGTATTGAAGCGTAACACAAAACTTTGTTGATTCAGGTTTGTTGAACATAACTTAAAGATCAAGTTTACAACAACTATAGCACTCATGAATAATAATGTATTGAAGCGTAACACAAAACTTTGTTGATTCAGGTTTGTTGAACATAGCTTAAAGATCAAGTTTACAACAACTATAGCACTCATGAATAATAATGTATTGAAGCGTAACACAAAACTTTGTTGATTCAGGTTTGTTGAACATAACTTAAAGATCAAGTTTACAACAACTATAGCACTCATGAATAATAATGTATTGAAGCGTAACACAAAACTTTGTTGATTCAGGTTTGTTGAACATAACTTAAAGATCAAGTTTACAACAACTATAGCACTCATGAATAATAATGTATTGAAGCGTAACACAAAACTTTGTTGATTCAGGTTTGTTGAACATAACTTAAAGATCAAGTTTACAACAACTATAGCACTCATGAATAATAATGTATTGAAGCGTAACACAAAACTTTGTTGATTCAGGTTTGTTGAACATAACTTAAAGATCAAGTTTACAACAACTATAGCACTCATGAATAATAATGTATTGAAGCGTAACACAAAACTTTGTTGATTCAGGTTTGTTGAACATAACTTAAAGATCAAGTTTACAACAACTATAGCACTCATGAATAATAATGTATTGAAGCGTAACACAAAACTTTGTTGATTCAGGTTTGTTGAACATAACTTAAAGATCAAGTTTACAACAACTATAGCACTCATGAATAATAATGTATTGAAGCGTAACACAAAACTTTGTTGATTCAGGTTTGTTGAACATAGCTTAAAGATCAAGTTTACAACAACTATAGCACTCATGAATAATAATGTATTGAAGCGTAACACAAAACTTTGTTGATTCAGGTTTGTTGAACATAGCTTAAAGATCAAGTTTACAACAACTATAGCACTCATGAATAATAATGTATTGAAGCGTAACACAAAACTTTGTTGATTCAGGTTTGTTGAACATAACTTAAAGATCAAGTTTACAACAACTATAGCACTCATGAATAATAATGTATTGAAGCGTAACACAAAACTTTGTTGATTCAGGTTTGTTGAACATAGCTTAAAGATCAAGTTTACAACAACTATAGCACTCATGAATAATAATGTATTGAAGCGTAACACAAAACTTTGTTGATTCAGGTTTGTTGAACATAACTTAAAGATCAAGTTTACAACAACTATAGCACTCATGAATAATAATGTATTGAAGCGTAACACAAAACTTTGTTGATTCAGGTTTGTTGAACATAACTTAAAGATCAAGTTTACAACAACTATAGCACTCATGAATAATAATGTATTGAAGCGTAACACAAAACTTTGTTGATTCAGGTTTGTTGAACATAGCTTAAAGATCAAGTTTACAACAACTATAGCACTCATGAATAATAATGTATTGAAGCGTAACACAAAACTTTGTTGATTCAGGTTTGTTGAACATAACTTAAAGATCAAGTTTACAACAACTATAGCACTCATGAATAATAATGTATTGAAGCGTAACACAAAACTTTGTTGATTCAGGTTTGTTGAACATAGCTTAAAGATCAAGTTTACAACAACTATAGCACTCATGAATAATAATGTATTGAAGCGTAACACAAAACTTTGTTGATTCAGGTTTGTTGAACATAACTTAAAGATCAAGTTTACAACAACTATAGCACTCATGAATAATAATGTATTGAAGCGTAACACAAAACTTTGTTGATTCAGGTTTGTTGAACATAACTTAAAGATCAAGTTTACAACAACTATAGCACTCATGAATAATAATGTATTGAAGCGTAACACAAAACTTTGTTGATTCAGGTTTGTTGAACATAACTTAAAGATCAAGTTTACAACAACTATAGCACTCATGAATAATAATGTATTGAAGCGTAACACAAAACTTTGTTGATTCAGGTTTGTTGAACATAACTTAAAGATCAAGTTTACAACAACTATAGCACTCATGAATAATAATGTATTGAAGCGTAACACAAAACTTTGTTGATTCAGGTTTGTTGAACATAACTTAAAGATCAAGTTTACAACAACTATAGCACTCATGAATAATAATGTATTGAAGCGTAACACAAAACTTTGTTGATTCAGGTTTGTTGAACATAACTTAAAGATCAAGTTTACAACAACTATAGCACTCATGAATAATAATGTATTGAAGCGTAACACAAAACTTTGTTGATTCAGGTTTGTTGAACATAACTTAAAGATCAAGTTTACAACAACTATAGCACTCATGAATAATAATGTATTGAAGCGTAACACAAAACTTTGTTGATTCAGGTTTGTTGAACATAGCTTAAAGATCAAGTTTACAACAACTATAGCACTCATGAATAATAATGTATTGAAGCGTAACACAAAACTTTGTTGATTCAGGTTTGTTGAACATAACTTAAAGATCAAGTTTACAACAACTATAGCACTCATGAATAATAATGTATTGAAGCGTAACACAAAACTTTGTTGATTCAGGTTTGTTGAACATAACTTAAAGATCAAGTTTACAACAACTATAGCACTCATGAATAATAATGTATTGAAGCGTAACACAAAACTTTGTTGATTCAGGTTTGTTGAACATAGCTTAAAGATCAAGTTTACAACAACTATAGCACTCATGAATAATAATGTATTGAAGCGTAACACAAAACTTTGTTGATTCAGGTTTGTTGAACATAACTTAAAGATCAAGTTTACAACAACTATAGCACTCATGAATAATAATGTATTGAAGCGTAACACAAAACTTTGTTGATTCAGGTTTGTTGAACATAACTTAAAGATCAAGTTTACAACAACTATAGCACTCATGAATAATAATGTATTGAAGCGTAACACAAAACTTTGTTGATTCAGGTTTGTTGAACATAACTTAAAGATCAAGTTTACAACAACTATAGCACTCATGAATAATAATGTATTGAAGCGTAACACAAAACTTTGTTGATTCAGGTTTGTTGAACATAACTTAAAGATCAAGTTTACAACAACTATAGCACTCATGAATAATAATGTATTGAAGCGTAACACAAAACTTTGTTGATTCAGGTTTGTTGAACATAGCTTAAAGATCAAGTTTACAACAACTATAGCACTCATGAATAATAATGTATTGAAGCGTAACACAAAACTTTGTTGATTCAGGTTTGTTGAACATAACTTAAAGATCAAGTTTACAACAACTATAGCACTCATGAATAATAATGTATTGAAGCGTAACACAAAACTTTGTTGATTCAGGTTTGTTGAACATAACTTAAAGATCAAGTTTACAACAACTATAGCACTCATGAATAATAATGTATTGAAGCGTAACACAAAACTTTGTTGATTCAGGTTTGTTGAACATAACTTAAAGATCAAGTTTACAACAACTATAGCACTCATGAATAATAATGTATTGAAGCGTAACACAAAACTTTGTTGATTCAGGTTTGTTGAACATAACTTAAAGATCAAGTTTACAACAACTATAGCACTCATGAATAATAATGTATTGAAGCGTAACACAAAACTTTGTTGATTCAGGTTTGTTGAACATAACTTAAAGATCAAGTTTACAACAACTATAGCACTCATGAATAATAATGTATTGAAGCGTAACACAAAACTTTGTTGATTCAGGTTTGTTGAACATAACTTAAAGATCAAGTTTACAACAACTATAGCACTCATGAATAATAATGTATTGAAGCGTAACACAAAACTTTGTTGATTCAGGTTTGTTGAACATAACTTAAAGATCAAGTTTACAACAACTATAGCACTCATGAATAATAATGTATTGAAGCGTAACACAAAACTTTGTTGATTCAGGTTTGTTGAACATAACTTAAAGATCAAGTTTACAACAACTATAGCACTCATGAATAATAATGTATTGAAGCGTAACACAAAACTTTGTTGATTCAGGTTTGTTGAACATAACTTAAAGATCAAGTTTACAACAACTATAGCACTCATGAATAATAATGTATTGAAGCGTAACACAAAACTTTGTTGATTCAGGTTTGTTGAACATAGCTTAAAGATCAAGTTTACAACAACTATAGCACTCATGAATAATAATGTATTGAAGCGTAACACAAAACTTTGTTGATTCAGGTTTGTTGAACATAACTTAAAGATCAAGTTTACAACAACTATAGCACTCATGAATAATAATGTATTGAAGCGTAACACAAAACTTTGTTGATTCAGGTTTGTTGAACATAGCTTAAAGATCAAGTTTACAACAACTATAGCACTCATGAATAATAATGTATTGAAGCGTAACACAAAACTTTGTTGATTCAGGTTTGTTGAACATAACTTAAAGATCAAGTTTACAACAACTATAGCACTCATGAATAATAATGTATTGAAGCGTAACACAAAACTTTGTTGATTCAGGTTTGTTGAACATAACTTAAAGATCAAGTTTACAACAACTATAGCACTCATGAATAATAATGTATTGAAGCGTAACACAAAACTTTGTTGATTCAGGTTTGTTGAACATAGCTTAAAGATCAAGTTTACAACAACTATAGCACTCATGAATAATAATGTATTGAAGCGTAACACAAAACTTTGTTGATTCAGGTTTGTTGAACATAACTTAAAGATCAAGTTTACAACAACTATAGCACTCATGAATAATAATGTATTGAAGCGTAACACAAAACTTTGTTGATTCAGGTTTGTTGAACATAACTTAAAGATCAAGTTTACAACAACTATAGCACTCATGAATAATAATGTATTGAAGCGTAACACAAAACTTTGTTGATTCAGGTTTGTTGAACATAACTTAAAGATCAAGTTTACAACAACTATAGCACTCATGAATAATAATGTATTGAAGCGTAACACAAAACTTTGTTGATTCAGGTTTGTTGAACATAACTTAAAGATCAAGTTTACAACAACTATAGCACTCATGAATAATAATGTATTGAAGCGTAACACAAAACTTTGTTGATTCAGGTTTGTTGAACATAACTTAAAGATCAAGTTTACAACAACTATAGCACTCATGAATAATAATGTATTGAAGCGTAACACAAAACTTTGTTGATTCAGGTTTGTTGAACATAACTTAAAGATCAAGTTTACAACAACTATAGCACTCATGAATAATAATGTATTGAAGCGTAACACAAAACTTTGTTGATTCAGGTTTGTTGAACATAACTTAAAGATCAAGTTTACAACAACTATAGCACTCATGAATAATAATGTATTGAAGCGTAACACAAAACTTTGTTGATTCAGGTTTGTTGAACATAACTTAAAGATCAAGTTTACAACAACTATAGCACTCATGAATAATAATGTATTGAAGCGTAACACAAAACTTTGTTGATTCAGGTTTGTTGAACATAACTTAAAGATCAAGTTTACAACAACTATAGCACTCATGAATAATAATGTATTGAAGCGTAACACAAAACTTTGTTGATTCAGGTTTGTTGAACATAACTTAAAGATCAAGTTTACAACAACTATAGCACTCATGAATAATAATGTATTGAAGCGTAACACAAAACTTTGTTGATTCAGGTTTGTTGAACATAACTTAAAGATCAAGTTTACAACAACTATAGCACTCATGAATAATAATGTATTGAAGCGTAACACAAAACTTTGTTGATTCAGGTTTGTTGAACATAACTTAAAGATCAAGTTTACAACAACTATAGCACTCATGAATAATAATGTATTGAAGCGTAACACAAAACTTTGTTGATTCAGGTTTGTTGAACATAACTTAAAGATCAAGTTTACAACAACTATAGCACTCATGAATAATAATGTATTGAAGCGTAACACAAAACTTTGTTGATTCAGGTTTGTTGAACATAACTTAAAGATCAAGTTTACAACAACTATAGCACTCATGAATAATAATGTATTGAAGCGTAACACAAAACTTTGTTGATTCAGGTTTGTTGAACATAGCTTAAAGATCAAGTTTACAACAACTATAGCACTCATGAATAATAATGTATTGAAGCGTAACACAAAACTTTGTTGATTCAGGTTTGTTGAACATAACTTAAAGATCAAGTTTACAACAACTATAGCACTCATGAATAATAATGTATTGAAGCGTAACACAAAACTTTGTTGATTCAGGTTTGTTGAACATAACTTAAAGATCAAGTTTACAACAACTATAGCACTCATGAATAATAATGTATTGAAGCGTAACACAAAACTTTGTTGATTCAGGTTTGTTGAACATAGCTTAAAGATCAAGTTTACAACAACTATAGCACTCATGAATAATAATGTATTGAAGCGTAACACAAAACTTTGTTGATTCAGGTTTGTTGAACATAACTTAAAGATCAAGTTTACAACAACTATAGCACTCATGAATAATAATGTATTGAAGCGTAACACAAAACTTTGTTGATTCAGGTTTGTTGAACATAGCTTAAAGATCAAGTTTACAACAACTATAGCACTCATGAATAATAATGTATTGAAGCGTAACACAAAACTTTGTTGATTCAGGTTTGTTGAACATAACTTAAAGATCAAGTTTACAACAACTATAGCACTCATGAATAATAATGTATTGAAGCGTAACACAAAACTTTGTTGATTCAGGTTTGTTGAACATAACTTAAAGATCAAGTTTACAACAACTATAGCACTCATGAATAATAATGTATTGAAGCGTAACACAAAACTTTGTTGATTCAGGTTTGTTGAACATAACTTAAAGATCAAGTTTACAACAACTATAGCACTCATGAATAATAATGTATTGAAGCGTAACACAAAACTTTGTTGATTCAGGTTTGTTGAACATAACTTAAAGATCAAGTTTACAACAACTATAGCACTCATGAATAATAATGTATTGAAGCGTAACACAAAACTTTGTTGATTCAGGTTTGTTGAACATAACTTAAAGATCAAGTTTACAACAACTATAGCACTCATGAATAATAATGTATTGAAGCGTAACACAAAACTTTGTTGATTCAGGTTTGTTGAACATAACTTAAAGATCAAGTTTACAACAACTATAGCACTCATGAATAATAATGTATTGAAGCGTAACACAAAACTTTGTTGATTCAGGTTTGTTGAACATAACTTAAAGATCAAGTTTACAACAACTATAGCACTCATGAATAATAATGTATTGAAGCGTAACACAAAACTTTGTTGATTCAGGTTTGTTGAACATAGCTTAAAGATCAAGTTTACAACAACTATAGCACTCATGAATAATAATGTATTGAAGCGTAACACAAAACTTTGTTGATTCAGGTTTGTTGAACATAACTTAAAGATCAAGTTTACAACAACTATAGCACTCATGAATAATAATGTATTGAAGCGTAACACAAAACTTTGTTGATTCAGGTTTGTTGAACATAACTTAAAGATCAAGTTTACAACAACTATAGCACTCATGAATAATAATGTATTGAAGCGTAACACAAAACTTTGTTGATTCAGGTTTGTTGAACATAGCTTAAAGATCAAGTTTACAACAACTATAGCACTCATGAATAATAATGTATTGAAGCGTAACACAAAACTTTGTTGATTCAGGTTTGTTGAACATAACTTAAAGATCAAGTTTACAACAACTATAGCACTCATGAATAATAATGTATTGAAGCGTAACACAAAACTTTGTTGATTCAGGTTTGTTGAACATAACTTAAAGATCAAGTTTACAACAACTATAGCACTCATGAATAATAATGTATTGAAGCGTAACACAAAACTTTGTTGATTCAGGTTTGTTGAACATAGCTTAAAGATCAAGTTTACAACAACTATAGCACTCATGAATAATAATGTATTGAAGCGTAACACAAAACTTTGTTGATTCAGGTTTGTTGAACATAACTTAAAGATCAAGTTTACAACAACTATAGCACTCATGAATAATAATGTATTGAAGCGTAACACAAAACTTTGTTGATTCAGGTTTGTTGAACATAACTTAAAGATCAAGTTTACAACAACTATAGCACTCATGAATAATAATGTATTGAAGCGTAACACAAAACTTTGTTGATTCAGGTTTGTTGAACATAACTTAAAGATCAAGTTTACAACAACTATAGCACTCATGAATAATAATGTATTGAAGCGTAACACAAAACTTTGTTGATTCAGGTTTGTTGAACATAACTTAAAGATCAAGTTTACAACAACTATAGCACTCATGAATAATAATGTATTGAAGCGTAACACAAAACTTTGTTGATTCAGGTTTGTTGAACATAACTTAAAGATCAAGTTTACAACAACTATAGCACTCATGAATAATAATGTATTGAAGCGTAACACAAAACTTTGTTGATTCAGGTTTGTTGAACATAGCTTAAAGATCAAGTTTACAACAACTATAGCACTCATGAATAATAATGTATTGAAGCGTAACACAAAACTTTGTTGATTCAGGTTTGTTGAACATAACTTAAAGATCAAGTTTACAACAACTATAGCACTCATGAATAATAATGTATTGAAGCGTAACACAAAACTTTGTTGATTCAGGTTTGTTGAACATAGCTTAAAGATCAAGTTTACAACAACTATAGCACTCATGAATAATAATGTATTGAAGCGTAACACAAAACTTTGTTGATTCAGGTTTGTTGAACATAGCTTAAAGATCAAGTTTACAACAACTATAGCACTCATGAATAATAATGTATTGAAGCGTAACACAAAACTTTGTTGATTCAGGTTTGTTGAACATAACTTAAAGATCAAGTTTACAACAACTATAGCACTCATGAATAATAATGTATTGAAGCGTAACACAAAACTTTGTTGATTCAGGTTTGTTGAACATAACTTAAAGATCAAGTTTACAACAACTATAGCACTCATGAATAATAATGTATTGAAGCGTAACACAAAACTTTGTTGATTCAGGTTTGTTGAACATAACTTAAAGATCAAGTTTACAACAACTATAGCACTCATGAATAATAATGTATTGAAGCGTAACACAAAACTTTGTTGATTCAGGTTTGTTGAACATAACTTAAAGATCAAGTTTACAACAACTATAGCACTCATGAATAATAATGTATTGAAGCGTAACACAAAACTTTGTTGATTCAGGTTTGTTGAACATAGCTTAAAGATCAAGTTTACAACAACTATAGCACTCATGAATAATAATGTATTGAAGCGTAACACAAAACTTTGTTGATTCAGGTTTGTTGAACATAACTTAAAGATCAAGTTTACAACAACTATAGCACTCATGAATAATAATGTATTGAAGCGTAACACAAAACTTTGTTGATTCAGGTTTGTTGAACATAACTTAAAGATCAAGTTTACAACAACTATAGCACTCATGAATAATAATGTATTGAAGCGTAACACAAAACTTTGTTGATTCAGGTTTGTTGAACATAACTTAAAGATCAAGTTTACAACAACTATAGCACTCATGAATAATAATGTATTGAAGCGTAACACAAAACTTTGTTGATTCAGGTTTGTTGAACATAACTTAAAGATCAAGTTTACAACAACTATAGCACTCATGAATAATAATGTATTGAAGCGTAACACAAAACTTTGTTGATTCAGGTTTGTTGAACATAGCTTAAAGATCAAGTTTACAACAACTATAGCACTCATGAATAATAATGTATTGAAGCGTAACACAAAACTTTGTTGATTCAGGTTTGTTGAACATAACTTAAAGATCAAGTTTACAACAACTATAGCACTCATGAATAATAATGTATTGAAGCGTAACACAAAACTTTGTTGATTCAGGTTTGTTGAACATAACTTAAAGATCAAGTTTACAACAACTATAGCACTCATGAATAATAATGTATTGAAGCGTAACACAAAACTTTGTTGATTCAGGTTTGTTGAACATAACTTAAAGATCAAGTTTACAACAACTATAGCACTCATGAATAATAATGTATTGAAGCGTAACACAAAACTTTGTTGATTCAGGTTTGTTGAACATAACTTAAAGATCAAGTTTACAACAACTATAGCACTCATGAATAATAATGTATTGAAGCGTAACACAAAACTTTGTTGATTCAGGTTTGTTGAACATAACTTAAAGATCAAGTTTACAACAACTATAGCACTCATGAATAATAATGTATTGAAGCGTAACACAAAACTTTGTTGATTCAGGTTTGTTGAACATAACTTAAAGATCAAGTTTACAACAACTATAGCACTCATGAATAATAATGTATTGAAGCGTAACACAAAACTTTGTTGATTCAGGTTTGTTGAACATAACTTAAAGATCAAGTTTACAACAACTATAGCACTCATGAATAATAATGTATTGAAGCGTAACACAAAACTTTGTTGATTCAGGTTTGTTGAACATAGCTTAAAGATCAAGTTTACAACAACTATAGCACTCATGAATAATAATGTATTGAAGCGTAACACAAAACTTTGTTGATTCAGGTTTGTTGAACATAACTTAAAGATCAAGTTTACAACAACTATAGCACTCATGAATAATAATGTATTGAAGCGTAACACAAAACTTTGTTGATTCAGGTTTGTTGAACATAACTTAAAGATCAAGTTTACAACAACTATAGCACTCATGAATAATAATGTATTGAAGCGTAACACAAAACTTTGTTGATTCAGGTTTGTTGAACATAACTTAAAGATCAAGTTTACAACAACTATAGCACTCATGAATAATAATGTATTGAAGCGTAACACAAAACTTTGTTGATTCAGGTTTGTTGAACATAACTTAAAGATCAAGTTTACAACAACTATAGCACTCATGAATAATAATGTATTGAAGCGTAACACAAAACTTTGTTGATTCAGGTTTGTTGAACATAAGGTTTAAAGATCAAGTTTACAACAACTATAGCACTCATGAATAATAATGTATTGAAGCGTAACACAAAACTTTGTTGATTCAGGTTTGTTGAACATAACTTAAAGATCAAGTTTACAACAACTATAGCACTCATGAATAATAATGTATTGAAGCGTAACACAAAACTTTGTTGATTCAGGTTTGTTGAACATAACTTAAAGATCAAGTTTACAACAACTATAGCACTCATGAATAATAATGTATTGAAGCGTAACACAAAACTTTGTTGATTCAGGTTTGTTGAACATAACTTAAAGATCAAGTTTACAACAACTATAGCACTCATGAATAATAATGTATTGAAGCGTAACACAAAACTTTGTTGATTCAGGTTTGTTGAACATAGCTTAAAGATCAAGTTTACAACAACTATAGCACTCATGAATAATAATGTATTGAAGCGTAACACAAAACTTTGTTGATTCAGGTTTGTTGAACATAGCTTAAAGATCAAGTTTACAACAACTATAGCACTCATGAATAATAATGTATTGAAGCGTAACACAAAACTTTGTTGATTCAGGTTTGTTGAACATAACTTAAAGATCAAGTTTACAACAACTATAGCACTCATGAATAATAATGTATTGAAGCGTAACACAAAACTTTGTTGATTCAGGTTTGTTGAACATAACTTAAAGATCAAGTTTACAACAACTATAGCACTCATGAATAATAATGTATTGAAGCGTAACACAAAACTTTGTTGATTCAGGTTTGTTGAACATAGCTTAAAGATCAAGTTTACAACAACTATAGCACTCATGAATAATAATGTATTGAAGCGTAACACAAAACTTTGTTGATTCAGGTTTGTTGAACATAACTTAAAGATCAAGTTTACAACAACTATAGCACTCATGAATAATAATGTATTGAAGCGTAACACAAAACTTTGTTGATTCAGGTTTGTTGAACATAACTTAAAGATCAAGTTTACAACAACTATAGCACTCATGAATAATAATGTATTGAAGCGTAACACAAAACTTTGTTGATTCAGGTTTGTTGAACATAACTTAAAGATCAAGTTTACAACAACTATAGCACTCATGAATAATAATGTATTGAAGCGTAACACAAAACTTTGTTGATTCAGGTTTGTTGAACATAGCTTAAAGATCAAGTTTACAACAACTATAGCACTCATGAATAATAATGTATTGAAGCGTAACACAAAACTTTGTTGATTCAGGTTTGTTGAACATAACTTAAAGATCAAGTTTACAACAACTATAGCACTCATGAATAATAATGTATTGAAGCGTAACACAAAACTTTGTTGATTCAGGTTTGTTGAACATAACTTAAAGATCAAGTTTACAACAACTATAGCACTCATGAATAATAATGTATTGAAGCGTAACACAAAACTTTGTTGATTCAGGTTTGTTGAACATAGCTTAAAGATCAAGTTTACAACAACTATAGCACTCATGAATAATAATGTATTGAAGCGTAACACAAAACTTTGTTGATTCAGGTTTGTTGAACATAACTTAAAGATCAAGTTTACAACAACTATAGCACTCATGAATAATAATGTATTGAAGCGTAACACAAAACTTTGTTGATTCAGGTTTGTTGAACATAGCTTAAAGATCAAGTTTACAACAACTATAGCACTCATGAATAATAATGTATTGAAGCGTAACACAAAACTTTGTTGATTCAGGTTTGTTGAACATAGCTTAAAGATCAAGTTTACAACAACTATAGCACTCATGAATAATAATGTATTGAAGCGTAACACAAAACTTTGTTGATTCAGGTTTGTTGAACATAACTTAAAGATCAAGTTTACAACAACTATAGCACTCATGAATAATAATGTATTGAAGCGTAACACAAAACTTTGTTGATTCAGGTTTGTTGAACATAACTTAAAGATCAAGTTTACAACAACTATAGCACTCATGAATAATAATGTATTGAAGCGTAACACAAAACTTTGTTGATTCAGGTTTGTTGAACATAACTCAAGTTTACAACAACTATAGATCAAGTTTACAACAACTATAGCACTCATGAATAATAATGTATTGAAGCGTAACACAAAACTTTGTTGATTCAGGTTTGTTGAACATAACTTAAAGATCAAGTTTACAACAACTATAGCACTCATGAATAATAATGTATTGAAGCGTAACACAAAACTTTGTTGATTCAGGTTTGTTGAACATAGCTTAAAGATCAAGTTTACAACAACTATAGCACTCATGAATAATAATGTATTGAAGCGTAACACAAAACTTTGTTGATTCAGATTTGTTGAACATAACAGATCAAGTTTACAACAACTATAGCACTCATGAATAATAATGTATTGAAGCGTAACACAAAACTTTGTTGATTCAGGTTTGTTGAACATAGCTTAAAGATCAAGTTTACAACAACTATAGCACTCATGAATAATAATGTATTGAAGCGTAACACAAAACTTTGTTGATTCAGGTTTGTTGAACATAGCTTAAAGATCAAGTTTACAACAACTATAGCACTCATGAATAATAATGTATTGAAGCGTAACACAAAACTTTGTTGATTCAGATTTGTTGAACATAACAGATCAAGTTTACAACAACTATAGCACTCATGAATAATAATGTATTGAAGCGTAACACAAAACTTTGTTGATTCAGGCTTGTTGAACATAGCTTAAAGATCAAGTTTACAACAACTATAGCACTCATGAATAATAATGTATTGAAGCGTAACACAAAACTTTGTTGATTCAGGTTTGTTGAACATAGCTTATAGATCAAGTTTACAACAACTATAGCACTCATGAATAATAATGTATTGAAGCGTAACACAAACCTTTGTTGATTCAGGATTGTTGAACATAACTTAAAGATCAAGTTTACAACAACTATAGCACTCATGAATAATAATGTATTGAAGCGTAACACAAAACTTTGTTGATTCAGGATTGTTGAACATAACTTAAAGATCAAGTTTACAACAACTATAGCACTCATGAATAATAATGTATTGAAACGCAACACAAAACTTTGTTGATTCAGGTTTGTTGAACATAACTTAAAGATCAAGTTTACAACAACTCTAGCTTCATGAATTATAATGTATTGAAGAGCAACCAAATCGTAGAAAGAAGATAATATGCTGTAGATCTAGATATTTACTTGTCAACATTTAGTCTTGATTGTAAATGTAGACGGAGGAAAGCAGTTTTCTATTGTCAACTACGTTTCATTGCAAACTGCGTAAACACTCATACAATACAATACAATTTATCCTTCTGCTTTGTATTATGCAGTTTTTAGTTGTATCAGCTAACTGAAAACGATTTATTTTTATGTTTTGTATTTGCGTTGTTTAAACTATAGCCAAAATTCGTTTATCTTTGTAATCGTTGTTACTTCGTTGTTGTTTTGTATTTCGGCGCACGAGGGCTATCTGCGCCAGCCGTCCCTAATTGTGTGGAGTAACACTAGAGAAAAGGCAGCTAGTCATCACCACCCACCGCCAACTCTTTGTAGTCACTGACTTAAAACCTAAATCTTCAAAACTCTGAATAAAATAGAATTGCTTACGATCTGTGGTTGAGATAGCTTCCGTGAATGTGTCCGAATTCAGTGTAATGTCTATATTATTAAGTTTAAATATTTGTCTTCAGGATTCATAAAGGTTTCGTCACAGTTCAGAGATTATAAAAAAAACGTGCCTTTTCTAAGAGCTTGATAAAATGCTGTACTGTACAATAGGGGTGGAAGGTAGTACAGTTAACAAAATTATAGTTATTTTTTTAATGATACGTGTTTGTGCGACTCACTACATTATACAGTAATTGAACCATGGCTCTTTATTTCCAAACTAAGAAACCTAAATATGCGTGGAAAGAAGGGATAAATATGAAAGTGTTGAAGAAAAAAAAATAACGAAAACTATCCCTAGACACCAGTCATGCTCTAAATGTTGAATAACTATTACTGATCAGTCAGTACAGTTTTACTGAGATGACGACATTTTTCAACGAAAGTTCTTTTCTACCATACAGATGGTTGGTTTTAATGGTCACAGCTATCGCTAAATGTAGGAAAGAAATAAGCAAGACATTTCAAATGTTTAATTGTTTCATATTTGATGTTCTTTTTTTAAGTTAGGAACCACTCCCGCTTTGTTCTTTAACGTAAACAACTTATTTTGAAATTGGCCCGGTGGGCTAAGGCGTTCGACTCCTAATTTGAGGGGCGCGGGTTCAAATCCTCGTTGCACCAAACATTTTCGTCCTCTCAGCCGTTGGGGCGTTATAATGTTACGGTCAATCTCGCTATTCGTTCGTAAAATAGTAGCCTAAGAGTTGGCAGTAGTTGGTGATGACTAATTGCTTTCCCTCTAGTCTTACAAAGCTAAATTAGGGACGGCTAGCGTAGATAGCCCTTGAGTAACTTTGTGTGAAATTCAAAAACAAACAAACAACCTAACGAAATCATATTTGTAAAAAATTCATTGTTAACTAAAGTATTGCTTCAGCAATTAACCATGAATCTTTACGTTAAGATTCATACAATTATATATATATACTACTTACAATTAGAATGTCAATTAATATCGAAATACTTCTATACAACAATCTCAACATCTTGAGAGGAAAATAAATCATATAGATTAATTTTATATTACTTTTTTCGTTCGTTGTAAATATATTCTTAAGTGTTCTAACAAGTAAAATTCTCTGACCAGTTATATTCCTTGGTTAGAAAGATTATAATTATTTAATGGATTATAGCTGCTTTGGAAAAGCCATGGAATTATATTTAACGACAGTTGACATTCAAATTATTAGAAGATGGAGAAAACCAATAGAAATCAAGTATTATGTAATGAAAATCTATTATTTATTACGTTTTTAAACGTAAAAGTGCTTTAATATTAAGTACATTAAGCTGGCTGTTCAAACCTTTGTTATTATTCAAACGTTTTTGCCTATAGTATCTTGAATAAATTATAGCCATTGGTACACTTAAAATCTTAAAAAATCTTCTATTATTTTTCTAGTATTAATAATTAAAAACTTGTAGATACATACACATATTTTATCAAATATCTAGATTAGGAATAATCGAAAGGACACTGCCTAAATTATTTATAAAACGGCCCACAACTTAATAACAGGTACCTTTTTCAAAATAATTATGATTACTTTTTATTTTGTTTTAACTAGACCTCTGATTATTTCAGGAATAAAATTTGTCTAAAAATTAGAAAAACAATCGTCTATGGACAATAACATTATTAATATTATTTTTCTGGCTAAATGTTTGTTGTTTACGAAAATTTAATTTATTTCGAGAAGTTAAGGAATGAATAAACCACGAATAAATGCGTTCTATATTCGAGCGTTTCATACTAGTGAATTCATTACTTTGTTAAACATTTGTCCAAATCAAAATATTTATCTTCATTTAAAGATAATTAAATTCTGTGTAACAAAAATAAGTTATATCTTGAATATGAGATTACACCTTAAAGCAAAAGTAATCGCTATTACACTAACGATTTCATGGAAAGTAGAATCAATGTCTGTGTTAGCATAAACGTTTATCTTATAATTTTATATTTAACAATAGCTCATGAGCATATTTCATAATTAAAAACTATACCTCTCTATTTCTGTCTTGGCCCGACATGGCCAGGTGGTTAAGGCAATCCACTTGTCATCTGAGGGTGAGGATTCGAATCCCCGTCACACCAAACATGCTCGCCTTTTCAGCCGTGGGGGCGTTATAATGTGCCGGTCAATCCAATTATTCGTTGGTAAAAAGTAGGTTAAGAGTTGGCGGTAGGTGGTGATAATTAGCTGCCTTTCCTCTAATCTTACGCTGCTAAATAAGGGACGGCTAGCGCATAGAGCCCATGTATAGCTTTGCGCGAAAATTCAAAACAAACATATCTTTTCTGATTGAAATCCTTGACAAGACCTTTAGTTTGAATTTCAAGCAAAGCTACACGAGGGTTATCTGCTCTAGCCGTCCCTAATTTAGCAGTCTAAAACTAGATGGAAGGTAGCTAGTTATCACCACCCGCAGCCAGCTCTTGGGCTACTCTTTTACCAAGGAATAGTGGAATTGAACGTAACGTTATAATGCCTCCACGGCTGAAAGGACGAGCATGTTTGGGGCGACCCGGATTCGAACCCACAACCCTCGGATTACGAGTCGGACGCCTTAACCCACCTGGTCATGTCGGGCTTTTCGACAGGATCTTTGATAAGATCCTCTGTAATCGTTAAAGGATCTTGTAAAAGATGCTGCTTAGAATTCAGTAAATATTATAAGATGCACAATATTCAGTACATTCTACAAAATATATATTCTCAAGCTGCTATCCAGGATTCAATCAGTCCTGAAGATCCTTGTGAAAGGCATATCTTGAATATGTTTGTTTATTTTAGAACAAAGCTTTGTGTGAAATGCTAAAAAATAAGCATTCAAAATTCGAGTGTTTTACAGAAATATAAGAAAATAGGAAGAGTTTAATTAAAAATAAAAATGTTTCCAAATGAAATTTTTTTTCGGTTCCGAGTATCTATTTCACTAACTGGTATTTGTTTCCTATTTCATCTGTTTGTTATAGTGTAATAACAAAATAGTCTTATTAGTCTTAGATTCAAAAGTCATTTTTAGTGTTAGCTTAGAAAATGGTCAATACGATCAAATTAAACATTCAACTAAATAACGCAACTATTGAAAATACATTGATTTGAAATATATTACTGAATAACTGTTTTTTCTGACAGTTTAAGTTACGCCTGCTTTATGCTTCTCAAGAAAATCTTCTGAATAAATATTTCACGATCTTTGAACTTATTATAGGAAATTTCTTATGACTATTTGTGTATGTTTCTTTGAAATTAAGCACAAAGTTACACAATGGCCTATCTGTGCTCTGCTCACCACGGGTATTGAAACGTGGTTTCTAGTGTTGTAAGTCTGCCACTGGGGGTGGGGAAGCTTGCCGTTTAAAAGGATCGTCTAATAATAAAGTGTAATTAATTCTGAGTCCCCCGTGAGATACCGGTGAGTATATAGACTTAGAAAGCTAAATTCTGGGTCGATTCCTCGTGAGTGGACACAACAGATAACGAAATGTGACTTTGTTCTAATACAAACCAGTAATTGTGATTTGGAAAAACAATTAATTTTCCATAACTATGAAACTGCAGATTATAAGAAATTTTGCGTTTTCCTTATTTTATTCAATAATTCGTTTTTATTCGCTTACTCGCTTAAAGTTACAACTTAAACTTAAACTTTACTAGCTTAAACGTAAAGTTACAACTCATGTCAAGGTTAAGTTAAAATTACTTTTTCAAAGTCATAAAACCATAATTAAACGAAAGATAAACACAAGGTTAGCTGTCAGCTCGTCTTACTGTCTGTTGCAAATAACTTCAATGTTATTATAAAAAAAAACTTATTATTGCGTTTACTAGTAGTATATTTATACATGTTGAAATGTGATAGTTTTCAAAAATCGTTTACCTATTTAGTTATAAAGGTCTCTACACAAGTGTTAGCGGAAAGAGCGCAGATTCGTCTTCAGACAAAACTCTAGAATTCGGGCCCCGGCATGGCGAGGTGGTTAGAGCGCTCGACTCGTAATCTTAGGGTCGCGGGTTCGAATCCCCGTCGCACCAAACATACTCACCCTTTCAGCCGTGGGGACGTTATAAAGTTACGGTCAATCCTACTATTCGTTGGTAAAAAAGAGTAGCCCAAGAGTTGACGGTGGGTGGTGATGACTAACAGCCTTCCTTCTAGTCTTACACTGCTAAATTAGGGATGGCTAGCACAGATAACCCTCGTGTAGCTTTGGGCGAAATTCAAAAAACAAACAAACAAATTGGTATAAAATAACGAGGCTCACATCGTGAAATCAACCACCTAGAAATTATGTCGTGACTTGTTTGCAATGAACTCGGAAATCTACGAGTAATTTTTGGTACCAGCATAATTTACTGATATTGAAACCGGTTTACCATCATACCTAATTCACATACAAAGTCTATTCAAACAGAAGCTTTTCTCAATACATAGAAGAATGCTAGAGAACAGATATGACAAAAAAGTTCACTAAAATGAGGAAAGGTTTTTATGCACTAGATAGCATATTACTTTTTATTGTCTTTTAAAGACAATGAAGTCAGTAAGATGTGTTTGTTTTGTTGTTCAGCTCCCATGTACACAATATGGTACCCGCTCTGTGTCCATCATGGGTATCGAAAGTCAATTTTTTGCGTTATTTGTTTGTATCTATATGGCTATATTAGGCTACATGCTGTGTTCACTGCCGGAAATTAAACTCCGGATTTTAATGTTGTAATTCCGTAGACTTACAACTGTCTAACTGGGGAGCACGTGCAATAGAAGCGAGTCAGTAAGAAAGAAAACATAAAATCCTAACGAATCATGATTAAAACAGATATATATATATATACATATTTAATAACAATTTACTTTCGTTTAATGTTTAAAATGTTGGTTACGACAATATACATGAGCACTCAGCAATTTAATCTAAAATAAACAAATGCGATCAATCTCCATGGCGATCCAATTTTCTTAACTGTTTGGTTAACGTTCTACAAATTGAATCATATTTTATTCCTTGCGTAAAAATAAATTACATGATTTGTATTACAATATTCGTCATGATTACGTTTTTGGGGAATTTTCTTTCTTTTCTCTTTTTGCTGTAATGATTTTTAAATGGAAAAACCTTCAAGTACAAAAATGTGTTTCAGTTGCTATCCTTGAAATTAATCAGAGAGTGAATTTTTGACCTATTATAAAAAGACTTTCATGCTTCTTGAGTTTTGGTTAGCAGAACAAATTATTTTAATTACAAAAACTTTGATTTCTTGAAGTGGTTTCCCAGTAAAATATTATGTTAATTTTTAACAGTTTGTATTGTAAGGCTTGTAAAATTGATTAGTAAGGTCAATATCCGTACGCTTTAAAAAACACCAAATGGAACAATAGTGACACCTACATTTACTTATTCAGAAAGTTAACACTAAAACACATCATAATAGAAACACCAAAGGTTTTATTTTAGGTAAATATTAGTTACACTCAATTATTGTTTATGTGGAATCGAGGAAATAATTAAGAATGTTACAAAGTGCAAGTTTCTCCTTTTACTAAAAAATGTTATTTATATTTCAATACCAATTTGGTTGTTAGTGCACTTTTTCTAGATTTAACTGCTTTTTCATTTTTTATCTTTACGAGACTAGATTGACGTAAATAAGAACCTATAATTTTTTATCCTGTTTCATGATATCTATGGACCGCGACGTTTACAACAAAGAATAGTATATCAAGGAGAGTGACACCTAATACAGCAACAACAACAAAAACTTATATGTACAAAGGTTCTTTGTTTAATTTGAAAGAATCAGCATAATGATAGGCCACCGTAAAACAAGAGTATTCAGTACTTTCCAAATGACAAAACTAGGCCAACGTGTAAAAAGCATGAGCTGATTGTGTATCTGATACTTGTTTTCTCCTTTCTCTATTAGCAAATGCGCTGGTTAAACAAAGGTTTAACGAAGGAATATATTATCTTCGTATTATGTATAACGGAAAACGGACTTTTATAGTAACTGTAGTTTTTCTTATATTATATGTATTTGTCAACTCTTTTACTCCAACTGACTTTTATAGTAACTCTACATTTTCTTATATTATACGTATTTGTCAACTCTTTTGTTCATCTTTAATTAGTTTTTGTTTGCTTGAAATGAAGGTAAGGCGATTAGTCAAGAACACCCACCGCCAAGCTAGTTTTTACTAGTGAATAGTGGAATTAATTTTCACATTACGACGATCTCATGTCTGAAATAGCAAGCAAGGTCAGTGATGGGATTTGATCCCGCGACCTGCAGGTTATGAATCAAACTTTCTAACCACCAGACCATACCACGCCCTCAAATGGTACACTATGTTCTGAAGGAAAAATTTAATGTTAGACCTCTCTCAAAATGGATCTGCGGCGAGACTGAAGGTTATAACACTAAAAACTTGATTTCTATACCCGTAGTGGGCACAGTGCAGGTAGCCCATTGAGTAGCTCTGCGCTTAACAACAAACAAAGAACAGGGAACCTGATATATTCAAAAACATATCAACATAAATATTTTGTTCCCATTATTTTTCCAATATGTTACTGGTGCTTACCAGTAGCTCAGCAGTGAGTCTGTGGACTTTTGACACTAAAAATTGTGTTTTAATACGCATAGTGAGCATAACACAAATAACCCATTATGTAACTTTGTCCTTAACAAGAAATGAACAAATTAAATCGGCCTTTATGCGTTTAATTAAAACGTAACTTTTAAATGCTCAACAACAGTTAATAAATGTTACATATATTGATATTACATGCAACAATCAAAGGGAATTTATGATATTTTAATTATGACAAGGCAAAACCATTTTTATAGAGTAATCTAAATTATAAGTATTTCACAATGAAATAAATATCGTAATAAAAGCGTATTCTACTCGTAAAAGTTAATTACATTACGGTTTACGTTTTCTTCTGGGTTGATATATAATCTTATGGAAACGCACTATCAAAAACCAGTCTTATAGCTACAAAAGAAGGTTTATCGAAGAAGAACACGGCAACAATATAATTTTATGCACAGTTTCGTATTGTAATGATGCAATCATTTATCATTATTGTCTAAAGTTAAGTTTAGTATTAAGTGACGACCCAGAGTTTGCACAGCTAGACTCTGAGCTTTCATGTGGTACCTGTCTTCGTCGAAGAAGGAGAAAGAAGATTTATTTATTACTATTACCAATAGTATGCTGCTAATATACTGTCCCATATTAATTCTCCATAATTTATTTTTCTAGTTACCCAATACGGTTTTGTTTCAGTTTTACTTCACTATATAATAATCTAAATTAATTTAGGTGTCTTAATAATTTTATAACATTTTGTCGAATTCGTTATTCAATATCATATAGTGGACCAGCTGTTTAATGATTGTATATGCGTGTTAGAGATGTCTTTTTTACCAAAGTTAGAATTGAAAGTATCACCTATGACGCAGAGGCATAATACAACTTTTGATTGGCCATACCATCTGCTACTGATTGCCATTTCGCATGTTCAAAAGTCATCAACACAGCTTGGATCGAGACACCAAAGACATACCATTAGACCTTTTGTAATGTTGAAGTGTATATAATTTTATGGAGTTTTGAATCTGTTCTATTTCACCATACAGTAACCTAAATTATTTTAAATATGTGAATAATGTTGCTACATTTCATATAATTCATCAATTAATATTATGTAGCGGACTGACTGATTGTATGCATGTTTTAAAGAAGCCTAATGGTATTTCTGTGGTTTGCTAAACCAGGATTTGCTGATGAGCCTTGAATAGGCGAAACTACAGTTCATAGTAGAGGGTGCAGTGAATCAGAGATTGTATTAGGCCTCTACGTCATAAATTCTCTTTTCAATTTCAGTTATGGTGAAAAAGAAAACAAATATTTAACATATGTATATGTGTGGGTTTAATCATATGGTACTTTGTTTCTCAGCAGCCTTATCCTTTCTTAGTGTCACTAAATACCTTTAATGACTGCCTGTTTTTGCCTTATTAGTGTAGTGGTAATTGATATCCTACCAGTAGAATTGTGAAGGATTTAATACATGGACCCTTCAGCCTTTTTGTGGTTAGCTTTAGCCTTGCACACACTAGCAAATAATAGTTCTACTATACATTTTTTTTTTGCTTTCTGGAGAAAAACGATTTCGAAATGTTTGTTTGAGAGCGATCTCTATTTGTGGTTCATTAAGTTCATCAATCCATATGCTCTATTGTTTCCAGCTCTGTCGTCGTGCTTCTTGTGTGTAAGTTGAATACAGAATACAGAATGTTGTTGCTCTGCAATACAATAAATGCCAAATCAACTCAATGACTATCTGTGATACAGGAGCCATCTGTGTCATTGATGAGTGGTAACTGTAGGTGCTGACGAGGACTAGAGGAATTGTGAAAGTGGAGATTTTTGAAACAGACTTGTATCGATGGTGATCCAGTCTGATTGTCAACTTCCGTGCGTTGTTTCAATGTAGCTATTATCCATCTTACAAGTTACACTGATGCCTAGTCTGAGAATTTTGTCTTTAAAAAGGGAAGTTGGACTCTAGTATAGGCAGTTTCCAGATCTAAATCTATTGCCAAGATGTTCAGAACAGCTTCAAAGCTTTCCCACATATTAGATGTGAGTTTTGCAAATGTGACCAGATTTCATTCTCATCGTGAAAGCAATCAAATTATGACGGTAACTGTGGTTCAACCTAAAGATAAGCCTTCTAGATACAGTTTTATTTGGGGTCTTGATGATGATTTTTAGAGTGATCACTTATGGTTTGGATAAGGATATGATAGAGGCATCACTCCATGTTTCTGAGGTACTAACAGTGGCCTTGTTGTGTTTATACTCTGGCACAAAGTTGCTGACAAACCTATATGTCTATGTATCTAGCGGTAGGAGACTTCAGTGTCGGACACCCAACCTGGGCAAGATACATAGACATATAGGTTTGTAAGCAACTTTCGGTCTTAAAACTTATGTTCTGTGTTACACATTGGTGAATCTGGTAGCTGTTGATAGCTTTTAGTGTACTACTTGATTCTAGTGATTGTACTGCTGAACATGGATATATTGCTTAAAATTAATACCAACAAACAAAATATTTAACATGAATAGATCTATATAAAATCCTCATATTTTGAAAAATGTCATCTAAGAAAAAATAATATAAGTGCATAAATTATATTGATAAATTTACTTAATCAGTCTCCATATCACGTGGATCTGTGGTTTCTGAGTAACTATAAGTAGAGCTTAGCTTCTTCATATTTTCTGTCTAAAAAGTTCGAAATTTGGAGAAAAAAACAGGTGAAACTGTTTAACGTAATCCATGTCTTGTTATAAAATTTTTAGATAAGGAGGAAACTTAGTTCATACGAATGCGGAGATTACGAATCAATACGTACAGGAGACTTTATTTTACCAACGTTTCGAATTCCGTTTTCTTCTCACTGCATCTCTTCAAAATTCGAAAACCACAGATCAACAAATACAGAAACTGACAAATTTAATTTCTTAATATAATTAATTTACTTGTTATTGCTAATTTAAATTTCTTTAAGATGAAATGTCTTTAAATTTCTAGATTTCATTTCTTCAATTTTAATGTTCTCTTTATTCATACACATTGTTAAGCAGTAATGGTTGATTGTTTACGATATGAAACTGTACGCAACACGCATTGTTCACATATTATTCTTTAATTAGCATTTGTTCTAACTACAAAACTTGCTAATACTAGTCGTGTTGCTGTAAAACACTCTACCCAAAAGTTCAAGTTTGTTTTCACTTGTAAAACATTGATTGTTTCTTGTCCTCCAATTGTTTTCTAACACATGAATAAATCTTTAATATGTCTTCTTTATGGTCTAGTTATTAGTTCGATTAAAATGTGAAGTGCTTCGCATGTCGTGAATAACTTTAAAGTAACAACTGAAAATCAGCTCAATAACTAATTACTTGTAAGAGCTATATCCGAATACAATCAAGGAAAGTTTAGCATAACAATAATTTTTTATGGCAAAGAACTAATTTGGGTGCAATCATCATTTTAAACACTCTATGCCTACAAACAAGAAATTGGTTTGTTGCTTTTGGAAACATGCTTTTTATAGCTCAAAAATAAACTAAAAATGTATTGTATGTTTTCAGTAGTAATTGTAAGCCAGTATCACAGTTTTCTGCAGGATAAATGGCTCAGCCAAAAAAGGTACAAATATAACAAAGATATCTTAATACAAACGAAAACAAATTGTATTTAAAGATATCCCCAATGAAATTAATCTTGAGAGTTTGTGGTTTAGCATCGAACTAGAACATTGAATATAATGTTTTACTTTCTCTGGGACCTTGACGCTGTATGTCCCCTCTTTATTTTTCAAAATTTAAATCTTTTTTATTTTTTTCTGGTATAAAACTTTATTATTCAAAACTGTAAACTCCTGATAAGCAATATAACCGAAACTATTATATCTATACAAAATATATTAAACTTGAAAATATTTTGTAAAATACTTTTTAATAGTATCCTTTGAATTTTGTACATGGTATTTACGGCAAAGCTACTAAGACTAGCTGCCTCCTTCACTAATTTTGAGCTACTGACCAGGAGGAAGGCAGTTGGTCAGTAGCACCTTAATACCCACAAGCATGCATCAAATGGATTGACTGTCACTCTTATAACGTACCAGTAATTTAATGGCTGACCCTATTTTGTAGAAACGCAGTGATATGAGCCTGATTCGCCAGCTCTGAAAGCCAGTGATCTATCATAGAGCCAATCCGCGCTTCATCAGTGTCATTATTGTTTCAGATACAGTGATGAAATCTTAACACTGAACGAACCTGCGAGAAAATGCAGTAAAATATATCAGAGTAGGAAGGTTATACGATTGATAAACACGTCCTATTATGTTTATGTAATTCTATACAACAATTTACATATCGTTTATCTAGCTGTTTGGAGTGAATGTGGATCTGGAAATAAATATTTTTTAAACTAAATAGAGAAACAATAATCGTTAAAAATTATAACCAGGCATTTATCAGAATTTGTTTGCAAAAGACAATGGATTAATTATGTTAATTTAATATATTTTATTAACGATGGTGGTGCTTATAAAAATATACCTAGTTTGAACTTTTTTATATATCTTTAGTGTGTATTATAGACGTATTCCATACATACTTCTCATGGTTCCCATTTAATTAATAATATGAGAATTAGCATAGCCAGAGCTCAAAAAATGAGTAGACTATCTAAATATACTTCAGAATAAAAGTATTAAAATGCCCTTCTTCTTGTCGCTGGGTCAGGTTTGTTTGTTTATTTTGAGTTTCGCGCAAAGCTACTCAAGGGCTATCTGCGCTAGCCATCCCTAATTTCGTAGTGTAATTCTTACTAGAAGGAAGGCTGATAATAAACAGTATTTTACTACCATTTGATATTATCACTTTAACTCTTACACTACTGTTGATTTCATTTTACGGTCTTAATAGTGGGATTGACAATTCCCAGTCATATTATAACTGGCTGAAAGGGCGAGCATGTTTGGTAACGTAAAAAAAAATTTACCAAAACATTTAAATTGCATTTTGTAAGTATAAGCAACATTCAACTATTAAAGGAATATTTTTAAATGATTTCAACTGTCACTTCTGTGTAAAATTAGATGACAACATTTAAATATTTTAAATTTTCTTTTACGTTCCAAACATGCTCGCCCTTTCAGCCGTGGGGGCGTTATAATATGACGGTCAATCCCACTATTCGTTGGTAAAAGAGTAGTCCAAGAGTTGGCGATGGGTGGTGATGACTTTTTGCCTTCCTTCTAGTTTTACACTACGAAATTAGGTACATGTTTTTGGTAAATTCACGATTTTTTGAAAAAGGTTTACTGATGAAAAATGCAATTCAGAACATAGAGAAACAATACGATGCATGACTGGGAATTGACAGGTCTCTATATGCACATTTATTTTAAGACCTTTATCCCTTAAAATGAAATCAACAGTAATTATGTAACTTTGACTAATATAAAGTGATAACTATCAAATTATGCTATATAGTAAAATACTGTTTATAATATCAGTTAATTACAAACATTCAAAAGAATAAGAATTAGGCACGAGGAACTGCGCCACAAATATATTCTATGTAATTAAAGTTAGCAATTTCAGCTTCTAAGTACTATAATATAAAACTCAATGGAAAATTCAATGATTGTAGTTTTTACATAGAACGTTTAACGTGGTCGATAAAGAAAAGCATAATCTACGTTCAGTGAATTAAAAACTATCGAAAAGATCTAAAGAGAATGTAAGACATGATATTAAAATATATATTTTGACAAGTTTTCCACCTCAAGTGATATCAGTTTGTTTCACTAAAACTCACATATAAACAGTTACATCCTTGGTCATGTTTTCACTTACGTTGTTGCAATTCTTTAGACAGAGCTAATTCTCAAAAGTTTCGTGTATAATTTCTACTTCAATAATATTTTTTCTTCTTTAGTGAAAACATAATTAAAAGCTACAATATGTAATTATGCAGTCCCATTCATTGATTGTTTAATCAAATAATGCTGAGTAGACAACTTGACACACACTATCACACTTGAAAATTTAAATTCAAATGTAACCTGAAAGTGTATATCTACTTATATATGTATTTGAGTTGTTTAGCCTATGACATTTCGGTGGCAAACAGCTAAGAAAAACGAGTTCTTGATAATTTTGAAATCGAAAAGAGCGTAACGAAAACGAAACTTTCTGACGAAGTGCTTTACTTTCTTGTGAAAACCCTTAATGCCTGGTAAGGCTGTAAGTGTAACTGTACTACCAAAACCTTAACTTCACACTACCTTAACTATAATCTTAAGATAACGTTAATCATTCCTGTAACTTACTTTTTGGTACAGTGGCTTTACGGTGAACTGAATAATAAAGCTATTTTTGCAAGGGTGTGTTTCTCGTAATATAAAAGTCCATGGTAGTAACCTATCAAAAAGTAGTTCATTTCTAAAGTAGTTCATAAAATGTACATATATTCATTTTTTCTAAACTAGACTAAAATTTACCTTAAATTTTTATTACCTTATTATGTGTGTATCAACAGTTTATTGTAACATTCCTTTCATCTAATTATTTTTTCGAAACTTAACATAATAAAATATAGCAAAGAAGTAATTTATAGTAATTTGGACGAGCTTATAAATAATTGAGAATTCTGGGTGCCTTATGCAATTATATAATTTATATTTATACGTCTGTATATATTTTTGTTTTTTATTATTATCGATAAGACAGAGTATTTAATTGTATTTAGGAAAACATGTATATTACATCTTCCAGACCATAGCCTTAGGTTGATAAATAACATTAGAATTGTTAATAGTTTCTTCCAGAAATGTTATGAAATATTTTAGATGCTTACCTGATAGGGGCAAAGTGCATTTCAGCCCCTTAATTAAAACAAAAGGGTTTCATTGTATTTACTATAACTATCTGAATAAATATAGCACGGTAAGTTATTAGTAGCCTCTATTCTCCTTTAATATATTATTACAAAGGCATAAAACAAAGTGTTTGATCTTAACGGTCCCCCGATGGGTCAGTAGTAAAATCTCGGATTCGGTGGGCAAAGTGCAGATAGCCTACTGTGTGACTTGGTGTTAAAGAGCAAAACAAACGCTTGTTTGAACAAACTTGAAACGTAGAGTGTCGTGACAGAAAAAGTTTGCTGGTCTACCCTTATTTATCTTACGATCTACACTCACCCTCACTGCATAATAAATGTAGATACAATTACATTCCTATTAATGTGACGAGCTGTACCCTTGATTATGGCATAGTACATTAACTTAAAGAATATTTGGTAAATTGTAATAAATAAGGTGTACAGTAATATAAGTACGTTTAATTTCACTGCACTGTGACAAATTTCAAAGTCTGGCTTTGGAAAAACATTATTCGACGTGTCATGCCAAGACGTACAACGTAACAATATATCATACAAAACAAATTTTAATTATCAGTAAATAATTTTAGTAATGAAATATCAATGACACTAGACAATGGAAGTCCTTGTACACTCACGTTATACAAAACATAAATCCGACAATTAAATATGGGCGTTAAAACGAAGTGAAGAAACGCACGTGCATACACAATTACCTACAATATTTGGGAACTTAAACAAAGATACATATTCGGTTATATCAATAATAATGTAATAAAGTAGTTAGAGTATAAGAAATTGCGCATAGAAACGTAAACTTGGAAGCTCGTTCCTACGAAAAACATCTTAATTAGCTGTTTTTACGATACGCATGGTCCAAGCACGACCGGAAGGATATTAATGGAAAATAGGAAAAGTAAAGTGGGACAAAAATTGTTCCAAGTGAGTGAACTGACTGAACGATTCTCCCCAGTCCGCTGACTGGGGACTGTCGACGCCTTCTACGAGCCACAGCAGGGTAATCAACGAATCGAAAAATTCCTCTGTCTTTAGAAAAGGCAAATTTTTCTTTGTTTGTAAGTTTTTTTATGTATGTCAGTTGGTTGCCTTGAGCTAGGACCTGCTTGACACATACTAACTAACTCTCCCTGTAGCTAGAAGATGGACGGCGGAAGGTATTTAAGGCTGAACGAATTCAGGAGTCAGCATCAGTCAGAGGCCTCTAAACTCTGCTCTGCGGACATAAGAAAGAAAGTGTCTCTCACGATTCGAAGCAAACTGTGTAAATTATTGTAAAAGGATAAAGACCTTGTTCGGAACGTTCAGTAAATACAATATTATAAATATGAAGTCTTCAAGGGCCCTATGGGTAAGTATTTACTTGTTCATATGATCTGATATGGACATTACCTCCTATAAATGGAATCCCCAGGACGGGTGCAAAATTATGATAAAATATACTTGGATGTCATTTAATATAAAGCAAAGCTTGGTTAAAACGGTTAGTACGATTCACGAATAATGTGTTAAACTGCAAAATTTAAAAGTAATTTACACAGCTAAGGTTACATAACCTTAACTAAATGCGTTTAAAAGAATATTGATTTTTAACAGAGATATTTAAAAAAAAAGTAATGTTGCTAAAGAAGCCAAAACTGTTAAAACGATTCTCATTGGAGAATGATTTTGTAACAACTGATTGCTAAACAATAACTTCGAAAATAATGGGTTGGAACTTTATGGTGGTATCTGTATAAAAGAATAATTAACACTAACATATTCACAATTTTATTTTTAAAAAATAATTAGTATTCATACACTCACAGATTTCTTCTGCTTATAATAAATTTACAACAGCTCAACGAATTAAGTAAATAAACAAATGGTTTTACCTCTTTAAAATGGTCTGTTCGTCTATAACAATTGTCTTAACTTCATATTATTTCAGGTCCACATCGGGCTCTATATATTGCTGGTTTCTCTGATTATTGCTGAAGAGGTCAAAGAAGTAAAAACAGAAGAAACCGTTGAAGAGGTTAAGGCTGTAAAGACACAAGAGGACTTGCAACCTGCTGAAACCGGTTATGGTGGAGATTACGGAAAAGGCCATAAATCTTACGACAGTCACGGGCATTATGGAGGCGATTACAACCATGGTGGCAAAGATTACAAAGGTTATGATGACTACGGAGGCAGACACAAATACGATAAAGGAGGTCATTATTACGATAATTATGGCAGAGACAAGCAAGGTTATTACGGGGAAGGAGGAAAACACGGGAAGCTGTATGGCAACGATCAATATGGTAACCAAGGCAAGAAGGGGGGCCAATACGGAAGCGATTACTATAAAGACTACGGGCACAAGAAACGTGGCCACAAGAAAGTGTACCACAAGGAAGAGTACAGTGATGACAAATCTTATTACGATGATTTTCATGACAAAGATTACGGAAAGAAGTACAAAGATTATCATGACTACTATGATCAACATGCTGGTAAACATTATAAAAATTATGACAACAAAAATTACCATGGTGGAAACAAATACGGCGATGATTACCATAAGTACGGCAAAGGTGGATACGATAACTACTACGGCAAAGACTACAAGGACGGAGGCAAATACTACAATGGTGGGCATGGTTACAAGAGTGGCGGAGGAGGATATAAGAAAGGTGGTCATGGAGGCTACATTAATCACGGTGGTGGTGGTTACGGAGGATATGGTGGTGGTGGGCATGGAGGATATGGTGGTGGCGGTTATGGAGGATATGGTGGTGGCGGCTACGGTGGTTATGGAGGATATGGAGGCGGTGTCCATGGAGGATATGGTGGTGGTGGCCATGGAAGATATGGTGGTGGTGGGCATGGAGGATATGGTGGTGGCGGCTATGGAGGATATGGTGGTGGCGGTCATGGAGGATATGGCGGGAGCGGCTATGGTTATGCTGGCAGCCAAAATATTTTAACCCTTTCAAAAGCTTACGGCGATTATGCCAAAGGACTTCTGAACTATAGTCCCATTTACAGTAGTGTATATTAAAGACCTGTGAAACAAAAATAAGAAATAGAATTGAATTTCTTGATATGTACTTAACTCTAAATATCCAGTTTCTCTGGATTTATGAGGAAAGGGCAAGTGCTACACCAAAGGCTCTGAATAAGTATTTTTGGTTATCTTTCTACACGGTGTAAACGCGTTAGTCATTTGAAACTATAATTTATTTCTTGTATTTGTAACTTACAAATTTTTCTGTCCTTTTCTTACTTTTCTGTCCTTAAATCTTAATCAAGTGTTGTTGTTTTTTGCAAGGGTATATCCAACTGGATGGAAATCAGAGAGTCACTCTCTAATACTGAACAATATGACTAAAAATGGCGCATTGGACTTTATAAAATATATATATTTTGCATTTCAAACTATTGGGTGTTTACAAAAATTAAATATATTTGTGCTAATACCATCAGAGGTGTTCTTCATTTTACACTTTTACAACAGTTAGTTTCTTTATTTAAACGTATCTACTTAGTTCTATCATATCAAACAATAACATATATCAGTAATGCTTAGCGTAAAAAAATTCAATGCACACTACTTTTGAATTTAGTTAACAGTTACTAATGTAATACACTGCATCAAGCTTGATTGCAACAAGCCAAGTTTGCAAATAATGGCCAGCCTTATTAACTAACATATACTGTTATATTTCTTATTTGTATCAAATACGTGGAATATATATATGATCTTCAATAGCGGTATTTGATTTAAAATAATATATTAACAGTACTGATACCTGTGGAACATAACGGTAAACAAATGAATGATAATACGTACTTTAATCATTTGGTAAAAAGAGTTTGTGTGTATTTGTGTGTGTGTGTTGCTACTGTAAACGAAATATGGATAATCCTCATTTGTACAAAAACACGTGTTAAAGTGTTGAATAAACGCATTACATAAAAATACTTATAATGAACTTGTATTGTGTAATCACTTTACATACCAGAAACGAATCCTATATTTGTATTCAAATAAAAGAAAACCACCATGGTCTAGTCCTCCCAGAAAAGTCGACAATTCTAGATGATTTTTCATAGGTTACACAGATGCAATACATGTGTATACTGTCTGTCATATTCTCAACATTTTTATTGAAGATTAATAGCACGTGTACACACACTTTAGCAACTTTAATATTATACTGTAAAACAGCTAAGAGTATAAAATAAAATTGTACTTAATTTTCTTTTCATTGATATTAATTATTTGTTTAAATTGACGTCTGATACGTCACTTTTATCATTACGATACATAATTTTATATCGAGATAGATTGTTTTTAATAAAATATTCATTTTGAATTAAAATTTCATTCAAGAACTATGAGTTTCTATGACTGTTTCATAAATACATGCTTAAAAAATTAGCTTTGAAAGGTACTCCTTGTAACCAATACTGGCGTATAGTCTATCAAAAATAACGGGACAAGTACTACCACCCAAACCCTGTGGCATGTCCTAACCTCACGTTTCATAACTAAGTGATATATAAATTTTGCGTAATCAAGCTTGGTCAACAAAGAGGCAAAAAAGTGTGATCGAGGTAGTCAAAAATCGGTATAATCTATTGTGAGCTAACTAAAATTAAGATCATTCATGAAATTAATTTTTAGTTATCCATATAATAATTATTGGTAAAAATTAGTTAGATGTACATATAAAAGCCAGTAACTCTGTGTCTAACAATGGTTTTTGTGCCATGTTGCTTAGCAAGAAAAGTAAACCTAATATTATTTTTAGTTTATGTCTTGAAGTTTAAAAGTGAAAAAAATGGTTGATTTGTTAATTTAGTCTCCATTGATTATAGAGGTGTTTTTTAATTGTTGGTGATATAAGAAAAGTAGCTTAGTTCAGAAATGATTTAAGATTAAAATTTAATTAATATTTTTTACTATCATGATAAAATTTATGCACTCGGCTCTAGACTAGATGAACCCATACTAATGTCTCTACTTCAGGCTTATCATACCAGCACTTACTACACTCATAAGGTTTCACTTAATTCACCTCACCCTCGTCACTAAAATCGTAATGGGCAGACAGTAATTGAACTATTCTCTCTGGATAAATGCATATGGTTTTTATGACTCCACCTACTTCGAGAATCCAACCGTGATGTGATGTAACACACACTGCCTTTTATATAGGTTAGGTACTTTGATGGAACTTTATAAAGAAAGTAGTGCTTGAGTAAACAGTGAAAATACTAAGATACTGATAAAAAAAATGACTTAACAGTTAGTTCTTCTTGTCCTTGTTTAAACAAATTAGTGTCCCAGTAAACAGGAAGGTACTGAGAAACTGATTAAAAAGTGGGACTTGCACTGATTGTTCTTCTTGTCTTTACTCAAAGAAACTAGTGTCCGAGTAAACAGGGAAAATACTAAGAAACTTATAAAAAAATAACTGAAACTTGCATTGGTCATTCTTCTTCGATATAATAAAACCAACAATGTATTCACGTATACAATTTTATGTAAAATCTAATTTAATAACATAATAAAGGTATGAAGCTGTATCAAACCACATTACATTACATGGAAATGTCCGGAAGCTGCGTTAAAATTCATTAAATGACAAGATAGTGTCGTAAAATTGGGTTAAACTTCGTTACATGACAAGATAGTGTCGTAAAGCCATGTGATGATTCGTTAAATAACATGATTATGACAACAATCACGTGACAGTCACTTGTCTTCAGCAGAATAAGGTGTTTTCGTTAGAAGTTTTAGGATATATCTTCAGACTTCTCAGATATCCATAGCTTTACTTCTGCAGTTTTATATATATATCACTGTTTGACCATAATATTGTATAATAAATTTCTTTCTCCAAATACTCAAATACATTTTGAATATTATTTAAATGTAAAGTGTATGTTGCATGTAAGTATATCACGATAAAATAGGTATCTAACTGGGAATAAGTGTCTCGCAAGTCATTTATAAGTATGTTGCCTCAAAACAGTTTTACCAAAAAACAACAAAAATGTTTTAATAACTTTGAAAATGGTAGCAGAAATGTGATATTATAAAAAATTACCCAAACATAAAATGGTTTGCACAGAGAATTAACACTGTCGCCATAGTGAAGGAGTTAAATGTCATTACACATCACGATAATGTGGTGTTAAGCTTCACACGCCTTAATTGTTAAAGTTATTTCAAATATCGTTATATGACACTATGATGTGGTGAAGAAATATGAACAAAGTTTACCATGTGCTAGATGTGCTTGCGCAGGATCCCCGAAAGTGTTTTGTTTCGATAGTAAATCACAACAAAATAAAGAGTAAAAAATATTTTTATTTCTTGATTTTGAATTTCATATTTCACTGCTGTGTTTCAGTCTCCAGAATTTATAATTATTCTCGTTATTCGAGACAAATGTCTGTACATCTGACCTAACAACAGTATAAATTGCAACATTAACCTGTTCAGTGCCGTAGACGAAATAACTCGTCCAAGTCGATCGGTAACACAGTTCCACGGACGAGTAAATTCATTCTCAATAATACCTAACTTCAACGCCAGATGTCAGCACCATGCATGCATTTGACCTACTTACAAATTGTTTCACTTTAGATCCAAAATGGCGTCACGAAAAAGTTATAAAATGAAAAAGCATTAGAGTTGCATTTTGAACTTGGTTCGGAATTGCCGTAGCAGCTGAAATACTTGGCAGTCAACAGGTTAAACATTTTATATATGACGTCATTTTAGGTAGAATCACTGTTTTGAGATTTTGTTAATTTCTCTTCCTTTTGTTTTTCTTTTTTAGACAACTTGGTATTTAGCTTTTACGTCTTTTGCTTTTCAATATTCCTAATATTTTCCCAAGAATTACAGGCGAGGTGATCTTATTCTAATGCTGTAGCTATACTGGTGAGCTGGAAGTGTAGATATTAAGTTTCTATCTCGATATTTGCTGTTTCACATCTTTTGTATTTAATTATAGCTCTGAAAATGTTTAGTTCAATTTTTGTTTAGTCCAATTAACTTTTTTAAATTTCGATGCTACGAATATTTTTATTGAAACTGGTACTATTTTGTGACGTTTGCAGTCCTGGAGAAACCTTATTCGAAGTAAAGGGTTATATAATTTCCACCTTAGAAATGTTAGGATGTTTGCCTTATGACCCGCCTATAGCTCATCATAATTCTTTTCAAGGCACATTGTACTAGTAAATTAAGAGTAACAATTACAAAAAACGACGTGTTTTGATACGATCATAAGCACAATTATTTAATATAACTTACATCCTACTACTTTCGGTAAACGTGTTACCACATCAAGGCAAAATTTTACAGTATCCGTTAAGTAAGTAATTTTACTTATTATTATACCAAACAACGTCGTTTCTTGTAGTTCCTACTCTATACCAGCACAATATGCCTTAAAAAGAATTATATCGCAACTGTATAGAAGTGTGAATGTTTAAATAGGTGACTCCGCCAAGTGGACTTCAGCCTCCTCTCGGGAAAATAAATTTTATGTTTTAAACTGTGTTAAGTATGAAGAAATTATTTTACATATTGTTTTCTATTTTTATATTCCTTTTTAACCCAACAATTTCATGCAGTCATGCCATAGTTTACTTCCAATGTACGTACAACTGTCTCTGATGTAAAGTAGAACTGATGTGTACGAATACATGACCTTCGCCTTATGCTCTACCTTAAAAATGATGCTTGCGTTTCCAATCTAATTCTTTTATTCAGTGGTATGCTTTTACATTTACACTTTACTGTTTGAAAAATGATTGTAAAAGGAGATTAGACATCAATCATACAAAAATACTGAAACAGAAATAGGCAAGATTTATGTTAACATGTCTCGAGATTTATGGATATCAAACATCTGTTAATATATTCCATCTAACTGTTATTATTGTAACATATTTATTATTATATATTTACTTTAATATCAATGTTTGTTTTCGTCACGTATATATTTAGATATGGGTGTAACTTATACTGTTAAATGTGTATTGCGAAATTCTCATTTATTCCCTAAATGTGTAGACGATTCTTGACTATACGAACCAGCAATATACTACGTGTGTATATAAAATACTAGTGATTAGCAGTATTGTTGCCAACTGAACTTTCAAGGAACTCGCCTGAAGTTCATAAATCGACGCGTTAAGAGACAGTTTTATATTGTCAGTTTGCTGCAGTTAGTATGCTATAAACCTTGAAAGCTATAACTGTGATACGGGCTTATCAGTTGAGGAACTACAGATATTTGGCCAGGAACGTTTATAGATTTCGAACATTATAAACCGTTCAACATCAGAGAATTAACTTCGGACGTTAGTATTTTACGTGGACATTAAGTATGTTCATCAGTGAAAAGTCATCGTTTAAATGGCATAAGACTAGCGAAGAATAGAGAGCTGGCTAGCTACTCGTTAAGTGGACTGTACTAATGTCAACATCGAAACTAATTCGCTCATCATAACCCATCTACACCAGACATAATACTCAATATTGTTTGTATGTTTATAAAACTTTTGTATATAAATTATTATTTGTAGTAACCATTGTTATAAATTATATTATTGTTTGTTTGGAATTTCGGACAAAGGTATTAGCACTAGCCGTCTCTAATTTAGTAGTGTAAGACTAGAGCAAGGCAGCTAGTCATCACCACTCACCCCAAACTCTTGGGCTACTCTTTTACCAACGAATAGGGGGATTGACCGTCACATTATAACATCCCCACCGCTGTTATAAGGGTAAGCTTGTTTGGTGTGACAGGGATTCGGACCCACGACACTCAGATTACGAGTTGAGTGTCTTAACCATCTGGCCATGCTGGGCCTGCTACTGTTTGTACATTAAAGTGTATTTCTGTGGAGAAAGAAAATTGTATCTATCAATATTGTTAA